>NC_041728.1:88721784-89346784 GCF_004115215.2 Ornithorhynchus anatinus
CCCAGGAGTGAACTTTGCTCCTCTAATGCCAACTTACTAACTGTATGTCAATTTCATCTATCTTTCTGCCAAGTTCTAGCCCCCACCCTGCCTCTGGCCTGGAACCCCCTCCCTCTTCATAGCTAATGGACAATTACTCTCTCCACCTTTAAAGCCTTTCTGAAGACACATCTGCAAGATACCTTCCCTGACTAAGCCCTCATTTCCTGTTCTCACACTCTCTTTTGCGTTATTCTGATTTGCTCCCTTAACTCATCCACCCTCAAAGTCCCACAGCACTTATGTACATATCCATAATTTACTTATTTTTATTAGTATCTGTATTTCCCTGTAGATTGTAAGCTTGTTTTGGGCTGAAAAATGTGTCTGTTACATTGAACTGTGCTCTCCCAGGTGTTCAGTACACTGCTCTCTACACAGTAAATGCTAAATAAATACAATTGATTGATTAACATTATTATCATTACTATTATTTATCATTCAATTGCTAAGGAAAAAAATGGCATGGAAACAGTTGATGGTTTCATTTTTTTTTTGATTTTCCTGTCTTCCTAATCAAAAAATGAATAAATCCAGAAAATCAACCCAGGCACACTGTAACCTCATTGTTTGATCTGGGACAAGTTAAATAATCTCCCCATGCATGATCCCACTCAGCATAATACTAAGTAAAAATAAATGTCTGGCTAAAGGGATGCAGGCACGAGAGCCACTGAGCCAAGGTGATAGAACATGCATCCCTAATAAAGCAAGGATATGAGCCAGGAGAGAAGGATCAAGTGGGTTATAAAATGTACACATTGTAAGTTTGTTCTAATGCATGTGTGAATAAATGGGTATGTATAGTACAAAGAAAGCACTTCAGAAATAGCTTATAAAAGCAAAATGTTACCCCTTATGACCAAGACCCTTCTTTTCAGTAATATAGCAACAAATGCTATCAGTCACCTAGGTAATGATTTCCACATTAAAGAACTAAGGCTCTTTTAGGATATAATATTAGGAACATTGTTATCCAACTTAGGATCAGAAAAGAGACTGGTGCCTAGGATGGAAAATCTGTCTTGTTCCCTTTGTCTGGACCCAAGCTGTTCAGAACAGGCAAGATTTATGGTTCTTTTCCTTTTCTTTTCTTATTCTTTTTCAATCAGTCAATCAATCAAGGAGTACAATATAACAAAGTTGGTAGACATGTTCCTTGCTCACAGGATCTTACAGTCTAGAGGGAAGTTGTCCCTTTTTTGTTCTTTAAAAATAATAATATTTCTTAAGCTCTTACTAAATGGCAGGCACTATACTAAGTATTGAGGTAGTAGCAGTCATAATATTCATTAAGTACTTACTCTGTGCAGAAAACTGAACTAAGAGCTGGGAGAGAGTATGTAGGTAATGTCTCACAATCCATGAATACAGATGGGTGGGGAACTGGAGACAGATGTACTGGACAATGAAACATTAAAACACAAAAACAGCATAAAAGACACAGACAATTAAGAGGTGCTTAGTGCGTAAGGACTCAAGTACACAGATGGTGAGGAAGTGCTGAAATAGCAGTAGGTGAGGAAAAGAGGAAAGGAAAATGAAATATTAATCAGAGAAGGCCTCCTGGAGGAGATGGGATTTCAGATAGACATTAAAGGGGGGGATGTACATCACCTTGATTCTATTTATTGCTATTGTTTTAATATGTACATCTCCTTGACTCTATTTATTGCTATTGTTTTTGTCTGTCTCCCCCGATTAGACTGTAAGCCCATCAATGGGCAGGGACTGTCTCTATCTGTTGCCAATTTGTACATTCCAAGCGCTTAGTACAGTGCTCTGCACATAGTAAGCGCTCAATAAATACTACTGAATGAAATCTGGGGTCAACTGGATGAGAAGAGGTAGGGGGTTCTAGGCATGAATGAAGGAATGGACAGGAGGTCGATGACGAGAAGGATGGAAGTGAGGACCAGTGAGAAGGCTGGTTCTTCAGGGGTCAGAAGCAAGGTTTCTGTTCCAGATACTGCTGCAGCTGTTATGTATGGAAGTTGCTGCCTTTGCTGGAATTCCGGGTGATCTCCAAATTTGCTCTCTTCTTGCTGCTGCATTGGACCAGTCCTGCATGGCTAACTTGTTTGATTCCTGGGTGATGTATATATATGCTATGTATTAAGCAATTACTATGTGCCAGTGGGGTAGGTATCTGGAGTAGATATAAACTAATCAGGTTGGACACAGTCCCTGTCCCACATGGGGCTCACAGACTTAATCACATTTTACAGAAGAAGTAACTGAGGCATAGAGAAATGAAGTGACTTGTCTAAGGTCATACAGCAGACAAGTGGTGGAGCCGGGATTAGAATCCAGGCCCTCTAACCACAAAGCCACACAGGTTTTCTGGTATACATTCTTGGCCAGGGCTGCTCAAATGGGCAAGGCAAAATGTAGGTCCCAGCTTGGAAAGAAGTTCGTCTGTAGAGAGTTGGTCTTGCTGATGGACAGTTTGCCAAACCTCTCCCCACACACCCCTTGTCCAGGCTCTGCACTACTCCCTTTGAGATAGATATAAAATAATCAGGATGACCACTGTCTCTGTCTTACATGGGGCTCACAGTTGCCCTGTGCCACCCACAGAACCCACATCTGTTTCTACCAGGATCATTCTACAAGAATGAACGCTGGCTTGGCTTGGCACTGCACAAGTATCCTTGATTTTATTTTTCCCCTTCATCTCCCTGGGTTTGCAGCCCCCCAAGATCATCCATCTCACCACTGACCTCTTGCTATGTCCTGCCTCTGTTCTGGAACAACTTTCCTCTTCATAGCCTACAGACAATTACTCTCTCTACCTTCAAAGCCTTATTCGAGGCACATATCCTCCATGAGGCCTTCCCTGACTAAGCCCTCATTTCCTTTTTTCCAACTCTCTTTCGTTTCACCGTTATTTGCTCCCTTTATTCACTCCCCATCCTCATTCCCATAGCACTTATGCACATATATGTACTTTATTTTAATGTCTGTCTTCCCCTCTATACTGTGAGCTCACTGTGGGCAAGGAATGTGTCCAACAACTCATATTGTACTCACCTAAGTGATTAGTACAGTGCTCTGCACACAGTAAGTGCTCAATAAATAGATTGATACATTAATTGACTCCTCTCTGTCTCCTCTCTCATACTGACTTTGGGTACTGCGTGGCTCAGTGGAAAGAGCACGGACTTTGGAGTCAGAGGTCATGGGTTCGAATCCTGACTCGGCCACTTGTCAGCTGTGTGACTTTGGGCAAATCACTTAACTTCTCAGGGCCTCAGTTCCCTCATCTGTAAAATGGGGATTAAGCCTGTGAGCCCCACGTGGGACAACCTGATTCCCCTGTGTCTACCCCAGCGCTTAGAAGAGTGCTCGGCACATAGTAAGCGCCTAACAAATACCAACATTATTACTACATCATAAGAGTATTTTGAATATAAATATGTTCATGCTTCCTAGTTTGGGCATCCATTTGACCTAACTGATCCATGGTCTCCCAGTTGGTCCTTCAATATCATATCAATCAATCAATATTCCTTATTGAGCACTTACAATGTACGGAGACCTTGATCAAGCTGTTGGAAAAGTACGATATAGTAGAGTCTGTAGATGTGATGCCTGCCCATGAGAAGCTTACCGTCTAAAAGGTAAGACAGACTTTAAAATAAATTGCAAATATGGAAAATTACAGACGAGAAGGATATGTACATTAACGCTCTGGGACTGGGGTGAGAATCGTTATGGGGATGGGGAAATGCGCAGTAATCACCATCCTAAATATTGGAAAGCCTAGTTTTGGTATTGCCAAATATTCTGATCTTCACTGGTGGAATGATAATGTTCTGACATCCAATATACTTCCACATACAAATATATTCTGCCTTCTACAATGAAGAAACCTAGCCATAATTTTCCATCCTAAGAAACCCAAAGATTAGACATTTCCTCAAGAATGAACATCTAGTCATATTGATTGCTTTGAGAGCTCAATGTGCTCAAAATAACAACAATAACAATAATGATAATACTTGTTAAGAGTGTACTATGTGCTAAACACTGTACTAAGTGTTGGGGTAAATGCAAGATAATTAGGTGCCATAGGGGCTCACAGTATGAGTAGGAGGGAGAACAGGCATTGAATCCACATTCTGTAGATATGGAAGCTGAGGCAAAGAACAGTTAAGTGACTTAATTAATGGTGGTATTTGTTAAGCTCTTACTATGTGCAAAGCACTGTTCTCATCGCTGGGGGGTACAAGGTGATCAGGTTGTCCCACGTGGGGCTCACAGTTTTAATCCCCATTTTACAGATGAGGTAACTGAGGCACAGAGAAGTGAAGTGACTTGCCCACAGTCACACAGCTGAAAAGCAGTGGAGCCGGGATTTGAACCCATGACCTCTGACTCCCAAGCCCGGGCTCTTTCCACTGAGCCACGTTGCTTCTCTAGACTTGCCTAATGCTTCACTACAGACAGAGCTAGAATTAGAATCAAGGTCCTCGGACTCCCAGGCCTGAGCTCTTTCCAGCAGGTCATGCTGTTCTCTCAAAAACATTCAATATCTTAATCCACCAAACAAGAGACTAATGTGTCTAATATGAGGGGTTTGAAAGGGAGAGAGAAAATATGGTTAAAATACTGACCTGTCACTGCCAAGAGTTCCATAAATTAGCCACATTTGGAGATTAACTGAAACTTCTTAAACTGGAACCTCATATGAAAGCCTGTATGGCACATGTGGTCACTACCTCAATCAAGTGCTTATTATGTGGAAAACACTGAACTAAATACTTGGGAAAGTACCATAGAGTAGGTAAACACAATCCCTGCCCTCAAGGAGCTTACAGTTGGTTAAAACAAAAACCACAGGTTACATTGTCTATGGGTGAGAGATGGTACATAGAATCCTATTTGGGAATTGGGAGATTAAATTCACAGTTTATTCACTGATATTGTGTGGCTCTTAGAGTAGTTCTTTGGGAACACAGCCCCTTCAGGTTTGAAAAACTAACTACATTTCATGTCTCAATGTCCTTGGGCATTCACAAAAAGGGGAATCAACAATCATTCCTACTATACAGTGAGAGCAACTGAAAGCCATAGAAGTGAAATAACACACATTTCAGGAAACATACCCTATAGTAGCACACCCACCTTGGCCAACTCAGTGCACACACATTGAGCCACCACAACCATGTTGTATCCATGTGGAATGAGTGTTGCCTAATAATGCCCCATCCAACAATGTGAAGTCTTGAAGTACTGACTGATCTATGGAAATTACCATGGGCTCCTTAGAGACCTGATAAATGGACTACAAAATGACCCTGCTGCACTCCCTCCATTATTAAGTTTGTTTTCTTGATGTCAATAACTTACGTACTTTGGCTTTGAACGGCTATATCTGCCTGGATACATTCCTTCGTCTTAGATGACTTCTTTATTCTCCACCAGAGGTTCTCAAAGAACTTAAACGGAGCAAATACTTAATGCACACTTGAATGATGACAAAGGATGTATTTGGCTGAGGTGAATGCTCTTTCTTTTTTTTAAGGTGTTTGTTAAGTGATTACTAGGTGTCAGGCACTACTCTAAGCACTGGGATAGAATCAAACTAATCAGGTTGGACACAGTCCATGATCCACATGGGGCTCGCAGTCATACTCCCCATTTTACGGATAAGGTAACTGAGGCACAAAAAAGTGAAGTGCTTTGTCACAGTGACTTACCTCCTTGACTTCATAATTATCTGGTGTTCATTTCAGTGAATATCTGGATTATATGTGACACTACTGAATTTCAACTTTGACGTCAGTGACCATCGTAAATTCCTTGGCACATTCTGCAATGGTATGAAAATCTGCCTGCCACTCCATTTCAGATGCAGACAATTCCTTTCTAAACACTACCATGATATTAGTGAATGTGCCAAATATAACCCACATTTGTCAGTTACTGTAAAGGAAGATATTTGGATGTTACCAGCATTCAAAAAGTTGCACTTTATTTTTTATGTCATTTTGAGAAAATGACTTGCTGTTACACTTTGTAGCACAGCAAAGGCTAAACTGATCATTTGCCTGATTCCATACTTTCAATAATAGTACTGTCATAAAACTATAAAGTGGCACCAAATCCACTACACATTTTCTCAGTATTGATTGAAACAGCCCACCCAGAATGTTGAGAAGCCTGAAATACTGCTCCTTTATCTGTAATCATCTTTTATTCTAATGATATTGTCTGTCCCACCTCACTAATGCAATTTCATGGTTTTCATTGTTTCACTATTTCCCTGTGTGTCCATTGTCAGTCCTCCCCTATTTTCCTTAGTTCTCTTCTATTTGAATTGTCATCAATCGATCAATGGTATTTCTTGAGTGGTTCTTGTGGGAGGAACATTGTACTAAGCACTTGAGAGAGGACAACACAGTAGAGTTGACAGATATGTTCCTGCAGATATTAATATAAATGAAAAAATTATGAGTATGTACATTGGGAACTGAGGTTGAGGGGACTTAAAGGGTACAGATCCATGTATAAAGGCAACACAGAAAGGATAGGGAGTCAGGGAAAAGAGAGACTAATAGGGGAAGATCTCTTGGAAGAGATGTGACCTTAATAAGATCTGAGAAGCAGCGTGGCTCAGTGGATAGGGCCCGGTCTTGGGAGTCAGAGGTCATGGGTTCAAATCCCACCTCTGCCACTTGGCAGCTATGTGACTGTGGGCAAGTCACTTCACTTCTCTGTGCCTCAGTTACCTCATCTGTAAAATGGGGATGAAGACTGTGACCCCCATGTGGGCCAACCTGATGACCCTGTATCTCCCCCAGCGCTTAGAACAGTGCTCTGCACATAGTAAGCGCTTAACAAATACCAACATTATTATTATTAATAAGGTTTTGAAGGTGGGGAGAATGGTGGTCTGATGTACATAGAGGGGAGGGAGTTCCAAGATAGAGGAAGGATGTAGAAAAAGGGTTAGGAATGAAATTGGGTCACAGTGAGCATTCTGGCACTAGAGGAGCAAAGTGTGAGGTCTGAGATCTATTAGGAAATCAGCGAGGTAAGGTAGGAGGGGGCGAGCTGATTGAGTGATTCAAAGCTGTTGGAAAGGAGATTCTGATTATTGTAGAAGTGAATGGACAACCACTGAAGGTTGTTGAGGAGTAGAGATATGTGCATTGAACTCTTTTTAGAAAAAAAGCAGGATAGCAGAGTGAAGTATAGTTTGAAGTGAGGAGAGACAGGAAGGCAAGGAGATGAGTGAGAAGGCAGATGTAGTAATCAAGGTGGGATACTAAAAGTTTAGGAGCCTTATGGATTGAGAAGAAAGGGCAGATTTTAGCGATGTTGTTGTGAAGGTTGAATCGACAGAATTTTGTGACAGTGTGATATGTGAATATGTGTAAGAGAGAGAGGAGTTGAGGATAATTCCAAGGTATTGGGCTTGGGAGACAGAGAATAGTGGTATTATATACAGTTATGGGAAAGACCGGGGGAGGACAAGGAGATAAGGAGATTCTATTTGGACATATTTAGTTTAAAGTGTCAATGGGAAATCCAAGTAGGGATACCTGAAAGCAGGATGAAACGTGAGACTGAAGAGAAAAAGAGGTTAGTACTGAAGAGGTATATTTGGGGATCATCCATATAAAGATAATTATCATTAAACATAATATCAAATTAACATTATTATTTATTATTAACATTATTATATTCATCTTCTAAGGCTGTAATCCATTTCTAGAGTAGTTCTAGCAATACCAACTAAAGGCAATACTAAATATTGGGGCAAGACAGGATCACAAACAACAAGGTTCTGGCTCCAGTCAGATTATCGGTATCAGAGAAATTGTCATCCCATCACTCATTCATTGGCTGAGATGGGCAATATGATCAACATTAGGGTATCCAATAACTCATCTATGATCAGCTGAAAAAGGCACAAGATGCAATGAAGCAAAACTTGGAATAATGGATTATAAGAGTGGTCAGCTAGGAGGTAGCTGAAAAAAAAAAGTCATCCTGGTGAACATGTAATCTAAAATGGTATGAATGTCTTGGATCATGAATTTTTGAAGGATGGAGACTGTGCAATATGAAAATAATGCTAGCATTGTGGGTAACAAAAGCAAAAGGACAGCAAGGAAGAAGAGGTACATGAGACAAAGATAATGCAGAGTGGATCACCAAGTCACCACTGATCTTTGCTATGCCTGCATGCAATGATAAAATATGACGATCAGTAGATGAATCTTCAAATCTAATAAGTTCAACTATATATGTAAGGTAGATTTAACAAAAATACATTACATTTAGTTCATCATATGACATATAAAAATAAGTCTATATCTATATATCTATAACTATAGAGATATTGATCTAGAGGTAGACACAACTGATATTCTTATTTTTATTGCTCAATATGTGGAAAAGCATATGAATTCCTTTAAGATTTGAATAATTTACTGAAATTTAATTTCTACTTTTGAAATAATGTCTTTCAAATTCTTTTGATTTCAATATATTTTTTATCTTCAAACAAGATTGAGGAGCTGGAAATTCCTCTAATCCTCTAGTACACCATGATATGTTCTGACCTCAAGGCTATGTCAAAAGTGCTTCAAAGGTATTATGAACCACATTTAACTCTCTTTAATGTTTTCCAATTTTTTGAACAACACTTGCTTTTTTCAATGTTTGTGCCTGAATGATTGCTGTTTGGGTTCATGTTTTTAAAATGTTTTTAAAAAGAAGGAAAGGCAGAAAGGCAGGAAAAGAAGAAAAGCAAGCCAATAAGAAGGCAGACAAGCAAACAGGCAAGAAAGGCTGGGAGGAAAGGTAGGAAGGCAGAAAGGCAGGGAGGAATGCTAAAGCAAAAAGAATGGAAAAGTGAAGTAAAGTAAAAGTAAAGTTAAAAGAATGGAATATGAGTGAGTGACTTAATAGAGGTTGGTAGTTGCATTAGTATTTCGTTTATTTCCATTTCATGTTTGGGAAACTATGGATAGGAATGAATTTCCTCATTGTTTGTCATAGATTCATCAATAGAATATTTTTTCTGATGTAGCTTCCAGGAGCTTGTTCATGAAAACTATTGAGCTCACTGAGATCCCTTAGTCCTTCAGCCGCTGGATTAGCTTGGGCCACACCTCTCTGCCCTGCTTCTGAGCAGTTTTCACCTACTGATCACCAACATAATTTTCCATAAGCCAAATCAATCAATCAATGAATCACCAAATCAAATAAATAAATCATGAATGTTCCCAAGATACAAACAATGGCATCACACAGATGACCACATTTACTTATATTCATTAGTTCATTCATTCAATAGTATTTATTGAGCGCTTACTATGTGCAGAGCACTGTACTAAGTGCTTGGAATGTACAATTCGGCAACAGATAGAGACAATCCCTTCCCATTGATGGGGTCACAGTCTAATCGGGGGAGTCAGACGGACAAAAACAAGACAACATAAACATGAAAAATAGAATTAAGGGGATGTACACCTCATTAACAAAATATTAGGGTAATAAAATATATATACAAATGAGCACTAAGTATCCCACTTTTTGGTATTTTTGCAACACCAAAACAGGGAAGGGCTATTATGTGAGCAATTATGTGCAGAAATAAGGAAGTCGGACAGAGAAGGAAAAAAAGGAGGACAAAAAAGAGAAAGATAATAAGGTACGTGTTTCTACTGCATTCCCCCAAGCTCTGCATGCAATAGGTATTTAATGAATTACTCACCATTGTCCTATTCCTACCCTGGTGCGTGCGGGCGGACATGTATCAAAAAGAAACTTTCTACTTCTTTGCCTCCTGGGCTTCCTGACCCTACCTTTCTTCCTATCCCAGCATGTGTGTTTTCGAAAAAGAAACCTTCACAGTAAGAGCCTGAATCTCAGACTCTTTAACCCTATTTCCTCTTCCTACCCCAGTGGGCTCTGTTATCACTGTTAACAAAAATAATCTTTCATTTCCTCCTCAAAAATAATTGGAAGGGTGAATTATGTAACAGAGGTAATTCATGCAAGTAAATAACAGGTATATTTCATATTTGCTGTAGGAATTTATGAGGTATCTGAATCACTGCAACAATACCAAGCAGGGTACCAATCATCAGATCATATGCTCCATATTCAAGCTCTTGCTATAACCAGTGTATTGAAAACTGACATCCAAATTATCAACCAGACTAAACATAAAGTTCCCGGAAAATGAAGAAATCCAGACGTGCTCAATGACTTCACAGCCACATTTTTGGAACCAGGGCTTCAACTTACTTTTCTGGTAATACTCTAGGGAATGCACAATAAATAGGATAATCTCAAGTGAGATTATGAATTTATGACACAGAAATGTTAGCTCTTGAACTTTTTGGGCAGCATTTTTTAAGTGCTTACTGTATGTTGAGTACTGTCCTAACTGCTGGAGCAGATGCAAGCTAACCAAGTCAGACACAGTCCCTGAACCACTAAGGGCTCATAGTCTAAGCCACAGGGAGATCGGATATTGAATCTCCACTTTACAGATGAGAAAACTAAAGAATAGAAAAGATAAGTGACTTCCTCAACGTCACACAGCAGGAAAATAGCAGAGATGGGATTAGAACACAGGTCCTCTGCGACTCCTTGGCCCCTGCTGTTCCTCTAGGCCACACTGCTCCTATTCGAATTGCCATTAATTTGTGATAATTTAGGAGACTAAGAATTATTATTTCACTGCCTGGTAACTGGAGGGAAGAAGAAGATCTACAATAAAGGATTTTCCCATAAAGCTCGAATATGGGAAAAGTGGCCTTCCCAGACTGAACCCTCCCTTTCCCTCTGCTCCTCCTCCCCTCCCTATTGCCCCTACTCCCTCCCTCTGTTCCAACCCCTTTTCCTGCCCACAGCACTTGTATATATTTGTACATATTTATTGCTTTTTTAAAAAAATGATGTGCATTTATCTGATTCTATTTATCAATTTTGATGGTAGTGATGCATGTCTATTTGTTTTGTCTTCCCCTTCTAGATTGTGAGCCCGTTGTTGGGTAGGGATTGTCTCTGTGGCTGAATTGTACTTCCCAAGTGCCTAGTACAGTGCTATGCACACAGTAAGTGCTCAATAAATACAATTGAATGAATGAAGTAAGGAAGAAAAATTTTTAAAAGCAGTATCAGAATGAGAGCCCCCATTATCAGACCCAAAGGGCCAGAATGATGTTTGAATTGGGAAGTAGCATGGCCTAGTGGAAAGAGCATGAGTCTGGAAGTCAAAGGACCTGGGTTTTAATCCCAGCTCTACCATTTGCCTGCTGTGTGATTTTAAACAAGTCACTTTAATTATCGGTGCCTCAGTTTCTTCAACTCCCTAAAGTGGGAATTAAATCCTACTCTCTCCTACTTTGACTGTGAGCCCACATGGACAGGAACTGGTTCCAAGCTGGTTATCTTGTACTTACCCCATTGCTTAGTACAGACCTTGGCACATAGTAAGTGCTTAATTAATAAGAGCAATAACAATGTTCATCATTATTATCATTATCATTATTGTTGTTAACCAGCTAACGTATCTAGGAGATTTAAATTTACCATTTAATTTTTTTCCTTCTCCAGTAAACATTATTTTCGGAAGATTTTGTAAATGAAGATACCAAAATGAGGCTTTTGAATCTCAAGATATTACTTGCCTGAAGAAATAACTGAACAGTTGAAATGTATTACCCTTAGATTAAATGAGCCTGATATATATGTAAATCAACAATACAACTTAAACAGTAAACAGAACAAAATAACAAGTAATATAATTCCCACACATAAACTGTTTGGAAAGAATGATATCTTAAAAATAATATATTTTAGTATCCATTTTAATGGTTTCCAAAGGGTATCATGAAAGTTAAGATGTAATAGATCACCATTTAGTGTGGTCTAGTGGAAAGAGGGCCTGGAAGTCAGTGGACTTGGGTTTTAATCCCCGACTATCACTTGCTTTCAGTGAAACTTTAGGTACATCTTTAACTTCTCTATGCCTCAGTTTCATCATCTATAAAGTGGGGATTCATTACCTAGACTCCCTCCTACTTAAACTGTGAGTGTGATGAGAACAACGACTGTGTCCAATCTGATTAACTTGCACCTATCCTTTGCTTAGGTAGCTTTATTACATCAGCCTCCCCAGTCCAGTGCTGTATGGTGGACCAAAATTGAGGACAGGTAAGCAGGGAGAGAAGAATTCATTTTTTTAATACATTAAGAAGAGCATAGTTTTAAATAATGCAGAAGAGTACACTGGGCCTTTGGCAGACAAAAATTCTGGCACAGAGCAGTCAGGAAATGGGTAGCCAAGAGCCTGCATTGAAAGCAGCAAAAGATGCTGCATATGGCAAATCTATCAACATGGTAAAGTCTTTCCTTTATGTTCTTCATGTCCACAGGGTGGAATGGAATGTCTTTGCTAATTTGTCATTATAGCCATATATGTAGCCAAGATTAAAATCCCATTATCGGTAGTATGATCTTTGAACTCAAAGGAGCAGATGCACACCCTGACCATAAATATCAATTTAACCAGCAAAGTCTAGAATTGTGTAGATTGGCCCCAAGTGGCAGGTGTTCTAATAGGTCCTTTAAGCACCAGGCTAGAGCAGAAAATTTTGGGGTGAAGGATGCCAATTTTTCAGTTAAAAAAAAAATTGCTTTTTTCACTTCAAGTTGGTATGTGGAGGCCTGAAGTGGAAAATCCGATTTACCAGACCTTAGAATAGAGTTTTTATGGGACTGAATGATTCAATCTACTATTTACTAATTAAAAACAAAAACAAATAATTGAGATTGCTAATAATCTTAAAAAATCTTCAGTTACAACTTAAACATTTTCCATCTAAATTCTATTTTATTATTCATGTTCAAGCTTTGAGAAATAGTTTCATGCTTCCTTACTGGGGCATATTAGGTGTTTGAAAGGATATATTGATTTTTTTTGTTTACCCAATTTCATGGCATGGGATGTGCACTCACGAAATGTAGCTGTGAACCAAAGACCACCACCAATTTTATAAAGTAAATTAGTGCTGCCCATCAGTACATTTTATCAGGGGCATTAAACCACTTGTAGCAATATGCTACCCTCAAAAATATATAGGATCAGAAGAATAGGAAAAGAGGTTGGAGAAGCAGCATAGCCTAGTGGGTAGAGTATGGGCCTAGAGTCAGAAATTCCAGGGTTCTACTTCTGGCTCCACCACTAATCTGCTGTGTGATCTTGGGCAAGTCATTTAACTTCTCTGTGCCTCAGTTACCTCACCTGTAAAATGGCTATTAAGACTGTGAGCCCCTTGTGGGACATGGACTATGTCCAACCTGATTAGCTAGTATCTACCCCAGTGCTTAGAACATTGCTTGGCACATAGTAAGCACTTTACAAATACCACAGTTATTATAATTATCATTATTTGCACTCTACATTAGAGTGCAAAGTCCCCTGGAGGCAGGGACTCTGTCTTCTAGTTTTATTTTATGTAACCGGAACAGAACTCTGCTCAGGGTAGGTACTAATAAATACTGATGATAATTATGATATTGCTCTTGGATTATGTGAGCCATTTGTTCTTTTTCGTGTTGTTACAATTGCTCACTACAAAGTATACGGGCAAATTGCATCACAGTAACTATTGTTTCAAGAGTTCTTGCATGACTGAGGTGACTTGGAAGTTTTAGAAATAGTAATAGCAGTTAAGTATATAAATTTGAATCGGACTGAGTGCAATGCACTGCACTAAAGGCTTGAGAAAGAACTACAAAAGCTGGAGGCTAAATTGTTTGTTCACAAGGAGCAGTGAGGCATAAAAATGTTTTGAAATAAAGCATGGAAAAACTGAACCACTGAATGGACAACTGAATACACATATGAACACTGATGTTGAGGATGATATGAATGTGATATGTATGTGCTAGAGGTAGCTATTATCAGTCAGCCAGTGTGCAAAGCACTGTACTAAGCACTTGGGAGAGTACAATATAACAATATAACAGACAGATTCTTTGCCAACAATAAGTTCAAATTCTAGAGGGAACAGTCTAGCTATTGGGTGGATGTGACTCCAGATATCCTGAAAGATTACTTTTCAAATAATAATAATGGGTTTGTGAAGTGCTTTACTATATCTTGTCTTGTCTTATGCTGTCGAATCATTTCTGACCCATAGCGACTCCATGGATACATCTCTCCTAGACCACCCCACCAACATCTGCAATTGTTCTGGTAGTATATCCATAGAGTTCTCTTGGTAAAGATACCCAAGTGGTTTATCATTGCCTTCTTCCATGCAGTAAACCTGACTTTCTGCCTCTGACTCTCTCCCTTCTGCTGCTGTCCAGACCAGGTGAGTTTTGACTTATAGCTGATTGCTTTTCACTCAGAAGCCACGGCCCAAGCTAGGAATGGAATGGGTTTGCCTCTGCTTGGCTGTTGTTCCCATGGCTGAGACTGGTAGAGTACTAGAACCTCTCCAGGTACACTACTGAGAGAAGAGCTTACTATGTACCAAGCACTCACTATATTAAACATTGGAGTAGATACAAAATAATTAAGTTGGGCATAATTTATTTTCCTAATTACGGTCACACTTAAAGTATCATATTTCAAATAATGAGTAATAGAAGCAAAAGGATTAAATAGAATTTAGCATGAAAAGTGAGCAAGACACTGATGGATGATAGAAAATTATATGATGTCACAGAATTGTTGCCTTGATCCCCTACATCATCAATTACTTTATTGAAGAGTAGGTGAAGTGTAGGAAGTCCATATTCCAAGGTAATAATGTTCTTAGTATTTCTTCAATAATTTAAAATGCTATAATCATAAAACAAAGGAGTTGCAGTAAACAGTGTTTATGGGGAAAAATAACACATCAGCCCCTGGATCCCAGACAATTTTAGAAAAAAATATTCGTGTATCAGAATTGCAACTGTTCAGGATAAACTGGCTAACCTATTGTGCACCAATTTTCCAATTCTCTTTTTCATTGTAATTGTTTGGCTGTCCATGGAGCTTGCTGTGTACAGGTATCACATTTACATAATCTACTGTATTATACTTTGCCAAGCACTTAATCGAGGCTCTGAACACAGTTAAGTGCTCAAAGAATACTCAAGATTGATTTTTGTCTGGGTTGGAACAGTCTCTGTACCGGCCCAGTTGAGGTGCTACTGCACTGAGGAGACATACATTAATATAAATAAACAAATTACAGCTATGTACTCAAGTGCTATAGGGCTGGGACTATGGGTGGTGAATGAAGGGAGCAAGTCAGGGTGATGCAGAAGGGAGTGGGAAAAGAGGAAATGAGAATTTAGGGAAGGTCTCAAGGAGGAAATGTGCCTTAAATAAGCCTTTGAAGGTGGGGAGAATAATTGTCAGATATGAAAAGGGAAGGCGTTCCAGGCCAGAGGCGGGACTTGGCAGGATATCGGTGGAAAGATAGGTGAGATGGAGGCATGTGAGAAGGTTGGTTTAAAGGCACTTAGAACAGTGCATGACACATAGTAAACACATAACAAATACCATAATTATAATAATAATAATAATTAAAGGAGAAAAGTGCATGGGCTGGGTTGTAGTAGGAAAGTAGCGCGGTGAGGTAGGAAGGGGCAAGAGGGCATTAAAAGCCAATGGTAAAGTCTGATTCAGAGGTGGATGGGCAACCACTGGAGGTTCTTGAGGAGTGGTGGAATAAAGGACTGAATAGTTTTGTAGAAAAATAATCCAGGCAGCAGAGGGAACTATGGACTGGAGTGGGGAGAGACAGGAGACAGGGAGGTCAGCCAGGATGCTGATACAGTAATCAAGGTAGGTTGGGATAAATGCTTGGATTAAGGTGGTAGTAGTTTGGATGGAGAAGAAAGGACAGATTTTAGTGATGTTGTGAAGGACAAACCGATAGGATTTAGTGATCGACTGAATATATTGATTGAACGAGAGAGGTTATTGTTGTCTTGCTGTTGAGTCGTGTCCGACCCATAGCGGTGCCTTAGACACATCTTTTCCAGAACGCCCCACGTCCATCTGCAATCGTTCTGGTAGTGTATTCATAAGGTTTTCTTAGTAAAAATACAGAAGAGGTTTACTATTGCCTCCTTCTGCACAGTAAACCTTGACTCTCTCATGCCCCTGCTACCCAGAACAGTGAGTTTTGACTTGTAGCAGATTTTCTTCGACTTGCTAGACACTGCCTAACTTAGGATGGAACGGATATGCCTCTGCTTGACTCTCCCTCTCATAGTCGAGACTGCTAACTGAGTACTGGAAACTCTCCAGGTGCAACCCTGAGAGGTGTGAGAGAGAGGAGACAAGGATAATACCAAGGTAATGGACTTGTGAGACAGTAAGGATGGTGGTGCTGTCTATAGTATTGTGAAATTCAGGGGAAGGAGAGAGTATGGTTAGGAATATAAGGAGTTCTGTTTTAGACTTAAGTTTGAGGTGACAGGAGGACATCCAAGCAGAGATGCTGAAGGCAGAAGAAAATCCAAGACTGCAGAGAGGGAGAGAGATCAGAACTGGAGATGTAGCTTTGTGAATCATCCACATAAAAGTGGTAGTTGAAGCCATGGGAGCTGATGAATTCTCCAAGGGAGAGCGTGTAGACAGACAGTGGAAGGGGATCCAGGATGGAAACCTGAGGGACACCCACAGTTAGCGGGTGGGAGGCAGAAAAGGAATGTGTGAAAGAGACTTTGAATAAGCAGCCAGAGAGATAGGAGGAGAACCATAGGAGGACAGAGACAGTGAAGCCAAGGTTGATAAATGTTTCCAGGAGAAGGCAATAGTAAGCAGTGTTGAAGGCAACTGAGATGTCGAGGAGGATTAGGATAGAGTAGAGGTTGTTGGATTTGGCAAGGAGGAGATCATTCGTGATCTTTGAGAGGACAGTTTCTGTGGAATGAAGGGGATAGAAACCAAATTGGAGAGTGTCAAGGAGAGAATTAGAGGGGAGGAATTTGAGATAGTGGATATAGAGAACTCGGCCAGGCTGGAGAGGAACGATAAGAGGGAGATGCTACAATAACTGGAGGAAGCTATAGGGTCAAGGGAGGGGTTTTTTAGAGCATATTTGAAAGCAGTGGGGAAGAAGCCATTGGAGAGTGAACAGTTGAAGATGGCAGACAGGGAGGGAAGAATGGAGGAGGCAAGTGTTTTGATAAGATGTAGAGGAATGGGGTCAAATGCACTGGTAGAGGGGATAGATTTTGAGAGGGCAGGAGATCTCTTGAGATACAGCTGGGAAAGATAGGACAGTTGAAGAAGGGGAAGGAGGGAGGAGGGACTGGATAGGGATAGGGACAATTTTATGGAGATCATCACTGATGGTTTCAATTTTCTCAATAAAATAGATGGCTGGGTCATTTGGGGCAAGGGATGGGGAAGGAATGGGGAAACAGGGCTTGAGGAGGGGGTTAAATGTCTGGATTAACTGGTGAAAGCAATGGGCATGGGTGTCAATAAGGAGGGCAAATTTTACTGATATTGTAGTGTTTTACTGAGGATTTAGTGACAGATTGAACAGTAATAATAACAATAATAATAATAATTCTGGTATTTGTTAAGCACTTAATATGTGGCAAGCACTATACTAAGCACTGGGGTGGACACAAGCAAATCGGGTTGGACACAGTCTCTATCCCATGTGGGGTTCACAATCTCAACCCCCATTTTCCAGATGAGGTCACCGAGGCCCAAAGAAGTAAAGTGACTTAGCCAAAGTCACAAAGCAGACAAGTGGCAGAGCAGGGATTAGATCCCATGCTCTTCTGATTCCCAGGCCCATGCTCTATCAACTCTGATAATGCTGCTTCTCCAAAAAGTGTGTTGAACAAAAGAGATGAATCATGGATATTGCCAAGGTTATGGACTTGAGAAACAGGAAGGATGTTGTCTACAGTCACAGGAAAGTCATGGGATGGCAGGATTAGTACAGAGTTTGGGTGGGAAGATCAAGGTTTCTATTTTGGACACTTTATGTTTGAGTTGTTGTTGGAACTTTCAAGTAGAGATGTCTGGAAGTAAGAAGGAAATGGGAGACAGAAGTAGAGAGATCAAGGCAGGAGATGTAGATTTAGGAATTATCCACATAAATATGGTATTTGAAGCCATGAAAATGAATGAGTTCTCTAAGTGAGTGGGTGTATGATGGAGCTTAGAAGGGGACCCAGAACCGAGTCTTGAAAAACTCCCACAGTTAGGGGGTGGGTGGCAGAGGAGGGGCCTGAGAAAGAGATTGACAAGTGGCCACAGAGATAGGAGGAGAACCAGGAGTAGACAGTGTCAGTGGAGCCAAGGTTGGATAATGTTTCCAGAAGGAGGGGGTCGATGGTGTCAAAGGCTGCTGAGAGGTCAAGGTGGGATAGGATGGAGTAGAAGCCACTGGATTTGACACAAAAGGATAGCATTAGTAACCTTTGAGAGGGCAGTTTATATGGTGTGAAGGGGGCAGAAGCCAAATTGGAGGGGGCAAGACTTGGAGGAGAGAATTGGAGGAGAGAAATTAGAGACAGCAGGTGTAGACAGCTCACTCAAGGAGTTTGGAGTGGAATGGTAGAGGGAAGATGGGGCGATAACCGGATGGAGCCGTGGGGTTAAGGGAGGGGTTTTTTTAGGATTGGAGAGACATGAGCATGTTTGAAAGCAGTAGAGAAGAAGCCATTGGAGAGTGAGCAGTTGAAGACGGTGGAAAGGGAGGGTAGAAGAGAGGGGGAAAGCCCTTTGATCAGATGTGGCAGGATGAGGTTGGAGGCACTGATGGAAGGGGTGGATTTTGAAAGGAGGCAGGAGATCTCCTCTTGAGATCCTTCTGGGAAAGATGGGAGAGTTGAAAAAAGAGAAGGAAGAGGGATGGCCTAGAGAGGACAAGGAGAGATTTTTAGAAGGATCATGCCTGATGGTTTCTCCTTATATCATTCAACAGTAAGGATCAAGGAATCTACAATCAAATTAAGTTTTCCCCACAAATAAAAACTGTTAAGAAAGAATAAAATGAGGTGAATGTATTCCATTTTGAGGTAATGGGTTACAGTTCAGAGTCATTCACTCCAGCTCCTGAGGAAAGGCACTGGTTTTGTCACTCAAGTGGACATATGCCTACCCCCAGACAAATTTGCATATGACAATGTAATAAGGGACAATCCCATATCTATAGAATATCTGTAAACTTTAACGGAAGAAGTATGTCATATCAAATTCATTTTAGCTTGGCAGTGAGATTTCCACTGGGCTTGATTTGACTTTTTAAGGTCAGTGACCATGAATGTTTGTTAATTTCACAATTCAGGGTAATCTGTAAAAAAATATTTAAAACCAAGGAATTAATGTGAATATTTTTTCTCATATGTGACATATTGATTAGAGAATCAAACAAGCCAACAGAAGAAATAAAAATATATAGTTGATATTATGATCTTGTTCTAGACTGAGGTCCCTTAACTATATTTTATACATACCAAAAAAAACCCTAAATTATTCTTACTCTGTTGTTCAATTTGCCACTAAATGTGATTACTGCCTTTTCAAGTTGAATCTTTCAAGCTTCTTAATTAACTGTTATTCATTCCCACTTAAAGATTTGGTAGATATAAACCTTTATATTGAGCCATTCCGCAACAGCTGTAGTGTAAATTATTATAACCACAAATAAAATGCCCATCTACCCTAAAATCTCTAAACAGTTCTATTAATATTCCAAAGGGGCCTTCACTCCTATTCTAAACAATTGTCTTTAATGATTCTCTTTAATCTAACTTTACCACACACCAGGCACTGCAATGTAATTTCACTATTCCTTTGGCAGGCCTAGTTCATTGCTTAATGAAGATGTCAACATCTTGCTTAATATAAAACTCAGAAAGCTTCAGTAGATTTTCTTCAGGATTTCAGATTGAATGAAGTCTGAATTGAACTGAGTGGATAGACCTTTGACATAGCCTGGAGTGGTGTATGCTGTCAGATGAACTAGAAAAGTGCCATTATTTCCTCTTCTGCAACTTGAAAAAGGCTCTTGGAAGTAATATTTCTATGATTAAGAGAAGCAGGTATGGGAGCATAAATACTAAGGTTTGATTAAATGGATATATTTTACCCCTGATGTTAAATCAATCAATGATATTTTTTGAGTCCCTACTATGTGCAGATCACTGTACTAAGCCCTTTGGAGAAGATAATATAATAGATTTGCTAGACATCTAGATCTACAATATAGAAGGGAGAGGGCCTGCTGTGGGCAAGTTACTTCTCTGTGCCTCAGTTTCCTGATTTGTAAAATGTGGATTAAAAACCCATTCCCCCTTTTACTTAGATTGTGAGCCCCAGGTGAGTCAGGGGATTGTGTCTGACCTGATTATCTTGCATCAACCCCAAAGCTTAGTAAAGTGCTTTACCCCAGATAAAGCTTAAGCAGAGAGAAATATATTACCCCATGTAATTCTTCTTATGGTGTGGGACTGTACCAGAAACTAATCCCAAACACTCAGCACAATCAATCAGTAAGTATTTATTGAGCATTAACTCTCTTCACAGCACTATACTAGGCACCTGTCCATCCATCTCCATAACAAGCAACAACTAGATTTAACAGAAATAACCCTTGATTTCAAGTGCTTATGACCTAGTGGAGAAGACACTGAAATAAATAAGAGGTTGGGGGAAGCATCAGAATTTAACAATATGTACATAAGTGCTTCTGTGAGGGGAATGATACAAATGTTTAGGGTATGAATCCTCTAGATTGTAAGCTCACTGTGGGCAGGGAATGTGTCTATCAACTTTGTTGTATTGTTATACGATACTTTTCCAAACTCTTAGGTCAGTGTTCTGCACACTAAGCCTTCAATAAGTATGACTGATTGATCTTTGATTGAATACACTAGTGTGTGGGTGAGATGGAAGTGGCAGTAGAGTGAAATAACCAAACACAAGAAACAAATTCAATATACTCTCCTAGTTTATCCTGAAGAGAACTGAGGTACATACCTAAGGAGGTTGGTTCCCTATTAGTAGCAGATAAGCCACTCTTTCCTAGAGTTCCCCAATGAGTTCTCTTTCCACTCGTTTCTCTGAAAGTAACTTTGGGCAAATCACTTATCTTTAGTATCCCTCAGTTTTCTCACCTGTAGAATGGGAATTCAATATCTGTTTTTGAATGCCGTGGAGGACAGGAATGTTAACCTACCTGATTAATTTGTATCTATCTACTCAGAAGTTAGATCAGTGCTTGACACATAGGAAGCATTTAAATACCATAAAAAAAATCCCCTACCAGACTTGTAACTGTGACTTTGCTGCCTAATTGTAATCCGATATACCACAATGGTATTGTGCTATTTGTGTTTTGGAAGAGGCATAGCTCATGAAAATGTATGGGGAGACAGCCAAACTGCAGCCTGTAATCCGTACTTCTCCACTCCTTCTTTCCCTTCTCTATCTCTCTCTTACACTTCTATATTCTTATGGTGAAAAGAGGGAAGGTGATGGCCAGCAGAGTTAGTTTTTGGGTTATCTAGGAAAGAACTGTTGGACACCAGAAGAGGCAATCAAGCACACGTATACTGAATAGATGCCCCAGTGCATGATTCCTAAATCCATCATGCTGTCATTCAATGAATAAATGGTATTTATTGGGCACTTTGTACAGAGCACTGTTGTAAGCACCTGGGAGAATACATTAAATTAGTTGACACAATCCCTGTTATCAAGGAGCTTACAGCTGGAGGGAGAGTCAGACAATAAATTAATTAGAGGTAGGGGAAGCAACTGAGTATAAGCTTATGTACTTACGTTTCACCACGGATAGAACATGGGCCAGGGAGTCGGAAGGACCTGGGTTCTAATGCTGACTCTTCTGGGTGACCTTGGGCAAGTCACTTAACTTCTCTATGCCTTAGTTACCCCATCTATAAAAGGGAGATTAAGACTATGAGTTTTACGTAGAACAGGGACTGTGTCCAACCCTATTTTCCTTTATCCACCCCAGCGCTTAGGTAAGTGCTGAGCACATAGTAAGTGCTTAATAAATACCACAATTATTGCTATTATCAGTATTATTACGAGCATGGAAAGGCAGTAGGGAGGGGCAGTAAACTGGGTAGATGAAAGTTTTTGAGGGGAAAGGCTTCCTGGATTTCAGTGGGGCTTTGAAGATGGGGAGTGTGTTGGTCTTTTGGTTATGTAGGTGGAGGGAGTTCCATGCGGGAGTCAGGGCAGGAGCAAGGGGTCAACAGCAGGAAAGGGAAGACGAAGTGATAGTGAGCAGATTGGTATAAGAGGAGTTAAGTGTGTGTGTGTGTGTTGATTGGGTTATAGTTGTAGAGGAGTGACAGTAAGAGGGAGAAAACTGATTGAGTGTTTGAAATCCAAAAGTGAGGAGCTGTTGCTCATTGCGGTGATGTATGGGCAACTACTGAAGGTCCTTTAGATGAGGATGGAGATAGACACAGAACAATTTTTTAGAAGGATGATCCGGGCAGCAGATTGAGGTATGGACTGGAAAAGGGACTCTAGATGCAGGGATATCAGTGAGGAGGCTCAGGCAGTAGTTGAGAAGGAAAATTAGAAAGAAAATACTAATGCTGGAACTAGTGTGGTAGCATTTGGGAGGAAGTAGAAAATTCTAGTTTTTGTGGAGGAAGAAAAGATAAGATTAGTGAATGATTGGATATGCAGGGGAAGGAAGGAGTATAATGCACCACCGCAGTCTTGGGAGAGAGGTGGGGTTGTCTCCAGTGAGAGGAAAGTCAGAAGGAAGAGAGTTCAGGAGGGTAGATGAGAGGTTCAGTTTGGGACATGTTGAATTTGAGGTGGTGATGAGATACCGAGGTAGACATGTCCTAAGACAGGAGGAAATGTGAGCCTGCATAGAAGAAGAGAGAGGTTGGAGCTGGGAAGGTAGAGTTGGGAATCACAAACAGTGTAGGGATGCTAATTGAAGCCAAAGGAGCAGATGATCTCCTTAAGGAAGTGAGTTTATAAGGAAGGGAGGGTATACAATTGGGTGTGATTTGCATAAGACATTGGTTTGGATTACAAATGTGTCCGAATGTCCCATAAGATCTAATATGCCCTAGTAGAAGGAATTGAACTATAACTCAACATGACACTACATTCCCTATTATTGCTATCTGCAAATCACAGTGCAGCACAGTACAGTGCATATAATGCACAGTGACACACATGCATGTTCCAACAGGGGAAACCATTCACCCTTTCATCCACATAGCTCTTCGCAGAGCTCCTCTCCACCTCCTCTATTTCCCCTGCAGGGTGGCAGCCTGGAGCAAGGGGATACAGAGGTGAATCAATCAATGGTATTTATTGATCACTAACTGCGGGCAGAGCACTGTACTAAGGTCTTGGGAGAGTACAATACAACAGAGGTTATCGACATGGTTCCTGTCCATAGCGAGCTCACAGTCTAAAGGGGAAGACAGACACTAATATAAATATATGAATTATGGATTTGTACATAAGTGTTATAGGGTTGAGAATGGGGCAAACACCAGGTGCCCAAAGTGTACAGATGCAAGTGCACAAGTGATAGAGATGGGAGAGGGAGTTGGGGAAATGTGGTCTTAATCAGGGAAGGCCTCTTGGAGGGGATGTGAATTTAATTAGGCTTTGAAGGTGGAGAGAATGGTGTTCTGGCATATATGGAGTAGGAGGGAGTTCCAGGCCAGAGGGAAGATGTTGGAAAGGGGTTGAAGGCAAGATAGACAAGATCAAGGCACAGGGAGCTAGCTGGAGCCAGAGGAATGAAGTGTGCAGGCAGGGACCTAATAGGAGATCACTAAAGTAAGGTAGGAGGGGGCAAGTTGATTGAGATGGCTGGAGGCTGTAAGGAGTGGGAATAGCCAGGTAGAAATGATCTTTCCCCAGGAGGTGGAATAGAGCTTCTTATATTTGTGTTCACTCCCTGGTAAGCCAGAAGAAGTTTCTTGCATCTCTCCATTGACAGAGATCTGCCTGGAGCTCCTCTCTGTCCTCCAGCGAGGTGGTAGCTCCAGACACCAGAAAATATGGAGGGAAAAGCCACTGGTGGGCATGAACCCTCCCAAGGAGCTGGAACAGAGATGCTTCAATTTTCCCTCCACTTCTTCTCTGTTCAGTGTTGTTGCATCGGTCTGGACAGGGGAATTGTGACACGGGTGTGGTACTAGCAACAGCAGCAGCAGGGATAACTTTCTGCTCCTGGCTGGGAAAGCCTGGCTCTCACACCTCTCACAGAGGCCTTTCCACTCCCACTGGGGTTGCCCTCCCTATGGAGCCAGGGTGGCTGCAGCTTTGCTTTTTTAAACCTGCTCCTCCTCTCTCTTTGGATCCGCTGGGGTGGTCCAGAGTTGGGGGTCAGCTCTGGAGGACATCCCACCACTCTCTTTCCCCATTCAACACCCTGGTCGTGAGATCAGGAGACTTCATGCTTTAAACTATGAAGACTACCAATCAGAAGTTGCTATAAATTGCTTGTTTATCGCATCATCTTGAAAGATTTCACCTAATGGATCACAGTACAAAATCTGCTAGTCAAGGACTAACAATGATAATAATAATATTTGTTAAAGAGCTTATTATGTGCCAAGCACTCTACTAAGTGCTGCGGAAGAAGAACAGGTTTTGAATCCCCATTTTGCAGATGAGAGATCTGAGGGCATCGAGAAATTAAGTGGCATGTGTGATGTGATCACACATCAGACAAGGGCAGAGCCGGGATTAGGATCCATCTTGTCATGGAGATGATGGGGAATAGAAGGGGACACAGAACAGATCCCAATTTGTCTGGCTGGTGCGGTTTTCCCAGAAGGTTTTACAGAACTTTATTTTGCAGCTAGCAACTGCCTTTATTCTTAAGAAACGAGGATGGGTGAAGTCAGAGTACAACTAGTGCCCCATATTCTCATAACCATAATCTACAAACTCTATGCAGACACAAATCACACTAGCAAATTTCTCTAAATCTCTCCATAGCAAGGTTATGCGAGACCCTTAAGCTCCTTCAAGGGGAGAATCTAGGAGCACTGGACTGTCAGATCCAGAAATTCTTATGCACACCCTAAAATGCCACAGCTCTCTGGATTAGAGAAACTTGATATGACTCTGTAAGGTTTTGTGAAGCACAGTTAGGGATATCAAGGACACATAACAAAAACTGCTTCTGCTAACCTCCCCAAAGTCTGAGCCACATATGGTATTTATTAACATGTCCGGATAGTCAACTTCTGAATAAACCCCGTAGAATACACTATATTGGTGAGGTAAAATAAATCATTTGAATGAAATCTGATATGTAAAATCTGCATAAAAATCATATTTTTGACATTATCACTTTTTTTAGTTTGCTACCAGAAGTTTTAATTTGCAAAGCTATAATATAATGCCTGAAATATAGGTCCTCAAGTACTTGACAGAAGAATGAAGCAAGGAAAAAGAAAACTGATCTTTTAAATTAGATCATTCTTGAGCGATTTATAGAGAGACCATTTTAACATCTATAAAAACATGAAGTTTTATGATGGCATTGCCTAAAAAAAACCAGATGTTTCTTTAAACCAATAAAATGCAAAAAATATTTTCTAAAATTTTAAGAAAAATATTTCAGGACTATTTTTAAATAATAGCATGTCTTTGGCAATATAATTAAAGCTTTACTTCTCTCGGTAGAACCTTATATATATATATATTTGGGAACTTCTTTCTAACCACTAGTAGTAGCAGATCTCTCAGGTACAAAACCAGGTTTTCTCAATTTAATTTTTCCATTTCATTTTACTTAAATAGGCTTTGACTCTTACAGCTCTAATTTCGAACATAATTGGAGACAACCATTACGTTATGGGAGACTTTCACCCCTCCCTTTCTCTTATTACTGTGTTATTTTATACCTATGAAGTAATTTCAGACCTCTGAATTATTAATTTATAAACACAATGAATTCGATGGTAAAAATTAAAAGTCTTCTTCACAAAAATAAGATCTAAAAGAAACACATTAGTATAATTTTTTTCAGAGAGCAAAATAGCATGAAAATATGCTAATTGTAGTAGTCTTTGGTTATAATGTCCAATTGGGACATTGAATTTGGGAAAGTATTACAATTCTTGGAACAATAAAAAAAAATTGACAAATTTATGAGACCCTGTTAGGTTGAAAGTTTCTTGAAGAAAGGGACTTTGTCTTCCACGTCCATTATACTCTGAATACCTTCACAACATTTCTAAAATTCATAATAATAATAATAACGTTGGTATTTGTTAAGCACTTACTACATGGAGAGCACTGTTCTAAGCACTGGGGTAGATACAAGGTAATCAAGTTTTCCCACGTGAGGCTCACAGTTAATCCCCATTTTACAGATGCATTCATGCTTTCCTCTCCATCATACCCCATCTTCACTACTCCATCAGCCTCTTCATTGACCTCCTTGTCTCCTGTGTCTCTCCACTCTAGTCAATACTTCACTCCACCATCCAGCTCATTTTTCTAAAAATAAGTTCAGTTAAAATCTTCCCACTCCTTCAGAACCTCCAGGGGTTACCCATCCACCTCCACAAACAGACAATCCTTACCATCAGCTTTAAGGTACTCAATCAGATATCCCCCTTTTACCTTACCCTGTTAAAACCCTATAACAAAACAACCCACATTTTGTATGGTATTTGTTAATCATTTACTTTGTGCCAGGCACTCTACTAAGTGCTGGGGTAGATACAAGTCAATCAGATTGGACACAGACCATGTCCCACATGGGGATCACAGTATTAATCCCCATTTTACAGATAATTGAGGCACAGAGATGTTAAGTGACTTGCCAAAGTTTACACAGCAGACAAGCTTTAGAGCCAGAATTAGAACCTAAGTCCTTCTGATTTCCTGGCCCTTGCTCAATCCATTACACCAGGCTGCTTCAGTAGCCTGGTGTAGTAGAAAGCGCATTGGTCTGGGCATCAGAAGACTTGAATTCTAATTCCAGTTCCACCACATGTCTGCAAGTCACTTTTAACTTATCTCTGCCTCAGTTTCCTCATCTATAAAGTGAGGATTAAATCATATACCTACTTACCTACTATTTAGACTGTGAACCCCTTGTGGGGCAAGGAAGGACTGTGTCCAACCTGGGGATCTTGCATCTACCCTAAAGCATAATTCTCTTCACTTCTCTAAGCTAGTCTCTGCACTGTAACTTGCTCTCACATCTTTTCTTTTTTTTAATTTGTTTTTTTTAAGTGCTTGCTATGTGCCAAGCACTGTTCTAAGCGCTGGAGTAGATACAGGGTAATCAGGTTGTCCCATGTGAGGCTCACAGTCTGAATCCCCATTTTACAGATGAGGTCACTGAGGCCCAGAGAAGCTAAGTGACTTGCCCACAGTCACACAGCTGACAAGTGGCAGAGCTGGGATCCGAACCCATGACCTCTGACTCCCAAGCCCGAGCTCTATCCACTGAGCCACGCTGCTTCTCTACCCACATCTTGCCCACATATTCCCTTTGGCCTAAAATTCCCTGCCCTAATATCTGACAGCCCAACACTTTTGTACATATTTGTAATATATTTACTTATATTAATGTCTGTCTCCTCCTCAAAGCTGTAAGTTCATTGTTGCCAGGTAACATATCTACCAACTCTGCTTTACTGTATTCTCCTAAGTGCTTATAGTACAATGCTCTGCACACAATAAGCATGCAATAAATAAGATTGAATGATTGACTGATCACCCTTCTCCCTACCTTCAAAGCCTTCCTAAAATCACATCTTCTCCCAAAGACTCTCCCTGATTAAGCCCCATTCTCTCTCCCTCCTGAGTTGCCTATGCACTTGGATCTGTATCCCTTAAGCACTTGATATTCGCTCCACTCTCAGCCACACAACACTTATAATCGTATCCTTATACTCTGAAATTGTCTCTATCTATAATTTTTTTTTAATGTCTGTCTCCCTATCTAGTTATAAATACCTTTTGGACAGGGATTGTTTCCACTATCTCTATTGTGTTTAGTACAGTGCTTGACATACATAAAGCACTAAATATATACCACTGATTGAATAATCCCAATGGCTTTATACAATGGTTTGTACAATATTCTGCACATGCCACCCCAGTCACTTGCCCACAGTGATCTGGCTACACACTTTATTGAGAAAATTGAAACCATCAGGCGTGATTTCTCTACAGATTTCCCTGTCCTCTCCACTCCCCAATTTCTCCTGTCCCTTCGTTAACTCTTCCAGCTTTCCAGCAGTATCTCTAGGTGATCACCTGCCTCCTTTCAAAATCCACACCCTCCATCTGTGCCTCAGACCCAATCTCTTCTCACTTTATAAAACACTTGCCCCCTCTTGTCTTTTCTCCCAGACTGTCATCTTCAATTATTCAATTTCCAATACTTTCACTCTCTTCCAACCTGCTCACATGTGCTCTATTTTTTTTTTTAATTCTCCCTTTACCTCACAGCTTCCTCCAGTTTTTGCCCCATCTCACTCCTATCTTTCCTCTTCAAATTCCTTGAGTGAGTTATCTGCATTCATTCATTCAATCATATTATTGAGCACTTACCGTGTGCAGAGCACACTACTAAGCACTTGGAAAAGTACAATTCAGTACTAAAAAGAGACAATCCCTCCCCATAATGAGCTCACAGTGTGGAGGTGGGGAGACAGACATAAATACAAGAAAACAGACATCATTATAAATAAATAAAATTACAGATACATATTTAAGTGCTCTGGGGCAGGGAGAAGGGCGAAGAAAAAGGGAAGTGAGTCAGGGTGACCTGGAAGGGACTGGGAGATGAGGAAGATTAGGGCCTAGTCTGGGAAGGCACATTGGAAGAGATGTGCCATCAGTAAGGCTTTGAATTGGGGGAGAGTAATATTCTGGTAGATTTGAGGAGGGAGAATGTACCAGATCAGAGGTACATTGAGAAGTTTTGCATTAGAGGAGCAAAGTGTGTGGACTGGGATGTAGTAGAAGAGTAGTGAGGTGAGATAGGAGGGGACAAGGTGATTAAGTCCTTTAAAACCAATGGTGAGGTGTTTCTGTTTGATATATATAGGTGGATGAGCAACCCCTGGTGGTTCTTGTGGAGTATGTGAACACGGCCTGAATGCTTCTGTAGAAAAAATGATCCGGGCAGCAGAGTTAAGTATGGACTGGAGTGGTGAGAGACAGGAGGCAGGGAGGTCAGCAAGGAGGCAGATACAGTAATCAAGGTGGGGTAGGATAAGTAAATGAATTAACATGATAGCGATTAGGATGGAGAGGAAAGGGTGGATTTTAGTGATGCTGTGAAAGTCAAACCTACAGGATTTAGTGATAGATTGAATAAATGGGTTGAATGAGAGACAGAGCAGTCAAGAATAACACCAATGTTACAGGTTTGTAAGGCAGGAAGAATGGTGGCTATTTATGCAGATATTCTGAGGGGGGTTTGGGGAATAATCACTTTATGGAGGTGAGATTTCAGGAAGACTCTGAAATCAAGTAGAATTTTTGAACTATGTTTTTGAAGGGGGAAGTAGTTCCAGACAATGAGCTCTTTCTATCAGTAAAGTATGTAAGCTGAACTATGAATTGTAGATGAATGGTTATTAGCATTCAAATAGTTTATTTCCATCACTGGTTGTGACTGAAACAGCATTTAGTTTGTGGGACAAGCAACTGGTTTTGGAAAAAGTGAAGCAGAAAATCAGTAAGAAACAGTCAATAGAGATTTTTTTCTGGATTTCAAGGTCAATTTCTATTCCTAGCCTACCCACTACATCATGTCACAAACTATTTTGCAGCATTTAGAACAGTTTCATTTATTTCTTCATATTTAAGCATTACATGGAGATTCATTCCGTTAAAGGTTATGAAGAGAAATCTTCCATGCAGCATTGATAAGAAGGTTCTGTAAAGAACACAAATCTTCAATTAATTTGAAGGTATTCAGTGTATTTTTTTGTAATCTCCCAATCAACTCTGGGCATGTCACTTCCCTTCTTAAAAACCTCCAGTGGTTGCCTATCAACCTCCGCACAAATCAAAAACTTCTCACTCTAGGCTTCGAGGTTCTCCATCACTCGCTCCTTCCTACCTCGCCTCCCTTCTCTCTTTACACTGCCCACCCTGAATTCTCCGCTCCTCTGCCGCCCGCATCCTCACTGTCCCCGTTCTCAGCTATCCTGCCGTCGACCCCTGGGCTATGTCCTCCTGTGGTCCTGGAATGCCCTCCCTCCTCACCTCCGCCAAACTAATTCTCTTCCCCTCTTCAAAACCCTACTTAAAGCTCACCTCCTCCAAGAGGCCTTCCCAGACTGCAGCTAAACCCTCTTCTCCCCCCTTTCCCTCTGCTCCTCCCCCTTCTCCCTTCCCATCCCCTCAGCACTGTACTCGTCCGCTCAACTGTATATATCTTCATCACCCTATTTATTTTGTTAATGATATGTACATCACCTTGATTCTATTTATTTGCTATTGTTTTAATGAGATGTTTTTCCCCTTGATTCTATTTATTGCCATTGTTCTTCTCTGTCTCCCCGATTAGACTGTAAGCCCGTCAAAGGGCAGGGACTGTTTCTATCTGTTACTGACTTGTACATTCCAAGCGCTTAGTACAGTGCTCTGCGCATAGTAAGCACTCAATAAATACTATTGAATGAATGAATGAATCAACTGTATTTATTGAGCACTTATTGTCTGCAGAGAACTGTACTAAACACTAGTACTACACTATAATACACTACTAAACACTAGGATACTACACTATAATAGTACAACATTCCCTACATACAACAAGCTTGCAGTCTAGAGGAGGAATCTAGTATAACTATACTGAAAAATATTAACCTCATTATCATCAATGCCAGGGTACAGAGCACATGTATACACCTCTGTACAAAGTGTTCATGTTCAGAATATTGCACATTATTAAGCACCAGGGAGCATTTTATTAATGTAATGAAGATCTTGCAATGTAAGAATTCCTTCCTTGCGGATATATGCCAAACACTGTACTAAGTACTCTAGAAGACATTGCTCCTTCCCTTGAGGTTCTTGCAACCTAATGGTTAAGTGTGGTTTAAAATTATCGTACTTGTTAAGCTCATACTATGTGCCAACTTCTATATTAAGCATTGGAGTAGATAAAAATACATTATCCCTGTCCCTCGTAAGGCTCTCGGTCTACATAGAATATATTAGGATTTAATTCCCATTTTACGAATGAGGAAAGTGAGGTTCAGAGGGGTTAAGTTACTTGCTCAAGGTCACACAGTTGACAAATGAAAGAGGCAGGATTAGAACCCAAGTTCTCTAACACCTAGATTTGACCCCTTTCCACTCTGAGAAATTTCCCCCAAATCAAGTACTACCAGGGAATAGTAAGAACTTAATAAACTCTAAATAAACTACACAGGTTTAATTTATAACAAATTTCTGCTCATGACTTGTCTATTTTTATCTATTCTACCCATGTTTAGTGTGTAAACGCACACACTCTACTTTTCCTCCCGTGTTCAATTGTTTTAGATAAATTTGAACTTTATTTGTCTCTTATTACTGCTCACTTTGAAAGGGAATTCTGAATATATTTTCCTTGTCCTAGACTTTATAACATTTTTACCTTTTGTAGATGTTCAATTACTAGCTTGCATGAGTGCCTTTTATTGTTACATCTTAATAGATGTAGTTGATCCATTGTTTTGAGCTTTATGGCTCTTTCTTGAGTATTTGCAGTAGTAGTTTTAGGATGTGGACGAGGAGGAATAGGAGAAGGAGGAGGAGGAGAAGTAGCATTTGCATAAAGATCGTAGTAATAATAAAAATAATAACTGTGGCATTTGATAAACATATACTACCTGCTAAGCACTGTTCAAAACACTGGGGTGGATCCAAGCAAATTGGGTTGGACATAGTCCCTGTCCCACATGTGTTCACAATCTTAATCCTCATTTTACAGATGAGGTAACTGAGGCACAGAGAAGTGAAATGACTTGCCCAAGTCATTCTTACCAAGATCCTTCTGACTCTCAGGACTGCAGCATTCGTTGAGCACCCACTTGGTAAAATGCAGTGTACTAGGCATTTGGGAAGACAAAACCTTACACTCTAATTGGAAGAACATCATAAAATTATTTATACTATTGTCCAAATAAGATATTTATGGACAAGTATCATGTCTATCAACTCTGTTGTAGTGTACTCTCCCAGTAGCCCTCAGTTCAGTGTTCTGCATATAATAAAGGCTCAATAAATAATATTGATTGATTGAAATAAAATGAGCACACACATTCATAGGTTTCCTCCTCTGTAAAATGGGGATTGAAATGGTGACTCCCATGTGAAACAGGGATTATGTACAACCCGTTTTGCTTGTATCCACTCCAACTTTTAATACAGTGCCTGGCACACAGTAAGTGCTTAATAAATACCAGAATTATTACTGTTATTATTAGTAGTAGAATGAGTTCTGGAGTGCTTGAAAAAGAATGAGAGATAACTGAAGGATGAAATGTCTCAGGATGCTGAAAATTAATTGAGGAAATCTTGTTTCAGGAGGTAGGATTCCAGGAGGGTCTTTATTGTGGAGACAACTATGGTCTGTATGATGTTGGAAGGAAGGAGTTTGGAGCACGGGGTACAGCTTGAGCCGGGAAATGGAGCAAGGCAAATCTTCAGGGAGAGGTTCAGCTGAAAGGTTGGCTTGGGTGGACAGAAGTCAGAAAGTTGAGAAGTACTAATGATAATTTCCTTTATGACTGTTCAACTGTGTGGATTTAGGCAGGACTCCTTTGCTACACTGTATACAACAGTGTGCCATTTAAAAGGGAAAGAGGTAAAAACATTCAGTTTCTGAACTACAACCATGAATAAAAGATAAAGCCAGACCCCATTTTGTGTACAACTGAGTATGGATACAGAAGTCAATCACCCTGCCCTTTAGATTGAACATGTGACACATCATTTTAATTTCCTAACTGAAGATGTTCAAAGAAAAAGAAAAGTTTTAAAATCTGAACAGTTCAGCTCCCCAGCTTACACATTATGGCAACCCACTCCCTGACTTGTAGACAGCTAAAGCAAAATGTTTTTCCCCCATAACACTTCCCTTCTCACCCTGTAGGACAGGAGAAGCCATCAACTGATTGTGGTATTATGGTCCTGGCTGATGTATGTACTCATTGCAGCCAAGAGTGACAGTAGAATTCTTGGAGAAACTGTGATGGAGTGGTTTTTGCTATCCGTCCTGATAATTATGGATGCAACATCTAGCATCTTTGCCCTTTCCTGCTAGAATCCTAACTTTCTCTTTAGTAACATTATTGACCTTTTGTCAGAAAATCCATCCAAACCCTTCCTAAATATGCTGATATTTTTAGACTAACAGCTTTTTATGTTAATAGATTCCAGATGGCTACCATTTCTGCATGAAGAAATGCTTCCTTTCATTGTTTGAAACTTGCTTCCTAGCTTCAATAGAGACATCCAGATATCATCAGCAAAACTGCCAATATTCACTGAGCACTACGGCGTGCAGACCATTACGAATTTATTTGGAGGGGCAAACACTTACCTGGTCAACTTTTAACTTTACCTGGCAAATTCTCCCTGTCTTTTTCACTTCACCTTAGCATTAAGCATTCTTTATGGTTTTGTCAAAGAACCAATGGTTATTTGTATTTACTGAGGGTCTCCTGTATCCAGAGTAGTAACTGAATGAGAGAGTAGCAAAGAAGCAAAATATATGTTCTTTGTCTGCAAGGAACTTACAGTCTAATATGGGGGTCAGAAAGACACACACTATTTACAAATATTGGCAGCATAAGGGTGAACAAGAATACAACTGACAGTATCAAAAGCATGGCATGTGAGTGAACTGTGTACATACTGATACAGGCAAAAATTCAGAAGGGGGAAATGCTTACATGCTATGGAAATGTTGGGATTGATAAGATTTGGGATGAGAGGAATTAATCAGGAAATCTTCCTGCAGGAAACAGGTCCTTAGGAGAACTTTGAAGATGGGGACAATTTTGGTCTGGCAAGACTTAAAGCAGGGAGAGAGTTCCAGGAAGTGAGGAGTGGCTTTACTCTTGTTACAATATGTAATAGTAATAATAATAATACTCATAATAATACAGTGGTACTACTGTTTTAAATCCTGTTATTGAATTTTGTGAATTCACTTTTTGTCAATTCACCTTCTTTGTACTTAAGCTTCTTGAGGACAGAAATCATTTCTACCTATTCTATTGCATTCTCCCAATGCTTAGCACAGTGCTCTGTGCATGGTAAGTGCACAATAATAATCATTGATTGATTGACTGAAAAGAAAGAGAAATATTTTCCTGTATACTAGGACTAGAGATCCCAATAAGACTAGTTCAATTTGGATCTGAATTTTATCAGAAAGAAATGTGATGAAATTACTGGGACACATCAGCTGTCCATTCAGGCCCACATTCTGTTTCCCACTCTGGTAAGAGGATGGTTGAATGGTCTCCTACCATCTCTCTAATGATAGTACATTGGACAATTTAAAAAAAAAAATCATTAAATCCCTGTGCAATGAGTTCCAGCAGTAATAGCTATCTATCCATTCTTCACAGTTCACAGGAAGCTACCTCATGAGAGAATACTTTGTTGCTGTGTCAAATGGAAAACTCATTAAGTATTTACATAGGAAAATATACTGCATGAGGGAATTGCACTTCACCATGGGAGAGAAAAAAAAAACATTCTCAAACATTAGGTTTCCTTGACATCAAGTTCAGATGCTTTCTCACATCAAAATACATTATTTTCTTTAAAGGAGAATGTGAAAAGACAACTATTTGTCAGAATAAGAAACTTTAATCACCTGGTGCTTAGACTGAAGAAATACTGTCTCCCTCTAAAACTAATCCTTCAAACCCCAATCCAGCTGGTAGCACACATGGGTTTAGGCCAGCCTGAACCCTCCAGGATATATGCAGGAACAGTCATTTTGTGGGATAATAATAATAATGATAGTTTTTGTTGAATGCTTACTATATGTCAAGCACTGTTCTAAGCACTGGGGTAGATACAAGCACGTATGGGTTTAGGCCAGCCTGAACCCTCCAGGATATATGCAGAAACAATCATTTTGTGGGATAATAATAATAATAAAATGGTAGTATTTGTTGAATGCTGACTATATGTCAAGCATTGTTCCAAGCGCTGGGGTAGATGCAAGCTAATCAGGTTGGCTATGAGTCCACATGGGGATCACAGTCTTAGTCCTCATTTTACAGATGAGGTACCTGAGGCCCAGGGAAGTTAAGTGACTTGTCCAAGGTCACATAGAAGACAAGTGGAGGACCTGGGATTAGAATCCAAGTCTTTCTGATTCCCAAGCACACTAGATCATGCTGCTTACCTGGGAAACAACTCAGAGGAAGGAAGAACATATGGATTCAAAGAATCATGCATGATTCAAGTTGTGAAGCTTCCAACTTGATGTAATAATCTGTGTCATTACTTACATTCACCATATGCTTCAGTTTTCCCAACTGCAGTCTGTATGAAAGGCCTAATGGGTCCCAATTAAGGTCTTGTTTTGGGTTTGGGTCTGCTCTTCTAGAACAGAAACCATCCTAGCTATCTCCATGCCAAGTCACATCTCATTAGATTTGCTCCCAAAATTTCTGTGAAGCAGGTCCTGTTATTTAAGATTATTTTCCAACCACCCACAAAATATGATATGTTTTAATGCTTCAGTGGCTAAAATAGATCATCACTCCTTTGATTTTTTTGTTTATTCCTGAATACAAGTGTTTCAATGCACTTTTTTCATTGTCAGAGAGAAGGCTGTAAAACATGTTAAATGCAAATTGCCCAAGAGAGCCGTGAAAGCAACAGACACAAAACAAAGGGAGTTTGAGTTCTCTAAGACAATTAATGAATGTATAGGCAATATGGAAATTGGTGGGCTTAGACAATGAGATGATGAGAGACACTCCACTGTAACTTTATATCCGTTTTCTTGCTTGTTTCTGAATCTTCAGAAAAAGAAAAAAAGAAAACCTTCCTACTTCCAAGTATAGGATTATAGTCATCTATATCTTTTGTTAACCAGATCCCTGCATGACCCCAAGGGATACTAGTGGTATTCGGGTTTGGCCCTGAGTATCTCTAAATTAACCAAGAACAAACAGTTCCCACTGTGGGAATAGAGTTGAGTTTATTACCTGGGTTCCCTCTCAAAAAGTTCCTCTCTGCCAAAAGACCAACTGAATACTAATGGACCTTCATGAAAGACTCATAGAACCAAGGACTCTGTAGAGAAGGCCATAGTGAAAGACCCCTACTGTAGAAAAGATTCCCAATTAGAGTGAGCCCCTTCTAAGTGACAAACATCTCCCTATAGAGAAGACCTCAAAATCAAGTGACACTTCTGTAAAAATACAAAAACAAAGACCAATAAACTTAGAGACCTCTGTCTTGCACCTGGGCTCACATTTTATTACCTGCAGTTCACAAGAGCTTCACCAAAAGGGTGGAGCGAAGTTGATCACCTCCTTCTCAACCCACACAATATATGGGCAAGTCACTTCATTTTTCTGTGCCTCAGTTCCCTCATCTGTAAAATGGGAATTAAGACTGTGAGCCTCATGTGGGACAACCTTATTACCCTGTATCTACTCCAGTGCTTAAAACAGTGCTCTGCACATAGTAAGCACTTAACAAATACCAACATTATTTTTATTATTATTATTATTGCATGGGCTTACAGTGTGTCCTAATGGATACAGCCTGGGCCTGGCGGTCAGGGTACTAAACAATTCTGCCACTTGAATGTGTAACCTTGGGCAAGTCATTTCACTTCTCTGTGCATCAGTTCCCTTATCTGTAAAATGGGGATTAAGACTGTGAGCCCAGGGGTCACAGAAATTTGTATCTACCTTGTTTCTACCCCAGCATTTAGAGCAGTACCTGGCACATACATAGTAAAAGAAATATCATTATTATTATTATTATATTGCACTTTCATGTTGCATACACTTGGCATGATCATTCAAATGAGTCTCTTGCTACATAAATCCTGTTATTTTTGCCCTTATTACCTTGTATCTGACCCCAGCATTTAGAACAGTGCCTGGAACATAGTAAGTGCTTAAAAAATACCATCATCATCATTATTATCATTATCAACATTATTATTATATTGCATTTTCATGTTACATACTCTTGGCATGACCATTCAAATGAGTCTCTTGCTACATAAACCCTATCATTTTTTACTCCTGTGAGGGTTCAGTTCCTCAGATGAGGCTACAGGGGGCCACTCCCATCTACATCCCAGTGGGATTCCTAGTCAGATTTGAATTGGAACCAGCAAGTCTCGCTCAGTAATGAGTCAAGGCCACCCTAATACTTTAAACAAAATCCACTTTACTGCCATTATTTTGGGAAGCCAGTCTCCCTGGAAACAGAGGATCTCTCCCATCAGGGGCATCTAACATTAAGCCTCAACATATTGCTGATTTAGAAATAGCAAGTTTATGGAAAAGGAAGAGAGAGAGAACTCAACTACAGGAAGAAAATTTAAGGATTACATGTAAAAGAGGCAGTCCTTCAGATTGTGTAAATAGAGTGTTTTGACCATTATTGGCTCTAGTGGAATTGTGATTGACATCACTGATTAGGAAAATTCCATAATAATATTCACTTGCAAGATCAAAGATCTCTTGCCCAGAGGCACCAAGAAGCACTTTTACCCTCCTCCCCCTCAACACATACATCGATAAACCATTTCTTCTCATTAGGATTTTAATGTTACTACATTAATCCAAAGGGCAGCGCAACATGAGTCACAACTGAAAATGTGTATCACTCATAAGGGCCTAATGTTAACATCTGCCAGTCAGGTGAATGAACGTTTTTGAATCGGGTCAGTCAGAAAGAAGCAAACTGCCTTAGGAGGATTGAAACCTTCAACTTAAATAGGCAACTTGCCTCCAAATGACTAAGAGCACTTTCACATGGATGATCTCTTTCATCAGCACAGGAGGGCTAGTGACTATCCTAATGGACACAGATGGAAAGAAAAAAGCACAGGCCTAAGAGGGGAAGCAGCTTATCCAGGGCACTGAACATTGAATCTTTTACCTTCAATGGTAAAGTACAGTTAGGAGGCAAATCTTTTGTGTAACCTTTTATTTTAGAAGGCAAGAACTGCATCTGAGACATTAAAGCCATTTCAGTGCCTGGAATGAATATAAAATAATGTTACTGATATTCGTTATATTGAGTATTCAGAAGAGGAATAGAGAAGAGTAAGAGATGAAATGCTTCCCCACTCTCATTGCATGGTGACAGTAGATGGGCACTGAGGCACAACAGATAGTATTATAAGATCCTAAATAGTTGGCCATATATGGTTCTTCCTTGGAAATCTACACATTGTCTAGAAAAGGCAAAATGGGATGTAAATTGAACCTTCAGATTGACAGATACAACAATAATAGTGAAGCAAAATCTCAAATGATGCAAAATAGCTCTCAGTGGACTGTTTGGAGACCATAGCAGCAGATAGCCTAGCCTGCCAGGTGGCAACTGGGAGGAAGGTTGCTTTCATGGAGGAAAGTTTTCTCAACTATTGGATGACAAGAAAGAAGCTGGAAAAAAGGAACAGACCCTGAACAAAGAACTCATAAGTACTGTAATGAACTATCCTTCCATGAAAACAGAGTGGAAAGAAATGCCACCAACATGTTACCTGTTGGTCTCTTTAGCACAATTTGCATGGAAGCATAATATTTCACCATCAGTAGAGTCATCTTTGAAACTGAAAGACTGCTATAAATTAGAGAGGAAACTTAGTAATGTTCAAAGGTACATCTATAACCATGGATGCATTTGGATAATAAGGTGGGCAACCATGACCTTGTCTTTATATTAGGCTGGATGGGCCTGATTCAGTATGAAATTCCTTATATTCTTAATCTCCCTACAAAAAATAATCCTTTTTAAGAAAGTGTGCTACTATGCTTAATTTCTGAGGTGGAAAGCCAACGTAATAATGTCGGTTTCTTTAGTCCTTTTTAGTCTGAGCTCAGTAAAATCACTTGCTAGTACATGTAGATGGTTTTCATATCAGATTTCTCATGGGACAAATAGCTAGCCCATCTGGATTATTTCTTTGCAAGAATGAGGCCCATAATGTAAATTGAAGTTTAGTAATTTCTATTTAATGATCTGGTCAAAATGCTGATGTTCAAGGTCATTATCCTGACTTCATTAGTGTTTGAGGGGCAAAACTAGGAACTGGCTATCAAAAATAAAACTTCAAAGATAATTTTTACTGGAGATCATGCTGTGAAATTGAAGTCATAATGAAAGTCATGAAAAATCTGCCATCACTTTATTATGCAAAGAAATAATTTAGTGAAAACACATTTATATCCTTAGTTCAGCAAATAAAATGCAGGTATTTTTCTGGGAACATCAATTCGAGTAGAAAAAAGTGTCACTGTTTGTTTGATCTGAATTCACTCTTCGAAGTGTCAGAGGAGGTAATATTCTGAAATAATTAAATGGTGATATCAGAGCCATTTTGTTCTCTGCAAATTGCCTCATTTCCCTCTTTATGAAAAGGGGGTTCTCTTCATTTAGATTTAATCATTTAAAATGATTATTTGTAGATTATTATCACCATTACTGTAGTGGACTCATATGCTTTAGAAGATAAGGCAAGAGGTAAGCAGCACATGTGGAATGCTTAGATTCTGAAAGCCATTTCTGTTGCACAAAGTCAATCAGACAGGTAGTTGTATTTATTAAGCGCTCACTAGGTGCAGAACACTGCACTAAATGCTTAGGAGAGTACAATATAACAATAAATCAACACATTCCCTGCCCACATCAAGCTTACAGATTAGAGGGCATTAATTCAGATATTTGCAGATTCAGTAAAAGTTCAAACAAGAACTGAGAGCTCCCCTTTAATAATATGGAGATAGTTTCATGTACTTTATCCTTTACTCAGAATAGTTAAGAAGAAATGTGGACTATTTTCCAGAATTTCCTAGAATTATTTTTAATTCTGAAAATATAAATGTTGCAGAGGCACAAAGAAATGATTTATTAAAAACAACATGAAAATAATTAGCAGGACAATAATTTTGCTGTTCCTTTGGCCCACAAAAATGTATTAACACCAAGAGCAGAATCCAAAAATGAGACTACATGGGAAATTATTTAAGGGACTATATTTTCTTTTTACCAAATATAATTCATTTCCAAGGATATTCCAACTTTTGGTACTCATGTATAGAGAGATATGTACTCATATAAAAAGATACCACTAGCTGGCAGTTGGTAGTCATTACCTTGAACCAATAAATTAATAGAGATATGAAACAATTAAATCCAGAATATGAACTGTTTTCGTAAACCATATGAACTACATTTACAAGCCACTAAAATATTACATATATATGGTACTTATTAAGCACTTATTATGTGCCAGACACTATACTAAGTGCTGGGGTAGATACAAGATAATCTGTTGGGACATAGTCCCTGTCCCAGATGTGGCTTCACAGTCTAATTTGGAGGGAGTATGATTTAATTCTCATTTTACAGATGAGGTAACTGAGGCACAGAGAAGTTAAGGGTCTTGCCCAAAGCCACACAGCTGATGAATGGCAAACCTGGGATTAGAACCCACGTTCTCTGACTTTCAGGCTATGTTTTTTCCACTAAACTATGCTGCTCTCCCCAGTTTGTATTGCATTGAAAGCTTTGAAAGTAAAGCGATTGCTTTAGTTGATCCCCAAAATACAGTGCTCTGCAGAAGGGTACAAGAATTTACACTGAAAATCCCACTCCCGCATCTACAACTCCCTGTCTCATCCTCCCGGTGTGTCTTATTATGCTGGTGTATTTGTATAATTACTTCTGTGGGGCTCTTCTGCTCTTGCTTCCTGTCCCAGCTTTAAAAACGTCCATCTTAAATAATTTCATTACAAGAGAGAAGACTGGGACAGAGTGAAAGATGTTTTATTACTCTGTTGGTGTGTTCCTTTGCCACTGCTGAGACCAGGGGAAAAAGAGATTTTTTTTTAACCCCCATGTAAGAGGGGACTAAGAACTTTACAAATGTAAAATTTTGAAAGTTCTCATTAAAAAGGAAATGGTAGAAGAGGATAGGGCAAGAGGCAGATGAGAATCAGCAATGGGTAAAAGTGGCTCAGAGAATGTCTGAACTGACAAGTATGTATCTACAAAGTTAATGTTATTTATTTCAGAAATATGAGTTTTCACTTGTTATTTATCAAACATTTACTTTAATGAATAAATCAATCATGTATACTGAGTGCTTACTGTTTGGAAAGCGCTGGACTAAGTAAACACAATCTCTGCCCATGAGAAGTTTACAATCTATAGGGGGAGATGGACAATATAATAAATTAGGAATAGAGGAAATGGTACAGTATAAGAATAGTTACATACGTTTTGGGTGGCTGGGGTGAGTATCAAAGTGATTAAGGGGTATACAGTCATGTCCTTGGTTAATGGAGAGTGGTGGGTAAATAAGGAAATGAGGACTTTGGAAAGTCTTCAATCGATTAATTGGATTTATTGAGAACTGACCGTGTGCAGGGCACTGTACTGAGTGCTTGAGCAAGTACAACAATATAACAGACACATTCCTTGCCCACAACGAGCTTACAGTCTAGGGGGTAAGACAGATATTAATATGAATAATTAAATTATAAATATTTACATAAAAGCTGTTGGCCTGGCTGTGGGGGTGGTGATAAAGGGAGCAAGTCAGGATGACACAGAAGGAAAGAGGAAATTAAGGCTTGGTTAGGGAAGGCCTCTTGTCAGAGATGTTCCTTCAAAAAGTCTTTAAAGGTAGGTAAATTGTCTGTTGGATATAATAATAATAATGTTGGTATTTGTTGAGTGCTTACTATGTGCAGAGCACTGTTCAGTGCTTACTATGTGCAGAGCACTGTTCTAAGCACCGGAATAGGTAATCAGGTGGTCCCACGTGAGGCTCACAGTCTTCATTCCCATTTTACAGATGAGTTAACTGAGGCCCAGAGAAGTTAAGTGACTTGCCCACAGTCACACAGCTGACAAGTGGCAGAGCTGGGTTTCGAACCCATGACCTCTGACACCCAAGCCTGTGCTCTTTCCACTGAGCCATGCTGCTTATGAACAGGGAGGGCATTCTAGGCAAGAGGCAGGACGTGAGTGAGAGGACAGAGATAAGATAGATGAGCTCGAGGTATAGTGAATAAGTTGGCATTAGAGGAGTGAAGTGTGTCAGCTGGATTGTAGTAGGAGAGTAGAAAGGTGAGGTAGGAGGTAGAAAGGTGCCTGAGTACTTTAAAACCAATGGTAAGGATCTTCTGTTTGATGTGGAGGTGATGGGCAAGCCTTGGAGGTCTTGAGAAGAGCAGAAACATGGCCTGGATGAATTTGTAGAAAAATTATGTGGGCAGCAGAGTGAATTTTGGATTACAGTGTATAGGTGGCAGGGAGGTCAGCAAGTAGGCTGATATAGTAATCAAGGTGGCATAGGATAAATGTTTGGACTAATGTGGTAGCTGTTTGGATGGAGAGGAAAGGGAGAATTCTGGGGATTTTGTGAAGGTTAAACAGACAGAATTTAGTGATAGATTGAATATGTGGGTTGAATGAGAGAGAGGAGTAAAGAGTACCACCAAGGTTATGGGCTTGTTAGACAGGGAGGATGATCATGCCATCTAGAGTGATGAAAAAGGCATAGGGAGAACAGGGTTTGCATAGGGAGATAAGGCGTTCTGTTTTGGACACGTCAGGAGTAAGCTGACAGCAGGACATCCAAGTGAAATGTCTTATAGGCAGAAGGAAATGCAAGACTGGAGAGAGGGAGAGAGATCAGGCTGTGTAGATTTGGGAATCATCTGAATTGAGGTGGTAGCTGAAGTCATAGGACCGAGTGAGTTCTCCAAGGAAGTGCGTGTAGATGGGTAATAGAAGGGGACCCAGAAGTGAACTTTGAGGGACACCCACAATTAGGGTGTGGGAGACAGAGAAGAAGTCCATGAAAGAGAATGAGCAGCTAGAAAGATCGGAAGAGAAGGAGGAGAGGACAGTGTGAGTGAAGCTGAGGCTGGATAATGGTTTCAGGAGAAAGGGATGATCAACAGTGTTGAAGGCAGCTGAGAGGTTGAGGAGGATTAGGATGGAGTACAGGTCTTTGGATTTGGCAATAAGAAGACCATTTTTTTCCTTTGAGAGGGAGGTTTTTGTGGAGTGAAGAAAACAAGAGACAGATTGGAGGGGGTCAAGGTGAGAATTGGAGGAGAGGGACTTGAGACAGTGTTTGTACACTCTTGGAAGAGATGTGGCTTTAGGAGGGTTTGGAAGGTGGAAGAGTTGTGGATAACCAAATATGAAGTTCTAGGCCAGACACAGGGTGAGGGCAGTGAATGGCAGAGTAGATGACATCAAGGTGAAGAGAGTAGGTTAATGTTAGATGAGTGGAAATCCTTGGTTTGGACTTTAGTATGCAGAGAGGTTAGGTAGTATGGAGAAACTGCATAGCCTCGGGGAAAAGCATAGGCCTGGAAGTAAAAAAACATGGGTTTTAATCCCAGCTTTACCACTTACCTCCAGTGTGACCTTGGGCAAATCACAAAGTCTCTGTGCTTCAGTTTCTCATGTGTAAAATGGGGATTCAACACCAGTTCTTTCTCTTACTGAGACTAAGCCGCATGTACAACAGAGACTTTATCTGACCTGATTATCGTGTAACAACCAGTGCTTTACAAATACAATTGTTATTAATGTAATCCTAGACTTTTAAGTGCAAACACAATTTAAAAACACTACTGTAATTTTACTGCAGTGCAGTAGCAGAAATCAGGAAATTTCAGAGTAGAAAATAATTTAAAACATAATTGAATGGCAACTTTCTATTTACTTTTCCATTTCCCAAGTAAAGCTTTTATCTTACCTTTAGCTATTCAACTGAAACATCTGGGATGGCAGTGTATACTTGGAGGATGTTCCTGTCCAATTTGGAGAGGGAGTGGATTCTAGCCAAGGGGAACATCAGGAGTGATTGGAGATGGGAAAGGTGCATGTGAAGTACCTTCAGAAAGAGAGCTGGGGAGAAACAAAAAGTGCAAGCTGTGAAAATGCTGATGAAGGAAACTGATAAATAAATTGGAGAGAGATAGTGGAGAGAGTCATGGCATCGAAGCTGCGGAGATTCTTTTGCTTAATTCACAGGAAGATAGGTAAAACTAGAGGTATTTGAGGACCGGAGACATATGTTCCAAGCAAAATAACAAGAAGGTATTCTATTTGTCTTTATATCCCCTCTTTCTATCAGGGTTGTACAATAAATATAATACTGTCCACTAACCATTGACCCAAGTGTTCTAAAGTACATGCAAATGCAAACATAGTGCATTTACTTTCCTATTCTTACAGGTCAGACTTTCTGGATAGAGACTGGGTTTAAAATGATGAAGGTTTAGCATTTTTCCATTTTAGAAAAAATTTGTGTAGTTTACAGAAGTGGAGATTTAGGAAGTGGAAACTCACCTGAATGATTCAGATTTTTTTTAATTATTTGAACTCAAAAGCTTGTTATTATAGGAACCAGTTATCATTGTAAACTATGAACTGACTAGGTAGGGATAGAATGAATTATTCTAATCAAAATAGAAATGAGAGATACTTCAAGATATGCCTAACGCAGAGACAGAATTGAGCATCTTAAATATAAATTAGAATTGAAGGTCAGGTGCTGAACGGCTAACATGGGTTTTATTTCCAGAGAGATTAATTCATAGATTAAACTGGTGACTTTGATAATCTCAGTAGAAGCTTCTTTATAAAGGGACATAAAATGGGTTTGTGTTTGTTAATAAAATTGGTCCTATTTAGGATGAAGGGATAGGCTGAGTTTAAGTGAGGCAATTAGTCTTAGTCCTGGTTATCCCAGTAATTTCATTATATGGGTGGCATATGATGAACTTTAAAAATTAAAAAGCCTCTGAGAGTTTACCACTAGAATAACTCCTTAGGTTTGCAGCTGACAACCAATCTCAAATCTAAAACTGCATAGAGTACTACAGGACATAATAGCCATTCACATCTAAAGCTGATATGATTTATATCATGGGTAAATTGCTGATTTAAACAAAGATTAACTTGAGGCTTAATCATTGTAACCATTGTTTTATACAAAATGTGCCTGGCTAGTTTGTGTTATTACAACTTAGTTTCATTTTTAAAAAGAACACATTATGCATTTCAAAGCACTGATTTCTTTTGCCTTAGATTATTTATTTGCCCATGTTGGCTATATTTTGATACTTTAGAAGTATCAAACTCACTAGATTTATCATAGGTATTTAGGAACAATTTTGCTACCTCAATATTGGGCAAATGGGAAAAAAAATCACTGAGGCAGTGAGGGACTAAAACGGGCATCTCTCGGTCTCATGCTCTTTCTACCAGGCCACACTGTATTACCAAGAGTTGATGACTAGCAGATAGAGGGATTGGGCTTCTGTAAACTCAGTGGTTCTATACAGTAGTCTGAACAAAAAATACCACTGATTGATTACAAACTGAATCCCCACAATGGACTGTAAACTCACTGAGTGCTGGGATTATGTCTACCAATTGTATAATCTATTATTTTGCACTCTCCCCAGCACTTTTTTTAGGCAATTGCTAATCGCTTACTATGTGCCAGGTACTATACTAAGCACTAGGGGAGATACAAGCTAATCTAGGTTGAACATACTCTATGTCCCACATAGGGCTCACTGTTTCAATCCCCATTTTACAGTTGAGGTAACTGATCCACAGAGAAGCCAAGTGACATTCCCAAGGTCATGTATAGCGAAAATTGGCAGAGCAGGGGATAGAACCCAGGTCCTATAAATATATTGTACTCTTCTAAGTGCTTAGTACAGTGCTCTGCACAAAGTAAGGGCTCAATAAATATAATTGACTAATTGACTAACTCAAGGAGTCAACACCTTGTCCCTTCCTACCTTACTTTGCTGCTTTCCTACTACAACCCAGCCCACACACTTCACTCCTCTAATATCAATTTACTCACTGTACCTCAGTCTAGATGATCTCACCACAGACCTCTTGCCACATCCTGCCTCTGGCCTGGAATATCCTCCCTCTTCATGTCAAACAGACAATCACTCTCCCCACCATCAAAGTCTTATTGAAGACACCTCTTTAAGAGGCCTTCGCTGACTAAGCCCTCATTTCCTCTTCTCCCAAGCCCTTGCACTTGGATTTGTACCTTTTATTTACCCCTCCCTCAGTCCCAAAGTACTTATGTATGCATCCTTAATTCATTTACATTAATGTCTGTCTCCCCATCTAGATCACTGTGGGCAGGGAACATGTCAAGCATCTCTCTAATATTGTACTCTAATGTTAGAGTGCTCTGCACACGGTAAGTGCTAAATAAATTTAATTGATTGATTCCAGGCCTGTGCTCTATCCACTATGCCATGTAGCTTCCAGTACAGAGTTAAGTGCCTGCAATCAGTGAGTACTCAATAAATACTATTAATTGATTCAGTGACTGTGATGGTACGACCATCCTTCCCATCTCTCAAGCCCGCAACCTCGGTGTCATCTTTGACTCTTCTCTCTCGTTCACCCCACACATCCTATCCGTTACCGAGACCTGCCGGTTTCACCTTTACAATATCACCAAGATCCGCCCTTTCCTCTCCACCCAAACAGCTACCTTACTGCTACGGGCTCTTGTTATATCCCGGCTAGACTACTGTGTCAGCCTTCTCTCTGATCTCCCTTCCTCCTCTCTCTCCCCGCTCCAGTCTATTCTTCATTCCGCTGTCCTGCTCATCTTCCTGCAGAAATGCTCTGGGCACGTCACTCCCCTTCTTAAAAACCTCCAGTGGTTGCCTATCAACCTCCGCATGAAACAAAAACTTCTCACTCTAGGTTACAAGGGTCTCCATCACCTTGACCCCTTCTAATAATGTTGGTTTTTGTTAAGCGCTTACTATGTGCCGAGCACTGTTCTAAGCGCTAGGAGAGACACAGGGGAATCAGGTTGTCCCACATGGAGCTCACAGTCTTCATCCCCATTTTACAGATGAGGTAACTGAGGCACCGAGAAGTTAAGTGACTTGCCCAAAGTCACACAGCTAATAAGTGGCTGAACCGGGATTCGAACCCATGACCTCTGACTCCAAAGCCCGTGCTTTTCCACTGAGCCGTGCTGCTTCTCTCTTTCTACTGATCACCCCACATGCTCCGCTCCTCTGCTGCCCACATCCTCACTGTCCCCCGTTCTCGCCTATCCCGTCATCGACCCCTGTGCCACGTCCTCCCGCTATCCTGGAATGTCTTCCTCCTCCCTTCCGCCAAACTAATTCTCTTCCCCTCTTCAAAGCCCTACTGAGAGCTCACCTCCTCCAAGAGGCCTTCCCAGATGGAGCTTCCCCTTTCCCCTCTGCTCCCTCTGCTTCCTCTCTACCCCCCCTTCACCTCCCCTCAGCTAAGCCCCCTTTTCTCCCCCTTTCCCTCTGCTCCTCCTCCTCTCCCTTCCCCTCCCCTCAGCACTGTGCTCGTCCGCTCATTTGTATATATTTTTATTACCCTATTTAGTTTGTTAATGAGACGTACATCCCCTTGATTCTATTTATTGCTATTGTTTTTGTCTGTCTGTCTCCCCTATTAGATTTAAGCCCGTCAATGGGCAGGGACTGTTGTACAATCCAAGCACTTAGTACAGTGCTCTGCACATAGTAAGCACTCAATAAATACTATTGAATGAATGAAGGAATGGATAAAAACTACCCTGGGAGAGAAAAACAATCTGTAAGGCAGAATCCAGAAGCTGCCATAGAAATGATGAAGGACCCTGCAAATCTGACTTGAGGAAGAAAGTCAAAAATACTAGGAAGGAAAGAGAGGATGGGGAAAATTGTCAATGATAATAATGATAATAACAACAATTCTTTACCCAGATCCAATAGTAAAAGCCCAGTCACTTCTGCTGCACCCTTGTCTTTATTTCTGGAGCAATCTCTGGCTGAGATGTTGTCACAAAGGTGCTGCAGCGATATTACATCCTTTGAGTTTTCTTGATATATTCTAAGAATTTCCATTTTTGCCACTTTTCACCATTATCTATGAATCATCTGAATACTGGATATTTGGCAATTCATTCAGTGTCAGCACCATTTACAGAGAACCAGTGTTGCTCAGTGGAAAGAGCCCGAGCTTGGGAGTCAGAGGTCATGGGTTCTAATTCCGGCTCTGCCACCTGTCAACTGCGTGACTTTGGTTAAGATACTTACTTAACTTCTCAGTGCTTCAGCTACCTCATTTAGACTGTGAGCCTCACATGGGACAACCTGATTCCCTTGTATCTATCCCAGTGCTTAGAACAGTGCTTGGCACATAGTAAGCGCTTAACAAATACCAACATTATCATTATTATTATCTAAGTCCTGAAAATATTCTTCTATGGATGTATAGTCTGATGCATCAACAGCTACTGGAATGTGGAAAGAGCCTAGTTTTCTCACAAACACATAGGATTGTACCACTGCATACATTGTTCCATCTATTGCCTCTGAGAATTTTTGTCTAAAGGCTCTTTTTAACCCTGTTCAATTTCACTCTTAAACTTTATCCTGCAATTGGCTCACTCTCTGCTCTGTTGGATGAACTGTATGTAGTCAGATCAAAATGACTGAACCATGTCAAAGTGTGTGTTCGCAACCATACAGAAAGGAGAGTTTGTAGGATAAACAAACTGAGCAATTTTTTTTCATACTTCTCACTTTAGTATACTGGTTATTTTTACACATTCATCTATGATTTTTCTGGATAATGAGTATATTTTTTAGTTTGCTTTTAGTAAGTTTCTTATGACATGAGGATGATGATTTTGTTAGCCATCCAATACTGATAAAGATTCCTGTGGCACACAGAGGGTTGAAAAAAAAACAACTATCATATACATTGATTCCTTTATTGTCCTATTCTTCCTATTACTCCTCTTCCGATCTCTTGCTACGCACAGGTCACATGGAGGTCACCTCTCAAGTTTCTCTAACATTCTCAAGGTTTCTTTCTCTCCTCTATATTCATGCCCCTCACACTGAGTGTGTATTATTACCCAGAGTCCTTGAGGTCAACACCACCAACAGAAATCCAGACCTGTTTCCACTGCTTAACCAGTAATTCCAGTGTATGCTGGCTGTTGAATAACAATAATGGTGGTATTTGTTAAGCGCTTAATATGTGCAAAGCACTGTTCTAACCACTGGGGAGATGCAAGGTGATCAGGTTGTCCCATATGAGGCTCACAGTTTGAATCCCCATTTTACAGATGAGGTAACTGAGGCACAGAAAAGTTAAGTGACTTGCCCAAAGTCACACAGCTGGCAAGTGGCAGAGCTGGGATTAGAACCCATGACCTCTGATTCCAAGCCCGGGTTCTTTCCACTGAGCCACGCTGCTTCTGAAGCGGAAAGTTGTTGAAGTTGTTGCTACTGCCAACAATACTGAAGGTGGTTGTGGAGGTGAATGTATTGAAGATGAATCCATAGAACAGGAGAAGTTAATTGAATCACTTGTTTACTATTCTACATTGCAATCAGTAATATTTAAGAAGACCTGCAATTGAAAATATTGGGTTATTTCCATAACAATTTTATATCATAATTTCATCACAAGGAGATATCTTCAGCACACAAAAACTAATAATTCCTGAATTCTAATCCTGGATCTGCCACTTACCTGCTCTGTGACCTGGTGCAAGTCATAACTTCTCTGTGCCTCGGCCTCCTTATCTATAAAATGAGGAATCAAAACCTGTTCTCCCTTCTACTTAAAATATGAGACCCATGTGGAGCGGAAACTGTGTTTGACCTTATTACCTTAAATCTTTCACAGTGCTTGATATATAGTAAGTACTTAACAAATGCCATGAATATCATCATTATTGCACCCACTCCCTTAATGATCTCATCCACTTCCAAGGCTTCTATGGGGAAGACTTGCCAGTCTACCTCACTAGCTCTAATCACTGTCATTCTCTACCATCTTTCATGTATGCCTGTCTCTAGAAGATCTCTACCTGAATGTCTTGCCTGCACCTTATGTTCAACAGGTCCAAAACCAAACTTATCCCCTCATCTCTCAGATACTCTTCTCCTCCCATCTTTTCCATCACTGTGGATAATTCTCTTTATCTCACAATTCCACAACTTTGGCATTTTCCTCAAGTTATCTTTCTCCTTTAACCCACATATTTGATTAGTCATTAAATTCTGACAGTTCTTTCTTCACATCATCTCCAAATTCATCCCTCCCTCTCTACTCTGCTGGATGAAGCACTTGTCATATGCTGACTTGCCCACTGTATCGGTTTCTTCACAGACATCCCTGCCTCCAAACTCTACCCTCTCCATTCCATTCTTCACTCTGCTGCCTAGTTCACTCTCCACTCATTAAAACCTCCAATGGTTGTCCAATCCCCTCCAAATCAAGCAGAAACTCCTGACCATTGATTTTAAGACACTCAGTCAGTTGTTTCTCCCCACCACACATTCTCAACCTCTTCCACTATACCACAGCATTCACACTTTGCTCTTCTCAACTCTAGCTACTCACTGGGCTGCTTTCTCATCTCTCTAGTCACTGACTGCTTTTCCAATACTCTGCTTTTTCCTAGAACTCCCTCCCCCTTTACATCCAAAGGATCACTATTCTGCTGATTTTCAAAGCCTTCGTAAATCACATTTTCTATAGGAGACTTTCCCCAGTTATCTCTCATTTCATCACCCTCTACTACCACTTCAACACTTCTTATGACTAAATTGCTTGGGTAATAATAACAACAATAATAATAATAGTGATGTTGGTATTTGTTAAGCGCTTACTATGTGCAGAGCACTGTTCTAAGTGCTAGGGTAGATATAGGGTAATCAGATTGTCCTACATGAGGCTCACAGTCTTCATCCCCATTTTACACATGAGGTAACTGAGACATAGAGAAGTTAAGTGACTTGCCCACAGTCACACAGCTGACAAGTGGCAAAGCCCGGATTCGAACCCATGACCCCTGACTCCCAAACCCGGCCTCTTTCCACTGAGCCACGCTGGTTACTCACCCTCCACTCTGTAGTACTCATATACATATCTGTTGCTTCCCCTTTCATGAATTTTATTTTAGTGTTTGTCTCTCAAAGGACAGTACAAGCTCCTTGGGGGAAATGATCATGCCTACTGACCCTTTTATATGCTCCCAAGTGCTTAGTACACATCTGGCTAATTGAGACTTGAGAGATGTCTCTTTTGGATAAGTGGCTCTCTGCTTATGAGCTTATCATAGTACCACGAAGATAACATGATTTTATGGGACAGAGTTCCTACTGTTTGGCAAATATCCCGAGACTGATCGGAATTTAGGACCTTATCAAACCAATTATTCCCTTTCTCATATCTACTAAGTCTTTATTTTGGCATTGCTAATGGAGAGGGGATGGGGTGGGGAGTGAAGCAATAGTGGGGCAGGGGTCCTGCCCACTCCACTGCAGGGTCTAGGGTTGAGCAAGCCCCCTTTCCTCCTCTGCAGACCATTATTCTACTGACAATTTTTCTGGACCTGGAAGTGGAGAATGATTTGGCTCAAACAATCCACTATTCACCCATGCTTAAAAAAGGTTTCGATCCTTGAGCAGAGGCTGGAGGATGTTCCTGCCTTTCCTCCCACTTGTTTTCAGTTTGTCAGATTTTGTTCTTATCCACTTCAACAATAAGTACTGAAACTTCACCAGGCTTTGTAAGGGAGGAAATCACCTCTTTTCTCTTCCACTGATCCATGCTCTCAGTAGTTTCTCCTAAAACATATCCTAAACACATTCACTGTCCTCTCTCCTCCCCGGGCACCCTCTCCCTTGCTCAAACTCCAGTTACATCCAAACTGATCATCTCCCACCACCTCCCACAGTGTTTGATACCTCTTTACTCAGATTTTTGGTTTTTGGAAGTAATATGGAAATTGCACAAGGCTGGTAGTCAGGAGACCTGGGAAACTGACAGTGCCTGCTGCATTCTGTGGGTGCTGAGTGTGATAGAAAGCAGACTAGAAGTAAGGTCCTAACACGTGTGTTTGAAGGAGGAAATGTGGCTGGCAGATTGAGAAAACACTCTGAGAGTGAAGATGAGAGGAAACAAGAGAAGGAACTGCCTGAGACTTTGAATAAGTAGCCTCATCAACCCACACTCCACTTCTCTTTGTCTATTTTCCAAGCACCTCCTCCACTGTTCAACCAGATGGGACTGCATCACTGGTGTGGGGGATTCAACAAGCAGATTTTCCCACGGGTCTGGGAGCCAGAAGGACCTGGGTTCTAATTGCAGCTCTAAACCTGTCATCTGTGTGACCTTGGGAAAGTCACTTAATTTCTCTGTGTCTTAATTACTTCATCTGTAAAATGGGAATTGAGACTGTGAGTGCTATGTGGGACAGGGACAGTGTCCAACCCAATTACCCGGTATCTACTCCAGTGTTTAGTATAGTTCCTGGAACATACTAAGCAGTTAACAAATATAACAATGACATTACTATTATGAGCAGAACATAAACCAATGATTTAATTCTAGGAAACTGTAAAACACAAGTTGCCCCAGCAACTATTCATTGTTGAGGTATAATAATATTTTTTAATGGTATTTGTTCAGCACTTATTATGTGCCAGGGACTATTCTGGGCACTGGAGTAGACACAAAGTAATCCATGTCCCTCATGGGGCTCACAGCCTTAATCCCCATTTTACAGATGAGGTAACTAAGGCTCAAGGTCACACAGCAGAGAAATTTGGAGCTGGGATTTAAACCCAGTGTCCTCCTGGCTCCCAGCCTCAAGCTCTAACCACCTATGCTGCTTCTTAACTGTAGTGCTTGTTAAGTCACTATATGTGCTAGGCACTATAGAAGCACAGCATAATCAGGTCAGACATCCCCATTCCACATGAGAAATATAATCTCAGTAGGATGGAAAACAAGTACTGAATCCCATTTAATCCCTATTGAATTCAGGTGAAGAAACTGAAGCACAAATAAATTATGCTAAGTGCCTTGTCCATGATCATACAGCAAGGAAGTGGTGGAGCCAGGTTTAGGGCCCAGGTTCTCTGACTTCCCTCACCCATGTTCTTTCCGTAAGGCCATGTTGCCTCTCATAGATTAGCAAGGCACACAATAATGATAATAATAATGATAGTATTTGTTAAGCACTTACTCTGTGCCAAGCACTGTTCTAAGATAATCAGATTGTCCCAAGTGAGGTCACAGTCTTCATCCCCATTTCACAGATGAGGTAACTGAGGCACAGAGAAGTAAGTGGCTTGCTCAAGGTCCCACAGTAGACAAGTGAATGGAGCCAGGATTAGAACCCATATCCTCTGACTCCCAAGCCCGTACTCTTTCCACTAAGCCACATTAGCTTTAGTTCATGTAATACTTAACCAAAGGTTCTTATCCTACTCTGACTCTATTGCTTCTAGTGGGAACTCTTTTACCATGATTTCTCTGATTTGTGATTGGCTTCCTGCCTCAGGTACCTCTTTTTCATTTTTATTTGCTTCTGTTGAACTTTTCCAAATATATACATAGTACAGGATTTCACTTTCAATAGGTAAGAGAGAGATATACCAATTACTTTGTGGGAGACAGCATAATCTAGTGGAAAGCATTGTAGACTGGAAGTCTCAAGATCCAGGTTCAAGTCCTGACACTGTTGCTGGCCAGCCATATGACTTTGGGCAAGTCACTTGAGCTCTCTGTGCCTCTGTTTCCTCAGATGCAAAATGAAAATAAAATCGACTGTGAGCCCTTTTGGGATAGAACTGAGTCTTATCTGATTACCTTAAATCTATCACTATGTTTAGCACACTTTTTGGCATATAGTAACACTTTATAAATATCACCACTATTGCTGCTGATTGCTTCATTTGTTAGGTTAAGTTGTGCCAATGAATATATCAGCAGGGATATGAGGGTCTTGAATAAGTGGCTTCTAATGATCACTAGAGGAAAAATTAAAGAGCTGTTCAATTGTACATTCCCTAGCTTTAGAATGGATGTCAAGAAAGACTCCCAGCAACCTGGTGTTAGTATCAATCAGCCAATATTTACTGAGTCTTGTTGCGTAGAATATAGACAGAACACTGGACTAGAAGGACCAATGGTCTGATCCACACATGGCATTTCTAATTGTTCTTAGGCAAATTATATAATTTTGAAAGATTTCAATAATCACTTTATCTTTAAACTATTTGTATTTAATTTGGTAATGTCAATTAATACTAATCCATTAATGCAGCTTTAATACTAATCCATTAATGCAGTTCTAGAGCTAATTAAGAGTCATATTTATTTTCCAATAACTTTCAACTTTCTGAATAAAAAAGGTTGGCATTTGAAAGCCATATTTTCCTATCACTTGGTTTTGTTTTCTTTATTATGATGTCAAGAGTTTATAGTTTACAACATCTAGAGAGAATTGACAGACTACTGGTCAAATTCTCTTGCCATCAATATTATCAGTGAAAAGGGTAGCATTTATGAGGTGTGAAAGAATTCAGATTGGTTAGATGCCAAGTGCCAGTTAATGTCCTTAGTGTTGAACAATCCAATTAACATTCCCTTCCATGGGTACAATTTATGTTATAGCGTTAATAGAATTACAAAATAGAGACATTTACAAGGCATGAAAAGGTCTCTGTTGCTTTTTAATCATTGCTAACTTTTTCCCATGATACAAAGTTAAAGAAATGTTTATATTTTGAAAACTACAAGGAAAAGACTCAACTCAGCTGGTGATGAAAAAGTCATGGTGAATGTAGCCTCCAGAAAAGCTAAACTATGATACTCTAAGGAAAAGCATAAGGAAAAGAAAATGTCCTCCCCAAGAGTTCTGTCATGCTGCTTGAAATCAACCAATAGCTGATATTTATCAAGCACTTACTGTGTGCAGAGAACTTTATGAAGAGTTTGGGAGAGTTCAATCCAATAGAGTAGGTAGACATGATCCTGGCTGTCAGGGAGTTTTCAATCTAGTGAGAGGACTATCTTCCTCCTGAAGCCTAGATTTTATTTCAAAATGACACAGATGGAACAGTTGCCACTGAGCCATTCCTGCAGAGGGCCCACTGCCAGCCACTGAGGAAGGCTCACAACCCTCTCTGTAGGGTCCTCATAACTAGCCAACAATATCCTGGCACTTACCTTCAATCACATCACCAAGAGTTCATACTTTTCCTCTGCAGTAGGGGAAAGGGCAGGGAGGTAGAGGTGGAATGGGCCAGTTGACAGGGAAAGGTGGTAAACCTAGACCTGCAGGTGCCCTCCGAAGCCTCACTCTTGTCTTGCCAATACATGATCCAATGAAAACACTATCATAATATTGCAGTAAAAAGTCCAAAAAGAAAATGCTAAATGGAAAAATCATAGGGGAATCTATTACTACATTTGTTACAAACTGTGTTTTTAAATTAATGACTCAGATCTTCCTACCTATTCATGTGACTGTTCTAAAATGATTATCATTGTATGTACCCAAAGAGGGTAAAATGACTGAAGCATATGGGATAAGAACCCTTAGCATTTTTCAGTACTTATGAATATTTTCAAAATTTAACAATTTTTTAGGGTCCTCGTTACATGACCCTTTCATGGACTCTTTGAGGTGATGCTACAATACATGCTTTCAGATATGTGGAAAAGACAAATGTTTTTACCTTCATGTGAAAAATGTATTTAATTCAACAACTTCTTTACCTTAAGTGAATAGCTTATAGGTCATCAGGAACAAATGTATATTAATAATTGCAGGTCAGTCAATTAAATATATTTATTGAGCATTTACTTTGTGTAGCCAACTGTGTTAAGCACTTGGGAGGGAGCAATATAACAGAATTGGTAGACAAGTTTCTTTCTACAATTGGCTTCCAGTCTAGAGAGGGAGATAGACATTAATATCAATTAATAAATTGCAGATATACGCAGTGTGGCTGAGAGAGAGGTGATAAAGGGTGGAAATACAAGTGCAAGGGTGATACAGACGGGAGTGAGAGAAGAGAAAATCTGAGCTTAGTCAGGGAAGGCCTCGGAGGAAATGTGCTTTTAATAAGGCTTTGAAGGTGGGGAGAGTGACCATCTGTGGAACATAAAGAGGGAGGAATTCCATGCCAGAGGCAGGATGTGGCCAAGCAGTTTGCAGTGAGATATTAAGATTGAGGTACAGTGAGTAGGTTGGCATTAGAGGAATAAAGTGTGAGGGCTGAGTGTAGTAGAAAATGAGAGGTAAGGTAGGAGGGGGAAAGATGAATGAGTTATTTAAAGCTGATGGTAAGGAATTTCTGTTTGATGCAGAGGTGGATGGGCAACCACTTGAGGTTCTTAAAGAGTGGGGAAACATGGACTGAACACTGTTGTAGAATAATGATCTCGGCAGCAGAATGAAGTATGGACTAGAATTGGTAGAGATGGGAGACCGAGGACGACAGCAAGAAGGCTGATGCAGTAGTCAATGCGGTATAGGATAAATGCTTGGGTTAACATGGTAGAAGTCTGGATAAAGAGGAAGGGGCAGATTTTAGTGATGCTCTGAAGGTTGAATCAACAGACTTCGTTGACAGCCTGAATATATGGGTTGAAGGAGAGCGATGAATTGATAATATAAAAGTTGGGGGCTTGTGAGAAAGGGAGGATGGTGGTCTTCTCTACAGTGATGAAAAGTCAGGAGAAGGACAGAGTTTGGAAGATGAGGAGTACTGTTTTGGACATATTAAGTCTTAGGTGTCACTGGGACATCCAAGTAGGAGGAAATGCGAAGTTGCAGAGAAAGAGAGAAATCGGGACTGGATATGTACAATTGGGAATCATCTACAGGAGATGATAGCTGCAGCCATGGGAGCAAATGAGTTCTCCAAGGGAGAGGGTGAAGATGGAGAGTAGAAAAGGACCCAGAACTGAGCCTTGAGGGGTTCCCACAGTTATGGGGTGGGAGGCAGAGGAAAAGTCCACTAAAGAACTGAGAATGAGCGACCAGAGAAATAGGAGAACCTGGAGGGATCAGTGTCAGTGAAATCTAAACAACAAGAAAATGTCTTGGGTTGGCCTTATTCTAAGTCACACATGGCTCTGTGCAGCTCTTAAGAAACTGCTTTAGGGTGGTTTTTTTTGTTGATATTTGCTAAGCACTTACTATGTACCAGGCACTGTTCTAAGAACTGGGGTAGATTCAAGGTAATCAGGTTGGACACAGTCCAAGTCCCACATGGGGCTCACTGTCTTAATCCCCAATTTATAGATGAGGTAACTGAGGTATAGAGAAGTGAAATGACCTTCCCAAGGTCACACAGCAGGTAAGTGACAGAGGTGGGACTAGTATCCTCATCTTTTTGACACCCAGGCCCATTCTTTATCCAGTAGGCCACACTGCTTCCAAATCTCTTGACTGTCAAAGGTACTCCAAGCTCTAGTGTGATAATGGAATGGAGAAGGATCTGTGAAGTCACCCAACCACAACCTTTGGTGGTAGCAGTAGTAGTAATTTGTATTTATTAAGTATTTACTGTTTGCAGAGTACGGTTCATAGCACTCAAAGAAAGAGTATGCACGAGGGGTGGGGATACCATATCTTGTTACCAGCAAAGCAGTGAATCAGAAATACATTGACACATTTATATGCAGTTTGCCATCAAACGAAATTTAGTGCCGTAGAAGTAATTTACTTGGTAGTAGATTATCTGTCTTGAAATTGCATTCTAAGAAGTGGAGCAAATGATCCCTTTGTACAAATTAAGTATATTTGCCAAAGTAAAGCTTTTTTAACTATCCCTTTCAGAAGCAGCATGGCTCAGTGGAAAGAGCATGGGCTTGGGAGGCAGAGGTCATGAGTTCTAATCCCATCTTTGCCGCTTGTCAGCAGTGTGACTTTGGGTAAGTCACTTAACTTCTCTGTGCCTCAGTTACCTCATCTGTAAAATGGGGATTAAGACTGTGAGCCCTAGGTGGGACAACCTGATCACCTTGTATCCACCCCAGTGCTTCGAGCAGTGATTTGCACATAGTAAGCCCTTAACAAATACCATTATTATTATTATTACGTGTATTCTTAGGGGATATTTGTTATGATATTAAAGTGTATTCAATCAATCAGTAGTATATGCCCCACTTCCTCAAATCTGCCAAGCTAGCACACTTCCCCCTCCAAAGCCCTACTCAAAGCTCACCTCCTCCAGGAGGCCTTCCCAGACTAAACCCCCTTTTCTTCTGCTCCCTTTCCCCTCCCCATTGCCCCAATCCACTCCCTTTGCTCTACCCACCGTCCTCCCACCACATATGTGTATATATGCACATATTTCTTATTATAATTCTATTTATTTTTATTAATGATGTGTATATATCTATAATTCTATTTATTTATAATGATGTTAATGATGCCTGTTTACTTGCTTAGATGTCTGTCTCCCCATTCTAGACTGTGAGTCTGTTGTAGGTAGGGATTGTCACAATTTGTTGCTGAACTGTACTTCCCAACTGCTTAGTACAGTGCTCTGCACACAGTAAGTGCTCAATAAATATGATTGAATGAATGAATGAATTTGATGAACACCTAAATCTTGCAAAGCACTGTACTAAATAAACACTTGTGAAAGTAAAAGAGGGAAAAAAATACATGACTGCTGCCCTCATGGAGCTCATAATCCAATGGAAGAAACATACAAGTAAAAACTATTTATAAATAGTATTGCACAGGAGAAAAACACAAAAAGTGGTTAAAGGATATCAGGGTGATATTGCAGAACAAATAAACTGTAATAATGGAGATCTAAATAAGAACAAACAAATTTTAAAATGGTGGTGTTTGTTAAGCACCTATCAGACATGTGCTATGTGCTGGAGCAAATGCAGGATAATTAAATTGGACACAATAACTGTCTCTAATGGGGAGCACAGACTAAGAGGGAGGGAGAATAGAGAAGTAATCTCCATTTTTCAGATGAAGAAATTGAGTCACAGAAAAGTTACTTTGCCCCAGACCCGAAAGTGGGGAAGTGGATGAGCCAGGATTGTAATTCAGACCCCTGATGTGGAGTCCAATTCTTTATCCACTAAGCCACACTCTTTAAAGAAATAGCAAGGTCTAGTGGAAAGAGCACAGGTCTGGAAGCCAAGGGAGCTGGGTTCTAATCCAGACTCTGCCACGTGCCTCCTGTGTGACCTTGGGCAAGTCACTTCATTTTTCTGGGCCTCAGTTTCCTCATTTATAAAATAGGGATTCAATATCTGTTCCCCTCCTACTTAGACTATGAGACCCACGTGGGACAGGGATGGTGTCTGACCTGATTAACCTTTAAATACTCTAATGTTAAGAACAGTGCTTGACACATAGTTAACGTTTAATAAATGTCAACCATCTATATTAGGTGCTGAGACTAGGAAATAAGATGAAATATGTAACTGATAAAGGATGAGAAGGAGCATCACATAGTTGAAAGAGAAGGAGCCTTAGAGGCAGAAGTCAAGAGTTCTAATCATGGCTCTGTCACCCACAGTCCCACAGTCGAATATGACGGACAATGATATATACTGTCTGGTGAGCCATAGTTGAGAGTGTTCCAAGCATTAGCATTTTCCCCTTGTCCAACTGCCTCATATCAGCCCAGAGGACACCGCTGGAAGCTTCTAGAGAAAGAGGACAAACGATCCTGCTGACGGGGATCTTTATGAAATATACACTGAACATATAAAGGTAGCATTCACAGTCCAATTATGCATTTCATTTTTTTCTCTTCACTGAAGCATAATACAGAATTCCTGGGTGCTGCCAACCATCTTTAAATAATGAAGTTCTTGCTTCCCCTATTTTGGCCATTTCCATCATTCTCTTCTATGGTTGTTTAATGAAGCACAGGTCACTGGAACAGTATTCACCAAAAATAAGGAATGAAAATACAGTACACGTATTGATTTTAAATCACATCTTAAATAGGGCAGACAAATCTTGGCAGAAGTCAGAGAAAATAAACGACCCTCCCCCTACCCACCCTTCCTTTTTGTAAGACAATTGGCAGCGAGGGCTGACAACCATGTTTACATGTGCAGGTCCTCCCCTAGTCCTGGTCTTTTCACCACACCAGATGGTGTTCCTGGCCCTGGGTGGCTACTTTTTATTTCATGGAATGGAGTTGGGCAGAGACAGGAGCACTAACAACAGCTGAGAGGACAGAGGCATGCCAACTGCACAAAATTTCCCAAATCAGATGGAATATTGGGTGGAAGATCAATGCTGTATAAGTGAAGACAAAATTTATGCACATACTTTTTTTGACCAGTCTGACTCTGCTATTATTCATTCATTCATTAAATAGTATTTATTGAGTGCCTACTATGTGCAGAGCACTGTACTAAGCACTTGGAATGTACAATTCGGCAACAGATAGAGGCAATCCCTGCACAATGACAGGCTTACAGTATAATCAGGGGAAGTAACAGGAACTTGTGCGAAAAGAGGGATGGGCTACAAGCGCCGATTCCTGTGCAACCTCAATATAACTATATTTGTTCACTCATTCATTTAATTCTATTGTATTTATTGTGAACCACTGTGTGCAAAGCACTGAACTAAGCACTTGGGAGAATACAGTACAACAACAAACAGACACATTGCCTGCCACAGTGAACTCACAGTCTAGAGGGGGAGACAGATGTCAATATACATAAATATTTAAACAAATACATAAATTACATATATAATAATAATTATAATATTTGTTAAGCACTGACTGTGTGTCACTCACTGTACTATGTGCTGTGGTGGATATAAAGAAATAGGGTTGGACACAGTCCCTGTCCCATATGTGGCTCACAGTCTCAATCCCCATTTTACAGATGAGGTAACTGAGGCCCAGAGAAGTGAGGTGGCTTGCCCAAGGTCACACCGCAGACAAGTGGCAGAGCCGGGATTAGAACCATGACCTTCTGACTCCCATGTCCGTGCTCTATCCACTAACTTACGCCATGCTGCTTCTCACATGTGCATATGTGCTGTGGGACTGGGAGGGAGGATGGATAAATGAAGGGAGCTATAGAAAATAAGGCTGAAGGTCATAAAGAAGGATGCAAGATAAAAAGCAGGGAACTCAGATGAGATGTAGGAGGGAAGGTCAGAGGCAGAGGCGAGAGTACAAATGTGATGTAATGGCGGTGTATACAAGGAATGTAGGTTGCGACTAGGTGAAAGGTCAACTGCTGTGAAAAGATACTGACCATCCAAAGACAAGTATCAGTGAAAACGAAGAGTTGGGGGGAGCATCCAATTACACTTGAAGCTGCCTGCCTCTTCATGTCCTGCTTTTAGGGAAGAAGGGGAGAGTGCTTGGAAAAATCTACGACATGCATTTTGTCAAGGACGAGTAGAACGGAGGGTTATGAGTTAAATACCAAAATCATCTAACCTGTATTGAACCTTCTTTCCTGTTGAATCTTCTTGCCTGTTGTTCGGGTTGAGAAATCACTTCGGAGTTGACCCCAAGTAAAAGGGTGGGGGGGATGTAACATCAAATCTGCTCACCAGTGGTTAAAAGACAAGAAGTATACCTTAGTGAAAAGAGCATGGGCTTGGGAATCAGAGGACATGGATTCTAATCCCAACTGTGTGACCTTGTGCAAGCCATTTAACTTTTCTGGGCCTCAGTTACCTCAAATGTAAAATGGAGATTAAGACTGCGAGTCCCATGTAGGACAACCTCACTACCTTGTATCTACTCCAGTGCTTAGAACGGTGCTCGGAACATAGTAAGAGATGAACAAATATTGTAATAACAATAATAAACAACTGTGGAGAAGCTTTCTTCAGTGTGTACCCGAAGTAAGAGAGTGGGAAAATGGCAATACAATTTATCTTGTGCCAACCAGGGAGCTCAGGTGTTTTATGCTCTGGAGGGGAATGTTCTTGGACGCTGGGCATAGGCTTTCCTGTTACACCCACGATCACTGAAATCAGCTCTGTATATGAGGTACCCAACCCAAATTGATACCTGTCTGGGTAAGTCATTACTTCACAGACCAGCTACAGTGATTAATTTAGAATCAGTAAGTTCTAATAAGGGTGAAACTGGGTCCCTAATTAAAAGGAGAAAAGGCTTCATTAATTGATGAAACTTCCTAGTGTAATTAGCCCCTTGTTTTGCCAACTCATTCTCTTACCACTGCACTAACTGTAGAGTAGAAGGTTCTGAGTTCCTATGATGAGTTCGTATGTGTCAAACGTATTTCATGATCACTTGCACTATGTTGTGCCTTCTCAGAAAAGGAAGATATCATAGATGCCCCAAAGACAAAATAGTAATTATCTCATTGATAGTGGCAGATTACAACAGGGATGAATAGATACGCAGACCACCAGACCCATGTAAGGTGCCAAGTGAATGGACTGGCATCAGCTATGTCCCAAATTTGACTAAAGATATAACAACTGTATTGAAAAGCAGAATTTGAACCATTAGCTCACTATCAATTTCCTGGAGAATGTAGATATTTGCAAACCACTCTAGGAGTATCTCAGCAGCCATACTGGAACAGGGGATTCTGGATTCCAGTTGCAAGTATCAACAAGGACAACAAGTAGGAGCTTCTCTGAGCTCCTGTTAACTCGACAACCATCGAGACTGAGATTACAGCAAAGAGACATCAGTGAAACTGATGTCTAATATAAGCGATCCAGAATTTAAAATTTACTGCAGCAAATCAAGTAATGCAACATCAACATCTCATAGTAGTAACTCATGGGTATAGCAAGTAGGAAATCTAAATTTCACATGTTATATAACTCAAGCTAATAAGGGTACATGCTCAGTGGTGTCTATCAAGGCTGAAGAAATCCAAGCACAAACTGGTTTCACCCAAACTAAAGGTATTTTTACCCATCACTAAATGCAGGTCATGCCTCTACCAGGCATGTAGCACAGTGAAGATGGCAGGTGCATATACCTTCCTCACAGTCAAGGAAGGAATTGGCAAAAATGTCTCTATTCTTTTCTAAACACACATTTCAATATTGAGGTTGAGGCCTTGTGTGGCCTAATAGGATAAAATATGCAGTCTTAGTTTTTGATCCTTAAAAAATGGTAAAACACCTGGTCTGGTGACATTTGAAAAAATTCTACTGGCAATGTATATTAATTTTATCTTAGACTTCCATAATCTTAAATATATAGCAAAATTAAAAAAAAATGCAACCAAATTTCAAAGATCCACAATAATCATAATACAAGAAGATGAAAAAGATGTTTATAGGAATTACTGAGTGATCCCTGGCATTCTATTTCCAATAAGACTTAAGTCAAATATTTTCAGATAAGATACCAAAGACTAAATTTAACCATATCTCTCCTGAAGCCCAATGAAACTTCCAACCAAAATACAACATAAAGCAGTAATTATCTTTGCAGCAAGAAAGGCACAGAATTGCACACTACCAACCCAGATCTTTATATTCTATTTCTAGGTCTCAAAAGGCATATTTCAAACTATGTATATACTGAGCTAAAAATTGGAATCCAGCGATAGAGAGGAAAGGAATGCAAAATTAGGGTAAGGGGGGTTTAATACTAGGAAACCCAGAAACAGTTTCAAAAATAGATGCAGATTCTACAAATGGCAAAGGCAGTACCCCTGCTGAGCACTCACATCACATGTCCACAGTGTGGAATAGAATGCCAGTTGCACATAGCTTTTTGCAGTCCCATTCACTTCGTAGCACCATCTTCAATAATGAATATCATTCTTCCAGCTGGACTTTCTCCAATATTGAGTATTCAATCATTTATTCATCCAATTGTATTTATTGAGCACTTACTGTGTGCAAAGCACTGTACTAAACACTTGGTAGAGTACAATATAACAATAAACATACACATTGCTGCCTACTACGAGCTCACAGTCTAGAGGGGGAGACAGACATTATTATGAATAAATAAATAGATTCATAAATTCATGCAATCATATTTATTGAGCACTTACTGTATGCAGAGCACTTGGAAAGTACAATTTGGCAACAAATAGAGACAATCCCTAACTGATGATGGGAATCACAGTCTAGAAGGGGGGATTAATAATTATGGCATTTGTTAAGCACTTACTATGTGCCAAGCACTGTTCTAAGTCCTGGGGTAGATACAAGGTAATCGGGTTGTCCTATGTGGGGCTTCACAGGCTAAATCTCCATTTTACACATGAGGGAACTGAGGCACAGAGAAGTGAAGTGACTTAACCAAGGTCACACAGCAGACAAGTGACAGCCGGGATTAAAACCCACGACCTCTAGCTCCCAAGCCCGTGCTCTTGCCACAAGGCCATGCTGCTTCTTTAGTGAAGAGAGGCCTCGCGAGGGATTTGAACCTGGGACCTCTCACACCCGAAGCATCATACCCCTAGATAAATAAATAAATTACAGATATTTACATACGTGCTGTGGGTACTACTGTGTATTGCACCGAATGCATACTCAATATGCACTGTTTCTACTACTACAGCCTAGTTCTAGTGAAAATTAGTTTTATAGGAAAACTACCCATGGAAGGAATTATGGTATCTGTTAAGTGCTTACTTTGTGCCAAGAACTGTTCTAAGTGGTGGGGTAGATACAAAGTAATCAGGGTGTCTCACATGGGGTTTACAGTTTTAATCTCCATTTTAACGATGAGGTAACTGAGGCACAGAGAACTTAAGTGGTTTGCCCAAGGTCACACAGACAAGTGGCAGAGCCATGATTAAAACCTACACCTACATCCTCTGACTCCCGAGCCTGGGCTCTTTTCACTAAGCCATGCTGCCCAGGGACTGAGGGCATCTTGTCTCTGCCTGTGACACACTACACTTCCCACTGTAGACAGCAATGGAACAAAGAGACTTTTTAACATCACAAGGAAATATTCCTATCAAAGGAAGTGAGCAGAGGCAGGAGGCAGAAAAAAAAAAAGAACTAAACAGAAAATGGACAGAGAGGACAAGGAAAGCAGAGAGGATTGGAAACTACTTTGGGAACCGAGCTTGCTCCGAAGACAGCAAAATCAGTGGCCAGATGAGACACAGATGAAATGTTTAGGGAAGGAGAATCAGGAGGACCAACTAGTGAAGAACTGGTCTCAGGGAGACAAGCTCTGCCAGAATTCATTCATTCAATAGTATTTTTTGAGTGCTTACTATCTGCAAAGCACTGTACTAAGCGCTTGGAATGTACAATTGGGCAACAGAAAGAGACAATCCCTGTTCACAGTCTAATCGGGGTAGGGGGGGAATCTTTCTTCATCCCCTCCCCTCTCCATCCCTGGATGAGCCAGAGCAACCTAACTGTGGGGAGCCTCAAATCTTTCCAACCGCCTTACAGCTCCAAACCCAAAACTTCCTAGGCTATGTCCTATGCCTTTTGGAGAGTGTCAGGCTGCTGACCGGTTAAAAACTCTTGTCTGGGTGCAAGCAACCTATCATTTGTTTCAATAGTGTAACACATAAGATGCTTGATGGCAAAGATATACCCCAGACTGCTCCCACAAAGCTAGAAAGTATGTTTTCTCAAAGGGGAACAGGATTCCACAAATGATGATTTACTGAAAAACATTCGTATGTTAACTGTCCTGGTATTACATACTCGAGGATAACCAGATGTTATCCTTTTTTGAGGTCTTCCTGCACATGAAATTTGTGATCTCCTTAGCAACCAAAATCAAGCCAATGCAAGATTTAAGAGTGCAACTTTCTCTTTGATGCAGGGTTGCCTTGCCATAAACAATATTTACAAAAAAATGTTAATTAGAAGGGAAAGTGATAGTAAGAATGTTCAGATTTGTACATTTGTGGGCTGGAGAGAAGCCATTTTTACTCTCTGTGAAACTTTTCTTTCTAGAAGTTCAATGCAGCCTAGGATTGCCGGTCTTCAGGGTGCCTCTTCAAAGATGGATCATTTTCATTTGTACAAAGGCTGGAAGACAGGGCATTGAATCTACATCACTGCTCAATTGGCTGTTCAGACTCAGAGTCTACAAAGAGAGTCATAGTGTCGCCTGGATTACTTCCCATTCTGAATTTACATTGGAACAAGTTGAACAGTTAATTATTGTTAGACAGGGTTGCCGAGTTCTTATGCTCAACAAGGGACTAACAGTTCATTCTTTATTAAGTGGAAGCCTTTTTTACAAGTTTTAATTCCCTTTTAGGCCCCGATTCTATGCATAATTTTTGTCCGGAGAATACTGATTCAGAATATGTGAAATATTCTAATGTGTTATACTTCTCTGACCTTCTCAGAGTTTTCAATTTTGATTGGTCGGTTATTTGGTTTTACTCCCTAGTTGACTAGGGAGACTATAGGGGATGAGCAGTAAAATAATAGCCAATCAAATCACAGAATATAAAAAAGGTCATAACTGTGGAACACTAAACAATAACTCAACTACTCAACTCAAGCATTCACATTCTGAGGGAGCAAATTCTGTGGCAGAGATATAAAGAGATCATTTTCTCCCTTTGCAAGTATAATCTTGTCATAGTTGCACGGTATGTAAAATATGGCATTAAGAACATTAAAACAGAAGCAGAGCCATACCAGAACAGTCCAATGGTCTGGCTAACTGTTCCAGTTCCATCAGTGACAACAAGGATTCTTAAAGGTCACTTACCTTCTAAAAACTGACAATCCTCAAGGAAGCAATGTGGCAGAGGAAAGCAGGATAGCCTAGAGGAAAGAGTGTTGGTTTTGGGAGTCAGAAGATCTGGGTTCTAATTCCACCTCTGACCTTTTCTGATGTGTGATCTTGGGCAAGACACTTAACTTTTCTGGGCCTCAATTTCATCTTCTGCAAAATGGGTATTAAATCCTAATTCCTTCTATTTAAATTTTGAGTTCCATTTGGGACCGGCACTATGTCCAAACTGATAGTCTTGTATCTACATCAGTACTTAGTTCAGTGTTTGGAACATAGTAAGCACTTAATACATACCATTACTATTAATTAGAATTTTTTTGCACTTTTAAGTGCCTTTTTTGAGAACTTGGCATTGTAACTCATCTCCATCATTCTTTCAATCATATTTATTGATTCAATTTGCATATTCAATCAGTTATGGACCTTGTTGGATCTACCTTCACAACATCTTTTAATTACACCTCTTCACCTTCATTCAAAGTGCTACCATGCTAATCCAAGCACTTATCATCTCCTGTCTCATATACCGCATCAGCCTCCTCCCTAGCCTCACTTCCTCAGTCTCTTTCCACTCCAGTCTACACTTCAGTCTGCTGTCCAGATCGTTTTTCTAAAAAACGTTCAGTCTACATTTCTTCACTCCTCAAAATCCTCCATGGCTGCCTATCCACTTCCGTATGAAGCAGCAACTCCTTACTATCAGCTACAAGGATTTGATCATCTCTCCCCCTCCTACCTCACCTCACAGATATCCTAATCCAACCCAGTCAGCACACAGCTTCTCTAACACCAACCTATACTCTGTACCTCGATCTCATCTATCTTAATGACCCTTTGCCTATGTCTTCTCTTTGGCCAGGAACTCCCTTCTCTTTCATATCCAAAAGACCCCCACCACCCTCCCGATAGTCAAAACCCTACCAAAACCATAATCTCTTCCTAGAGGCCTTCTCCAATTAAGCCCTCATTTCTCCTATATTCCTTTACTTCTGAACACTTGGATCCTTTAGCGCCTTGATATTCATCCCAACCCCATCCCCATTAAACCTTTGTACAAATCCTTATACACTGTCATTTTACCTAGCTGTAATTTATTTCAATGCATATCTCCCCCTGAAGCTCTTTGGGGGCAGGGATATTGACTGTTCTGTATTCATCCAAACATTTGTAAAGGATTGCAGGATAGGTGAAAGTTTGGCCCTAAATTATATAGATTTAAGAGTTATTCATACATAGTATTATGGATTAAAGTCATGTGACTGAATGAGATAGACAGAATGTAGTAGTATCACATTGTAGAATAAATTTCCCTGGCTAAATAAGCATATATTGTCACCTCCTAACTTAACTCTTCATTTCTATTTTTTTTAACTGTTTATTAGGCATTTGCTCTCCCTTATTACTATTAAGTGTCTATAGTTATTAATTTGCAGTTTACTTTGGTAATGCCACTGACTTCATGATGCATCCAATATATTATCTGCCACTCAGTGAGGAAGAGCTTATATTAAGCAAAGAACAGCTTGTCTTTAACACTCTATCCAGATACAATTTGACACAAACAAACCCCGTACAGACTGAAATAGTTGTATTCCCATTCCTTCTTCCTCTCTTCCCCTCCCCTTACTATCACTTCTACTCTCCTTCTCCCCTCATTTCTGCACTATAAATCTTTCATATATAAGGACGATAATCTGGGGCTATAATTTGATATGCAGACTGGGCTTAGGGCTTGTTGTTGTTTCTCTTTCATTCTTCTTTTATCATCTTTTTTAAAAATGAAAGAAGCCTGGATAATCATTCAGAGACCTGATCATTTCTGTTAAACAGAGTAATTGGAAAACTTTCCCAGTGGTTTCTAGTTTGTCCTCATCTCTCTTCTGCTCTTACAAATAAATGTTTTGAGGCTAACCAGATATATCTGCATCTCCCAGGGTCATACCTGGAGAGTTTCCAGGACTCTACCAGTCTCGTCTATGGGAGGGAGAATCAAGCAGAAGCATACCCATTCCATTCCTAGCTTGGCCAGTGGCTAGTGAGTGGGAAGCAATCTGCTACAAGTCAAAACCTACCCATTCTGGGCAGCAGCATAATGGGAGAGAATTGAGGGAGGAGACTCGAGTTTACTGCGTGGAAGGTGGCAATAGTAAACCACTTCCATATTTTTACCAAGAAAAGTCTAAGAATACACTATCTGCATATGAGTGTAAATGGAGAGCGGGCCATTCTGGGAAAGATGTGTCCATGGTGTGCTATGGGTCAGAAACATCTCAGCAGCATAAGACAAGATAAGGTATATCTGGCAATAATCAATCAATTAATGGTTTTAGTTAAGTGCTTACTCTGTGCTGAGCACTGTAATGAGCACTTGGGAGAGTACAGTTGGTTGTACATATTTATAAATTATATATTGTAAATTATTAATTTATATTATTGTCTTTATCCCCCTCTAATAATGTTGGCATTTGTTAAGTGCTTACTATGGGCAGAGCACTGTTCTAAGCCCTGGGGTAGATACAGGGTAATCAGGTTGTCTCACATGAGGCTCACAGTTAATCTCCATTTTATTCATTCATTCATTCAATAGTATTTATTGAGCACTTACTATGTGCAGATCACTGTACTAAGCGCTTGGGATGAACAAGTCGGCAACAGATAGAGACAGTCCCTTCCGTTTGACGGGCTTACAGTCTAATCGGGGGAGATGGACAGACAAGAACAATGGCAATAAATAGAGTCAAGGGGAAGAACATCTCGTAAAAACAATGGCAACTAAATAGAATCGAGGCGATGTAAAATTCATTAACAAAATAAATAGGGTAATGGAAATATATACAGTTGAACGGACGAGTACAGTGCTGTGGGGATGGGAAGGGAGAGGTGGAGGAGCAGAGGGAAAAGGGGAAAAAGAGGGTTTAGCTGCAGAGAGGTAAAGGGGGAGGGGTGGCAGAGGGAGTAGAGGGAGAAGAGGAGCTCAGTCTGGGAAGGCCTCTTGGAGGAGGTGAGTTTTAAGTAGGGTTTTGAAGAGGGGAAGAGAATCAGTATGGCGGAGGTGAGGAGGGAGGGCATTCCAGGACCGCGGGAGGACGTGGCCCAGGGGTCGACGGCGGGATAGGCGAGACCGAGGGACGGTGAGGAGGTGGGCGGCAGAGGAGCGGAGCGTGCGGGGTGGGAGGTAGAAAGAGAGAAGGGAGGAGAGGTAGGAAGGGGCAAGGTGATGGAGAGCCTTGAAGCCTAGAGTGAGGAGTTTTTGTTTGGAGCGGAGGTTGATAGGCAACCACTGGAGTTGTTTAAGAAGGGGAGTGACATGCCCAGATCATTTCTGCAGGAAGATGAGCCAGGCAGTGGAGTGAAGAATAGACTGGAGCGGGGCGAGAGAGGAGGAAGGGAGGTCAGAGAGAAGGCTGACACAGTAGTCTAGCTAGGGTATAACGAGCAGTAAGGTAGCCGTTTGGGTGGAGAGGAAAGGGCGGATCTTGGCGATATTGTAGAGGTGAAACCAGCAGGTCTTGGTAACGGATAGGATGTGTGGGGTGAACGAGAGAGACGAGTCAAGGATGACACCGAGATTGCAGGACTGAGAGACGGGAAGGATGGTCGTGCCATCCACGGTGATAGAGAAGTCATTTTACAGATGAGCTAACTGAGGCATAGAGAAGTTGAGTGACTTGCCCACAGTCACATAGCTGACAAGTGGCAGAGCCAGGAGTCGAACTCATGACCTCTGACTCTGAAGCCCAGGCTCTTTTCCTTAGCCTTTAAACTCACTGTGGACAAGGAACTTGTCTACCAACTCTGTAGCATTATACTCTACCAAGCACTTAGTACACTGCTCTGCACCCAGAAAGCACTCAAAAAATATTGTCAGTGATGATGATTACGGTTGTTAGACACATTCCAATTGCTATGCTCATTAGCTTACAGTTTAAAGAGACAGATAATAATATAAATAAATAATTTATAACATGTAATTTATAGGTATGTGCAACTGTATAACTCTGTTGTATTGTATTCTCCTATTCCCTTCTGTGCTGCTCTTGCTCTTTCATTCATCTTCCCTCCCATCTCCAGAATGTATATGTAAATGTCTGTATATATCTGTAATTTATTTATTTATTTACTTGTTTATTTATTGATATTAATGTCTGTCTCCCCTTCTAAACTGTGAGCTTGTTTTGGGCAGGAATGTGTTTGTTTGTTGTCATATTGTACTCTCCCAAGCGCTTAGTACAGTGCTTTGAACACAGTAGGGCTCAATAAATATGATTGAATGAATGAATATTGTATTCTCCCAAGTGGCTTTGCACTGTGCTCTGTTTACAGTTTAGTGGCCACAGTGGCCATATTTTGAGTGTACATGTCTGTATGGATTCCATTGCTTTCTACATTGAAAGTGGCTTCTTTCAGACTCACTGTCCAAATTAGCATAAGGCAAAATTAACAAAAATTTGGAAAACCAAAAGAATCAACTTTTTTTTTCAGGACTCAGACAAATATTATTACCTTTTAAAATCAAATTAGTACATCCAAGACATCCATTTAGAAGGAAAGAAAAAAATCTTTTCATCAGTATAGCTTTGTGAAGTTTCACTGAAACCAGTTTTATAAAAAGGTTCAGTGATGAAAAGGCACGAGCAAGCATTTCTCCTGCTGCTTCTACTTCTTCACAGGAAAAAGAGCAAATCTAAGTATAATATTTTAACAAGATCAATGGAAGAAAATGAAAATGGTAATACATGAAGAACATATATAAAATTTAATCTGGGTAATGACAGCTATATTTTGTGTATGCTTTTGATAAACACACAAAGGGATCTGGGATTCTTGGCCTTCTATCTGATCAATTCAGCAGCTCAGTGGTATTTTTGAAGTGACTAGACAAGATGTAGTCAGAGACTGTTGGGGAATGCCATTCCCCAATGTACTATTGCAGACTATGAGGGCAGAGCAGCTCGGTGGACCTGAAATATGCCATCTCCTAAAACTTGCTGTCCAAGGACAGGGCCTGGTCTGCCTATATGACAGCCTAAGTCTATTCTTAAATCACATTTAGCTACCTTGGACTTTGCTACTTGGAAAGAAATGCTAACCTAAACATATGTCAGTCAAACAGTTGGTTTGGTGTATTTCTATGCTTGTAGTTTTCAAATGCATTTTCCCTTTCAGTTTACATTTAATTTATTAGAATCAATAGCAAAGAGGGGCATATTTGTTTTTTTTGCTAATACTACTTCCTAGAATTCTTTTCCATAGAGTTAAATTTAATGGAGTAACCTAACAGTAAAGTGAAAAATCCTCCATGGACATTTTGGAAGAATATAATTTGTGTCAGTTTCAAGGAAATTCATAATATCTGCCACTATTTAATTTTTAATCTGGTCACCTTGCATTTATTTACTATTTGTATGTGTGTTTTATCCTGTAAACAGCACATATTACCACCATTTTCCTCAAATGCCCTATCTTACTGGGTTTAAAATAATTGAGATTTTATTTTTATATTAAAGTTTTCAATGCAATCCCTGGTATATTTCAAAGCCCAGGCCACGATACATTTGTCCTTTTGCTAGAAATGCAGTGCCAGAGATGTAGAAGTGTAATAAGTGCTTTTGCTAGCCTCTAGTTCTGCACTAGGTTTTATGAAACTAGTTAAAAGAGAGAAGGTATAAATGAAAAAAAATAGGAACATACTAGTCCACTCATTCTCCTTTCAGTGGTTTATGACTCCCTGAGCACTTGTAAACTTTTGAAAAGGTGCCCATAATGTCTACTTGAAGGCTAATTTCTCTGGGACCAAGTAGGAGAGTAGACTGGGCTGAGACTGGAAGCAAAGAAGCATGACCTAGTGGATATGGTACAGCCAAGTTTCATTAGGAGTTTCATTAGGTCCGAAGAGTAAACAGGACGAGGGTTCTAATCCCAGCTCTGTCACTTGCCTGCTGTATGATCTTGGGCAAGTCACTTCCATTCTCTTGGCCCCAGTTACCTCATCTGTAAACTGGAGAAAAGAATGTGAGCCCCATGTGGGACAGGGACTGGGTCCAACCTGATTAACTTGTACCTACCCCAGTGCTTAGAACAGTGTTTGGCACATAGTAAGCACTTAACAAGTACCATAATTATTATCATTATTAGTATCCTGCTTATTTACCTAGGGCTACAATAGTCCTCTATTTTTTTATGTGTATGCGAGCATATGCATACTCAACCCAACCTCACAGGTGCACATACACACGTTTGGGATCAAGGAACTTTTCTCCTGCATTTTCAGAAGAATGTTAGTTGGCTATCAGAGACACCTGCACAAAATAGAAATAGCAGTCATAAATGTATTTATGAGTCCTCACTGGTGTAATCCTTGAGACATTCAACGGGAACATTTAACATATTGCCTTGGTAACATGAAATTTACATTCTAATAGGGATGACAGATAAAAATATTTACAAGCAGTGTAATCAGATTAAATTGGCTATACAATCCATTTATGTCCAGTTGAATCTTCAAGGAATAGTGAAAGCCTGACAAGAAAGTCTGTTTAGGAGACTGAATCACCTTAGAAGAGCTTTGAAGAGAAGTGACAGTTACAGTTAAGGGAAAACTAATGTAGGAGATGGGGCACTGTCCATTTGGCTATCCACCATCTCTCCAAGGGGATATATCATGCTGCAGGGACCAAGGAGAAGCTGACAAAGCATTCTCTAGCTTTGACATCTCCTTACCCACACTCCCTTGTCTGGATCCCTCTGGATATATTTCTTTCATGTTCTTGCCACTCTAACCTTCTTCTAATGTCCTTATTACTTTCCCTTGACATTAGAGAGTCATTTTTAGTCTTTCAAAATTAGGCAAATTTGTCTTCCTCGTGTTTGGGTTCAGAAACAGATATATAACTCCTGTTTCTCCTGTTTCTTGAAATATGGAGAAAAAGCATTATCATCACAAAAACTTTGGCCTGGATGGAAGACCTTGAGTGTATTTTATATAGTCTTTTGGTTTCCTGTGGGATCAAATTTTATTCACTGAAGTTGATGATCACTGAAACCATATACAGGTTTCCCATTATTTCCATAATATCAGTCAGTTACACTCAGTAACTCTTCAAACTACTTCTTGGTTGGATTCTCTATTTTATGGATCATCAAGTTGTCACATATAAGGTATGTGACTAAAGAAATTTGCTAAACTACTTCACATGAACCTATACTTACGAGACATATAAACCGCAATTTAAAATAGATTTTGGAAAATGCCTTTAAAAAGTCCTGTCTGCTCTTTACAAAAAGAGCATACTTTCTTAATGAAACTATAGGAAACCAATGTTTCACATAGTCATTTCTTAGAGAAACAAAATGTCTTTTAGCAAGTAGTGCTCAAGGCTATTTCACATCTGGCTCTACCAAACACAGCTGTTTACAAAGCAGTAAAAAGGCCTGAGCAGAGCAATATCACTGAAGAAGCAGCAAGAATTTAAGATGGAAAAATCTGCTTTAGGTTTCATCAAGATTTATTCTTAACCATCTGTACTTTATTAAGACCAATATTCTTTGAAGATTGTGCCAGGAAGCTAATAGAGATTCATAAACTTTCTCACAACTAGTTGTCCCAAAAGGGCTAACTAAACTCATCACCCAAATTTTGAACAGGCACAAGCTGACTGTAACAACTGTGAATCTGTATCTTAATGCAAAGAAAAACTAGGTTTAATAAATGTTGCTTCCACTAAAAGTGCTAATCAATCAATAAAAAGTATTTATTGAGTGCATACTATGTGTAGAGGACTGTACACTGGGGAGAGCACAGTTACAAGAATTGGTAGAAATGTTCCCTGATTACAAGGACCTTATGGTCTAAATCATACTTTATTCTATATCATGCAAATATTTTTGTTTCTTTGAGAGTCAGAGAGCGATGTAACAGTTTCACAACAAAGGTTTCATATAAACCAGAGAAAGGAAGACAATAAAACAATCACACTTCCCCCCTTCAAAGTCCTACAGAAGACTCACCTCCTCCAGGAGGTCTTCCCAGACTAAGCTCCCATTTTTCTCAGCCCCCCTCCACCTTGCCCTGACTTGCTCCCTTTGCTCTACCTCCCATCCCCAGCCCACAGGACTTGTGTATATATGTACATATCTACAATTCTATTTTTTTATATTAATGCCTGTTTTTCTTATTCTGATATATATATATATATATAATTCTATTTGTTTATATTGATGCTACTGATCCCTGTTTTCTTGTTTTGATGTCTGTCTCCCTCCTTCTAGACTATGAGCCCGTTATGGGCAGGGATTGTCTCTCTTTGTTGCTCAATTGTACTTTCCAAGCACATAGTACAGAGCTCTGCAGTCAGTAAGTACTCAATAAATGCAATTAAGTGAATGAATACAATCTCAAGGTACATTTTATGAATAGGTAATTACCTATAAATACTGCTCATTGCTTGATTCTCTAGAATTACTTATTTTATAATTTCTTTTCATTACCTAATTCTCAGCAGTTGAGTTTCAGACGGGCTCTCGTTATATCCCGGCTAGACTACTGTGTCAGCCTTCTCTCTGACCTCCCTTCCTCCTCTCTCTCCCCGCTCCAGTCTATTCTTCACTCCGCTGCCCGGCTCATCTTCCTGCAGAAACGATCTGGGCATGTCACTCCCCTTCTTAAACAATTCCAGTGGTTGCCTATCGACCTCCGCTCCAAACAAAAACTCCTCACTCTAGGCTTCAAGGTTCTCCATCACCTTGCCCCTTCCTACCTCTCCTCCCTTCTCTCTTTCTACCGCCCACCCCGCACGCTCCGCTCCTCTGCCGCCCACCTCCTCGCCGTCCCTCGGTCTCGCCTATCCCGCCGTCGACCCCTGGGTCACGTCCTCCCGCGGTCCTGGAACGCCCTCCCTCCTCACCTCCGCCAAACTGATTCTCTTTCCCTCTTCAAAACCTTACTTAAAAATCACCTCCTCCAAGAGGCCTTCCCAGACTGAGCTCCTCTTCCCCCTCTACTCCCTCTGCCATCCCCCCTTTACCTCTCCGCAGCTAAAGCCTCATTTTCCCCTTTTCCCTCTGCTCCTCCACCTCTCCCTTCCCATCCCCACAGCACTGTACCCGTCCGCTCCACTGTATATATTTCCATTACCCTATTTATTTTGTTAATGAAATGTACATCGCCTTGATTCTATTTAGTTGCCATTGTTTTTACGAGATGTTCTTCCCCTTGACGCTGTTTAGTGCCATTGTTCTTGTCTGTCCGTCTCCCCCGATTAGACTGTAAGCCCGTCAAACGGCAGGGACTGTCTCTATCTGTTGCCGACTTGTTCATCCCAAGCGCTTAGTACAGTGCTCTGCACATAGTAAGCGCTCAATAAATACTATTGAATGAATGAATGAATGAAAGAGTTTCCATTTTAAAAATGGAGACTAAAACAAGTAGATGACATCCAGGAACTCAGCATGGCTCAGTGGAAAGAGCACGGGCTTGAGCGTCAGAGGTCATGGGTTCTAATCCTGGATCCGCCGCTTGCCAGCTGTGTGATTTTAGGCAAGTTGCTTAACTTCTCTGTGCCTCAGTTACCTCATCTGTAAAATGGGGATTAAAACTGTGAGCCCCACGTTGGACAATCTGATCACCTTGCATCCCCCCAGTACTTAGAACAGTGCTTGGCATATAGTAAGCGCTTAAGAAATACCAACATTTATTTATTTTTATTTATCCTTCATTAACCTATACTGTGAGACCACTGAATTGTGCTAATCAAACTTTGGACTCCCATTTCCTGAAATTCTTTGGAACAAATATAGCCAAAAAGTAGACCTCTAGGATTCAGCCAAGAGGCACAGCCTGAGAATAGAGTTCTCTGGAGACAGTGCTGGAAACTTATGCTCCCAAGTGCTTTGCTCACGCAGAAATAATAATTCTAATCTGGATGTGATCAATCCCAGACAAATAGCTGAAAAAACATGGATTTAGGGGACAGTTTATCACCTATGATGGGTCAGGGCTAGACCAGCATTATCATTTTATTATTCTAAATGTGACAGATTAAAATGAACTACACTCAGTTTTCTTATTATTAATAATAATAATAATTATGGTATTTGATAAGTACTTCATTCATTCATTCAATAGTATTTATTGAGCACTTACTATGTGCTGAGCACTGTACTAAGCGCTTGGAATGTACAATTCAGCAACAGTTAGAGACAATCCCTGCCCAATAACGGGCTCACAGTCTAAACGGGGGAGACAGACAGCAAAGCAAAACAGAACAAAACAAAACAACATCATCAAAATAAATAGAATCATTGAGATATACACATCATTAACAAAATAAATAGGGTAATAAATATATACAAAAATGCACAGTGCTGATGGGAGGGAAAGGGGGAAGAGCAGAGGGCAGGAGATGGGGGGATGGGGAGGGGAAGAAGAGCAGAGGGAAAGGGGGGAAGTTCCAGGCACTGTACTAATACTGGGTTAGATACTAGATTATCAGTTTGGATACAGTCCCTGTCCCACATAGGTCACCCAGCCTCAATTCTCATTTACAGATTACAGATTTTACATTTACATTACATTTTACAAATGGGGTAACTGGGGCATGGAGAAGTGATTTGCCCAAGGTCACACACAGCAGATAAGTGGCAGAGTTGGGATTAGAACCCAGGTCTTTCTGACTCCCAGGTCCATGCTCTATCTACTAGGCCCTGCTGCTTCTCACTTATGCTGGAGTGATAAGACCTTGACTCAGACCTTGAAGGAGCCAGTTCATCAGTCATACCTGGACTTTGGCACAGAAACCTTCACATGGATCTGGGCAGTCCACATACACAACAGATAAAATCTGAGTCATCACATCACACATCCCAGTCCTCCTCACACTCTGACTATGGCATGGAAACAATCACACTGGCCCATCATCACAAATTTTACAACACTGGGAAGTTGCATTCTCGTAGGACTAGTGATGATAAGCCGCAGTCACTAAAATTCAGGCACTAAGAGCTGTGGTCACTCAGGTTCACAGACTGGAAGCTGTAGTCACTCAGCACCAGGGACTGGAAACTGTGGTCACTCAGAACCAAGGACTGAAAGCTGTGATTTGTAGAGAACAGGAACTGGAAGCTGTGCTTCCTCAGAACCAAGGACTGGAGGATGCGGTCACATAGAATGAGAGATAGGAATCTAGGTCACTTGGGCCCATAGACAGCAAGCTGTGGTGACTCAGAACTAGAAACTGTGGTCACTCAAGACCAGGGATTGGAAGCTGTGATCACCCAGGACTAAGGACTGGAAGCTATGCCCACCAGGACGAAGGACTGGAAGCTGTCATTCCTAGGGACCAGGAAGTGGAAGTTGTGCTTACTCAGAATGAGGGACTAGAAGATGTGGTCACTTAGGATGAGGGACTGTAAGCTAGGTCACTCAGGCCCAGGGACATTAATCTGTGTTCACTTAAATTAGAAGCTGAGGTCACTCAGACCCACAGACTGGAAGCTGTGGTCATTCAAAATCAGGGATTGAAGGCTGTGGTCACTCAGGACTGGGGATTGGAACCTATTTTCACCCAGGACCAGGAGCCAGAAGGGGTACTCACTCAGGACAAAGACAGGAAGTTCATTCATTCATTCAATCATATTTATCGAGCACTTCCTGTGTGCAGAGCACTTTACTAAGCACTTGGGAAGTACAATTCAGCAACAAATAAAGACAATCCTTGCCCGCAAGGGGCTCACCATCTAGAAGGGGGAGACAGACAAAACAAGTAAACAGGCATCAGTAAGCATCATTATAAATAAATAGAATTAAAGATATATACATATCATTAATAAAAATAAAAATAATGTTGTGTCCACTCAGGCTGAGAGACTGGAAACTTCTGTCCAAAAGGATTTTGAAATTCACCCTAGCCACTACTTCTCATCTTCTGCTTACTACATCTCTGTTCACCTCTCTTGCTACCACATCAAACCAGTCCTCCACAGTAACACATTCCATTCGATCACTCCATCCAACCCATACTCACCCTCAACAGCCGCTTCCCTAATTCAACAGTAGTTAGTGAGTGCTTACCTTGTGTAGACAACTGTACTAACCACTTGTGTCGGGGGATGCAATGGATTTGATCAATTGTATTTATTGGGTGCTTACTGTGTGCGGAGGTCTACGCTAAGCACTCGGGAGAATACAATATAAGAGTTGGTAGACATGTTTCCTGCCCACAATAAGTTTACAGACTAGAATTAGTAAACAGTCCCTCCTACCACCCCATATGACCACAGCTTTCAATCCCTGATTTTGAATGACCACAGCTTCCATAACTATTACATGCAAACTCCTCATCTTCATCTTAATCCAGTCAGTACTCCTTAACATCGTCAATGCCCGGCTCAATCCAGATAATACTGCCCCCTCCCCCCCGGCCCCCAGCCCTATGCATTCCGCTCTCAACTGGCAGAGAAAAAGGAAGGAGTCAGCTTACTCCTTCTCCCACCCTGTAATGTTGGCACTATACTTCCATCTCTACCTCTCATCCCCTTGAAATTCCACATCTACCACCTCAACCAACCCCACTCTAATTACTAGTTTCAATCATCTACCATCTCCTTAACTTTACTTCCAATTTCCTGATTGATTCTGATTTCTGTTTTAACTTCCTCTTCTCCTCCCTCAGGGAATTCAATAGCCATATTGGCATTCTCAATAACAGCTCAGCCTCCTGCTTCCCTCACCCTCAACTCCTCTGATGACCGCATCTCACCCACTCCCCAACTTGGGCCCAGGCTGGATTAATCGTCAGTAGTCATTGTATCACCTTTGGCAATTTAATTCCAATTTTCAGCTGGCATACAGCATTGCCTGAGGCTTTGTTTTTACCATGTCCTTAAAACAGTTCCTCTGCCCTTCTGGCTTTTTGTTTCTCAATTTCAGTTCTCCAAACAGGAATCATATGGGTCTTTGCTCAGTTGTTCATTCTCCTCACGTGTTCCACACAGCATAGCTGTGTTAAGGTTAGCATATCTTTGATGCTAGGAGACTATGTTCCGGGATTTATTATTCTAGAGGCCTTACTAAGGAGAGCATCACAAAATGCCCTGCTTTGTCATTCAGATGAAAATGTTGACAGGCTACTTTAGAGGCCACTAGCTTCTGTCATTGCTCATGAATAGACACTGGTATAAGGTAACTAAGGAAACTATACTAGAGCCTTCCATCTTTCCACAACTCATTAAAGTTTGCAATTGTGCAGAAAATTAGGGAAGCAGTGTGGTCTAGCAGAAAGAACATTGGACTAAGAGTCAGGAGACCGGGTTCTAATTCTAGCTCTGCCACTTGTCTGCAGTGTCACCTTGGGCAAGTCATTTAGCCTCTCTATGCCTGTTTTCTCATTTGCAAAATGGAGATCTACTCTTTCCACATCATAGAATAAGACTACAGGGTGGAATGATGATAGGGTAAGACTGAATTAGCTATACTTCTCCTTTTGCTTAAAACAGTGTTTTGCATATAGTAAATACTTAATCATATCCAATCCCAGTAATAATAAAAATATCCCTCTACCAACACACATGGAATTTAGTACCCTGTGAAGGTCAAATGTGGGGCACTGCATGGATACACGATCAGTAACCAAAGTCCAGATTAGGCTCCTGGGAGACCAACAACCTGGAGAGATGAATGTTGAAAATCCAGATTCCAGTCTACCCCAGATCCTGTGTGGGTATATGGCCATTAGACTTTAAGCCATCAATGGGCAGGAATTGTCTCTATCTGTTGCCAAATTGTACATTCCAAGTGCTTAGTATAGTGCTCTGCACATAGTAAGCGCTCAATAAATACTATTGAATGAATGAATTAATACAGCGTGGAACAAGAAAAAAAACCAGACATTTTAAATTTATGGATAGCTTTTTTTAGGAGTTATTGACCATTGACAATTAAATAGTTAATAAACATCCACTGAGTGCTGGGCATTTTTCTAAGTGCTAGAGCACACTTTAAAAATTAGAGAAGGTCCCTGTTCTTGTGGACTAAACAATCTCATCAGGGATGAAAGAAACATCAACATTAAATTTAAGTGAGTATGTGTAGGTTATCCACATGCACACCCTTACAGTAATGACTGATCTTCTTCCATCATCTTTGTACCTTCAGTTTTCTACTCCCACCCCACTCTCCCTTTATGTTTCCTTTCTTTCTGTAAATGAATCTGTCCATCACTTTCTCTACTTCTATATCCCTTTAACACAATGTTTCCCCTTGTTCCTTCTTCCCATTTTTTTTGCCTCTCTTCCCTCTTCTTGTCCCATTCCCTCCTTTTTGCCCAACTGCTTTGTAATCTCTCCATACTAGCTTACCATCTCCTTCTTATTTTCTTCCCAAAACTACTAATTAGCATTAGTGTTATTCCATCTTGTCCTGGTTTCTGACTTTTTAACTTTTTTTCAGCAGATCTTCTCTCCTCCCTGTTCCTCTTTCTCCACTCCCATTTTGTGTCTGTCCAGCACGTTTTATCCTCTGATTTCTCTTTTCTCTTCCCAAAAAAACTTTGGGCAAAATATAAGGAATTCTATTCTTCTGTTCTCTAATGCACTGGATTTACAGAAGAGGCAGAAGATTCAAGATTTCCTAAAAATAGTTTGAGATCTGCTACTGAATCATTGAAATTAATGATCCCATTAAATGAAATGGAAATGGAGAAGATCTAAGAAATTTATCTAACTTTTTGTTGGTTATGGATGAACTAAGTATTTTTTTAGTTGTTCTATTTTGTTTCTTTAATTATACTTAACATATTTTTAGATTCATTTTATCTTTAGCTACAGCTTGAAAAAATGTTCAAATTGTTCCATCAGGAAATGTCATAGAACTAATTCTCTTACAGACTATTCTGAAAATATTTAGTTGGAAAGGAACATTCTATAAGACATCCATCCAGAAATTTACCACCTGTTAGAAGTACTGATATTAATATTGTCATTTGATTAAGCATTTTTTCAATTTAAGTTTGCAACTAAGCTAATTCAAATATGCTTTCAAGTGAAAATTGTTGAAACTCAATGAACATTTTGTAAAAGTCTATTTTAGTATAAATGTGAAATCTAGTGGAGAAAGAGAAGTATAGTATGAGAGAAAAAGAGAAAGGGAGTGAGAGAGAAAACCTGAGACAAAGAGAGAGAATTGATTTTCATTCATTTTCTGTTCTGAAATATTTCTATTGGTTAAAAATCAGTGTGTATTACTGTATTACTGAAATACATTCTCCAAATAGTTACATTTTAATATTATTTTCATTATTTTACTTATAAACCTATATTTGAAGTCGATAGTCCATATAATATCAACATTGGTGATGATAATAATAATGTGATACATGTCAATCACTATTTGCTAGCCGTGCTAAGTGCTAGGACAAAAATAAAATAATCAGATTGGAAAAGTCCCTGTCCCTTTTACCCTCTCAGAAAAAGAAGGAGGGGGAGCAAGTATTTCCCCAATTCACAGGTGAGAAAACTGAAGCACAAGGAAGTTAAGTGACTTGTCCAAGATTTTTCAGCAGGCATGTGGCAGAGGTGCCTTAGACTGTAGGGCCTCTGGCTACCAATCTTGTGATCCCTTCTCTTGTCCCAGTGCTCTTTCCACTTGGCCATGCCTCTTCCCATTTTCTACACCATTTGAATGTATTGTTAGAGAGTAGGAAAAAAATGGCCACCACTTTCCAGACTCCAGGATCGCAAGTGCTGTGATATACGACCTTTATTGGCCACCTCTTACTGTTGTTATAGATGGCATTTGTTAAGCACTTATTATTTACCCAGCACTGTTCTAAGCTCTTGGGTAGATAGAAGGTAATCAGGTTGGACATAGTCCCTATCCTACACGGGGCTCGTTTTTAATCCTTAATCCACTGACACTCACATTACCAAACCTATGACATTTAACTTCTCCTTGCCCAGATATTGTGGCATCTAAAATATAAACATTAAACTTGTGGAGAGATCTTTCCATTTCAGAAGACACTGTGGTGAATAAATGAGGAGGGAGGATCAATCATCCAATCAATAATATGTATTGAGTGCTTACTATGTGCAGAACGCTATACTGGGTGCTTGGGAGAGTAGGATATTGATGATGATGATTGTATTTGTTAAGCGCTTACTATGTGCCAATCACTGTTCTAAACACTGGGGCAGATACAAATTAATCAAGCTGTTTCACATGGGGCTCACTGACTTAATCTTCATTTTACAGATGAGGTAACTGAGGCACAGAGAAGTTGTGACTTGCCCAAATTCACATAGCTGGCAAGTGGCGGAGCCGAGATTAGAACCCACAAACTTTGACTCCCAAACCTGTGCTCTTTCCACTAGGCCACGCTGCTTATATTCCCTGCTCATAATGACCTTTTGGTTTACAGGAGGAGTTAGACATTAATAAAAATGTATAAATCATTTTTAATATATAATTTAAATATCAATACATAAGTGCTGTGGAGTTTGAGGTGGTGTGAACATCAAATGTCCAGGGGTCACAGATGCGGCGTGCTTAGTGGCAAGAGTACAGGTTTGGAAGTCAGAGGTCATGGGTTCTAATCTCAGCTCTGCCATTATCTGCTGTGTGACTTTGGACAAGTCACTTAACTTCCCTGTGCCTCAGTTACCTCATCTGTAAAATGGGGTTTAAGAATGTGAGCTCCACGTGAAATAGCTTGATTACCTTGTATTTACTCCAGTGCTTAGAACAGTGCTTCACACATGGTAAGCATTTAACAATTGCCATCATTATTATTATTATTATCCAAGTGCATAGACAAAGCAGGAGGGAGAGACAGCCAGGGAATAGAGGGCTTAATAGGGGAAGGCCTCTTGCAGGAGATGTGATCCCTGAAATAAAGGTGGTAGCCATGAAGTCAGAAATGGGAAAGTCTTTGATTTGGTGACATCTTGAATGTTCCAGGAAGCAGCCTTCTTGAATGCTACTTCCAAAGCCCCCTGCCATGTGCCACTCTGAGGCAATCTCTTATTACGCTCATCCTCTGAACCTGGTCCTGCTCCTGCTCTATTCCTAGTCCTGTGTTCTTGCTCTTTCCATGATTTCCTCTCCACCCTCTGTTAGCCAAGCTGGGCTGACAGGGCCTGCTTTTGCCTTTCACCTTAAATGTTCCTGAACCCAGCTACTTGGACTATTCTCCCACCAAGGTCCTGAAATGTGCTGGGCTCTCTTCCCTCTGAAAGTATGCCAAAGTTGCATTCAGTTCACCTTGACCTGCCCATGTCCTGCAAGAGCACGGACCTGAGAGTCAGAGGTCATGGGTTCTAATCCCTACTCCGCCACTTACCAGCTGTGTGACTTTGGGCAAGTCACTTCTCTGTGTCTCAGTTACCTCATCTGTAAAATGGGGTTTAAGACTGTGAGCTCCACGTGGGACAACCTGTGAACCTTGTATCTACCCCAGTGCTTAGAACAGTGCTTGGCAGATAGTAAGCGCTTAACAAGTATCCTCATTAGAAGCAGCATGGCTTCGTGGCAAAAGCTCGGGCTTGGGAGTCAGAGAACATGTGTTCTAATCCCGCTTCTGCCAGTTGTCTGCTGTGTGACTTTGGACTAGCCATTTAACTTCTCTGTGCCTCAGTTACCTCATCTGTAAAATGGGGATTAAGATTGTGAGTCCCACGTGGGACAAACTGATTACTTTGCATCTACCCCAGCACTTAGAACTGTGCTTGGCATATAGTAAACACTTAACAAATACCATAATTATAATTTTTATTATGTTCCTGGAGCCATCAGAGGGATTTGTTGGGAATGTAGCCAGGTGCTAACATGCTATTGATTTTTATGTGGATATGGTTCAATACAGTTTAGAGATTTCTAATATGTCATTCATTTAATCATATTTATTGAGTGCTTACTGTGTACAGAGCACTGTACTATGCACTTGGGAAAGTACGATGTAGAAAGGAACAGTGACATTCCCTATCTACAAGTCTCCAGTTATTGAACAATTTTGATACTTAGTTTCAATAATTTTTAAATATTCATAACTGTGATTTATTATTACTGAGAAGCACTGTTGTCTAGTGGAAAGAGAATTGACCTGGGAGTCATAGGAGCTGGGTTCTAATCCTGCCTCTGCCTTGGCTTAGTGGAAAGAGCACGAGCTTGCGAGTCAGAGGTTGTGGGTTCTAGACCAGGCTCCGCCACTTGTCTGCTGTGAGACTTTGGTCAAGTCACTTCACTTCTCTGTTCCTCAGTTACCTCATCTGTAAAAAATGGGGATTAAGACTGTGAGCCCCACGTGAGACGACCTGGTAACCTTGTATCTATCTCAGTGCTTAGAACAGTGCTTGACACATAGTGAAGCGCTTAACAAATGCCATTATTATTATTATTACCATTATTTGTCTGCTGTATGACCTTCAGCAAGTCACTTTACTTCTCTGGGCTTCAGGTACCTCATTTATAAAATGAGGATTAAGACTATAAGTCCTATGTGGGATGGGAACTCTGTCCAACCTGATTATCTAGTATCTACCCCCAATGCTCAATACAGTGCCTGGCACATCATAAGGCCTTAACAAATACTTAAGAAAAACAAATGATATTATAGGAACTTTAACCATCTTCCTGGTTCATTTTTTTTTCAGTTGTTTAATGCATCATCATGAGAAATACCATCCTTGACATGTAATTTTTCTTGCAAATAGAACAGTAAAATATCTATAATTTGGGCTAAGAGAAACAGGTGACCTTGAATAACAAATCAATCAATAGCCTCTATTTAGTGCCTACTGTCTGCAGAGCACTGAACTAAATGTTTGAAAGAGTACAAGACAATTAGTAGACATGATCCTTGCCTTCAAGATCACAATATAGTGCAGGCAATAAATCAGAATATTTTGATTTTTTAAGAAAAGCAGCATCCTAATTTTATCATACCTAAGATTCAGCCTCTTTCTCCATTACACAATTGCACATAGACAATCCCAACACATTCCCTCCCTGCATTCCAGCCCCTCTTACAGAAGAGAAGTTTAAAGTTAGTTTAAGTTTAAAACCCAATCACATGTCTTGTTGAGATCTTCTTCCCCTCTCTTTGCCCTCCATCTTTTCTAATGTTTCTTTGAAGTAGTCATTCTGCCAGTGATACTGGCTTCCAGCTTATCATTGCTCTGCTGAGTTCCCTCCCAGGTGTCCTCATCTCTTTTCCCTTGAAATTGTTTTCTTTGGATATTTTTACAGTTATTTTTTGAATATTATAAATTAAATGTGAATCATCACAGAGTCTAAATTAGTGGGTTACAAATATATGAGATATATTGAATCTCTAGCACTGTAATGACAATCAATGAGTTCAAGCTTTTTTAAAAAGCAAACTTAAGGCTCCTCAGCCCAGCTGGAGAACTTTGTGTGTTCTTTCTTGAGGGTCTTCAGGGAATAAAGAAATACTCACCAGATCATTTTTCTACAAATATGCTCTGGACATGTTTCACCATTCCTCAAGAAACTCCAGTGGATGTTCATCCACCTCTGCATCAAACAAAAATACCTCATCATTGGGCTTAAAGCACCCAATCACCTTGCCTCCTCCAATCTCACCTTATTACTCTCCTACTACAACCCAGCCCATACACTTTGCTCCTCTAATGCTTACCTTCTCACTGTGCCTTGATCTCATCTATCTCACAGCCGACTCCTCACCTATGTCCTACTTCTGGCCTAGAACGCCCTGTCACCTCAGATCTGACAGACAATTACTCTCCACCTCTTCAAAGCCTTATTGAGGGCACATCTCCTCCAAGAGGCCTTCACTGACTAGGACCCCTCCTTTCCTCTTCTCCCACTACCTCCCATTACCTCTGTATTACCCTGACTTGTTCCCTTTGTTCATCCTGCCTCCTAGCCCCATGACACTTATGTACATACTTGTAATTCATTCATTTATATTAATGTCTGTCTTCCCCCTTCAAGAGCGTAAACTCGTTGTGGGCAGAGAATGTATTTATTGTTGTATTGTACTCTCTCAAGTGCTTAGTACAGTGCTCTTCACAAAATAAGCACTCAATAAATGATTGAAGGAATGATTAATCTGATTAATTCCATTCCCTTGCTTATTTCACTTTGAGGGGATAGGGTAAGAAGGGATTGCTAATTTATATTCAAATCATATTTACTAAAACCATTTTGAAGGCAGAGCACTTTGAATTATTAAAAATAAAATGATGGTTCACATTAGCTGCTTTCATTAAAGCACCCATCAAAACCAAAAATAATTCAGTGATGGAACACCCACTATACTTTCTATATTGATATTGGTTGGTAGTTACTGTATTAAATAGTACTTCTAATTCATTTTAAGATGAATTTTGCAATTGCTTTTCCCTACAATCTTGCCAGTATTTCATGTTTTTCCAAAATAATTATAAATCACTTAAGAATAATATCATGTTCTCTATCATAAGGATGTACCTTATCCTGTCAAGTAGATTTGTAAATGTTCCTGTTTTAAATGTTTTCATAATCTCTCCAACAACTGGATTATGGCACTTCATCTGCATCCTCATCAGACATGCATGTACCTGTTTAATTATTATGATTGTTACTGATTCTCACATTCTTAGCTATTATATATTCCATCTAATATTTATCTCATTAAATTGTCAGCTCTTTAAAGAAGACAATCATGTTTCTTTTCTTCTTGTATATGTTCCCCAGGAACTTAGTGCAAGAGTTTCTCAATACACTAAGCAGTCCACAAATAGTTGTACATTCTGATATCTTTTTTTGCAATATCTAATTTTACTGACTTGAACTTCTCATTTCTCTCTTCAAAAATAATTTTTTAATAAAATTTGTCATTTATATAGAGCCATTAATTTCAACCTACTGCTTTTTAGTTAACAATCCTATTTGTTCTCCAGGTGATTTTCCTCTGTGAGAATTTTTCAAAGTTTTATTTTCCTTCATTCATTTTGTTTTCCAAGTAGGCCTTAATTGTTGGAACATTTCCATTTGGTCCTCTTTTTCATTAAACATAAAAGATAACATTTACCATTGATTATTTAATCTATCTTGGACCTTGTTGCATTGGATATGTTATTCTTCAGAAAAATTGCAAATTATTCTGCTCCAATTTGGTACCGAGTAGACTTCGGTAAGATTTCCATATATCATGAGGATTTTTAAATAAAGGATTTGATGAATTAATGACCATTGTTCAGAGTTTAACAGAGTTCAGTGATGTATCTTTCAAAACCAAAATGGAAAACCACTACTTTACTACCACCATATCTGTAACTCTGCATAGCTCTCAGCCAAGGTACATGTGTGACCATCTTTTCTTGCTATTTGGCTATAACAGTGATATTTACTAATATTGATACTTATCATGTGATTACTATGTACTAAATCCTGGGGTAGAGATGGGATAATCTGACCAGACAGTAGTTTTTCTCACATGGGACCCACGATCTAAGAAATAGAGAGAGTGATCTCAACAATCTTAATTACCTTCTTTTCTGTATTACTATTCTTTGGAAAAAAAAAAGGCAAACATCTTTTACCTTTTGGGATTTAAGGAGAATCCTGATAGATGGGTTTAGACTGATGGCTGTTTCTTCATAACCTCTGTCCTAGCTTTGGTCTAAGGCATGATGCCATATATTGTAGGTTCCACATTCTACTAATCATAAGGCTTTCTCCGAGGCTGGCAGCCAAAATTTAATGCTGATATTTAAAGGTGGTGTCCCTTTAATGAACAATATCCCCTGATAGTAACCAGACATGATGGTACTTGGGTTTGGTTGATGAACCAAAATGACTCCACAGTGAAATCTGGAGTGGTGATTTGTGGTCATTAAGTTTAATCAGACATGAATAATCAACACATATAATCCATAAGTAATGCTAAGAGAAATCATCATTACTATGGTTCCCATTCAATTACCCCATAAAGGCATCTCTCAACATTCTATCGGGTTACTGTTTTCCCATAATGACTATTAGTATAAACTATTCATTCCAAAGGATTTAAGGGAAAAAAGTGAGACTGATTTGGCTAAGAAAAATGAAGAAGCCTCATAATTTTTAAAACAAAGGTAAATTTTGTATTTTTAACAATAGAATATGCATCCTCTTCAAAAATAAATTCTTTGAGAAAACATAAAAGCAGAATTTGCCCAGGGAAAGGCTGTAGAATAGTATATCAATGGATGAAATAATGCATTTTGAATTTTATGTTAGTAGAAAATGGTGTTTTTGTTGGGTTTCAGACTGATCTTGGTGAAAATTTTAGAAGTTTGTAATTGGAATATTTGTATTCTCATGTAAAAATTTAATTCTTGGTGAAAAGGAATATTCTTTCTCTTTTGCTAAGTATTTTAAAGCAGAGAACAATTAAAGAAGGGACAATCTTGCATGCTTAAACTCAGAGGGAAAGAGTGGGGGATTATTATTACTATTTTTTTCATCTACATCATGGGAACAAATGGTCAAAGTATCAGGAAGATATTAAACACACATTGTTTACTGCCTTCCTAACAAACTCCATCATTGTCATTTTTGAAATGGGGACCTCTCACATGGGAAATGAAAGGAGTGTGGGGATTCCAAAGGAGTGAGAATTAAATCACTACTGGATTTCCTTGCACTCTTTCCTCAGACCCTAAGAGCAGGGATATTCTACCTAACACACTGTAAAGTACAAACAAGGGTATGAGTTCCGATGACTGAAATACATTGTTCCATACAGAGATTTATAATTTTAACTAAAGAATAAAGGTTAATTCCCAATATTCTCATCTCAGTTTAAAATGTCTGCCTCCTTTACTATATTGTTTCTAATACCTGGAATTTCCAGCAAATATTTAATTATCATGCTCCTTCATTATTATATCTACCCAAGACAGCTAGATGTAATTTTATTTATTATGTGTAATAAAAAAGTAATATTGTTAAGCACTTACTATGTACCAAGGGCTGGGGTAGAATAATCATAAGCATAATCATGCTGGACACAATCTATTTTCCACATGGGGCTCACAGTTTAGGAAATAAGGGAGATCAGGTTTTTCACCCACCATTTTACAAATGAGGAAACCTAGGCATAGAGAAATTAAGTGACTTCTCCAAGGTGACAAAGTAGACATTTGGCAGAGCCATGATTAATATTAATCATGATAATAATAATAGTAGTGGTATTTGTTAAGTGCTTACTATGTGCCAAGCACTGGTATAAGCACTGGGATAGTTACAAGGTAATCAGTTTGTCCCACATAGGGCTCACAGTCTTAATCCCTATTTTACAGATGAGGTAATTGAGGCACAGAGAAGTTAAGTGACTTGTCCAAGGTCACACAGGAGACAAGTGGCAGAGGCGGATTAGAACCCAGGTCCTCTGACTCCCAAGCCTGGGCTCTTTCCACTAAATCACGATTAGAACCCATCTCCCTGTTGGAGAGAAAACAATCCCTACAAACCCATGGCCAGGTCTTCAGGATCCCAGCCCCGGAATTGCTGTCTTCCCTGTCCCAATTCAACCCCCACACAGGACCCACAAGGTTTCTCTAAAGCGTTCCTTCAATCCCTGACACCGGTCCCTCCATTCTGGTGCATGGCACAGACCAAATGAATTTTGAAGGATAATAATAATAATTATGGCATTTGTTAAGCACTTACCATGTGTGCCAGGTACTGTATTTAGCACTAGGGTAGATTCAAGCTTGATCAAATTCTCTGTCCCACGTGGGGTTCAAAACCTCGATCCCCATTTTACAGATAAGGTAACTGAGGTCCAGAGAAGTGAAGTGACTTGCCCAAGGTCACAGAGCAGGCAAGTGGAGGAGCCAGGATTAGAATCCATAATCTTCTGACTCCCAGGCCCGTACTCTATCTACTACGCTATGCTGCTTCTCCCGATGAGGAGAAGGAGAAGCACAAGGTGAATGTCAAATCAGGTAATCAGGTTTGACACAGTCCTTGTCCCATATGCAGCTCATCATTTTGTCTAAAACTTCTAAATCTGACTGGTTTTCTTCTTTGGCGCTGAAGTCTTGTCTTAGAAAAACAGCTCGAATCATGCTATGTTAAAAACAACAGACCAAATACAGAAATTGGGCATAGAAATACATATTTCTAGCCTAGATATCATAGGTAAGAAGCACTATCCAGAAACAGCATTTTCCAAAAATATAATGAAGCAGGTGCTATAACAACTCCAGCAATTAAATTGAAGTGAGTCAGTGGAACCAGAGGACATTCAGATAAGCGCTCTAAAAGAACCGAAGAGTAGTGTAGTTGCTAGTATAAATAGATAGGGTAAAGGTTTTTTGTAGAACCATGCTGAGATATTGGAAAGTGACTCAGTAATAATGAGTCTTGGTCTTCCCATGCCGAAAAGACTTCCTGGTTTAAAACTAGGGAACTTTGGCAGCAACATTAACTCTTTCAGGCAGTAACATTCTGTTTAGAAAGTTTGGGCTTCACTGCTTTAACTCAGTGGTGTGGAAGTGGCAGGGATATCAAATTCATGGCTTTTAATGATACCGTGAATTTGTAGTGTACTTTTGTTTTCCAAAGTACTGTCCCTCTTTTTTAGAGATGTTGTGAGGATAAAATGAGAACTGATTTGAGTAGTAGCAGATATAATTATCTCCATTTTATATATAAGGAAACTAGGACAGAAGGAATGGTAATTATGGAGATGGAAACAGCATGGGATAGGCAGCACTTAGCTGAATAACAATAAAGTAGGACTAAAAATGACCACTGATATTTAGTGTAATTCAGGGAAAAAGTGGAGCTAAAATACCTAGCAAGTCTCCTCATTGTAGCTCCGAAAAGGTTGCAATAGTCATGGCTGAATCAGGTTCCCAAACAGAATAATGGCCAAGCTGAATATTTAATCAATATTACAAACTGAAAAGAATACCAATAGAGAGATACAAAGACATATATTTACCAAATGATATTTAAAACCACTGAGTATTTTTAAATATGCAAATGCAAAGCTTGATTGCTTGATTACAAAGTCATTTGGCACGTGCTTGACCACACTGGACAGATTAAGACTTTTGCTTTGAGTAAGGAATGGAAAATGCTTAACTGGAATAAACCAAAATTAGATCACCTCAGTCCATTTTACCACAGGAATATGGTATGAAGAAATATCTCATCACATGGAGAACTTCTTCTATCCTTATATACAAGATGAACCAAACATCAGGGCAAGAGTCAAAGCAACACATACAAAACTGGGGCCTTTCCCAGAGTACTCTTTGAGAAATTGAATGCTTCTCTTAATAGCCAGGAAGGGAAAATCCTCCAAGAATGTCCAATAGTTTGGGGAAGTGAAGGTGAACCAGGCTTTTGGCTGGTTTTCCCTTCTTTTACATCCCAGAAATCACCAGTGCTTTTCCAGGATGTTTAACACAGCTTCAGAGATGTGACCTCACTGTCTCAGAAAGATAAAGCGATTTTGCCCCAAATCATAGAATTGAGTGGCACATAATAATAATAATAATAATGATAATGGTATTTATTAAGCGCTTACTATGTGCCAAGCACTGTTCTAAGCGCTGAGAAGATACAAGGCAATCAGGTTGTCCCACTTGGGGCTCACAATCTCAATCACCATTTTACAGATGAGGTAGGTACAGGGTAATCAGGTTGTCCCACATGAGGCTCACAGTCTTAATCCCCATTTTACAGATGAGGTAACTGAGGCACTGAGGTTAATACCAACATTATTATTAAAAATCTATTTTAATATCAATCATTTTTATTTTCATTTCATCTTGTTCTCTTCTTTTTCTACCCTAAATAAGCTCATTTGGTATTTCTCTTCTTGGTTAGATACTATCAACTTCCTGCTTTCTACATGGTCCTTTGGTAGGCCACAGACTTGTTCCATTTCTGTTACACTTAAGAAAAAGTGATTTAATATATACATATAAAGTGAAACATCATCGATTATATGATACTTGTATTCTTCTTGTTGAGGGAATTGAATGAGATTTATGATTAGAATTCTACCCTTCGTCAAAGCTTGTGTGAAATTCCATTGATCCAGTAAGTTCTCCTACCATCATCTTCTCTGTTTCACAAACCCATTCACTCAATAGTATTTATTGAGCGCTTACTATGTGCAGAGCACTGTACTAAGCACTTGGAATGTACAAATCGGTAACAGATAGAGACAGTCCCTGCCCTTTGACGGGCTTACAGTCTAATCGGGGGAGACAGACAGACAAGAACAATGACAATAAATAGAATAAAGGGGATGAACATCTCATTAAACAATAGCAAATAAATAGAATCAAGAATAAACAGAATCAAGAATAAAAACCCATAACCTCAGTGGTATCCTCGACTCATCTCATTCATTCAATTTACATATTCAATGTATCACTAAATCCTGTTAGTTCAGACTGAATCACAAAATCCACCCTTTTTTTTCCATCCGAATGCTGTTGTTGTCTTATGCTGTCAAGTCATGTCCAGCCCATAGTAACACCACGGACACATCTCTCCCAGAATGCCCCACTTCCATCTGCAATCGTTCTGGTAATGGATCCACAGATTTTTCTTGGTAAAAATACAGAAGTGGTTTATGATTACCTCCTTCTATGCACTAAACTGGTCTCTGCTCTCGACTCTCTCCCATGCCACTGCTGCCCAGCTCAGATGAGTTTTGACTTGTAGCAGATTGCCTTCCATTCACTAACCACTGCCAAGCTAGGAATAGAATGGATATACCTCTGCTTGACTCTGCTTCTCAGAGCCAAGACTGGTAGAGTACTGGAAACTCTCCAGGTGCAACCCTGAGGTGGGACCATCCAAACTGCTACCACATTAATCCAAGTATTTATCCAATTCTGCCTTGATTATTGTATCAACCTCCTTGCAGAACCTCCCTGCCTCCTGTCTCTCCCCACTTCAGTCCATACTTTACTCTCTGACCCTGATCCTTTATCTATAGAAACGTTTAGTTCACATTTCTCCACTCCTGAAGAACCTCCAGAGGTTGCACATCCACCTTCACATCAAAGAGAAACTCCTTACCACAACAGGCTTTAAAGCATTCAATCATCTTTTCCCCGCCTACTTTAACTCCCAACCCAGCCTGCACTTTTCACTCTTCTACTTACTGTTCCTTGATCTTGTCTATGTCACCACCAACTTCTTGCCTAGATGCTGCCTCTGCCCTGGAATGCCATCTCTCTTCATATCTGATTGACGATTGCCCTCCCCATTTTCAAAGCCTTATTAGAAGCACATCTCCTCCAAGAGGCCTTATCTGACTTGGCCTTCATTTTCTCTTCTCCCATCCCATTTCCTCTTCTCCCATCCCTTCTGTATCACCCTTGCACTTGGATTTGCATCCTTTATTCACCCCTCTGTAAGCCCCTTCAACACCTATGTGCATATCTGTAATTAATTTATATTAATGCCTGCCTACCCCTCTAGACTATAAGTTGGTTCATTCATTCAATCATACTAAGCACTTACTTACTGTCTGGAAAGCACTATACTAAGCAACCGGAAGAGTATAATTCAACAACAAACAGATACATCCCCTACTCACAGAGGATGGGAACCTGTCTCAGTTATACTGTACTCTCCCAAGTACTTAGTACAGTGCACTGCATGGAGTAAGTGCTCAATAAATACTGCTGATTGAGTAAATTTTCTTCTTCTCAGGTCATATCCTTCCAGTGATTACCTCCGCTTTATGTACACTTAACCACCTGTAGTACTTCAATTCATTCTGACTTACATATTCAAGTAATCAGTGGGATATACAAGCTGTTGTTAGGCAGGGATTGTCTCTATCTATTGACGAACTGTACATTCCAAGCACTTAGTACAGTGCTCTGCATATAGTAAGCGCTCGATAAATATGATTGAATGAATGAATGAATGTACACAATACAATATTTGATCATCCATAGAGTGCAGTGCACTCTACTTGGTGCTTTGGAAATACAAAACAAAGTGGCTCATCTCCTACTCTCAAGGAGCTTACACTCTATTTATGGATATATATAAAATAATGATGGTATTTGTTAAGTACTTACTATGTGCCAAGAACTCTTCTAAGCTCTGGGGTAGATACAAGGCATTCAGGTTGTCCCATGTGGGGCTCACAGTCTTAATCCCCATTTTACACAGAGGTAATTGAGGCACAGAGAAATTAAGTGACTTTTCCAAGTTCACACAGCAGACAAATGGAAGAGCTGGGATTGTAACCCACAAGCTCTGACTCCGAAGCCCATGCTCTTTCCACTAAGCCACATATATGATTTCTAAGTGTGTCTTTTTTTCTTCCAATCTAAAATTCATTTTGAGATCTTGACTGTACAGCTGTCAGGGAAAATGTTTTCTAACTCCTATGCTTTCACAAATGCTCAATACATTGCTGTGTACAGAAGATGCTCATATTCACTGATTGTGGATTATGACCATCTCTGCATTCAGATGGCATCACCAATGAACAACGCTCAATGACACCTCCTTTTCTCACTTTTCAGAGACGATCACTAGTGGAATACTTGCTCGGTATTAACAGGGATAAAATAGTGTTTCCTGGGCATAACTCCAGCTGACGTTGGTAGTTTTGGTATTCCTTACTGCTATGGGCTCTCGTTATATCCCCCGCCTTCACCTCTCCATAGCTAAACCCTCCTTTCCCCCCTTTCCCTCTGCTCCTCCCCCTCTCCCGTCCCACCCCCTCAGCACCGTACTCATCCGCTCAACTGTATATATCTTCAACACCCTATTTATTATGTTTATTTTGTTTAATGAGATGTACATCACCCTGATTCTATTTATTGGCCATTGTTTTTATGAGATGTTCTTCCCCTTTACTCTATTTATTGCCATTGTTCTTGTCTGCCTGTCTCCCCCAATAAGACTGTAAGCCCGTCAAAGGGCAGGGACTGTCTCTACCTGTTGCCGACTTGTACATTCTAAGCAGTTAGTACGGTGCTCTGCACATAGTAAGCACTCAACAAATACTATTGAATGAATGAAATAATAATGGTATTTGTTAAGCACTTACTATGTGCCAAGCACTGTTCTAAGTGCAGGGCCAGGCTAGAGTCTCAGTCAGAGAGAGGACATAGCTAAACTGCACCACTTTCAGGTAGTAACCGCACTTGGATCTGTACCCTTTATGTGCTTGATATTCACCCCACCTTCCATCTTTTAGCACTTTTGTACATATTCTCATACCCTCTATTTCCCCTATCTGTATATCTATCTTTCCCCCTAGACTGTAAGCTCCTTATGGGCAAAGAGCCTTCCAACTTTATTGTATTTTATTCTCTCAAGTGCTTAGTTTTGTACTCTGCACCCAGTAAACACTCAATAAATACCTTTGATTGATGACTGAAGGAGTATAACCTGGAGATTCAGAATCAGATGGATAATATTCAACCCCAATTCATCCCAATTCCTGTTTCTTCTGAGTGATACAGAAGCTGATTCTGCAAAGGATTTCCATCAGAGAAGTGAATTTTGCTGTTACGTGAACCTCAGAAGTCACCCACAAAATCACTTTCCTAAAAGGGCATTTGTCTATCCCTGCCTTTTAAAAGGTATCTTCTCAATCAATCAATGGCATTTATTGAGCACTTATTCTGAAGAGAACTGTACTGAGTGCTTGGGAGAGGTCAAGAGAGAAAGTAGAGATGATCTCTGCCCTCAAGGATCCATCTGTGATCCATAAACTTTCATGACACCCCTTTATCAATCATCAGTGGTATTTTTTGAGTGCTTACTGTGCCCCAGACACTGTGCTGAGCCTTTCTCTGAATCTTCTTCCCCACATCATCCCACCCTCCCTGCTGTGGCCTGCTGCTTCTGATTCCATCTCATCACCGGTCAGTGCAGGCCCAGAAAACTCTAGTGGTCATGATGGAGCAGAAGTTGGGAGAGGCAGCATCAACAGCTGGAGCAGCAAAGTTCCCAGTGGGATACAGTGGCATAGGAGTTGAACAAAAAGTGAATTGGTTAAAATAATTATTTTAGAATGAAAGTGGCAGAAAGGGAGGGGGTAAGAAGAGGTCAATCATAATTGTATTTATTGAATGTTTATTGTGTGCAAAGCAATGTACTAAGCACTTTGTAGAGTACAATATACTAATTATTTTGGGAGATTAAGCAAGCTGAAAACCATGGAAACCAGGGAGGTTGGACTGGAGGGGTCTGGAGAGGAAGAAGTTGGTGGGGGTTGGGCATGGGTACAGCAATGGGATTGTTTCCCTTTCAAATTCACAAAAGCAGGAATCCCAGTGGGAATTCTCTTGCTTGAAAGTCATTTTCATCAGGCTGGAGAGGAAATTACTCTCTGGGAGTTAGGAACTTCTGAAGTCCATATTAATTCTTCCTAGCCACCAGCTGATGCTTAGGATGTTACAGAAGATTTGAGAGTGAGTACAGGAAAGGGAAACTATACTCATATATGACAGTAGATTTTAAGATGGGAAGAAAGAAGTCAGAAGTAGATGTTAAATTAATGATGGATAGATCCCCAAAATGTTGGTGTTGAGTTTACCTCCTCATTTTGAAAAGGGCATTAGCAGTTCAAAGGCTAACAAAGTTTTAACACTTGAAAGGAAATTATTACCTATTTTTTAACTCGCTATATAATTAAATCCTGCCGGAGGATAATATAAAATCAAATAGCTAAGTAAATTCTCAAATATTAAAGACATTTTACATTTAAATACCTGGAACTTCATTGGTAAGGATAAAAATATAAAATTTTATAGTCCATCAATCTTCATACTTAAGTTTATGTACCTACATTCTGCAGAAGGATAGAGCAACTCAAACAGCTTGACTCACTTGGTTTCTGGGTGAAGTTTTATATTTTATGTTGAGTCCCAGAAGCTGACTCTCACCATTGTCAATATTGAATTTACATGCTGGGCTCTGCCCTATTCCCAATCCAGTGTAAGCAGTGGCATTTTTGGAACCATGGAATCTCTTCTGGTGGCTCTCCTCACTGTTTTTCTTGACCTCCACATGTCTTTTCTTAGAGTAAGTGGGACAGAAATGTCTACTATTAAGGTGGATGTTCAGAGGTATTCTATTCAACAGATGCTATCTGAATTCCTAACTCTGGTCAATTGTTTTACAATGGGTGCTGCAAGGTCATAGAGAAAGCAGGAATGTGGATGGCTACAAGAGTGGAATGAACTAACAAATGTATGGTGGGGATACTCCTTATCCTAAACAATGCAAGAGAAAATAATATTGCTTTGTGGAAATAGCTAGGTCTGGGAGTTAGAGAACCTGGGTTCTAATCCTAGCTCTGCCACTTTCTTAGTGTGTGACCTTGGGTAAGTCACTTAACTTTGCAGGACCTCAATTTCCTCAGTGGCTTACTGGTAAGAGCACAGGCCTGGGAGTCAGAGGTCATGGGTTCTAATCCCAGCTCTGCCACTTGTCTACTATGTGACTTTGAGCAAGTCACTTTACTTCTCTGTGCTTCAGTTACCTCATCTGTAAAATGGGGATTAAGATTATGAGCCCCACGTGGGACAATGGGATTACTTTGTATCTACCTCAGGGCTTAGAACAGTGCTTGGCACATAGTAAGCACTTAAATACCACCATCATTATTCTTATGATTATTATTAGTAGTATCTGTTCCCCCTCCTACTTAGAATATGAGCCCTACATGGGTCAGGGACTGTGTCCAACCTGATTTACTTGTATCTACCCCATAACTTAGAGCACAGCTTGACACACAGTAAGGGCTTAACAAATATAATAATGATAAAAGTAAGAGTAATGCAAAGGCTCAATATCAATGTTTCTAGGTTGCAGCATCATTCAATCTTATCACACAGATCTGAGTGGCCCCACCTTGCAGTATACCTGACAGTTCAAACCAGGCTTTCTACAGAATTGCTAGTACTGAATTATAAAGTAATGAATAACTACAAATACCAAGTAGTAATGATGTGCAATAAAATATCATAAATGATCATTTCAAAAGGTACCCAGAGAGGAAAGCAAAACTAATCCAACTTGGAGTCAGCAGCTTTTAGTTGTTCTTTCAAATGTTTTGTATACGATTCATCTAGACCATAAAACATTTGAGCACACTCTAAAGAATAATAAATGACTGTATGGTACCTGAATTCATCTTACCAAAAATTAATACCTCATTTTAAAATATCATAAAATGTACTCTCCAAGAATAGAACTATTCAATCTCTGTCTGACAATCTCCTAAATTAAAGATTGGAAATGGGAAATGGGTTTAAAAAGGCTCTTCTCTTAAATGATATGGAAGGAAAAGGAAATTGAATGTAAGATGCACGGCGAACTACAAATCTATGGCATGGTATATGACTACCTAATGGAATAGGATAACCTTGATTATCCCCACCAAAACTTGAAGTCAAATTTAGCATTTTATGGACTAGTAGACCTTCCATTGAAAAACTCATCAAATATTTCATTAAAGTCACAGCTAATTTTGATACCCATTATTCTGTGTAAAGCACAGGAGAATCTGCTTTGTTTAGGACATCACTTTGAGAGTTCACATCATTTGACAGGGCCTTTCCTGAAAGGGAAACCATGAATGCACTGATTTGATTAAGTAGAACTTGTAGGGAAAAATAACGTATGCACAAATATGATTTTGCTCATTAAGGGATTGTTTCATTTGCTGACACAGTCTAATTGCTTGAAATAGGTTAACATGAATATAAGAATAAAGACTTGAATACATACGTTTCCAAGCACTGAACAGTATCTTGGTCTATACATTTACCCACACAACCATTATTTGAAGAAATAAACAATCTTCAAAAGGTGGAGGTTCAATTGATCCCAAAGAGAATATGTCAGGGTCTGATCCGATTAGGCTGCAAAGTTTGGATCTCAAGAGTTGAAAGCCTAAAGAAAAATCCAAGAATTTCCTTCTAGATTCTGGACACACTTTTCAAACTTGCTCAGTCTCAGTCTACTTTTCGCCCAGTATAAAGAGGAGAGCTCTGTGAGTCAGGAGTCCCAGGTTCTGTCTGGCTCTGCCTACATCAACTCTGCTGTCTATGGTAAGGATGTCTACAACTAGTAGTAGTAATAATATTTATTAAATACATACTGTGCAGGGACCATTATATTAACTGCTGAAAAAAAGCCACCCAAATGGGAATTACACATGTGATATTTGTGGTATTTGTTAAGCACATACTATGTGCCAGGCATTGTACTAAGTTCTGGGATAGATATAAGTAAATCAGGTGGGACACAGTCCCTGTCTTAATCCCCATTCTACAGATGAGATAACTGAGGCCCAGATAAATGAAATGACTTGTTCAAAGTCAACAGTTGCCAAGTGTCAGAGTTAGGATTAAATCCCAGGTCCTTCTGACTCCCACACCCAGCATGGCTCAGTGGAAAGAGCATGGGTTTAGGAGTCAGAGGTCAGGGGTTCTATTCCCAGCTCCGCCACCTCTCAGCTGTGTGACTTTGGACAAGTCACTTAACTTCTCAGTGACTCAGTTACCTCATCTGTAAAATGGGGATTAAGACTGTGAGCCTCACATGGGACAACCTAATTACCCTGTTATCTACCACCACAGCACTTAGAACAGTACTCGGCACATAGTAAGCACTTAACAACTACCAAAAAACCCCAAAAAACTAAGGCATGTTGTTCTCCAGGGGCCTTCCAAACTAAACATAAAAAGGGATCAGGGATTGGCTAAGAATTAAAGAACCATCAAGGGCATTCCATAATGTGGAAAGGCCCAGCTAGAATCCTGAAAAACAACTGAATGAAGTGCAAGCATCTAACAAGCCAACTACCTGCTGTTTCATTAGGCTCACGTACAACAGTGGCCTGTTGGAAAGAGCATGGGCCTGGGAGTCAGAGGACCTGAGTTCTAATCCTGTATTTGATCAATTGGTTGCTGCAGGATATTGGGCAAGTCGCTTTACATTTCTATTACTGAGTTTCCTCAACTGTAAAATGAAGAAGTGGTTAAACTAATAACTTTGTCCATCAGATCTTACTGTGGCAGATTGTTAGAGTTGCCTACTCGCCGGGCCATCTCATTTTGTGTCCAGGTAGGGATTACAGAAATAATGCTTCCAAGATGATGACTCCATCTCCTGTGTGGCCTCTATCTGGTAGGCTATGGCAAACTGCATTTCAGCAACTTCTCTGACCACTTTTGGTGGTGTGTTTACAACAATTTGTATCTCACCTCATCGCGGCCAAGGAAGAAGTTGGAGTTCCCTCCACCTTGGGAGAGTGTCGCTTTTTTATCCAGTTTATTTGTCTTTTATCACTTTCTTGTCTTTTGGTAAATGTCATATATCTGTGGTCTTATAATAATAATGGTATTTGTTAAGTGCTTACCATGTACCAGGCACTGTACTAAGCACTGGGATGGAAACGAGCCAATTGGGTTGGACACAATCCCTATCCCATATGGGGCTCACAATCTTAATCCCCAGTTTACAGATGAGGTAACTGGTGCACAGAGAAGTTAAGTGCCTATTGACACGAAAGGGAAGATAAATAGGCAGTGTATTGAGGAATTTGACAGAAAAGGTTTCATGGAGAAGGTATGGTTTTAGTAGGACTTTGAAGGTGGGGAGAGTTGTGGTCTGTCAGATATGAAGAGTTAGGAGGGAATGGAGTTCCAGGTCTTAGGGACAATATGAGCAAGTAGTCAGTAGTAATACAGATGAGAATGAGGTAGATTGAGTAGGTTGGAATTACAGGAGCAAAGTGTGTGGGTAGGTTATAGGATTTGATCAGTGAGGAGCAGGGGAGAGTTGATTAAGATCTTTAAAGTCAATCAGAAGGCATTTCTGTTAGGTGACTAGATGGATGGGCAATCAATGGAGATTTTTTTATTTTTGAGGAGTGGAGAGGCATGCAAAAAATTTTATTTAGAAAAATGATCTAAGCAGTAAAGAATGGCCTAGAAGAGGCAGAGATTAGAGGGAGGTCAGCAAGGAAACTGATGCAAAAGTTGAAGTAGGACCTTAAAATGATGAGTGTTTGGACCAGTGTGGTAGCAGTTTGGATGGAGAGGAAGGGACAGATTCTGAAGAGGTTGTGAAGATAGGACTGACAGGATTTGGAAATAGACTGAATATGTGTGTTGAAAGAGAGATGGATCAAAAAGAATACAAAGATTATGAGTTTGTGAGACAGGGAGGATTATAGTGTTGTCTACAGTGATGGAAAAGTAAAAGGGAGGAGAATGAATGATAAGATGAAAAGTTCTGTTTTTAAGAGCTAGGTGCAAATACATACTATAAATCGGGGAATAATAATAATAATAATGTTGGTATTTGTTAAGTCCTTACTATGTGCAGATCACTGTTCTAAGTGCTGGGGTAGATACAGGGTAATCAGGTTGTCCCACATGAGGCTCACAGTCTTAATCCCCATTTTACAGATGAGGTAACTGAGGCACAGAGAAGTTAAGTGACTTGCCCACAGTCACATAGCTGACAAGCAGTGGAGCTGGGATTCAAACCCAAGACCTCTGACTCCCAAGCCCATGCTCTTTCCACTGAGCCATGCTGCTTCTCTACGGTGGGGTAGATACAGGGGAATCAGGTTGTCCCACGTGAGGCTCACAGTTAATCCCCATTTTCTAGATGAGGGAACTGAGGCACAGAAAAGTTAAGTGACTTGCCCACAGTCACACAGCTGACAAGTAGCAGAGCCGCAATTCGAACACATGACCTCTGACTCCCAAGCCTGGGCTCTTTCCACTGAGCCACTTGGAATACCTGTCATCTGTTTTGATGAATTGACTTTCTTTCCTTTATATCTTTCTAAATGAAATACAATCTACTCATTATCATAAATTCAACACAATCAGTGAGTTAAAATCAACTTACATTCTACAATACTCTCAACTCAAAAACACCGAAGAAAATTATAACCCTTCATCATATAGGGCCAATTCATGAAGAATGCATAAAATTATCTATTCTGTATAAAAGTCTCACACTATTATTTCTATTATTAATCCAGTGGAAAACTTTTAGAAGGTTATGTTTGCTAAAATAACGTATTTGAAAAAAAGCAAGCACTTTCTCTGTTCTCAGACAATACTTCAACTATTCTGAGGTTCAGGATCCTTTGCTTTTCTCACTTTACACACTCTTGGGAAATATCCACTTCAGCTTTGTTTACCACTCTATAACATGACTTTAAATTTTACCCTACCAGTAGCAACCCCTCCCTGCATTACAATATTACAATAGCCTCCAGTATACATGCATATCAATGTCCTGCTGACCTTAGAAACGGGACATGTCTAAAAGGGATCTCTTCATCTTCCCTTCTACATCTCCTCTTCCTCCAACATGCTGAGAAAACTATAATCTTCTGCTCCAGAAACCCACAAGCATAGTGTCATTTTTGACATGTCTCTATCTTTTTAACTTGGACATTCAGTCTGTTGCTAAATCTTGTTTGCTTTTACACAGAAATATTTCTACACTCTGTCCCTTTCTTTACAGCCTGTTCACTAACCTATTCAAGCTCCTGTCATATTCTAATTGCATTAATGCATCAGTCTTCTCACTGTTTTTCCTGCCTCCAACATCTCCTTCTTCGGTACACCCTCTAAGAACAACCTAGATCATCTTCCCAAAATATTGTTCAGGTCACTTCTCTTCCCTCTTCAAAATCCTTTTATGCATCAAGAAAAAAACCCTCTGTACAACTGACTATAAGGTCATTCATGACCTTCTCCTCCTTTCTTGTCTTCCCTCTATACCAGGTACTACACAGCCAAAAGCTCAAGGCTCTTTCTAAGCAACTTTCTAATAGCACCCTGCTTTTTTATGGTATATGTTGAGCGCTTACTATGTGCCAGGCACCATACTAAGCATCAGGATAGATACAAGTTATCCTGTCCCATACGGGGCTCACAGTCCTTATCCCTATTTTACAGATCAGGTAACTAAGGCAGACAGAACTGAAGTAAATTGTTCAAGGTTACACTGCAGAGAAATAGCAGAGACGGGATTATAACCCAGGTCCTTCTGACTTTCATTCATTCCTTCATTCCTTCATTCCTTCATTCATTCATTCATTCAATAGTATTTATTGAGTGCTTACTATGTGCAGAGCACTGTACTAAGCGCTTGGAATGAACAAATCGGCAACAGATAGAGACAGTCCCTGCCCTTTGACGGGCTTACAGTCTAATCAGGGGAGACAGGCAGACAAGAACAGTGGCAATAAATAGAGTCAAGGGGAAGAACATCTCGTAAAAACAATGGCAACTAAATAGAATCAAGGCGATGTACACTTCCTTAACAAAATAAATAGGGTAATGAAAATAAATACAGTTGAGCAGATGAGTACAGTGCTGAGGGAATGGGAAGGTAGAGGGGGAGGAGCAGAGGGAGATGGGGGAAAAAGAACGTTTAGCTGTGGAAAGGTGAAGGGGGGGCGGTAGAGGGAGTAGAGGGAGAAGAGGATCTCAGTCTGGGAAGGCCTCTTGGAGGAGGTGAGTTTTAAGTAGGGTTTTGAAGAGGGGAAGAGAATCAGTTTGGCAGAGGTAAGGAGGGAGGGCATTCCAGGACCGTGGGAGGACATGGCCCAGGGGTCAACGGCGGGATAGGCGAGACCGAGGGACGGTGAGGAGGTGGGTGGCAGAGGAGTGGAGCGTGCGGGGTGGGCAGTGGAAAGAGAGAAGGGAGGAGAGGTAGGAAGGGACAAGGTGATGTAGAGCCTTGAAGCCTAGAGTGAGGAGTTTTTGTTTGGAGTGGCGGTTGATAGGCAACCACTGGAGGTGTTTAAGAAGGGGAGTGACATGTCCAGATCGTTTCTGCAGGAAGATGAGCCGGGCAGCGGAGTGAAGAATAGACTGCAGCGGGATGAGAGAGGAGAAAGGGAGATCAGAGAGAAGGCTGACACAGTAGTCTAGCCGGGATACAACAAGAGCCTGTAGCAGTACCAGTCCATTGCTCTATCCACTAGGGCAAGTTGATTCTCCTTGCTCTCAACTATCCCACTTCTGACCCATGCTCAGGCCCACCCACTTGTTTGAAAATGCTCCTCTTCCTCAAACTCACCAGATCACAGTTTTCCCATCGTTACAGGTTTTCTGACATCCCACTTCCTGTAGAAGGCATTCCTCACCTTATTTCTTCTTCCCAGGTCATATGTTTCCAAATGCCACCTCAGCAAATATGCACTCCAAGCATCCAAAGAACTTTCATATTTACTGATTTATGTACTCCATTATTTAAATATTTATTTATTCACTTATCCAGATTTCCATTCTTCTTTACATCTGTACATAATTTAGAGTCTACCACCCATTTTAGACAGAGATTGTGTCTTCTTCCTCTATTGGGATGATGATGATAATGGTGATGATGATGATAAAAATAATAATAATAATAATAAATGGTATTTGTTAAATGTTATTATGTGTCAGGCACTATACTAAGCACTGGGGTACATGAATAACAGAGAATGAGGTCAGACACAATCCCTAGTTCCACTTGGGGCTCACATTCTAAATAAATGCACATAGTAGGTGCTCAATCAATAGTATTGATTGAATTTAAATTGGAAAACTTTTAGAAAATGAGACTCAGATTATAGGATCAAAGTTTATATTTGATTTTGACAATTTGATTTTTGTTTTTGGTTCTGGTATAAAAATGAAAATGCCATACATTTTCTCTGTGCTTCATTTTATAACTTGGAAAATTCCAGAAGTTATGAACAGTAACATTCCCCAAAATATACCATTCATTAATGAGACATCTGAAGTCCTGAAACTAGAAATTTTTAAAAAAACTAGTAGTTTTATGGAATATTCAACTATTCATGGCTTCCACACCACTCAAGTAGAGACCATCTATAGTACTTTTATTATATGAACTCAGGTATCTAATACACTGCACCAGTAGGCTGTTATTACATACTGATGATGATAGTAGAGCAAATATCTTGCTTAAACCAGGATAAGCACTGTCTCTGAACAGAAATGCTGCAGGAAGGTATTTTTATGTGAAAATTGTTTTCATTTCTTCTTGCTTCAATTTAATCCAGGATCTGGAATACTACTATTTCTTTCACCTATTATGAAGCATTCCTTGTAGTTCTGCTTACTAATAATTTTCTACCATGACAACCGAGGATGCAAAGACTAAAGCAAAATGGAAGAATCATAAAGGGATTTTCACCCAGTGTTTGGAATGCTAAAACAAATTTGAGGGTTAAATCATTAAATGAAAATGCTAATGAATGCCCAAAGGAAAAAATAACAAAATTTGAAATCAGAAATTAAAGTGGTTCTAGTAATTAAATGGTTTTGGTCTAGGCATATACTGACAAACTGAATTAGGATGCTAATTATGTAAGAAAATATATCATTCCTCTTTTTCCAAAGAAGTAATGATAATATTAATAATTATGATATTTGTTAAACATCTATTGTGTACCAAGCACTGTGTTGAATATTGGAATAGATACAAAATGATCAGGTTAAGCACAATCCCTGTCCCTCATTGGTCTCAAACTAAATAGGAGGAGAGCAGATATTGAATCCCCATTTTACAGATGAGGTAACAGAGCACAGAGAAGTGAAGAGATTTGTCCCATGTCACAAAGCAGACAACTGGTGGAGCAGGGATTAGAGCCCAGAACCTCTATCATTCAGGCCCCTGCTCTTTTGTTTTCCTACTAGACCATAATGCTTTCAGTCAGCCACTTTATTTCAGAAGTTCCTATCCAGACTTAAATTGAGTTTAAGTTCCTTTGAATATTTCTGAGCCTAGACTTCCAAACTTCAGGAAGTAACATGATCTAGTGGAAAGAGCCTGAGCTTGGAAGTCAGAGGACCTGTGAGTTCTAATACTAGGTCCACCACCTTTCATGTAAGTCAATCGCATTTATTGAGCAGTTACTGTGTGTGGAGGCTGCAACACCTTTATTATTGAAGTTCACTTACATTAATTAGTTAATTTCAGCCCTCACAACAACCTTGTGGGGTAGTGAGAGATGGCAGGTATTACAGATGGGGGAACTGAAGTACAGGGAAGTGAAGTGACTCTCCCTTGGTCACACTGCAGGTTAACAGCACAGCTCAAACTTGAACCTGGGTCCTCCGGCTCCTAGACCGGCACTCTACCACTTCGCCACACCACTTGGGCAGATCACTTAACTTCTCTGTACCTCATTTTCCTCAACTGTAAAATGGGGGTTGAATACCTGTTCTCCCTCTTACTTAGACTGTGAACCTGATGAAGGAAAGGGAATGTACCTTATAATTATATAAATATCTTGTATCAATCAGCACTTAAAAAATACCACAATTATTAACTTAACCCTTTATTTTCCAGTACAAAAGTAAAAGGTATACAAAAACCCAACAACCTGATTTAACTTCTTATTTACACCAGTGCTTAGAACAGTGCTTGATGTGAAATGTTTCTAACAAAACACAGCAGTGACGCTTGACATGCTGGCAGTCCTGCCCTCTCTGCCCATCATGTGGGCTGGGACAGTAAGTTTTTTGTCAATCCGGCACGTTACACTTGGGCTGACCCTCTAGAGTCTCAAAGTGTTTGGTGCGGTGCTCCGCACACAGTAAGCACTCGATAAATACCGTTGCTGCTGCTGATGAAAGCACCTTAAATCATTCAGTAGCCCTGGCTGTGGGCCGAGCCCTGGACTAAACTTTTGGGGCGAGTAGAATAGAGTCTGATACCATCCCTGCCCAAGGATATTAGAAGACACTCTTCTCCTCTAGACTGTAAGCTAGTTGTGGGCAGATAATATATCTGTTTATTGTTTTATTGTACTTTCCTAAGTGCTTAGCATGGGTGCTTTTCAGCCAGTAAGTGCTCAATAAAAACATGGAATTAATATGTCAAAAAATCCTGTCACTTTGCCATCACATTTGTTCTACTTGATGCTCACTCTTTTCCTCTCCCACCTAGACAAAACCACTTACCAGCCAATCCACTACCTACTTATTTCCAACCACTGAATGGTTTCATTGACCATTTTGCAATTCTGCAACAAAGATCCTCCTTCCAATACATTTGCCTATTCATCAATGGTATTTATTGGGTACTTACCATGTGTACAGTGCTGTATTAAGTGCTTAGGAGAGTTCAGTACAACAATACAATAGAGTTGGCAGAATTGGCAGATATGTGCCCAGCCCCAAATGAGCTTATCATCTAAGGGCTATTCCTTTTTATTCTTGAAAAGCCTTTTTTATTCATTCAATAGTATTTATTGAGCGCTTACTATGTGCAGAGCACTGTACTAAGCACTTGGAGTGAACAAGTCGGCAACAGATAGAGACAGTCCCTGCCGTTTGACGGGCTTACAGTCTAATCGGGGGAGACAGACAGACGAGAACAATAGCAATAAATAGAGCCAAGGGGAAGGACATCTCGTAAAAACAATGGCAACTAAATAGAATCAAGGCAATGTACAATTCATTAACAAAATAAATAGGGTAATGGAAATATATACAGTTGAGTGGACGAGTACAGTGCTGTCGGGATGGAAAGGGAGAGGGGGAGGAGCAGAGGGAAAGGGGGAAAAGAGGGTTTAGCTGCGGAGAGGTAAAGGGGGGATGGCAGAGGGAGTAGAGGGGGAAGAGGAGCTCAGTCTGGGAAGGTCTCTTGGAGGAGGTGAGTTTTAAGTAGGGTTTTGAAGAGGGGAAGAGAATCAGTTTGGCGGAGGTGAGGAGGGAGGGCGTCCCAGGACCGCGGGAGGACGTGGCCCAGGGGTCGACGGTGGGATAGGCGAGACTGAGGGACGGTGAGGAGGTGGGCGGCAGAGGAGCGGAGCGTGCGGGGTGGGCAGTAGAAAGAGAGAAGGGAGGAGAGGTAGGAAGGGGCAAGGTGATGGAGAGCCTTGAAGACTAGAGTGAGGAGTTTTTGTTTGGAGCGGAGGTTGATAGACAACTACTGGAGTTGTTTAAGAAGGGGAGTGACATGTCCAGATCATTTCTGCAGGAAGATGAGCCGGGCAGCGGAGTGAAGAATAGACTGGAGCGGGGTGAGAGAGGAGGAAGGGAGGTCAGAGAGAAGGCTGACACAGTAGTCTAGCCGGGATATAACGAGAGCCGGTAGCAGTAAGGTAGCCGTTTGGGTGGAGAGGAAAGGGCGGATCTTGGCAATATTGTAAAGGTGAAACCGGCAGGTCTTGGTAACGGATAGGATGTGTGGGGTGAACGAGAGAGACGAGTCAAGGATGACACCGAGATTGCGGGCCTGAGAGACGGGAAGGATGGTTGTGCCGTCCACAGTGACAGAGAAGTATGGGAGAGGACCGGGTTTGGGAGGGAAGATGAGGAGCTCAGTCTTGCTCATGTTGAGTTTTAGGTGGCGGGCCGACATCCAGGTGGAGACGTCCTGGAGGCAGGAGGAGATGCGAGCCTGAAGGGAGGGGGAGAGGACAGGGGCAGAGATGTAGATCTGCGTGTCATCTACGTAGAGATGGTAGTCAAAGCCGTTCTGAAAAATGTACTCCCTCAAATAGGGTTCCCCCAAAAATGATGGACTAGGGAGATGTGAATGGTAAGGATCATGTTCATGTTCAACGTTTAATTATATGTACCGATTGATTGGGCACTGGCAATCCATCTTTTATAAATCTGGAGCAAAATGACTCAGCTTTGCCTTTGTCAATTTACACTATAAGAGATGGAAGATCATAGCATCTTTCAATCTTGTGGTGCTTCCTAGAATTTTCTTCTAACACATGAACTACTCACTTCAATAAAAATAAGTTTTGCATTGTATATGAGTAAAAGAATTATGGATTGAGAGCCAAGAGCTGTATTTGTTAACTGCATTTGCCCTTCCAATGTAGTAGTGTAAGAAATGAGACTGGGAAAACTCCATTTTTTTTTGTAGAGAACATCAGCTATATAGTTCTTAATTTATATATTTATGTTAATTGAGGTCTTTCTCCTCCTCTAGCCTGAAAGCTCACTTTGGGCAGAAATGTGTCCACCAACTCTCTCAAATGCTTAGTACAGTACTCACTAAATGTCATTGATTGATTAATTGATTCAACCTATTCGTTGCCCTGAGAGGTTATATAGCCCAGAGCTCATTGTGGGATGAGAACATGTCTACCAACTCTCTTAGTACAGTGGTCTGTACACGATTAAAGCTCAATAAATACCACTGATTGAGGGAGAGGTATAGTGGTATAGAGGTATAGTGGTATAGAGGTATAGTGAGAATATCCACCTTACTCCTGTGCAAATCAGTAAGGCTTACGTTGTAAGCAGAAGAGGCAGAACAGGGGAAAATCAGTAGCATGAGGAGAGAACATATAAATAATTGAAAATCAGAATTAGAATAAATGGAATATAAAGTATAGGAGTGTTACAGGCTGTGCTTAAGATTAATGTTGGGGTACTGCATGACTTCAGGCGATCTGGTGTGATTTGAGGCCCTGTGCCACTTTGGGGAGTGGGAATTTGCATCAGAAGGATCCAGTGAGAAACCACACTTAGCTGGAAGGTGGAAAGGTGGGCTGGTAAGGTATAAATCAGCTCTGGACCTTATCAGTTAGAAGTATTGTTATAGGAATTCAGATGACCCAGTGGATAAAGCATGGGCCTTGAAGTCAGAAGGATCTGAGTTCTAATCCTGGCTCTGCCACTCATCTGCAGCATAACCTTGGGCAAGTCACTTCACTTCTCTGTGCCTCCGTTACCTCATCTATTAAATGGGCATTAAGACTGTGTGCCTTATGTGGGATAGGAACTGTGTCCAACCTGATTTACTTGTATCTTGTATCTTGATTTACTTGTATCAGAGGAGCAGCGTGGCGCAGTGGAAAGAGCATGGGCTTTGGAGTCAGGGCTCATGAGTTCAAATCCCAGCTCTGCCACTTGTCAGCTGTGTGACTCTGGGCAAGTCACTTAACTTCTCTGTGCCTCAGTTCCCTCATCTGTAAAATGGGGATTAAGACTGTGAGCCCCACGTGGGACAACCTGATTCCCCTGTGTTTACCCCAGCGCTTAGAACAGTGCTCTGCACATAGTAAGCGCTTAACAAATACCAACATTATTATTATTGTATCTACTACAGGACTTCATATAGTGCCTGGCACATAGTAAGGGCTTAACAAATACCACTGAAAAAAAATGATAAGAACTGTTGCATGGGCCAGAGTGACCATCACACACTTGCTGGGAGACATGATGACCCACTGGAGTGTGTTTCAGTGTCTTGGAAAGCAGACTGAAATCATACGATCGTATGTAGAACATGAGTATTTCCGACAAGTATCAACACTGCACACAGTAAGCAGTCAATAAATATAACTGATTGGTTGGCTGAGATAATGTTCAGTTTGATCTAATGAAGGCTTTGGCTAATGTTTCAAAAAAGGATGTTCAATGACATTTTGGGACCCATTTGAGTAGTTGGGCTACTCAGGGTAGCCTAGTTACCTAGGTGGTGTCAGTAATACTGTGGAACTAGACCACTGTCTTCCACCCTGACCTTTAGTTTAGGCAATTGGATATTTGGGGAGTCTACTGGCAGGACTGTATGTCTTACAGAACATGTAAGACATTACCCACATAAGACTTTTGGAGTTCTTAAAATCAACATACAGATGGTGTACTGTGGCAAAGAATATCGGATATTGATAGGTAGGAGTACATCCCATTCTATTCTCCAAATTCCATCTCAAAAATGTTATGAACACCCTGGTCTAAGTTAACAATGTCTAATGTAATATTCAAAAACTGTGGGTTGGTTAGCATGAATATTGATAAACCTAAAAACATATGCACCTTTAAATTGGATCTGTTATTTGCAACACCATTTCCAAGTGTGGGTTGTTTCATGAACTCCAGCTATTTCTGAAAATAGGTGGCAAGATGTACTACCAAATAGATTGTTAGGGCAAAATGAGCACTGGATAAGAAAGCATTACGTAAAGGAAAGTTTTCTTGACGGCAGCAGTTGCTCGAAGTTGAAGCAGAAGAGTTAAATGAAAATTTTTAAAAATCACAAAATTTTATATATCTTTCTTGAAGTACAAGCTATTGATTTAAAATCAGTGCCGACAAGAAGCAAATCATCTCTGGTTTTTCTGGCTCTGTCGTTAATAACAATAATAATAATAATAATAATTTGAATGGTATTTTTAAAATAACTACTATGTCCAAGCACCATACTAAGCACTGGTATGGGTACAAATTAATTAGGTCAAATTTAGTCCATGGAGCTTAAGCTACATGGGTCTTACAGTCTAGAAGAAAGGAAAACAGATAGTGAATCCTATTATACAGATGAGGATACTGAGGCATATGGAAGTTAAGAACTTTTCCTAGGTCACACAGCAGGCAAGCAGCAGAGCCAGGATTAGAACCCAGGTTCCCTGACTTTCAGGGCCATGCTTTTTCCATTTAGGCCATGCTGCTTCCCAATTTAAAATTTGAGTCCCTATGAGGCATGACGTGAATCCTGTTCATAATCTATCGACCCCAGTGCTTAGTAAAGTGCTTGGCAGAATGTAAACATTCATTAAGGTCCATGAGAATAGCAAGAAACACTATTAGAACAATAACATCTAGTTATTACTTATTTAATAGTGTAAATTATTTATGATTAAAAATCGATATACTATATGTAATAAGTAGATTTGTTTGGAGATTTGTTTGGTGAGGACCAGTTGGTAGAGCACGATGGCATATTCAGGTGAAGAATTTCAAAAGATCTATAGGTAGTCTTAAAACATCTTTAAAACTCTGTCATTACACCCTGCTGGGTCAACCTTCACAGTACTGCTAAAATCCTCCCTTTCCTCTCCATCCAAACTGCTACCATGTTATTCCAAGCACTTATTGTATCCCACCTTGATTATAACGTCAGCCTCCTTGCTGACTTCCCTGCCTCTTGTCTCTTCTCACTCCAGTCCATTCTTCACTCTGTTGACCAGATCATTTTTCTACAAAAACATTCAATCCATGTTTCTCCACAACTCAAGAACCTCCAGTAGTTGTTCATTCACCACTATATATCAAACAAAAACTTGCTCCCCAGTACCTTACCCCACTGCTCTCCCAATACAACCCAGCCCACAAACTTTGCTCCTCTAATGCCAACTTAGTCAGTGTACCTTAATCTTGTCTGTCTTGCCTTCAACCTCTCAACCACATACTGTTGCTAGCCTGGAACTCCCTCTCTCTTCATGTCTTACACAATTACTCTCCCCATCTTCAAAGCCTTATTGAAAGTACATCTCCAAGAGACCTTCCTTTATTAAGCCCTCATTTCCTCTTCTCCCACTCCCTTCTATGTCACCCTTCACATTGGATTTGCTCCCTTAGCCCCATAGCAGTTGTATATACATCTGTAACATTCATTTATATTAATGTCTGTTTCTCTCTCTAGAATCTAAGTTCATGATGCACATGGAACATGTCCACCAACTCAATTACATTGTTCTCTCTCAGGTGCTTAATATAGTGCTTTGACTGAACACAGTAAGTGCTCAATGAATATGATTGAAAGCCTATGCAAAAAACATTTTAGCCCTTAGGGCTAGGGTTTCACACCCCTTGGATGAGTAGGAAGTGGGGTAATAAAGTTTCCAATGACATCTTTCCTGACTCCAGGATCAAAGTTAGCTCACCTCTACTTGAAGCATGGAATTGTCAATTAGCTGGAGGAATTAGTTGTCCCCTTTTCTCCTTAGCACTGCAGTGAAGGTAGCTACATTTTAAAAGAATGGCCAGCTGCATTCCAAACTCCTTCATGCCAAGTAAAACTGGTCCTTCTGATGGCTAACAAGACCTTGGGATTTTTTCAGCAGCCTGAAGACCAACCAATTGACTGATGGTATTTATTGAATGCTTACACTGTGCAGAGCACTCTACTACATGCTTAGAAAAGGGCCAAAATAGAGTTGGTAGACATAATTGCTATCTACAAGGAGTTTACAGAGAAGAGGGGGCATTAAAATAAATTACTCATAGAGAAAATGGCAGAGTATAAGGATATACATAAAACTGCTGTGGGGCTAAAGAGGAGGGTAAGTATTAAGTGCTTAGGGGGTAAAGATCCACATGCACTAGCAACACAGAGGAAAGGACTGATAGGACAAATTAGGACTTAGGGAAGGCCTTTTGGAGGACTTTTTTTAGGAGGACTTTGAAGGTGGAGAAAGTTATGTACCATTAGATATTAACTGAGAGAGAGTTCCAGGTACAAGAAGTATGTGGGCTAGGCAGGGATCAAAAGGGAGACAGACAAGATCAAGATGCAGAAATCAGGTTGGCATTAGAAGAGCAGAGTAGTGGATTTGTTTGTAATAAGAAAATTAGTGAGGTGACGTAGGAAGGGTAAGGAAATGGTAAGGAGTTTCTGTTTGATGTAGATATGTATGGGCAACTATAGAAGGTTCTTGAGGAGTGGGAAGACCTCTGTCAACTTCACCGACATCTCTGTTTCCAAAGCAAAGATGTTATGAATGACTTCTTGTATTTTTTCAACTTTCACATTAAATCATTTGCTAAATCCCACTAGCACTTTCTCCAAAGAATTCCCCAGATCTACCTTACCTCTTTGTCCAACAGTCACAATAGTGGTTCAAATTCATTTTTTCATATTGTGGTTAAACTGCTTAATCCTCCTTTTCCTGGGTTCTTGGCCTCCAGCTTCCATTCTGTTCAGTATATTATCTATGATGCTGTCTGTGCCTTCTTCCCAACATGTCACACTCAGGATATATCTCCCCACTCCCCACTGACTTACAGTGGTTAGCCTTTTGCCCCTAGGTTCATTAGGATCATTCCAAAAGTTCAGGCAGGCTGTTATTGCTTAGCAGGAGCTCTAGGATCATTCCAAAAGTTCAGGCAGGCTGTTATTGGCTAGCAGGAGCTCCAGGGATCCTAGCACTTGAGACAACTGTGGACAATTATCTCAATTCCTCAACCAGTCAGACAGCATGGTGTTATATACAATCCCATCAAACTAAAGGGGGTGAGTAGATCCCCAAATATCAGGATAAATATCTTATTTTCCAAATCCTCTTTGGTTGAGTTGAAAATGCAGTTTGCAACTTGAAGTTGAAGCTATCAAAAAAGATATGAAACTGCACATATCAAAAGGGGAGAAGAGATGCTCAGGTTTTCTAATACAACTATGAAGAGAAAATTGAGCAAAGTGAAATTTAGCCTAACAGTCAGATAAATTATATTCTTTACAATACTCTTCTAGGTTAAGGGAGGACATTTTTCAAAAAGAGCTTTTAAGATTGTGCCCACAATTTCAGGTCCCCAGTTGTTTCCACCTGCTGCTTTGCATAGGCAGACATATGCAGACACTTGAAATAGGAATTTGATGCCTTGCTATTTTATTCACAAAATTATTGGTGACTGCAAATGATTGTGGGCATAAAACCGCTAAACACCATTATGGTGTGTTTGAGGGGTTGTTGAAATATTTATCCATAAACTGGGGCGTGCAAAATGTATTCTGTTTTGGGTGATTAATGGACAAGAGCCACTTTTTCAGCTACAAAATGAAGCAAATCACTTTGGAAATAACTTAGGGATGTCAGACTGTACTACTTTAGTTCTTTGAAGAAGAGTTCTTTATCAAGAGTTCTTTTTACAATTTAAAAACAATTGATAGCTCAAAGCTTCTTATAGAAAATTATTTAGGGGTCAGGTGAGCTTCAAGGATTTGGATATAGGGCATGAAATTTATTTCAGGCCAGGTGTCCACTGGTCAGTTAGGTAATTCCAGATAACCAATCAATAAATGGCCACTTTATGACAAAGTTAGTAGACACCTTCCCTGCCCACAATGCCAAGGTCATGGGTTTGTGACACAGGGTGAATAGAGGTAAAGTTAACAGTGATAGGAAAGATAGGGGGAGGCCAGGAGTAGGATGAGGAATTCTGTTTTTGGACATGTTACATCTGAACTATTGGTGTAACATCCAGGTAGAGATGTCCTGAAGGTAGAGGAAATATAAGACTTCAAAAAAAGAGAGAGATCAGGGCTATATAGATAGATTTCGTAATCATCTGTGTAGACATGGTAGTTGAAAACATGGGAGCAAATACGTTCTCCAAAGGAATGGGTGTAGATGGAGAATAGGAGACTCAAAGTTGAGTTCTGAGGGACTACACTGCTAGAGGGTGGGAGGCAGGAGAGGATCTTGTGAAAAATAATGAGGAGCAGACAGATATATGAGAACCAGGAGAGGACAGCATCAGTAAAGCCAATTTTAGTTAATGTTTCAAGGAGAAGGGGGTGGTCCTCAGTATCAAAGGTATCTGAGAGATCAAGGAGGACTCGAATGGAGTAGAAGCCATAGAATTTGGCAAGAAGGAGGCTACTGGTGATCTCAGGGAGGGCACTTTCTGTGGACAAAGGTGATGTAAACAACTTGGAGAGGGTCCAGGAGAGAATTGGAGGAGAAGAAATAAAGACAGTGTATGTGAACAACTTGCTCAAGGAGTTTGGAAAGGAATGATAGGAGGGAAATGGGGAGGCATGGGGTCAAGGGAGGGTGTTTTTCATGATGGGAGACATGAGCATGTTTGAAAACAGTGGGGAAGAATTGATTGGAGAGTGAACAGTTGAATATTTATGTGACACATATCTCTGTGATGGATAGAGATAAGTGTGAATGCCTACTGTGTGACCTTGGGCAAGCCACTTCATTTCTCTCTGCCAGTTTCCTCATCTATAGAATAGAGATACAATACTTGTTCTCCCTTACCCTTAGACTGTGAGCTCCACGTGGAACAGTGATTGTGCCTGCTCTAATTATTTTGTACCTCTTCTTGCACTTAGTACAGTGTTAGCCTCATAGAAAGTGCTTACAGATGTACCTCAATTATTATTATTATGATTATCATATTGGCAAAAAAATTGTAAAATCTTCATTTGAGGTTGTATCGCATGCACCTCGCATAATCAAAGATGTTGGTATTCATCTATCATTTCTCTGATGAGACATGGTTATTTTGCTCTGACATTGATTTAAGTAGCTCCCAAGCTTTCTTAATGCCTAATAAATGGCAGATACAAGTGAGATAGAACTGGATGTGATTCAGTGGCAACAATATTGAGGTTATTCTATATCGGGTTAATATCTCTAAAGGCATCAGCTCACTCAGATTAGAGGGAAGAAAACTTTTATTTTTTGTAGTGTATGTATGCATATATATAAAATAGTATTTATATATATATAATGGTATTTATGCTATATCATAACATATATATTTGAATTATATATCATAAATTACTCATTTATTCACATCAATGTCTTTCTCCCCCTCTAGCCTGTATGCTAACTATGGACAGGGAACATGTCTACTAATTTTCTTTTACTGTATTTCTCCAAGATCTCAGTATAGTATTGTCCATATAGTAAGGTCTCAATAAATATCAGTGATTGATTTCATTGATATTTATACATGTATACATGTATATTTACCTAGATAAGGTGTCAAGCTGTCCCATATTCCTGGAGATGATCAGCTGACATGAGCTTTTAGCTGTGTTGGCAGGTGTGGTTAAATAATAATAATAATGATGATGGTATTTGTTAGCGCTTACTGTGTGCCAAACACTGTTCTAAGTGCTGGGGTAGATACAAGGTAATCATGGTGTCCTACATGGGGCTCACAATCATAATCCTCATTTTACAGATGAGGTAACAAGTACAGAGAAGTAAAGTGACTTGCCCAAAGTTACACAGCTGATAAGTGGCAGAGCTGGGATTAGAACTCATACCCTCTGACTCCCAAGCCCATGCTCTTTCCACTGAACCATGCTACTTGTCAGACTCAATCCAGTCTATACTATCTACAGGTGGCACATCTGTTTCACTGTATTCTGACCTCTGTCAAATCTATGATAAAGGAGAAAAATCTCTCTCATAATTTCTGCAGTTTTCTCCCAACTAACAACAGTCACCATACTGCTTCCCCACACTTCAGTATAACCTATTTCAGTATGCCAGATAGTATCCAAAAATACTATCCATTTTTCCTTACATGTCTGACATCACCAATAGCCTCTTTCTTGCCAAATCCTATGGGTTCTACTCCATTTGAGTCCTCCTTGATTTCTCAGATACCTTTGATACAGAGCACTACCTCCTTCTCCTTGAAACATTAATTAAACTTGGTTTTGTTGACATTGTCCTCTCTTGGTTCTCCTATATCTGTCTGCTCCTCATTATCTTTCACAAGATCCTCTCCTGCCTCCCACCCTCTAACAGTGTAGTCCCTCAGAGCTCAACTCTGGGTCTCCTTCTCTTCTCCATCTACACCCATTCCCATGAAGAACTCATTTGCTCCCATTTTTTCAACTACCATGTCTATAAGGATGAGTACCAAATCTACCTCTCTAGCCCTGATCTCTCTCTTTTTTTGAAGTCTTATATTCCTCTGCTTCAGGACATCTTTGCCTGGATGTCACACCAAAAAGCTCAAATGTAACATGTCCAGAAATAGAACTGCTCATCTCCCTACCCAAACCCTGGCCTCTCACACGTCTGGCCCATAGTAACCTCTTGCTATGAACCCTGCCTCAAACCTGGCAGGTTGACTGTGTTTCCAGACCACAATCTTGACATTTGATGTTGTGCGTGTTTCCTAGGTGACACAACTGAAACTCTTTGAGAAATCATATGACCTAAACTCACTGCCATATGCTGCTAAGATCAAATCTACTATGCTGTACTTTGGTCTGAAGCCACATTGGGATGCCAGTGGTGCACCACTGACTTTGTGAAATGAAGAATAAAAACTCAAAGAATTAGAAGGGTTTTCTGAAGCAATCATGATCTTCCATAAAATAAAATTGCAATATACCTCATTCCTTTAAAATCAAAAAAGGGTTCATGGAAAAGAGCAGCTCAGAAATTGAAGTTGGTATTTTCTATACTCAGGGAATGTAAGGTCACAATTTCCCAAGCATATAAAAACCAGAGAGTTTTGTGAGGCTTTTTTAAGAGAATTTAATAGTTTTGAAAAGCTATTCTATTCCTCATTTATATAGTATTTAGCCCCTTAACATGGGAACAAAATCTTATCATCATTTAGCAACTCATGTTTTTAAAACACTTTAGAATTATCTTAATTAGATTTTTCATACCCAACACTTGCAAATTGGGACAGTATGACTACCTAAATTAATCCAAGAGGAAGCTAGGCATAAAGTGACTAAATGATCTGACCTCTAAATATAGAGTCGACCTTTCTAATTTGCTTCTATAGGAAATTTAATTATATATTGCATGTACTTATAGATACACATACATATATATGCATACACACACACACACATGTATATATATATACATATATATACATGTAGTCCAATTTTATTGGCCACTGAAATAGTTCAGTAGAGTAAAACTTGAAGTAACAATGATGATCTATGACTATTTTTCTCTCTGATAGTCTGGGATCCAATTGCCTTCCATAATTGTTCTTGGAATTGTGGATGAACGTTATTTCGTATTTTCTTGGAAGCATTAGTCTTTCTCAGTTCCTTGAAAACAATTATCAGAGTTTACATTCCAGTACCAGAGCTGGTACAAATGGCAAAACGATCACAACATGGAAAATCAGGAAATAGGTCAGGCAATAATTGCTGATGCAGACCAGGGTACATAACTCTTTCCTGATGTTGCATCTAATCACTGCAGAAAAGTCAATTTCTTCACTGCCCCCTCCTCTCTTCACCTCATCTCCACCCCGCCACTTTCTAAATACATGCTTGAAATCCCACTTCTCTGCTCCTTTAAGGGTCTTGAGAGGGAGACAGCACAGATGGAATGAGTAAAGGTTTAGGCTAACTTAGATAGCCTCTTCTTTTTCCTGACTTTATGCTGCATTAGACTGAAGTTTCAAAACCCTGCTCAGCCGTTTCTGCCTCCCCCATTTCCAATTCATTAACACCAGTCAAGCTACCCGTTATACCTAACCCCAATTATGTGCTACCCCCAATTACGTGCTATCTTTTGTGGGTCAGGAGAGGAGGGAATGGCATCTGACAAAAGGACCACAATTCATTCTCCTCACAGCTACGTTTGATCTCTCTCTTTTTTTGAAGTCTTATATTCCTCTGCTTCAGGACATCTTTGCCTGGATGTCACACCAAAAAGCTCAAATGTAACATGTCCAGAAATAGACAGTTTTCAGGCTATTTTCCACATCTAGAAATACCTCAAGCTGAAATGGTGTCTGGACTCAATGACCATGTAAGCTGAGAGGCAGCTAGAGTAAGATCAGAGGAACTTGGAGCTAATAGAAAACAATATTAGACATTATCAAACTAAACTAGCTCCCACTGTCTTCCAAAGACATGAAGATCTTGGAAGACACCAAGAAAGTGAGTTTTCCAAGGTTACCCTTCAGACGTGGTTGGGCAAGGAGTAGAACCCATGTCTTTCGACTCCTAGGCCTCTGTTCTTTCCACTAGGTAATGCTGCTTCTCATACTAGGAATGCAACCTTTGGGTGTCTTCATAGTGATTCTCAGTTTCCTTGTTTATTACTGAAATGATACACTGAATTAAAAAAAAATAACATTTCAACAATTCTAAAAACACTTTTCAGCAGTTCTTGATATTTCTTACTACAAAACCTCTATACAGGCATAATTGTTTAAGACTTGTAAATGAATCTATCAGTCAATCAATCCTTTTTACTGAGTATTTAATATGCACAGAGCACTATGCTAAGCATTTTGGGGAGTAAATATAACATATTCCAAGCTCACAATGAGATTATGGCCTAGAGGATGAGTTTACAATCTAGAGGGCAAGTTTACAGGCTAGATGCTACCCAGTTTCCAGAAGAAATTATTTTCACAAATCAAACATGGAGTCATACATCTAAATAAATGCAGAATAAAATATAATTTGCCTTGAAAGAATAATATCACTCAGTCCTTAAATTTCAATAATCAGGATATATGCAGAACATATTTCTCCTGTTTCTGCCCATTTCAGTCTACACTTCACTCTGCTACCCAGATTATCTTTCTACAGAAATGTTCTGGGCATGTCACCCCACTCCTCAAAAATCTCCAGTGGTTGCCTATCAACTTCCGTATCAAGCAAAAACTCCTCACTATTGACTTCAGAGCTCTCCCTCACATTGCACCTTCTTACCTCATCTCCCTTTTCTTCTTCTACATCACAGGCCAGGCATTCTGCTCCTCTGGTATTAACCTTCTCACTGTGCCTTGTTCTCACCTATCCCACCATCAATCCCTGGCCCACATCCTACCTCTGGCCTGGAAAGCCCTCCCTCCTCAAATCCACCAAACTAGCACACTTCCCTCTTAAAAGCCCTACTCAAAGCTCACCTCCTCCAGGATGCCTTCATAGACTAAACCCCCTTTTCCTTTGCTCCCCCTCCACTCCCCATTGCCCTGACACCCTCCCTACCCCACAGTACTTGTGTATACTTGTACATATTTGTAATTATAATTCTATTTATCTTTATTATATTTATATATCTATAATTCTATATATTCATAATCATGCTACGGATGGCTGTTTGCTTGTTTTGATGTCTGTCTACCCTCTTCTAGACTGTGGGCCCATTGTGGGTAGGGATTGTCTCTATTTGATGCTGAATTGTACTCCCCAAGCACTTAGTACAGTGCTCTGCACACAATAAGCGCTCAATAAACAGAATTGAATGAAAGACAGTAATACCTATTCTTCAAAAACAAAGAGTATTTCCTATCAAATACCACACCAGAGCTCTTGCTATGATTAGACCTATGACAAATATCATAAAATTATGAAAACAGGCCTTAGACTGGGATGCCAACTTTTCATTTTGGGTAGTTGGCTAAACTATGGCCAGAGGATGCTGGAGGAGAGGAAAGAAAAGAGGGGGAGAAATAAGGGGAAAGTGTGCTTTCAAAGTATGACTCTTTGGGGCCAAGGCAGGGCTTTTCCAGAATTAAGCTAATTCACCCTGTGTGGCCGAGGATACCCATTTAGTCAATGGGAGCCTCTCCTCTGCTCTACTCTCGCTCCCATAAAAGCAGGATCTCTTCTCGAACATGAATATTTTACAACTTTCTCTCCGCCTGAATTCTGGTGCTTCTGAAGCTCTTTCTATTTGCTAAGCACTGGAGTGGGTAATCAAATCAGATCCAATCCCGGCCCCCTCTCTAAGCCCCCTGAGGGCAGGGATCATGTCTGTCAATTTTAATGCACTGTACTCTTCCAAGCACTTAGTAACTGCTCAATAAATACTACTGGTACCCGTTCTAGACTATAAACCCAGTGTGGGCAGGCATTGCCTCTATTGTTGAATTGTACTTTCCAAGAGCTTAGTACATTGATCTGCACACAGTATACACTCAATAAATATGAGTGAATGGATTGAATAAATGAATGAAAATAAGTACAAAAGCAAAGAAGGGAAGAAAAGGAATGAGGGGAAAGAGGATGGGAAGAAAGCACTCAAGATTGTCTCTCTACTATTGTATTTTCCCACATGCTTAATGCAATGCTCTGTTCATAATGTCTTATTGCATAACTATGTTATATCTGTCACATCTCATCATCACTCAGGTGCCTCTGCTATGTCCTCTCTGGGATATAATGTTAAGTCAAAAACTGCTCTTGCTCCAGGTGTCCAAATAAAGGACTGCCTGCAGGTGTCATGTATCCCCAGGTTCGGTGTCAACGTTCACCCACCAAATGGCTGAACCAGATTCACTGCAGCCCACGCTTTGGGGTCCCACTCCCAGCACCACCACCCCCAGACAGGGAGGGTGCATGATGGCCTGGGAGGTGACTCTCATAAGTGTCAGGGTGAGAGGGTCCTTGGCAAAGCCCTGCAATCTGGTGTAGATGACAGGAACCCTGATCCCACAGGTTTGACTGAGGGTTAGATTCTGTCAACTAGGGGCATGACATGGAGCTGCCATTTTGGTTCCGCCTTTGATTCTTTTTGGCTCCAAAAGGCAGCATGTGCTAAATGTGGGCTGCCTACCTATCATGCCCCAAAGCTGTCATGTGTCCATTATGCTGTACTCTCCCAAGTGCTTAATGAAGCGCTCTGCACACAGTAAGTACCCAGTAAATATGACTGATTGCCTGACTGTGAGATTGACTTAGCCCATGTTGGGTAGAGCCCATCATAACCATTGATCTCTTCAGCCCCAGTGACCTTATGACATTTGGTAGAAAAAAGTGCAGAAGTGACAACTCCAAATAGCAAAATTTGTTCTTTTTAAATCCCCTTCTTTATTCACCTGAGTTCCGAAGGAGGATGATTGCAAACTGAATAAATGAATAATTTTCTGATACAAGAAGTGTTTTTAAATCTTGAAAAGTCTTTGTTTACATAGATTAATATGCATTGATTTCAAAAGCCAAGACATAATGAAAATGAATGATCTGTCTAACTTCTTAAGCAATATCAAGATGAGTCATCTGTGGGAAGTTAACTTTTTTAGTTTTTGTTTGTTTTTTGTTTTTTAAATAAGAATTACATGTAATCCGGTGGTTTCCCCTAAAATAGATATCTCTCCTCCTTTTAAAAATTCTACACTTTATTTTAGTTTCATTTGTGGATAGAGAACATACATATTCAAGGAACCAAGTAATGTCAACTTTTCTGTTAATCATTTTCTGGGTAGAAAAAAAGAGAAGTCATTCATATAAATTAATAACCCATGTTAAATTAAACATAAATGAGCATTTAAATATTGCTTCATGTCATTACAAAATATAAAGGAAACAGTTCCAGCACTGTTTCACAAAAACATCATTAACAATTTAATTCTCCCAGCCATATCAGATCATATTTCTGTTCCCCAGTAGAACAGCCATGAGCTATTTCAAATTTATGCAGCACACATGAGCTTCGAAATATTGAAGTTTGTAATCAATATTCATTTTTGGGAATTCACTGAGCTAAAGAGAAAGGAATCTCTCCAACTGTTCTATTGTTAGTGGTGAAGACAGGAACAGATGCTAAAGCCAGATGTAAAAATGGCCTCATTATTGTGTTGTAGTATCTTCACAAAAAAACTCCTTCTGGATGTTGCTATTTTAATGGATTGCTCCTTATAAACTAATAGTCCATGTTCATGACCAAGGTAACAACTCTATAATGCATCTCTGGCTTACTGACAATGACAAATGACAGTGAGAAGAAAGAAAAATTTTAAAAAGATCAGGTTAGGCTCAGTAACGTGGTACCAAAATCTGGGAAGCAGATCATCATAGGTATCAATTCTTAGGCTTGGAAATAGACAGTGAACCTCATGGGATTGGACAGCTAAGCCATAATTTTCTACTTCTGCTCAGCAGGTGGGCCATTCTGCTTGTAATCACCAGTAACCTCTGACTCCCAGTGAACAATGGAGAACAGTTATCTCCTTGAATATATTCTCACCAACCCGTCTTGAGAAATTTATAAATTCATTCATTCAATCATATTTATGCAGAGCACTGTATTAAGCACTTGATCCTACTTTCACATACTTAGACAGTTAGCTCGATGAGGGGCAGGGACTGTGTCCTACCTAACTTGTATCAACCCTAGTAAGCATTTAACAAATACCTGATTATTAATTGTTGTCAAAACAGCCATGTGAGGAGCCTTCCGTTTAGAATTCTCTGAATGTGTACTCTTATTGCATTCTGGCAGTAGAGTTTCCAAACGAAAATAATTCTGATATTTTGCAAGATGTCACTTGATTCCTTAAAACAAAGTTTTAACTTGGCCCCGTTTCAGATTTTTGAGTACATCACCAATTTTAAAATCCAAATGACAAGACAGCAGGTCTCATGGTTTCAGTTCAAAATCCTAGTTAGCAAAGCTGACTCAATTTAGAATAATGAAACAAGGTAAATACAACTCAGACTGAAATTCTTCCTGACCTCGTGTCCTGCTTCATCAATAACCTGCATACTGAGAAGAGACTTCAATTACATCCTTGTTTTAGAGAACAAAAATGACAAAATTGATTAGGAGCAGCATATAACACACCCAAAATGAATAATACAGTAGGTACTGCATACACCTTATTATTCATATTCTAAATTATTCACAAATGACAGCACTACAAGTCCTGAAAAATGAGATATATAAAACTCACATTTCACTGAAGGATTTGATATTTTTTACTGGGAGTTGGTATTTCTAATAAAAATTTTAATGATTTTTCTCTTGGTGTAGCTTGAAAGAGTGTGTTTTTCCTAAAACGATACATGTTCAGCTCCTGTTTGCATCAGATCCAAAGAAAAATGAGGTGGATCATTTTTCAAAGTGCTATATCTATACTTTCAAACTAATATGAATATTTTGAATCAAATACAAGAAATAACTTTAAACCCATTTAAATATAGCTCTTAAATAGGAAGCAAAAATATGGATCTGAATAATTTTGACAGGGTAAAATTTTAGTTACTTCTAAGAAGACATGGCTAATAAAAAAACAACATTCCTTTAAAAAAACTTGGATTTTTTTTTAAAAATTCTTAATACATTGATATGTTCCACAAAACCTTCCCCTTCACTGTAGATGGCACAATCATTCTTCCTGTCTCACAAGCCCATAACCTTGGTATCAACCTTGACTCCTCTCTCTCATTCAACCTACACATTCAATCTGTCACCAAATCCTTCCAGTCTCACCTTCACAACATCGCCAAGATCCACCCTTTCCTCTCTATCCAAACCACTTCCACAGTTAGTACAGTCACTCGTCCTACCCTGACTGGATAACCCTGACTCCTTTCTTACCTCCCAGCCTCCTGCCTCTCCCCATTTCAGTCCATACTTCACTCTACTGCACAGATTATCTTTCTACAGAAATGTTCAGGGCATGTCACCCTGCTCCTCAAAAGTCTCCAGTGGTTGCCTATCAACCTCTGTATCAAGCAAAAACTCCTCACTATTGGCTTCAGTGACCCTTCTTGCCCCTTCTTACCTCTCTCTCTTCTCCTACATTCCAGCCCACACACTCTGCTCCTCTGCTGCTAATCTTCTCACTGTGCCTCCATATCACCTGTCCCACCATCAATCCCTGGTCCACGTCCTACATCTGGCCTGGAATGTCCTCCCTCCTCAAATCCACCAAACTCCACCCTTTCAAAGCCCTACTGAAGGAGCACCTACCCCAGGAGGGCTTCTCAGACTAAGACCCACTTTTCTTCAGCTCCCACTCCCTTCCAGGTTATCCAGACTCATTCTCTTTTCTCCCCCCCCCGAACCCCCCGCGGCCCACAAAACCTATGAATATATCTATAATTCTATTCATTTATATTGATACCTGCTTACTTATACTGATGTCTGTCTCCCCGGCCACCCCCAAGATGGTAAACCATGGTAAACGGGGAAGCAGCGTGGCTCAGTGGAAAGGGCCTGGGCTTCGGAGTCAGAGGTCATGAGTTCGACTCCCGGATCTGCCACTTGTCAGCTGTGTGACTGTGGGCGAGTCACTTAACTTCTCTGTGCCTCAGTTACCTCATCTGAAAATGGGGATTAACTGTGAGCCTCACGTGGGACAACCTGATGACCCTGTATCTACCCCAGCGCTTAGAACAGTGCTCTGCACATAGTAAGCGCTTAACAAATACCAACATTATTAAACCCACTGTGGGCAGGGATTGTCTCTCTTTATTTGTTGTATTGTACTTTCCAAGGACTTAGTATAGTGCGCTGCACACAGTAAGCACTCAATAAATACAATTGAATGAATGAATAAATAATTTGGAATTTATTAGGGGAAATCCACAACCACTCCCCTAACATTGGATACAGTATCAGGGCTTCTTATCTCCATGCCTTAGGAAATCCTATCAGCCCCTGCTCCATCTGGGTGGGGGAGGAATTTCCTGAAAATATGAGGTCTTCTCAACTTTTAGATCAATAGAAAAGTTATGGATGTTACTGTGGCTATGACAGGGGCCATTGGACTATTATTATGTGATCCTCTAGCCACACCATTCTACTGCTGTTATATTTACCACCATCTCTGTCTCATATTATTTTTGAATTATATCTATGTTTATAGGCCTGCTGCCAACCCCATCTTAAATTGTGAGCCCCTTGAGGGCCAAGGTGTATCTCTCATCAGTGTAATTTTTAATCAGTGCTTAGTATAAAGCTTTGCACCTAGTTAGTGTTTAATAAATAGTATTTATGTTACTTCTAGACAGTTGTAACTGTTGCAAAAATGAATTTTAAAAAAACCCAAAAGTTAAACTTTTAGAAAATACTTTGAGAAATATTCATCATGTAAATCAGAATCGTGGTTTTTGAACCAGGTGTAGAAAACCACATTGGTGATACAATTTGTTTTGAGGCCCCGGTCCCTACCAACTAGGATTTTCCTGGACCAGGGAAGCCTCAGTGACACGTAGTAGAAGTCAAACTATATCTCTGATCACCAAAGTTACTGTGATTTTTTTTTTTTTACTTAGTGGTACCAACGTGGAAGGAAATGACACATGCACACACTCCATTCCACTAAGGGTCCAATACCAGTCTGTGGTCAAAGGAGCCCGTTCTGCCAATGCTTCTTCTTTCTGCTTCCAAGTGCACTTGGTTTCTGTGGCTTTATGCTGCTTTCCAGTGCTGCTCTCCTGCTGCTTCTGCTTCTACAGCATGCTCCTGTGCCTTGGTGCAGTGTGGTGCAGTGGAAAGAGCACGGGCTTTGGAGTCAGGGCTCATGAGTTCGAATCCCAGCTCTGCCACTTGTCAGCTGTGTGACTGTGGGCAAGTCACTTAACTTCTCTGTGCCTCAGTTCCCTCATCTGTAAAATGGGGATTAAGACTGTGAACCCCACGTGGGACAACCTGATTCCCCTGTGTTTACCCCAGCGCTTAGAACAGTGCTCTGCACATAGTAAGCGCTTAACAAATACCAACTTTTTTTTTTTTTGCTTCCTCCAGGTGCTCTACGACTCAGTGTGCCACTGTGCTACTTCTTCGTATGTGCCCCATACATGCCTCAAAGAAACTGCCTTTTATCTTCCTTAGGCATGGCAGCTGTGGCTTACGTGGCAGTCTTGATTTGGACTCCCTCCATGCTCCACCCCCACAGGCCAGCAATCACCTGTCTCAGGTAGAGCCTATCAGTGGCTTTGCAAAGTCTCTTCCTTGTGTTGTTCACAGGATCACAAACAGTCACTAAAAGCCTGCTTTTTGTGAGCTCACTACACAATTGAACTAGGAAAAGTTTGGTGAACCAACATACTAGTCATCAGTTAAAGACTCTTCAAAGCAAACTCTACATTAGGAGATTGAAAAAAGAGGCATTTTATTTTACTTGTAGTAAGAACACATAGTTGTTCCTTCTTAATGTCTCAGTTGACATTTACTGTCTACAACTCATGCATTTCTAATAATCTCCATAAAATGTCAGCATGCTCTGGAATGGTATGCTTTAGGATAGTAACCTCTGTCTTCATTGCTTATGGGCTCATGACCATATCATATAACCAGATCATTGCACCTGATAAAATGTCTGACTTCCTTTTATTGACTGTGTGCAGATAAAACTATATGCTATCTTTTTACTCTTCAATCTATCTCAAAATAAAGAAGCTTGATTAAATAATAATACTGACAAGAAAATTAAACTTTTAATTTAATTGAATTTAAGTGTGCAATTTAACTTAATTACTTTAGTTGCACCTAAATTATTTAACTAACATATTATATCAGGGATGTTCGGGTTTCCTTTTATTAGTGATATATTGTCCAATGAGACTTGAAATTTAAATTTCGGGATGGAATTTGGCCAAGTTTTTTTTAATCTCACTTCAGTTTATAATCATGAAAAACTCACTTTAAGAACATGTACTGACCATTAGTATATTCAGATAATTAAAACTTAATTTCACATTTTTCAATAAATACAATTGAAATTTTCAATAAAAATATATTAATGCAGCTATATTTCACAACTATTATTGGCTGAGTATATAATTTGGTGCAATTTCCATAAATAAAGTGTGTGACAGCTTTGGTTCGGGAAGCTTTTCCCCCTTTAAAATATTGTTCCTAATTTTTTCCAAATTACAACATAACAAAGATGATAATGATGATAATAATGCTATTTTAAGTGCTTACTATGTACCAGGAACTATGTTAAGCACCAGGGTAGTGAATCAGTTCAGAAACAGTCCCTACCTGCTATTGGGCTTACAGTTGAAGGTGGGGGGAAGAGGTTATTGAATCACCTTTTTGCAGAAAAGTGAGGCACAGAGAAGTTAAGTGATTTGCCTGAGGTCCAAAGCAGGAAAGTGGTGGAGCTGGGATTAGAGCCAAACTGTCCTGACTCCCAGTTCTGTGCTCTTCGAGTAGCCCATGATATTACTCTTAAAATGCTTTCAATTTAAGATGAAGTTTTCCATGAGCCAACTGTGATATGAGTCTAATGACTGCTTGTATTCTAAGTTGTGAGTGAACATTTACAGATATATTTGTATATTAGGCCTTTGATATTCTGTGCAAAGAAGACTATCAGTAAAGATTTAAATCATTTGCCTTGAGGGTTATACAATTTTTTGACTATAAAATTACTTTAATTCCTGTATTTCTCAGATATCAAAGAAAGATGTCTGTGAACAATGAGATGGTAGAAAATTGGTATCATCATTTGAAAGCATGATAATATCTGGATCTAGAATATGCCCACAGTTTTCAATGTTTAAGTAACTGAAATATTATCAGACACAATCTCTCAACTATTAATTAATTTAATCAATTAATCAATGGTAATTATTAAGTGCTCACTATGTGCAGTAAATATGACTGACTGACTGCAGAACACTGTACTAAGGCTTGGGAGAGAATGATACACTAGTGTTGGTAGACACATAACACTCCCAGAAGTGTTTACAGCCCAAAGGGGGAAACAGACATTAAAATAAATAAATTACAGATATGTATATAAGCTTAGTGGGGATGATGGTGGAGTGACTATCAAGGGTAGCCATACAAGTGCTTAGGTGATGCAGAAGGGAGACAGAGTGGGGAAAAAAGATGGTTCAATCAGGGATGGCATATTGTAAGAGGCGCAATTACAATAAGGCTTTGAAGGTGGAGATAGTGATCTTCTGTCAGATATGAAGAGGAAGAGAGTTTCAGGCCAGAGGCAGGACATGACAAGAGGTCGGCAGCAAGGTAGATGAGATCGAGCTACAGTGAATAGGTTCACATTAGTTAGCTGATGTTAGTGAATATTCTGGGTTGTAGTAGTAAATATGCAAAGATAGGATGGTGAAAGGTGATTGAGTACTTTAAAGTCAGTGGTAAGGAATTCTGTTTGGTGCAAAGGTGGATGGGCAACAACAGCAATAATAATGATAATCATTATGGTATTAGCTAATAATAATAATAATGTTGGTATTTGTTAAGCGCTTACTATGTGCTGAGCACCGTTCTAAGCGCTGGGGTAGACACAGGGGAATCAGATTGTCCCACGTGGGGCTCACAGTCTTCATCCCCATTTTACAGATGAGGTAACTGAGGCACCGAGAAGTTAAGTGACTCGCCCAAAGTCACACAGCTGACAAGTGGCAGAGCCGGGGTTCGAACCCATGACCTCTGACTCCAAAGCTCGCGCTCTTTCCAGTGAGCCACGCTGCTAAGGGCTTACTATATGTCAAATGCTGTTCTAAGTGCTGGGGTCTTATCTTGTCTTATGCTGGCTAATCATTTCTGACCTAAAGAGACTCCATGGACACATCTCTCCCAGAATGCTTCATTGTCCACCTGCAATCATTCCATATATTTTTCTTGGTAAAAAATACAGAAGTGGTTTACCATTGCCTTCCAAGCAGTAAACTTGAGTCTCTGCCCTTGACACTCTCCCATGCTCCTATGCCTCTGCTGCGCAGCACAGGTGAGTTTACATTTGCAGCAGATTGCTTTTCACTCACTAGCCACTGTCCAAGCTAGGAATGGAAGGGGTATGCCACTGTTTCTCCCTCTGGTAGCCAAGACAGGTGGAGCACTGGAAACTTTCCAGGTGTGATCCTGAGAAGGGAGCACTGGGGAATGCTAAAAAGGTTGGAAACAGTCCCTATCCCACATAGAGCTCACCATCTTAATCTCATTTTACAAATGAAGTAACTGAGGCACAGGGAAGTGAAGTGACTTACCCAAAATCACATAGCAGACATATAGCAGAGCCAGGATTATAACTCCAAGGCCCATGCTCTATCCATTAGGCCATGCTGCTTAATAATGTTAATAATGTTGGTATTTGTTAAGCACTTACTAGGTGCTGAGCACTGTTCTATGCGCTGGGGGAGATACGGTCATCAGGTTGTCCCATGTAGGGCTCACACACTTTTAATCCCTATTTTACAGATGAGGGAACTGAGGCACAGAGAAGTTAAGTGACTTGCTCACAGTCACACAGCTGACAAGTGGCAGAGCCGGGAGTCGAACTCATAACCTCTGACTCCGAAGCCCAGGCTCTTTCCACTGAGCCACACTGCTTCTCTTCTCAGGAACTGTAGATTGTTGAGAAGTAGGGGAACATGGATTGAAAGTCTCCTTTAGAAAAATGATTTGGGCAGCAGAGTGAAGTATGAGTTAAAGATGGGAGAGGCAGGAGGCAAGGAGTTCAGCAAGGATGCTGATGCAGTTGTCCAGTTGGGTTAGACTAAATTTTTGGATCAACACATTAGAAGTTTGGGTGAAGAGGAAAGGGCAGAATTTATTAATGGTGTGAAGGTAGAAGTGCTCAGTAAATATCACTGATGAAGTAGAACTGACAGGATTTGGTAACATTGAATATGTTGAATGAGATAAATGAGTTAAGGGCAATGCCTAGGCTATGGGATTGTCAATTGATCAATCAATTGTATTTGACTGCTTAGTATGTACAGAGCTTTAAGCATTTGGAAGAGTATACTATAACAATATAAAAGAGTTAATAGACACAGTCCCTGCCCACAGCAAGCCTACAGTCTAGAGGGGAAAGACATGGAGAATTATGATGTCTATGGTATCAGAGAAGTCACAGAGAGGCCAAGGTTTGGGTGGGAAGGTAAGGAATTCTGCTTTGGACATGTCAGCTTTGAGGTGCTGTGGAACATTCTTGAAGGTAGGAGGAAAAATGACACTGCAGGAGAAGGAGAAAAATCAGGGCTGGAAATATAGATTTGGGAATCATCCACATAGAGATGGTAGTTGAAGCTATGGGAATGAATTAGTTCTCCAAGGGGATGGGGTAGAGATGAAGAATAGAAAAGCATCCAGAACTGAGCCCTGAGGGACTCCTACAGTTAGAGGGTGGGAGGCAGAGGAAGAGCCTGTGCAAGAGGCTGAGAATGAGCAGCCAAAGAGACAGGAGGAGAACCAGAAGAGAGTATCACTGAAGCCAAGGTTAGATAATGTTTCTAGGAGAAGGTGGTGGATCACAGTTTCAAAGGCAGAGGAGAGGTCAAGAAGGATTAGAGAAGAAGCATGCCCTAGTGGATAGAGCACAAGTCTGGTAATCAGAAGGTCATGGGTTCTAATTGCAGCTCTGCTACTTGTCTGCTCTTTGATCCTGGGCAAATTTCTTCACTTTTCTGTGCCTCAGTAAAATGGGGATTGAGATTGTGGGCCCCACATGGGACAGGGACCGTGTCCAACTTGATTTACTTGTATCCACCCCAGTGATTAGTGCAGTGCCTGCCATATAGTAAGTGCTTAACAAATACCATTATTATTATTAAGGGAAACGTGAGTCAGGCAAGAAAGATATTATTTTGAGGACAGTTTCCAGGACACTTACCTCTTCAAATCTCAATTTACTTGCTGTATCTTCATGTCTTCTATCTCACCACTGACCCCCTTGTCCTCCTCCTCCCTCTGGCCTGGAATCCCTCCTTCTTCACATATTATAAGCCATCACTCTCCCCAGCTTCAAGCCTTATAAAAATCACATCTCATCCAAAGGACCTTCCCCAATTAAGCCCTCTTTTCCTCTGCTCCATCGCCCTTCCACATTGCCTATTCATTTGGGTCTGTACCTGAGGTACTTGATATTCTCCCCACACTTAGACCCACAGTGCTATTCACATTCATAATTTATTTTCATGTATCTCTATCCATCTGTAAGCTACTTATGGGCAGAGAATATGTCTACCAAATCTTTTGTATTGTACACTCTCAAAAGCTTAGTGCAGTGCTCTGAACGCAGTCTTGTCTTGTCAAATCATGTCTGACCCATAGCAACGCCATGGACACATCTCTCCCAGAATGCCCCACCTCCATCTGCAATCGTTCTGGTAGTGGATCCATAGAGTTTTCTTGGGAAAAATACTGAAGAGTTTTACCATTGCCTCCTTCCACACAATAAACTTGAGTCTCTGCCATCAACTCTCTCCCATGCCGCTGCTGCCCAGCACAGGTGAGGCACTCAGTAAATACCACTGATTGAAAATATTGTATTTTTTAACCCACCACATGTTTTTGGTGAGAGCACTTAAATTCCTCAGTTCTGAATGTCTCCTTAACTTCTTTTGCTGCCCCTCTCTGGCACTCAATTAATTAGTGATATTGTGTGAATACAAATCTTAATTTTCCTTCTAAAAGGTTTAACTTTTCTATCCTCTCAGTTCAACATACTTGATTTTAACTCTGTCATCCATCTCCTCTGTTCAATCTGTGACAAATATTGGCAGTTTTCCATCATATTTTTCAGAGATGCTTTTTTCTTTCCATTCCTACCAATACTAATCACCTTTTTTTAAAAAAAAATACCGAAACAGCTTCCACACAGACACCTTCTGTCCAATCTTTTGGTAGTCTAATTGCACTTCACTCCTTCAAAAGACAGGGTTTTTTTTATTGCTTTTTGTAGCAAACTAAGTCTCTCTATTACTCACCTCAAGGCTCTGCACCAATTTAAGTCATTAATGGCTAACTACATTCTTCTTGCGCTCAACCCTACTTCTCCATTCCAATGAATGTGCTCAGTATTTGGGGACTTGAGTATTCCACTTCCATTTCAATGTTCATACTGCTTCCATTCACCTAGATGCTCTCTCCTGCAGCTTTTGTTTTACTGATCATTTTGTTTTGTCCAACAAATCCCTATGAAAACTCACCCTTTAAATGGTGTCTTCCCTTTTCAAGTCTCCTCCTTTCCTTATCATGCTATTCATTCCAACACTTATGAACATGACTGAGTCCTTATTTTCATCAATGATCGGTACTTGGTATCATGAAAAATTAAGCATTCTGATCCAGTATCTCCCTCATTAGATTACAAGCTTCTTGAAGGGAAAGGTTATCTTTTACCTATATTGCATAGTTCCAAGTGCTTAATACTATGTTTTCCACACAGTAAGCACTTGATTATGAATTGAATTGATTGATGCTGAGTAGGAATGTGATAATAAAGAAGGGTGAGTTGATAGAATACCATTTGAATGCCTGGAGTAGACCTGTAAGGGGAACGTTCTGAGGAGATTGTCCCACTTTTAAAATATTTTGATTCTACTTTCTAATGAAAATGAAATCAAGTCTCCTTTGAGACATCAAATCTATTTTATTAATTAAGGCGACAATTTATACTTTTGATCACTTTACCCTTTAGGTCTGTTTCTGCATGGCATAATATGTTTACTAGACATAATTATAAGCAAAGGATAAAGATAGGAAACCAAGCAAAGCTGTCCCTTAATTCTGCAAATAGTTTTTTAATTAGCTGTCACAAGAAATAAAAGCTTTCCAAGAATGCAAAACATAAATCTGAAGGAAGCTTCTGTGTTACTTGCTAAACTTATATTTTAACTAGTCACAGAATTAGCGATTTCAATTTCTTATTCTAAATATATTTTATGTACAAGTATTTTTGATATATTTGCTAGGTACACAGCAAATATATGAAAATAGGTTAATTTTCCATTCTTTGATATTTCATGAGTTTCTGGAAGCTCTCCTCCTAAATGGGTGATGTCATTTTCTTAGTTTTGGAATATTCAAGTCATGAAATTAGGGAAAATCTTTACACTAAGAAAATGATTCTGAAATGTCTTGGATTAAGCAATCAGTAACATTAATTATCTAGGTCATTAAAGAGTTTTGTCCTTAAATATCCATCAGAGAAAAGTTTATGTTTACTAGAATAATCCTTTGCAAATAAGAATTATAAGTAGTATAACTCTTTGTACCAGCACCTACACCCTCAAAATGAAATCAAAAGCCAAATGCACATAGCTTTTTCAGAACAAAATATCCATTGGTGAAGAGGAAAGGAGCTTTTCTTCAGAATTATCTAAATAGGCTGTTGAAGTAATTTTATTCACTCAGCTCTGTATTTTGATTTGCCTATGTTTACATAGCAAAAACAGGGGAAATGTGTTTTAGTTAACTCATTGACCAACTGTCATTTTAATAGCAACCAATCTCACCACATGAGTAATTTTACACACTTAGAAATCATATAAGTGGCTTAGTGGAAAGAGCACAGTCTTGGGAACCAGAGGTTGTGGGTTCTAATTCCAGATCTGCCCCTTGTCAGCTGTGTGACTTTGGGCATGTCATTTAACTTCTCAGTGCCTCAATTACCTCATCTGTATAATGTGGATTAAGACTGAGAGCCCCATGTGGGCTATGTGAGCCCCATAGTTACCTTGTATTTACCCCAATGCTTAGAACAGTGGGTGGCAGATAGTAAGCACTTAACAAATACCATCATTATGTTTATTATTATATGCACATTGGCTGCTATCAATAATCTTTTGAGATGAAAGTGCCATATAGAGAACAAAAATTGGGAAACCAAATGCAACAGGGGTTAAGGATACAGTAAAACAATGTTCAAACCTGGATCCAAGTTGAAAGCTGGGAGTTATTTGCTGAGTGGAGGATACAGACAATAAAATAGGTAGGGGAAGCAATAGAGTAGAGGGTTATGTGCATAAGTGCTGAGGGAGAAGGGCACCTACGGAAGCAATTAGTGAGCTTGGAAATAAGTGCATAGGTGACACAGGGCTTTGAAGATTGGGAGAGTAGAGGTCTGTTGGAGCAGTGTGACCTAGTGGATAGACGATCGGCTTGGGAGTCAAAGAATCTAGGTTTGCTCTTTGTTATAGAGAAGCAGCATGGCTTAGTGGAAAGAGCATGGGCTTGGGAGTCAAAAATTGTGAGTTCTAATTCTGGCTCCGCCACTTGTCTGCTGTGTGACCTTGAGCAAGTCACTTAACTTCTCTTGCCTCAGTTACTTCATCTGTAAAAATGGGGATTAAAAAATGTGAGCCCCACGTGGGACAATCTGATTACCCTGTATCTACCCCTGCACTTAGAACAGTGCTCTACACATATTAAGTGCTTAACAAATGCCATAATTATTATTATTAGGTTCCAATCCCATCTCTCTCACTTGCTATGTGACTTTGAGTAAGTCACTAAACTTCTCCATGCCTCAGGTCCCTCCTCTGCAAGTTGGAGATACAGTACCTGTCTCCCACCTACTTAGGCTGTGAGCCCTATATGGGACTTGATGATCTTGTATCTACCCCAACATTTAGTACAGTGTTTGGCACATAGTAAGTACTTCACAAATATCATTACCATTATTATTATATAATTTTTATGCTATTATTGTATTCTTATTAAGGGAGAGGGATTTCTAGGTAGGAGGGAGGGCATGAGCAAAAGGATCAAATGTGAGAGAAATGAGATCCAGGCACAATAAGTAGGTTGGTATGGGAAAGAAGTGAGGGTAGGTAGTCTGTTTACTGTTATATTGTCATCTTCCAAGCTCTTAGTAGAGTGTTCTGCACACAGTAAGTGCTCAATAAAAATGATTGAATGAATGAATGTAAGGTAGGATGGAGACAGTTGATTGAGTGCCCTAAAGTTGATGGTGAGGAATTTCTGCTCGCTGAGAAAATGGATTTACAATCCCTGGAGGTTTTTAAAAGAGTGGGGGTATGCTCACAGAATGATTGTTTTAGAGAAATGATTAGGACAGCAGCGTAAGAACTGGAAAGTGGAGAGGTAGGAACGTCACTGAGGATGCTGCTGCAGTAGTCAAGATGGGCTATGTCATATGCTTGGACTAGCATGATGGAAGTATGTGCTTCCTTATGATTTATGTTTTGCATTCTTGGAAAGCTTTTATTTCTTGTGACAGCTAATTAAAAAACAACTATTTGATGCTGTGAAGATAGAAGGTCTTCTTTTAGACTGTAAGCTGCTTCTGAGCAAGAAAAACGTCAACCAACTTTATTGTATTGTATTGTATCTCCAGTTGCCTATCCTGCTGGCACCTCAAACGCAGTATATCTAACACAGAATTATTCGTCTTTCTCCTAATCCAAAAATCTTCACCATGATATAGTGCAGACCATGAGGCAGAACCAGGACTAGAACCCCAAGTGATGTTTTCCTCTGAACCAACAGCAGGGCATTTGTCTACTAGACATCTTATATATACACAAAAATGTGGAATGGCATTGAAGTATCATTCAAATAACCTTATAGAGAGTGTGCAAAGGGCTTCAAGTAAATAGATTTTATTGTACGATCAAATAATTTGTCTATCAAAATGATTTTTCAAGCCTTCTATGCCTATATGGGTGTGGAGGTACTTTAAATCAGCAGTGGAACATATACAAGCTAAACTCATCAGGATTCACTTGATGAAAATGATTCAAAGTCAGTAATTTCCTAATAATAAAAGTATAAGTGCCCCAATATCCAGGAGAATTTTATGCAGTTAATAAACTGAAAATGTTTTACAAAACATTTCATGATGGTTGAGAAATAATGGCCTTCTTCAATTTCTCCATTCATGTCACCTCAAAAATAAATTCATGAATATTGAATCCCCATGAAACAAATGCTAGTTAATGTATTATAGAAACAGATAATTATCATCTTGTTCCATAGCTCTCTGAAATCCTCTAATAATTATGGTATTTGTTAAGCACTTACTATGTGCCAGGCACACTCGACCCCTCCTTAAGTTTAATTGAATATCTGTGGAAGCCAGTCAGTGCGTCAGTCAATCACATTATTGCACATTTACTGTGTGCAGAGCACTGTACTAAGTGCTGGGTAGAGTACAATATAACATTAATATTCTCTGCCCACAGTGATTTTACGGTCTAGAAGGAGAGACAAACATTAATATAAATAAATAGAATCATCGATACAATAATAATAATGCTGGTATTTGTTAAGCGCTTATTATGTGCAGAGCGCTGTGCTAAGCGCTGGGGTAGATACAGGGAGGGCTGGGTATATGTGCATTACTGTCTCTCTAGACTGTAACATCATGTGTGGGCAGGAAATGTGTCTGTTTATTGTTATATTGTACTCCACCAGGGGGTTAATACAATGTATACAGTGTATATTTGTGTATATTATTTATTACTCTATTTTATTAATGATGTGCATAAGTATATGATTCTATTTATCTATTTTGATGGTATTGATGCCTGACCACTTGTTTTGTTTTGCTGTCTTCCCCTTTTAGACTGTGAGCCCGTTGTTGGGGAGGGATTTTCTCTGTTGCCGAATTGTACATTCCAAGCACTTAGTATAGTGCTCTGCACACAGTAAGTGCTCAATAAATACAATTGAGTGAATGAGTAAGCACTCAATAAATATGATTGAATGAATGAATGAACACTCAATAAATACGATTGAATGAATAAGTTTTGGGGGCCTGGGAGTGGAGAATGAATAAAAGGAGCAAGTCAGGGTGAGACAGGAGTGGCAGAAAAGGAAAGGAGGGCTTAGAAATGGAAGGCGATAAAAATGGAGTTATTTCTTCTATTCAGATGCCTCAGCATATCTGTGGAAGTTAAAGTTATTATATAAAATTAAAATCCTGTTTTATCTCATTTTCCAACATCAGAACTCCCCTTCCATTATGTCTTTTTTGCATATTAAGGTGATAATACTAACAGAATGATAACATAAAGCTTCTTTGGTCTGAAATACTAATTTTCACAATATCCATGCCACAAAGACCTTTGAGAGCAAAAGAACAGTATTGTGTTTTATCAGTTAAACTAAGAATTAGTTTGCTCCACATGGACTACTCAGTGTTGTTCGACATTTTCAGAAGCCTCTGGTTCACTGCCCGCACAGAAGACAGATGTGGGTCCAGGTGGCAGTGGACCTGCAAGCTCATTCTGCCAATATTTCTGCCAATAACACAGTGATTGCTAGCAGCAGGGACTGCATTAAAACCAACTGTGAATTGTTCTGTTTGTCTTCAGTTCCAGGAAAACAATTCTGATGGTGTCTAAGGCAAAGGATAAAAGAGAGTTTACTCTATAAATAGTTTGGAGGCAGGACTTGTAAGATATTTTTGTATTTGCAATCACACTTGAAATGTAGAAATTATTTTTGGACCATTGAATGACCATTGACTTTATTGCTTACCCTCCTCTTCCCCAGTTCAGTAGGTACATGCCATTAAAATACACAGCCACATAATTTGCTAACAGAAAAATAGCATCCCGCTTTGCCAAGGAGTACAAATTCATTCAAATTCATTCAAGGTGAAGAAGATACTAGCCAAGAATATATACTAATTACCTGTCTTCAGAGGACTGGTTCGAATTCCTTGGGAGAGTACTATAACACACACACACACACACACACACACACACACATATGCATATATATGTTCCATATCTTAGGATTCTGACAGGTATAAGACACTCACGAAATGCTAGAGCTGATGAAAGTAAATTTATGGAAAAATAAATGGATAAATTCTAAGTGAAAGTTAATATGCCAAAAATACATAAACTTGCTAAGGTGTAAAATTGAAGTACGCAAGGTCAGCTGCTGATTGGATACAACCTGTTAATGGTGGAGTCTATTTGGGGAATGCCTCCTAGAGGAGGTGATATTTCAGGGGAGATTTGAAGATGTAGAGAGTCTAGCAGATTTGAAATGGTAGAGAGTTCTAGGCAGGGAGAAGGGCATGAAAAGGGATATGAATGTGGGAGGCATATTCATTCATTCATTCATTCAATAGTATTTATTGAGCACTTACTATGTGCAGAGCACTGTACTAAGCGCTTGGAATGAACAAGTCAGCAACAGATAGAGACAGTCCCTGCCGTTTGACGGGCTTACAGTCTAATCGGGGGAGACGGACAGACAAGAACAATGGCAATAAATAGAGTCAAGGGGAAGAACATCTCGTAAAAAACAATGGCAACTAAATAGAATCGAGGCGATGTACATTTCATTAACAAAATAAATAGGGTAATGAAAATATATACAGTTGAGCAGATGAGTACAGTGCTGAGGGGATGGGAAGGTAGAGGGGGAGGAGCAGAGGGAAATGGGGGGAAAAGAGGGTTAAGTTGCAGAGAGGTGAAGGGTGGGGCGGTAGAGGGAGTAGAGGGAGAAGGGGAGCTCAGTCCGGGAAGGCCTCTTGGAGGAGGTGAGTTTTAAGTAGGGTTTTGAAGAGGGGAAGAGAATCAGTATGGCAGAGGTGAGGAGGGAGGGCATTCCAGGACCGCGGGAGGACGTGGCCCAGGGGTCGACAGCGGGATAGGCGAGACCGAGGGACGGTGAGGAGGTGGGCGGCAGAGGAGCGGAGCGTGCGGGGTGGGCGGTAGAAAGAGAGAAGGGAGGAGAGGTAGGAAGGGGCAAGGTGATGGAGAGCCTTGAAACCTAGAGTGAGGAGTTTTTGTTTGGAGCGGAGGTCGATAGGCAACCACTGGAGTTGTTTAAGAAGGGGAGTGACACGCCCAGATCGTTTCTGCAGGAAGATGAGCCGGGCAGCGGAGTGAAGAATAGACTGGAGCGGGGCGAGAGAGGAGGAAGGGAGATCAGAGAGAAGACTGACACAGTAGTCTAGCCAGGATATAACAAGAGCCGGTAGCAGTAAGGTAGCTATTTGGGTGGAGAGGAAAGGGCAGATCTTGGCGATAATGTAAAGGTGAAACTGGCAGGTCTTGGTAACGGATCAGATGTGTGGGGTGAATGAGAGAGACGAGTCAAGGATGACACAGAGATTGCGGGCCTGAGAGACGGGAAGGATGGTCGTGCCATCCACGGTGATAGGGAAGTCTGGGAGAGGACCAGGCTTGGGAGGGAAGATGAGGAGCTCAGTCTTGCTCATGTTGAGTTTTAGGTGGCGGGCCGACATCCAGGTGGAGACATCTTGGAGGCAGGAGGAGATGTGAGCCTGAAGGGAGGGGGAGAGGACAGGGGCGGAGATGTAGATCTGCGTGTCATCTGCGTAGAGATGGTAGTCAAAGCCGTGAGAGCGAATGAGTTCACCAAGGGAGTGAGTGTAAATGGAGAACATAAGAGGGCCAAGAACTGACCCTTGAGGAACTCCAACAGTTAAAGGATGGGAGGGGGAGGAGGCACCAGCGAAGGAGACCAAGAATGACTGGCCAGAGAGATAAGAGGAGAACCGGGAGAGGACGGAGTAGGTGAAGCCAAGGTGAGATAAGGTATGGAGGAGGGGATGGTTGACAGTGTCAAAGGCAGCAGAGAGGTCAAGGAGGATTAGAATGGAGTAGGAGCCATTGGATTTGGCAAGAAGGAGGTCATGGGTGACCTTAGAGAGAGCAGTCTCGGTAGAGTGGAGGGGATGGAATCCAAATTGGAGGGGGTCCAGGAGAGAATGGGAGTTAAGGAATTCTAAGCATCGATTATAGACGACTCGTTCTAGGATTTTGGAAAGGAAGGGTAGTAGGGAGATAGGGCGATAACTGGAAGGGGAAGTGGGGTAAAGAGCGGGTTGTTTTAGGATGGGGGAGATGTGGGCATGTTTGACGGCATAGGGGAAGGAGCCATTGGAGATTGAGTGGTTAAAAATAAAAGTTAAGGAAGGGAGGAGGGCAGGGGCAATGGTTTCAATAAGGTGAGAGGGAATGGGGTCTGAGGCACAGGTGGAGCGGGTGGCACTTGTGAGGAGGGAGGAGATCTCCTCTGAGGATTCTGCAGGGAAGGATGGAAAAGTCGGGGAGAGGGTTGGTGGGGGGGAGGGGATACAAACTGAAGAAAGTAATTGCCTAACTGGGAGGGGAAACTGATGGAATTTCCTTCTTTTGCCCAAGCATCAAGAGTACATGGCTTAAGCACACTTCATAAGAATGTGGGCAAATCTCAGTACAAGTTTCACACTATGTTCTATTAAGCCCAGTATTCTGACTCTGAGATGGGCATAATTGTCTCTCTGACAATGAAGCCATACATCTGAACCCAATATTCTCTGGAAATGGAAGTAGCCAGTCATTCTGCTTCTTGGGATATGTAGTCATTTTGTTTTTCTTTCTTTTCCTAAAATTCCCTTGCCAGACCTGATTAGAAGGTAACAGAGCACATTACTCACCCAAAAGATTGGCAGTGAGCCAGTCATCTAACAGGGGCCCCACGTGGAAGGCCTCCAAAGTGGAATGCCACCAATCTACTCTACTGGTAGGTCATTAAATCTTGGAAATAGGAATCACGAAGGTGAATTTGAGACCACTCCAAGTTCTATTTCCATTAAGTTAAAAATTAATCCTGTTGATTAAATTTCTACCTCAACATGTTATTCTTTCAAAATTCATTTAACCCTAAATTAAAACAGAGTGTGAAATAAAAACTTGGGGGCGTAACTGGAAAATTTGCTAAAATTATACCAATTTAAATGATCTTCTCTGTTTCAATGACAGACATCAAGTGTGCAGATCATCAGTTCATCCTATGCCTCTTTTCCCTCTCTTGCTTCTGTGTTGTCTACTTTTGCCTCTCTTCTCCTCCCCTTAGGTATTTATGCATTTCATTGAAACTTCTGGACTTGGATTATCTTCTCAATTCTTCGGGATAAAATTCCATCTGCTCCCATTCAAATGCCTTCTAAGGATTCACTTCTGTTCTCTTTCCATTTCCTTTTTAGTAAAATTATCCCAACTGTGTGAGATGGTAGGCTATTTTCACCTGAAACCAAATGGAAACATTCCTGCTCCAATAATTTTCATTTCTCCACCTTTTTAAACATAAGTTAAAAATATTTAATATTAATTATGCTTACAGGTAGCAAGATGAATACTCCCAATATTTCTGGTTGAACGCTTATCCGTTGGATTTTAGTATTTTTAAATTCTGCTTAAAATGATAGAAATAGAATACTGGTAGTATCCCACCTGTATCATATGGCCTTCTCTTGACATAACAGTGAGAGGACTTTCCTCACAATTTTATTTGTTGTAAAGTACTCAACAAAGACTTATAAACTTTTAATAGAAAATGATGGAGTTTACTCAAATAAAGTATGAAAAATTAATGAACCAACAAAAATTAAGTTTCTCTTAGATTAAACATAGAATTAGAATAACAGAAATTACATTCCATCCTTGTTTGCAAACTGGCTTAGAGTATGAAACTTTTATCTCAGAAATAGAAACCTAAATGAAAGCCAACACTTAGGGACTACAAATGGTGAGTCACATTTGCATCCTAAAAATGAGATCCACATTTCTCTTAACATGCAGTTGCGAGTTCCGCGAGCTAAGGAGGGTGGACTGGGTTGGCATTTTTAACTAACACCAAATTGAACATTCTAAAATCCCTGTTTGAAATATGTCAACAGGAAGTTTATCCATTTCTCATATTTTCCACTTTCCTAGTTCAAAACAAAACAAAATCTTGGGACTTAAATAAATGTTTCACTCAGGAAGCTGTCTTGAATAACTGAACGTTTAGAGCGATTTGAACAATTAACTAGGACATCACTTCAAAATAATCCTTTGTGCCCTGTGAACCTTCTTTAGTCATCTTCATTATCATCAGTATTGACTGAGCTCCCACTGTGTGAAGTGCACACTATTGAGAGATTGGGAGCATACTCTAAAAGTAGAAAACATAGTCCTTGAGGACTTTATAATCTAATGGGATAGAATGAATGGAACTGCCATCCACTCCCCTAGTCCCGCCCTTGCCAGGAGCAGTGCTAATTATATAAAGTGTGCAAGGGACTCTATTATTTGCCTGTGGTAAGGTACTGCCAAGGGAGCCACAATACACCAACTAATTATCTTTATGCTAAATCCATGTCCAAGTCAAAAAGGACTCTGTACTCTCTACTCAGATCAGAATAGGCAATTTGAGCATTCCTTTGACTACTTGCCTGATTTGGCAACTACACTTTGGTAGGCATATTCATTATGTCACCAAATCAGGTCATTTCAACCTTCACAACATTGCTAAAATCTTCCCTTTTCTCTCCAACCAAACTGTTACCACACTTAATCCAAACACTTATCCTATTCCTCATTGATTACTTCATCACTCTTTGTAGTGACCTCCTGGTCTCCTGTCTTGCCTCATTTCAGTTCATATTTTAGTCTGCTGTCTGGATCATTTTTCTACAAAAATGTTCAGTCCATGTTTCTCTACTCCTCAAGAACCTGTAGTGCTTGTTTACCTATGTGCACATTAAACAGAATCTTCTTAAGATTTTAAGCATTCAATTACCTTGTCCCCTTCTTCCTCATCTCACTGCTCAGTGGAAAGAGCACGGGCTTGGGAGTCAGAGGTCATGAGTTCGAATCCCGGCTCTGCCACTTGTCAGCTTGTGACTGTGGGCAAGTCACTTCACTTCTCTGTGCCTCAGTTACCTCATCTGTAAAATGGGGATTAACTGTGAGCCTCTCGTGGGAGAACCTGATTACCCTGTATCTACCCCAGCGCTTAGAACAGTGCTCAGCACATAGTAAGCGCTTAACAAATACCAACATTATTAACCCACACACTTCATTCCTCTAATGCCAACCTACTCATTCATTCAATTCAATAGTATTTATTGAGCGCTTACTATGTGCAGAGCACTGTACTAAGCACTTGGAATGTACAAATCAGCAACAGATAGAGACGGTCCCTGCCCATTAATGGGCTTACAGTCAAATCGGGCGAGACAGACAGACAAGAACAATAGCAGTAAATAGAATCAAGGGGATGTACATCTCATTAAAACACTAGCAATAAATAGAATCAAGGTGATGTACATGTCATTAACAAAATAAATAGGATAATAAAAATATATACAATTGAGCTGACGACCACAGTGCTGAGGGGAGGGGAAGGGAGAGGGGGAGGAGCAGAGGGAAAGGGGGGGGAAAGGGGGTTTAGCTGAGGGGAGGTGGGGGGCGGTAGAGGGGCAGCAGAGGAAGCAGAGGGAAAAGGGGAAACTCAGTCTGGGAAGGCCTCTTGGAGGAGGTGAAGAGGGAAAGGCCACTCACTTTGGTGGAGTGAGGAGGGAGGGCATTCCAGGCCAGCGGGAGGGTGTGGCACAAGGGTCAACGGCAGGATAGGAGAGAACAGGGGATGGTGAGGAGGTGGGTGGCAGAGAAGTGGAGCGTGCAGGGTGGGCAGTAGAAAGAGAGAAGGGAGGAGAGGTAGGAGGGGGCAAGGTGATGGAGAGCCTTGAAGCATAGAGTGAGAAGTTTTTGTTTCGTGCGGAGGTTGATAGGCAACCACTGGGGGTTTTTAAGAAGGGGAGTGACCTGCCCAGAGTGTTTCTGCAGGAAGATGAGCCAGGCAGTGGAATGAAGAATAGACTGGAGCGGGGAGAGAAAGGAGGAAGGGAGATCAGAGACAAGGCTGACACAATAATCCAGCCGGGATATTATGAGAGCCTGTAGCAGTAAGATAGCCATTCGGGTGGAGAGGAAAGGGCGGATCTTGGTGATATTATAAAGGTGAGACTGGCAGGTCTTGGTGACGGATTGGATGTGTGGGTTAAACGACAGAACCGAGTCAAAGATGACACCGAGGTTGCGGGCCTGAGAGACGGGAAGGATGGTCGTACCATCCACAGTGATAGGGAAGTCAGGAAGAGGGCAGGGCTTGGGAGGGAGGATAAGGAGCTCAGTTTTGGTCATGTTGAGTTTTAGGTGGCGGGCAGACATCCAGGTAGAGACGTCTCGGGGCAGGAGGAGATACGAGTCTGAAGGGAGGGGGAGAGGACGGGGCAGAGATGTAGATCTGTGTGTCATCTGCATAGAGATGATAGTTGAAGCCGTGAGAGCGGATGAGTTCACCCAGGGAGTGAGTGTATATGGAGAACAGAAGAGGGCCAAGAACTGATCCTTGAGGAACTCCTACAGTTAAAGGAGGGAAGGGGGAGGAGGAGCCTGCGAAGGAGACTGAGAATGACTGGCCAGGGAGATAGAGGAGAACCAGGAGAGGACGGAGTCCATGAAGCCAAGGTGAGATAAGGTGTGGAGGAGAAGAGGATGGTCGACAGTGTCAAAGGCAGCAGAGAGGTCAAGGAGGATTAGAATGGAGTAGGAGCCATTGGATTTGGCAAGAAGGAGGTCATGGGTGATCTTAGAGAGAGCAGTCTTGGTAGAGTGGAGGAGACAGAAGCCAGATGGGAGGGGGTCCAGGAAAGAATGGGAGTTAAGGAATTCTAGGCAGCGAGTGTAGACGACTCGTTCTAGGAACTTGGAAAGGAAGGGTAGTAGGGACATAGGGCGTTAACTAGAAGGGGAAGTGGGGTCGTGAGAGGGTTTTTTTAGGATGGGGGAGACATGGGCATGTTTGAAGGCAGAGGGGAAGAGGCCATTGGAGAGTGAGCTGTTAAAAATAGAAATTAAGGAGGGGAGGAGGGAAGGGACGATCGTTTTTATAAGGTGAGCGGGAATGGGGTCCGAGGCACAGGTGGAGGGGGTGGCACTTGCGAGGAAGGTGGAGATTTCCTCTGAGGATACTGCAGGGATAGATAGGAAAGTAGGGGAGAGGGTTGGGCGAGCGGGGAGGCAGAAGGGGGAGGGTTGACTTTGGGGATCTCAGACCTGATTGTGTTCATTTTTGTGATGAAGTAGGTGGCCAGATCCTTGGGGGTGAGGGATGGGGGAGGGGGAGGAACAGGGGGCCTGAGGAGAGAATTAAAGGTCCGAAACAATTGGTGGGGGTGACGGGCATGGGTGTCAATGAGGGAAGAAAAAAAGTTTTCCCTGGCAAAGGAGAGGGCTGAGTTAAGGCAGGAAAGGATAAATTTTAAATGGATAAGGTTGGCTTGGTGCTTGGTCATTCACCAGCAGCGCTCAGCAGCTCGAGCATAGGAGCGTAGGAGGGGGACAGAGGCAGTGACCCAGGGCTGTGGGTTAGTGGAGCGAGAGCGGCAGAGGGAAGGGGGGCGAGAGAGTTGAGATGAGTAGAGAGGGTGGAGTTGAGAGAGGCAACCTGATCATCGAGAGTGGGAAGAAAGGATAGGGGTAAGGTGGGGAGAAATGCTTTTGGAGAGATGGATGGGATCGAGAGAGCGGAGGTCTCTGTGGAGGAGTAGTACAGATTTGCAGGGGGAGTGAGTGTGAGAGAGGAGGCAGGTGAGAAGGTTATGGTCTGAGAGAGGGATTTCAGAGTTGGTGAGGAAGGAGATAGTGCAGCAGTAGGAGATGACGAGATCGAGGTTGTGACCAAGTTGGTGAATGGGCGAGGTATGGTGGAGCAGGAGGTAGGCAGAGTCAAGGAGCGATAACAGGCACTATGTGCAGAGCACTGTACTAAGCGCTTGGAATGTACAATTCAGCAACAGATAGAGACAGTCTCTGCCCAATGACAGGCTTACAGTCTAATCAGGGGAGACAGACAGACAAAAACAATAGCAATAAATAGAATCAAGGGGAGGTACATCTCATTAACAAAATAAATAGGATAATAAAAATATATACAAATGAGCAGACGAGCACAGTGCTGAGGGGAGGGGAAGGGAGGGGGGAGGAGCAGAGGGAAAGGGGGAGAAAGAGGGTTTAGCTGAGGGGAGGTGAAGGGTGGGGCAGAGAGGCAGCAGAGGGAGCAGAGGGAAAGGGGATCATCTATCTCACTGTCAACCTCTAACCCTCATCCTGCTTCTGGATTGGAATGCTCTCCCTCTTCATATCTGATAGACATTTACTCTCCCACCTTCAGAGCCTTATTGAAAGCACCTGCCCTCCAAGAGGCCTTCCCTAAGCCCTCATTTCTCTTTTCCCACTCCCTTCTGTGTTGCCCTGATTTACTCCCTTTATTTACCCTCCCTATGTCCCACAGCACTTATGCACATAGCTGTACTTTATTTATTTCTATTAATGTCTGTCTCCCCCTCTAGACTGTGAGCACATTTTGGGCAGGGAATCTGTCTACCAACTCTGTTGTATTATACTCTTGTCTAAGCACTTAGTGCATATGTAGTGCACTGTATGTAAGTGCTTCATAAACATGATTGATTACTTATATTAATGTCTGTTTCTGCCTTTAGACTGTAAGTTCCTTGTGGGCAAGGAATGAGTCTACCAACTCTGCTATACTGTACTCTCGCAAGTGCTTAGTAACATGGTAAGCCCTCAAATGCAATTGACTGTGCACAGCTTTAGATCTCAAAAATCAAAAGTTTTTTTAACAGTCAATCCTGATTTTTCTATGGGTCATTGAAATAAATTTTGAATGATGTAAAATAGGTCTGGGCCAGGGGTATCTGACCACACCCTTAGACATTATTGATTCCTATAGTTTTTCACTTCCATTTTTGAGTCACATACAGCTCCAAAAGGTACATATGCTTTAATGGGAGAATGAGGCTTCATAATCCTAGCCTGGTTTTAATTGGGATAGAGAGACTAACATTCAATTTTGTTCCCATTCTTCAGGGTTTCTACAGAAAATGCTACATAGTTCTATAATGGGTTTTCACAGTAGCTTTCAATTATACTAGACTTCAACTTTGAATGCAGTTATTGCTTTGCAGTTTATGTGAATCTGGCTATCAGAGGAACAGCAAATAGTTAAATAGGAAATTATAAGTTACAGAAATAATTTAGATAATTTATATATAACATGCAAAAATTATGATGTTACATTTAACACCTGTCTGAGAAATAATTGCCCAGCTATGATTACCAACTTTTTCTAGAGAAATGATTTCTTTAGAATGTTCTAACAGAACATTTGTAACCATGTATTGTATTAGTTCCCAGACCTGGTTTCAATTTTTTGTACCTGGTGTCAGTGTTGCTGTTAAAAGCTTGACTGTGTGATAAAGATGTTTCAATAGTGATATATCACTTTGTATGCATATACATAGAGTTCCTAGTGATTTTCAAAGCACATTTAGATTTCATTACACCATGCACATCACTTAGGTTTTATCTGAAATTTCAGAAAAGTGCTACCCAATCATTCTTTACTCAAATAGAAATGGAAAGCTGTAAATTTCACTGAACTTTCAAGAGCTTAAAACATACATACATTGCAGTTTTTTTGTTTTTACTTTTGATAAACTCACAAAGCTTATTCTTGAAAGCTGAAAAGGTGGGTAAGAAACTTGTCATATCTATAAAATTTTAGACAAATGCATGTGATTTTCAGGGAATACTAACTTTAGTATTCAATTATGAAACTGGTATGATTGGTCTAGACTGTGAGCTCGTTGTGGGCAAGAAATGTGTCTGATGTTATATTGTATTCTCGCAAGTGCTCAGTACAGTGTTTTGCACACAGCAAGAACTCAATAAATGCAATTGAATGAATTGGCAACAACTATTGATACTGCATTAAGTATTAGTAGTTTCTTCTAACCAAATCTCAATAATATCTCTCTCATTCATAAACTATTTTAACATCCCATTCCCAAATTCCTTCTTTCATGCTTGATGCAGCTGGTTTTGACAATACCTATTCTCAATTAATTGATTATTCAAAGCATTTCTTCAGGAGTACAGGATCCAGCATAATGGACATTACTCTACCACTGAGTTGCTTTGATAGAAACATTTTACTGGACTAGTCTATTTCACAGTGCCATCCATTCTATGGCAATCACTTTACAAATCAAGTGCCATGAAAGAATTTACTAAATATCACATAACAGAAGGAATCACATCACATCAAGTTCTAGCCATATAGGGGGCAATTTTCCAATTATACATGTCTAATTCTCTAATAAGAGTTCTATCTAAAATACATAATGAAGAACTCGTGGTATTTATTTACTAAAGTGTGCATGTAAACTAAGAAGCATCTAGCTATCAATCATGGAGTGATTAAATAATGGATAAAGCTGTGCTTATTGTGCTGCATTTCAGTAAGAGAATTAATAACTTCTATATTTATCTAGAAATCATATTAGAAATAGTATTTATCTCTTACTGCCCTTTCCACTAGAAGAAAAGTGTATAGTCATTCTTGTTCCATGACAGATTAGTGCATTTTGTGCTACGACATGTTAATCAGGTGAAATCCTTCATGATAATCCAATGAATGAACAGTTTATATTGGTTCCCGATCAGTTGTCCTCATAGTATAAAATTACAGTGATACTGGGGAAAAGGGAGGCAGGATTTACCATGAAGCTTCAGAGGAAGGAATACAAGATGTCTATGGGCACGTGGATTGGGAGTGCCCCCCGCCACTGAACTGAAGGTGGGTGAGTGGAAGAAGGGAGGGCAGAGAATACTTAAATTAAGCTCTTCTCTAATTTTCAATTATTTAGGTATTAAGAGAAGCCACTCTCCTTTTGATTATGTCTTCCATATCTCTCCTGGGTCCCTCCCTCCACAGCTGACCCCCGATTTAGGAGTTGAGGGATACAGTCTCTGATATGTGGCTGCCCCCACCAAGGGAAGCACATGGATTGCCCAGGAAGGAGCAGACCAGGGGCAGGTGTTCAGGTATGAGACCTCTACCTTAGAGCTGACCCCCACGGCATGAGCAAGGGGGATGGAGTTTCTACCCTTAGGTTTCCCTCTACTTGGGACTCAGGCACAGATTTCTCTGGAGCTGACAATGGAGCGGACTGGAGATCAGATGCCAAGTCAGCGTCATATTGCATCACATTGCTGGCAGAGGTCAATCACAGGAAATTCACTCATTTGTATTTATTGGGCACTTACTGTGTGCAGAGCACTGTACTAAGTGCTTGGGAAAGTAAAATACAACAATAAACAGTGACACTACCTGCCCACAACAAGCTTACAGTCTAGAGTGGGGAAAACTGACATCAATACAAGTAAAATTACAGATATATACATACATGTTGTGGGGCTTGGGGAGGTGGGAGAGCAAAAGAAGCAAGTCTGGGTGATGCAGAAGGGAGTGAGAGATGAGGAAAAGTGGGGCTTAGTCTGTGAAGGGCTTTTGAGGAAATGTGCTTTCAATAAGGCTTTGAAGTGGGGGAGAGTAATTGTCTGTCAGATTTGAGGATGGAGGGCATTCCAGTCCAGAGGCGGGATGTGGGCTAGGGGTTGGTGACAAGAGAGGCAAGATGGAGGCACAGTGAGAAGGTTAGCAGTAGAGGAGCAAAGAGTGTGGGCTGAGTTGTAGAAGGAGGAAAGTGTGGGCTGAGGTGAAGTAGAAGGGAGCAAGTTGGGGGAGTGCTTTAAAGCCTAAGGTGAGGAGTTTTTGTTTCATATGGAGATGGAGGGGCAATCACTGGAGTTTTTTGAGGAGAAGGCTGACACTGCAAGACTTTGGGTCACAGTTCAACACATTCTCTAGGGATTGGTAGATCTGATAGAATGCCCAGACACATTGATACAAAGAACCACCTCTTACTTAAATCACACCCCCATCATGTGCTTCCTGTGTGAGAAATCACAACTGATGGTGAAGTTCAGCTATTAGTATATATTTGGTTAAAAGGTTCAGTTCAGGACTCCCAGTCCTCTCCTGAATGAATATCAATTCAGAAGTGATCACTCTAAGTGACAGTCATAAATGAAGTGACTTATCTGAAGATACTCATAATTTTCCTAGAAGGTACATTACAATATTTTGCAATCATCAATGCGTAGCACAGAACCATTCAGTCATTTTAAGTGTTTTATTTGCCATGAATTGTACTGTAACAAAATCTGACAGAACATAATGTAATCTTACTCAGAAAACAAAAACACATTTTTATGGTAAAAAATGAATCAAAGAGTTTATATTTCCTACCAATCATAGCCATGTTTATGGTAGAAGGGATCATCTGGAGAGTTTGACATGTTTGATATGCATCATTAAATAGAAAAGTCTAGTGTCACAGTGCTTAACTATAAAATGGCACTTCCATTATAAAACTCTTACAGGCAGTCATTGACACTATTTGTTCTACTGTTTGATGATGCTAATACATACCATTATGGTTAGAATGAGAATAGGTTAATTCTTCTATTAATGTAATTCATAGATTTTTGTTGGACTATAGTTCAAATTGCAAGTTAATCATTTTGAATACATTCCACTCCTATATTCACCGAAGTCTAGACCTATACTGCCATCCTGATCTTTATAAAGAACTCAATTAGCGTAGCTACATGAGGCATTGACTGGATGATAACAGAAGCTATGATTTATGTGGAGATTTTTTTTTTCAAATAAATGAGAGGAGGAAAAGTACAGTGAAAAGAGACAATGCAAAGAAAAGCTTAAAAAAAAATTCTAAATGCAGCTTGGCTTACTGAAAAGAGCACAGGTCTGGGAATCAGAGGACATAAATTCTAATCCCAGCTCTTTCTGCCTGCTGTGTGACCTTTGATAAATCACTTAAGTTCTCTATGCCTCAAATTCCTCAACTGTAAGATGGGCATTCAATATCTACTCTCCTTCCTTTTTACAGTTAGGCCCATGCAGGATAGGTATTGTTCTCCTTGATTAACTTGTACCTACCCCAGTATTTAGAACTTTTCTTGACCTGTAGAAAGTGCTTCAAACATATTTTTCAAAAGGTTTCAGGGATAATTGGGTACCTCTCTGTAAAATCTCTTACCCATGGTATGTCTGTTCAATTAAGTATGATATTAAGCATTCACCAGGCATTTAGCACTATACTGCTGGAATAAATGAGATAAAGAATGCAGATATGATCCATGTTCACAGTAAAGAGCAGAAAAAGGGATATAAACCATATTAGGAGGGAGTAGCCCTTCAACTCCAGACCTCTGTTCTTGAGCCCAAACAGCTGCAGCCTTCCAACCTGCTAACAATTAGGCTCTGATGGTTCCAGCTCCCTAAGGGACAGGTCTGGAGGTCTGTGTTAATGTGTTCAGTGTTCTGAAGAGGCTGCTCTGCAATGGCAAGCCCTGGACAAAATCCTGGAGCTTGAGATCTTTCCTGAACTGACACTCTTTATTTATTTATTTATTTTTGATACGGCCAGAACTGAGAAAGCAACGTCCTGGTGTGACTGTGGGCAGGATAAAAGAACAGCCTTCTCTCACTCACTCAAAAAAAAAAAAATCAAACGAATCAATTGTATTTACTGAGTGCTTACTATACTAAACTAAGCACTTGGGACATGATAATTCAGAAAATGGAATTGGGATGTCTAAGAAAAGGATCTGTATAGCATTCAGGTGATGTCAATCAATGGAATTTAACGGGAGCTTACTGAGGGCTGAATACTGAGGGCTGATAGTTTGGGAGGGTACAACAGAGTTGGGAGAAAATAACTGGAGAAAGTCACATGAAATTCCTATGGCAGCATGTTAGCCAGAGGATGGCTGCAAGAAATGGGGACATAGTTGTCAGTGATTAGCTGAACTTTGGCCATGCTTAAGGTCATGTTTTTGGATCCATTCCATTCCATAATGGAACCTTTGTTAGAGAAAGAACTGTGTATAATCATTGTATAATGAGAGCTAGACTTTAAGCTCTTTATGGGCACCAACTCTGTTATTCTGTACTTCCCCAGGCATTTAGTACTGTACTTTTGCACACAGTAAGTACTCAGTAAATATGATTGATTGATTGATTGATTGATTGATTAGCAAAACTCCTTCTGCCTGCCTACTCAAATTCAAAACAGAAGTCTCAGGAAGATCTTCCATCCCACAAAAAAGAGAAAAAACTTGATTTTTCCAAGTACTCCTACCTTCCTTAGGGAGAGCTCAAACATATCATGATCATTATAAATACCTCTTCCCATCTAAGCCTATCAAAGAATTTTGGTTTCCAGTTGATAAATTGCTTTATAGTATCATCTTGTGATGATCTGTCCATTGTATACTTCTGTGGTGTCATTCACTGGCAATATATCTTGTAAATGGGCATTATTTATACCTTGGATTAAAATAGCTCTTTGGGAACTCTCAAACCCATTTAAGCTCCTTAGGGACAGAAGCCACATCTTGTCTTGTATTAGACTATCCCAAGTGCTTAGTATAGTGATCTGCATACAGTAGGTGTCCAATCAGTGCTAGTAATGATGATATTTTATTGTAGCCTCCCAAGCTCTTACTTAGTAGAGTGCTCTGCACATAATAAGCACTCAGTAAATGCAACTGAATGATGATGAAAAATTGAGGAGTAACCACTAATTATCAAATTTCTTAGTTTTGATACACTGTTTTTATTCTCAGTCTTTTCCCAGGCTCCTCCACTGCCTCCCACCCCCAACCTATGGGAGTTCTTCAAGGCTCATTTCTGGGTTCTCTTCTCTTCTCCATCTACACCCATTCCCTTGGAGAACTCATTCACTCCCATGGCTTCAACACCATCTCTATGTAGATGTTTCCCAAATCTACATCTCCAGCCCTGATCTTCTGCAGTCTCATATTTCCTCCAGCCTTCAGGATATCTCTACTTGGATGTCCCCTGATGCCTCAAACATGCTGAAAATGGAACTCCTCATATGCCCACCCAAACCCTGAGCTCTCCCTGATTTCTCCACCACTATAGAGAGCATCACAATCGTCCCGGTCTCACAAAACCCATAACATTAACGTTATTCTCGACTCCTCTCTCTCATTCAATCTATATAATTCAATGTCACCAAACCATGTGAGTTCAACCTTCATATCACTAATATCCACCCTTTTCTCCCTATCCAAACTGCTACCATGTTAATCGAAGCAGTAAATCCATTTTTCCATGATGATATAGCATCAGCCTCCTTGAGGACCTCTCTGCCTCCTGTCTTTCCCCACTTCAGTCCACACTTCACTATGCTATTTGGGTCATTTTTTTTTTTACAGAAATGTTAAGTCAGTGTTTGCCCACTCCTCAAGAACCTCCAGTAGTTGCCCATCCACCTCCACATCAAACAGAAATAGATACCTTATCATATGCTTCAAAGCACTTAATCACCATCTTATCTCCATAATTTCCTACTACAACCTAATCCATTCACTTCCCTCCTCTGATGCCATCCTACAAACTGTACCTTGGTCTCGTCTATCTTACTGCCTCCCGCTTGGAACTCGCACCTTCTTCATATCTGACAATCACTCTCCCCACCCTCAAAGCCTTATTAAAAGCACTCCTGCTCCAAGAAGCCTTCCTCACTAACCCCTCATTTCCTCTTCTCCCTTCTCTCTATTATGCATCACCCTTGCACTTAGATTTTCATGCTGTATTCACTCCTCCCTCAGCCCCACAGCACTGCCTTCATATCTGTAATTTAATTAATTTATATTAGTGTCCATTGCCCCCTCTTGACTGTAAGATCATTGAGGGAGCTAACGTATCAATTCATTCATTCATTCATTCAATAGCATTTATTGAGCGCTTAATATGTGCAGAGCACTGTACTAAGCACTTGGAATGTACAATTTGGCAACAGATAGAGACAATCCCTGCCCACTGATGGGTTTACAGTCTAATCCGGGGAGACAGACAAAAAGAATAGCAATAAATAGAATAAAGGGGATGTACACCTCATTAACAAAATAAATAGGGTAATCTCTGTTATACTGTACTCTCTCAAGTACTTACAGTGCTCTGTATACAGTTAAGTGCTCACTAAATACAACTGATTAAACATTTTTAATTTTTACCCTTAGTGCAATGAAGGAGTCATTCACAAGTCCTCACTGTCTTTCAACTCACATTCAGATCACTGCGAAATCCTGCCATTTCGTCCTACGCAATTCCGGCATTCTCCAACTCTCTCCCACTCTACGGCATTGCATTTTTCCAAGTGCTTAATATTGGGTTTTGCACAGTGAGTGCTCAATAAATGCCACTGACTGATGGACACTACCACTACTGTTATTGTTGTTAGCAATATTGTCGCTGCTACTAATATCCTTTGTCATGATCCCCGCTCAGGATCGCTTCCCTACAATATCAGGTGCTTGACCTTCAAGCCCTTAACCACGGATTTGACTTTCTTTTTTAATTCAGGTGCTCAAATGGCAAGTTCCAAACAGCAAGACCAAACACCACCATTACTGGGGAAAGCTTCATTTTACTAAAACAGGGGTTAGGCACATACGCAAGCACAAACACACATATACACACAATGCACAACACCTTATAGATATCACTCCAACTGGTTTTCCCCAAGTCTTGGTGAAGATGATCCCACGTTGGAGGACTTTCAAAGAGTTGGACTGCCCACAACTCGTCATTGTTCTGGTTCAAGTCTTAGGTGTTGGGCCGTGGCAGCCGTAGGAGTCTAAATGCGTGGCTTAGGTGGTTCTATGCCAGGCAATACAGGCCAGTTCTTTCTCCCTTTTAACCAGGGTTTTTTTGGGTGGGTTGCAGCAGAGGGGCTGCTCAAGACTGCTTGCTGTCTTCCACTGTTTACTGGGTAAACCAGAGGGGAGGGCAACTCCCCAGCCCGGGCTTATTTCCCTGAGGGCATAGCCCCATCCAGCAGTCTTTTCTCTGCCCAGCAGAGCAATTTAGCGCCTCCTTAAGCCCTCTGCAAAATAATTCAGTTTCTCTCCAACAATTCAGGTCCTCAAAACTCTTCAGAAAGGTAATAGTTTCTCCTCTAAATCATCCTTCAGCCTTGTTGCTCCTGGGCTCAAATAGTCTATGAGACAAGATGTAGTCATCCTTCGGCCTTGTTGCTCCCAGGATCAAATAATACAAAATGGAGTCATTCTTGCTCACCACATCCTTCAATACATATATCATATTTGTATTATCTCTTCATTAATTTTAACACAAATTAGGAAAGAAGTATGGCCTAGTGGAAAGACCAGGCCTGGGAGTCGGAGGACCTAGGTTCTAATCCTGGCTCCACTAGTTTGTTGGGTGACCTTGGGCAAGTCAATACACTTCTTTGTGCCTCAGTTACCTCAGCTGTAAAGTGTGGATTAATTCTGTAAGCCCTTTGTGCGACAGGAACTGTGTCCAACCTGTTTATCTTGTACCCAGATATCCACTCTTAATACACCTAGTAGAGTGCCTGACACAGAGTAAATGCTTAACAAATACTATTAAAAATGATGTGCTATCCATTTTAATATTCTCTATGTCCTGCATTTCACTCTTTCTTCTTTAAATTCTGTCCTCTGGGATGAAGGATGATTTTCCACACTCTTTACTAGATTTCAAAAATAAAACTTTAAATGTTTTGAGAAAAATCCCATTGCATGATAGCAGCTGATTGATAATTAAACTCATTTTCTAGACTGTAAACTCACCTCTAGACAGTAATCTCGCTGTTGGCAGGGGACAAGTGGACGAACTCTGTTATACTGTACTATCCCAAGCACTTAGTTCAGTATTCTGCACACAGTAAGCACTCAATAAATGTGATTGAGAGATAATGTTTTCACCTAAATGATTTTATATATAAAGAGAAGAGGACCAATGAAACCCTTTTCTGCAAATAAAATATTCTTTCTTATTTTGTCATCCTCAAACAGCAAAAAAAGTTTAGCATCTAGGAGAAATAATATTAAAATGTAGTGAACCAAAAATTCAGATACCAGTTTAAATGGAAAGTAGCTAGTGGTGCTTTAGCTAAGTCTCTTATCTAGGCACACAATGATTGCTATGTGACCTTGGGCAAATCATTTAACTTTCCTATGCCTTAGTTTCTTCATCCGTTAATATGGGTATTAAATTTTGCTCCCTCCTACTTAGACTGTGAATATCATGTGGACAGGGATTGTGTCCAATGTGATTATCTTGAATCAATCCCAGAACTTATTACACTGTTTGATACATAGTAAACATTTAACAAGTACCATAATTTTTTTTTTATCAGTGTAATTAAATGAGCTTAATAAACTTAACATGAATTTATAGTGGTTTTCCATACAAATCAGAAAGGATGGAAAAATCCTGACTATAACTAAAATAATTATTTGGACATGTCTTATTGTCACAAGAGTAATTTAGGATTCTAGATTAATTATCCTAGAAAGATATTTTAAGATACATATTAACAATCATGTACTAGCACCTATCTCATTTAGGATTTTGAAATGAATAGCAAATCTTGAAGGGTCGTTTTCAAGATCTTTGTTTCATTTCAAATTGAAAACACCTTGTCTTGTAAAACTAGCAATTACTTTTTGTATTCATGGCTGTGAACAGTCATTCTTGAGAAGGATGCTGTCCTCCCACATTTTTTTATTATTTTTTCTCTTTCTTCACAGCTCTAATTACTGGCATACCTCAAAGCTTTATACTAGCCATAAAAGAAAATGTAGGCGTTCAGGTCACTATAATCTATTTACACTTGGATGGAGCAAGTAGAACATAATGTGCTCAGAGCAAAAGGTTCCTGGTACAATTACCTCATAAGTTTTCATTATCCTTTAATTTCTACACAATAGCTAATCACTGAGGTATTTAAAAACAAATAAGATTCTGATCCTTTTCCAACTGGGCTGTTTTTTCTTTCCTTTCAAGAAGAGTCTTAAGTAGTGGATATTTTTTCATAAAACAAGCAAGCCCAAAACATCTTGTCTATATAATTCAATGTATCTTGAGTACTTATTTTAAAGGTAGAGAACAATCACAGATAAAGCAAAGTCAATACTAAAACATCTTACTTCAGCATATCATCTATCCCTAAGTGTTATCATTATGGTATTAATTTGGAAAATTATTATATCTTGAATGATTCTTTCGATAAGGGCGTCTTTAGATAATATTTAATACCTCACTATTCCCTTCTGAGAAGAGTCAATGACAAACTACTGGAAAAAAAATCCAAAGAATCACACAATAAATATACCCTCTATGCTCCTATGAATGCAGCAATTTTTTTGTTGGATGCATTAAATAACTCTTTAATCATCTAATGTACCTCATTCAGTGGTGGCTTTTGACCTTGACATTTAAAGGAAAGACTTTAACTACAAGATATTACTTCATAAAAGAATAGGAATAATTATGATGGTACTTGTTAAGCACTTACTATGTGCAGGCACTGTTCTAAGTGCTGGGTAAATGCAAGATAATTGGGTTGGACACAGTCCCTGTCCCACATGGAGCTCACAGTCTTAATCCCCATTTTACAGATGAGGGAATTGACACACAGTGAAGTGAAGTGAAACTTGCCTAAATTCTCACAGCAGACAAGGGACAGAACCAGGAATAGAACCCATGACCTTCTGACTCCCAGGCCTGTGCTCTCTCCACTAGGCCATGCTGCTTCTCTAACTCACTGGTCGACAAAGTACACTGGCATCCCAGGCATCCTCTTGAAATAAATTTTCCTTTAGAAAGATGATTTTTTGCCAGAGTGTTTGAACCAATCCAGTGTTACCACTTCACATACTATTAGTAGGGATTAATATTTTTGGAGTCATATATGACTAAGCCTGATTAACAGAATTCATTTCAGACTTTTTCCTCTGTGGGCCATATACCCCTAAGTGGGGGACCTCAGAGAACTTCTCCAAGCTTGGGTAGGTAAGAGAGAGATAAGTATCCTTCCAGTACCTTTAAGGTATTATCCTCTCATTTGGATAATAACCCAGCATAATGTTGGGAGAAGGAAAGAAGGGACAGGCCAGAGGGAAAATAATAAAGCTGTAGGTTGGAAGGTGGTGCAGAGAACAACACATCAAAAATACTTTTTCTGTTTCAGTTCAAGTCCTACTTTAGAGAAGTGTCACATAAAGGATCATTGCCCTCTAGATATGTATAACGTTTCTACTAAATCCATTATATTGTACTCTGGCAAGCACTTATTACACAGTGTTCTGCATAGAGTAAGTGCTCAATAACTGCAATTGATTGAATTGTACATAAAAATATGTATATGAAATATAAAACCAATTATTCAAAAGCAGCATGGCCTAATGGAACAAGCACAGATCTGGGAGCTAGAGGTTCTATGTTCTAGTTCCAACTCTGACAATTGCCTGCCTGTATGACCTTGGAATACACAGAGGAAATGAGGGCTTCATCGGAAGAAGTCTTATTAGAGGAGATGTGTTTTTAATAAGGCTTTGAAGGTGGGGAGAGTGATTGCGAGATATGAAAAGGGAGGTAGTTCTAGGCCAGGTGAGGGATTAGCAGCAAAATAGATAAAATGGGAGTACAGTGAGCAGGTTGACATTAGAGAAGCAAAGAGTGTGCAATGGGTTGTACTAGAAATCATAAAAATGACCAAGGTGTCTAGGGAAAGAGTTTCTGTCGGTACAGAGGTAGATAGGCAACCATTGGAGGTTCTGCAGGAGTGGGGAAAACATGGACTGAATGGCTTTGTAGAAAAATTACCCTGGTAGCAATGCAAAGTATGGACTAAAGTGGGGAGAGACAAAGCAGGGAGGTCAGCAAGGAGGATGATGCAATAGTTAAGGGGGGACGGGATAACTACTAGATTTAACATGGTAACAATTTGCATGGAGAGGAAGGGGTGGATATTATCGATGTTGTGAAGGCTGAACAAACAGGATTTGGTAATTGATTGAATATGTGAGTTGAATAACAGATATGAGTCAAGGATAATGCTAAGGTTGTGAGACAGAAGGATAGTGGTGTTACAGTGATGGGGAAGTCAGGCAGAAGGTAGGGTTTGGGCAGGAATGTGCGAAGTTCTGTTTTGGACGAGTTAAGTTTTGGGTGTCGGTGGGACATCCAAGTAGAGATTTCTTCAAAACAGAAGGAAATAAGAGAATGCAGAGAAGGAGAAAGATCAGGGCTGGAGATGTAGATTTGGGAATCATCTGCATAAAGATGGTAGCCATCTTTACAGGTACACTCGTAGCTGTAGCCATACGAGTGCATGAGTTCTCCAAATGAGTGGGTGTAGATGGAGAAAGGAAAGGGGCCCAGAACTGAGCCTTGAGGGACTCCTGCATTTAGAAGTGGGAGGCAGAGAAGAAGCCTGAGAAAGAGACTTAGAATGAGTTGCCAGAGAAGTAGGAGGAGAACCAGGACAGGCTTAGTGGAAAGAGCACGGGCTTGGGAGTCAGAGGTCATGAGTTCTAATCCAGGCCCCACCACTTGTTGGCTGTGTGACATCAGGCAAGTCACTTAACTTCTCTGTGCCTCAGTTAACTCATCTATAAAATGGGAATTAAGATTGTGAGCCCCATGTGGGACAGCCTGATGACCTTGTATCTAACCTGGTGCTTAGAACAGTGCTTGGCACACAGTAAGCACTTAACAAATACCATTATCATCATCAGTGAAGTGAATACCATGAGAAGGGGGTGATAAGCAGGATTAGGATGGAATAGAAGCCGTTGGATTTGGAGGTGAGAATGTGGTGAGCCCACAGAAAGCTGCCACCTTAGTGACTGTTTGTGATCCCGCAAACGAAAACAGCGAAGAGAATGGCAAAGGCACTGATGGGGTTCTACCTGAGAGCAGGTAATTGCGGGCCTATGGAAGCAGAGCGTATATGGAGGTGTGGCTTTTCTCCCTGGTCTACCTGGTAAAACTCCTGGACCAATCAATGACTGCCACATAGAGCCACAGCTGCGACACCTAAGGCAGATAAAAGGCAGTCATTTGAACTGCGAGAAGGAAAGCAGTAAAAGTCAGCACTGGAAGCATGCAGAGGAGAAGCATGAGGGAGAAGCACCTCAACAGAGGCCCAAGCAGATAGCAGCACTGAAGCACCAGCATGCAGAGGAGAAGAAAAAGGAAGCAGGATAAGCATCTGAAGACAGCAGCACTTGGAAGCAGAGAAGCATCAGCCAAATGGGCTCCATTGACCTGCAGACTGGTAATAATAATAATAATGTTGGTATTTGTTAAGCGCTTACTATGTACAGAGCACTGTTCTAAGCGCTGGGGTAGACACAGGGGAATCAGGTTGTCCCACGTGGGGCTCACAGTCTTAATCCCCATTTTCCAGTTGAGGTAACTGAGGCACAGAGAAGTGAAGTGACTTGCCCACAGTCACACAGCTGACAAGTGGCAGAGCTGGGATTCGAACTCATGATCTCTGACCCCAATGCCCGTGCTCTTTCCACTGAGACACACTGCTTCTCATTGGACCCTTGGTGTTGGAGTGAGTGAGATTGTATGTGTGTCACTTCTATTGCACGTTGATAAAACTAAGTAAAAAAAACTTTCCACAGTAACCTTGGTGGTCGGTGGTGTGGTTTGACTCTACTATGTGTCACTGAGGCTCACCCAGTCCAGGAAGGTCCTTGTTGGTATGAGCTGGAATCTCACAACAGGGATCACTGATGACCTTTGAAAGGACAGTTTCAGGGAGTGTAGGAGGTAGAAGCAAGATAGGAGCAGGTCAAGGTGAGAATTGGAGGAGAGGAAGCGGAGGCAGTGGGTGAAGACAGTTCACTCAAGGAGTTTCGAGAGGAATGGCAGGAGGGAGAGGAGGTCAGGGGAGAGAGAGTTTTTTAGGTTAGTGGAGATGAGCAAATTTGAATGCAGTGGAGAAGAAGCCACAGGAGACTGAAAGGTTGAAGATGGTGGTAAGCGGTGAAGAAGTGAGGGGGCAAGCATTTTGATAATATGTGAAGGGACGGGATCAGAGACACAGATGAGGGGGTAGATTTTAAAAGGAGGCAGATCTTCTCTGGAGATACTGCTGGGCAAGATGGTAGATCTGATGAAGGGGCAGGACAAGGAAGGTACTGGAGAGAAGGAGGGGAGATTTTAGGGAGAGTATGACTGATGATTTCAATTTTCTCAATAAACTGCATGGCCAGGTCATTAGGGGCAAGAAATGTAGGGAGGGGGAAGTGAGGATAGGAGGTTTGAGGAGAAGCTAAATGTCTAAACAACAGACAAGGGCAATGTGTATGGGAGTAAATAAGGATGGAGAAATAATGTTGCCAGGCATAGAAAACACAGCTAAAACAGGGAAGGATGTATACGAAGTGGACACGTTTAGTCTGATATTTGGATTTCTGCCCATAACAATCTGCAGCTCACGCACAGGAGTGAAGGAAGCTGACTGAGGGATAGTGGTGTGAGGATGGTGATGGGATAGGTAAGTAAGTAATTTGAGTTCAGTAGAAAGTATGTATCATTTATATTACTATCTTATTGTTATCATGTATTATATATGTATTTTTAGTATGCATTATCAGCATATTCAATACTCAGGTTGCATTTTACTCCACCATGCCCCATGTAATTTTCCTAGTTTTAGTTGGCAGTTGGGGGCATTTGTATTGTAGAAAAAGAATTTACGACTTTGCCACCTTATATACTACATATCCTAGAGGAGATAATGTCAATTAATGTGACTTTGGCCATTCCCTGCTTTGATAATTTTTGAAATGATCCCCCTCAATTTAACCAGCACTCTTTTTCTATAATATATCAGGAAATAGACAAGTGAAGGAATGTTTCAAAGTCCCTACATAACTCCTTTTCTCCCTCCTCCATGCAGTTTGGGGGCTTTACTCCCAACCCACCTTCCATCCAATTTTACTACACTGGAGTAAGCAGAAACACATATGAGCAAAGACAATCTACTATCCCCTCCATTCAGTCAAGTTAAAGTAGTGACACCTAAAAAAAATATATATTTTGGTGGTGACAACTAAAATAAAAAAAGTGACTCTAATGTGTAAGCAGGGTGTTTAGCAAATATGGCAACTATAAATAATTTGGCATCTGGTTACCAGAATCTTCTTAGCTCCCCTGACTGAGCTCCCCCATTTCTTCCCTCTGCTCCCTCTACCCCTCCTTCACCTCTCCGCAGCTAAACCCTCTTATCCCCTTTTTCCCTCTCCTCCTTCCCCTCTCCCGTCCCACCCCCTCAGCACTGTACTTGCCCGCTCAACTGTATATATCTTCATCACCCTATTTATTTTGTTTATTTTGTTTAATGAGATGTACATCACCCTGATTCTATTTATTTGCCATTGTTTTTATGGGATGTTCTTCCCCTTGACTCTATTTATTGCCATTGTTCTTGTCTGCCTGTCTCCCCTGATTAGACCATTAGCCCGTCAAAGGGCAGGGACTGTCTCTGTCTGTTGCCAACCTGTACATTCCAAGGGCTTAGTACAGTGCTCTGCACATAGTAAGCGCTCAATAAATACTATTGAATGAATAAATAAAATCACATGAAAAATGAAATTCATTCTTTATTATAGCACAATACACAAATGTATCATGAATGGGTGAGTGAAACAGTCTCAGATCTGAATGCTTTGACTTTCTTCCTCTATTGGCTGCTGACCCTGGCATGTTTGGTTTTTTGGGGGTTTTTTTGGTTTTTTATCTGCCTGCTCTGTCTTTTCCACCCTGTGTTCTTGACCACCTATCAGTAACTCACTGAATCACCCTTGTGAAACTGACAATCCTGTAAAAGACCATATGCAATCCAAGAACAATTGGCAACTTAAGATCATATTGGCTATACTGGTCATTCTATAAAAATGATGAACTGCTGGTACAGAATCTTGCCAAATACCAAGAAGACCCCAGAAAAACAATAGCCAAGACTCCAGTCAAGAACCCTTCAAAAATTATCTTCAAATTACCCCCCAATCTCCTTGGAAACTTCTCTCTGTTAAATATACTTCCTGAGTTTTTTCTTGTTGTTGATGATGTTAAAGGAAAAGGTTCAGTATCTTTTTAATTTTTTTTAAACTATATTGTAGGCAGAGCTCACTGTCTAGGGCAAAACTATTTTTATGCAATATATTAACTTTCTATGTGATTTTTATTTCAATATGATTCCTCTTTTCAGTCTCTACGTACCTTATAGAACTATATTTGTGCTTGATTGAGTACACAATTCTGAGCCATGTAGATAAAAATAGGATATTTGACCTTGGTTCAAGAAGCAATTCTCCACTTATAACATTCCTCTTTATGTTAAAATTGCTTCTGACTTAAGTCAAAACCTGTACGATGTAGTTTTCAGGAACCAATTATGTCATAAATCCAAGCACTTTCTTATATTCTTATAGAAAGTTACTGTTTGCCTTCGGCTTTCTTCTATCTAGACTAAACCACTCCAAATCCTTTAACCTTTTCTTGGGTCATCTCTAAATTAAGCTCATTGTGGGCAGGAAACACGCCACCAACTCTGTTGCCTTGTACTCTCCCAAGTGCTTAGCCCAGTAGATAGCACCACCAACCTTCCGTTTCACAGGCTCATAACCTTGGTGTTATCCTTGACTCCTCTCTCTCATTCAACCTACATAGCCAATCCATCACCAATTCCTGTCGGTCTCACCCTCACAATATTGCTAAAAACCACCTTTTCCTTCCATCCAAACTGCTACCACGTTAATACAATTACTCATCCTATTCTACCAGATTACTGCATCAGCCTCCTTTCTGACCTCTAGACTTCCTGCCTCTCCCCACTCCAGTCCATACTTCACATGGCTGTCAGGGTCATCTTACTGCATAAACGTTCAGGACAGGTAACGCCCCTCCTCAAAAATCTCCAGTGGTTGCCTATCCACCTCTGTATCAAACAAAAAACTCTTTACCACTGATTTTAAAACACTCCATCACCTTGCCCCCTTCTACCTCACCTCCCTTGTCTTCTGCAACCCAGCCCACACACTGCTCCTCTGGTGCTAACCTTTTCATTGTACCTCCATCTTGCCTGTCTCACTGCTGACCCCTGGCTTGGAATACCCACCCTCCTCAAATCCTTCAATTACACTCCTCTGCCTTCAAAGCCTTACTGAAGGCACATCTCCTCTAAGAGGCCTTTCAAGACTAAGCCCCACTTTTCTTCATGCCCCACTCCCTTCTGCGTCATCCTGACTTGCTCCCTTTGCTCTGCCCCCTCTCCCCGCCTCACAGCACTTATTTATATATCTGTAATTTTATTTGTTTATATTGATATCTGTTTATTTGTATTGCTGTCTGTCTCCCTCCTTCCCTAGTCTTTGAGCTCGTTGTGGGTAATGATTTTCACTCTTTATTGCTCTACTGTACTTTCCCAAGCACTTAGTGCAGTGTTCTGCATAAAGTAAGTGCTCAATAAATAAGACAGTGAATGAATGCTCTGCATAAGTGTTCAACAAATTTGAATGATTGAGTGACATCTATCATTGCTGAGTGCTGGGACCTGAAACAGGACACACTGCTCTATTTAGGGTTCCAACAATACCAGCTTGGGAAGAGTATTTTCTGACTTTAATGAGACTACTTCTGTAATCCAATGAAAATTATAATTGACAAAATTTGTTCAAATATCCCACAGGAAACACTTGATTCATCCAATAATTGGTAAACATGTAGAATATGTTATTACAGGAAGTTGTATAGGTCAAATTAATGTGGGTTTAGTGAGTTCAAGAGGGGTTACGATTCATTTCTGAATGAGATGGAGTAAAGGTACTGATTTGTAGAGGGACTGCTACGAAGAAAAAAAGGCAAAACTAGGAATGTACATCCTAAACATTAGGATGGAGGTCAAGGACCACGAAGTAGTGTGGCTTAGCAGATACAGAATGGGCTTGGAAGAGGTCATGGGTTTCTAATGCCGACTCTGCCACTTGTCTGCTGTGTGACCTTTGGCAAGTCACTTAACTTCTCTATGCCTCAATTCCCTCATCTGTAAAGTAGGGATTAAGACTGTGAGCCCCTTGTGGAACAACCTGATTACCTTGTGTCTACACTAGCACTTAGAACAGTGCTTGGCACATAGTAAGTGCTTTACAAATACCATCATTTTCTTATTAATTATTATTATTATTATTAACACAACATTACGATTAAACCAAGTATTGTTGGTCACTGTTGGAGAGCAGTGGCAATACTTATAACTTCAGGTTCTTAAGGAAAACTCTGAAAAACTTTAATACTCCATTGTCTTAGCCTCATGGCTGCAAATAAGCAATTAAATACTTAAGTAGAAGATGGTTTTGATCAACTGCCCTGTGCAGAACCATTGATGTTGTGCCCTCCTGCCCTGAAGAGCCAATGCTTTAATAGACCTAATGCACAAGATAAAGAAAATAACGGCTATTACTTAGCCTAACTTCAAATCTGGGGCTGCAAGTGTTACATTTTTAAGATGAAGCGGAGCACAGTTCCCCTTGGTGACTATGCTTGGGTCTCTCATGGTCCAAATGGATCATTTGGATTACTCTAATGAAGAGTTCACTAGAAATGATTTCTTGGATCATTACGTGTAAAGGGTTCTGGACATTTTGCCTATGATAATAGCAAAAGACAGTATATTTCTTCTTAATTTCATGGGTTAAAGTTTCCAAGAAAGTCTGGAAAGGCATATTTTGGAATTTTTTTGTGTATTTGCTTGTTTTGCTTTTTCCCCATCTGAAATTAGTAAATGTAATTATAAATTTACTACCTTCACTGTGTTCACATGAGGAGCTAGTTTATTCTAAACTATAGGTGCAATCATTCTGCAAAAGCAGCATGGTGTAGTGGATGGGCTTGGGAGTCAGACAGTCATGGGTTCTAATCCTGGATCTGCCATTTATCTATGAGTGACCTTGGGCAAGTCATTTCACTTCTCTGGGGCTCAGCTTCCTTGTCTGTAAAATTGGGATTGAGACTGTGAGCCCCACATGGGACAGGGAGCGTGTCCAACCTGAATTGCTTATATCCACCCCAGCGCTTAGTTCAGTGCCCAGTACACAGTATATACTCAACAGATGCCATTATTATTATTATTATTATTACGCTTTAGGGACTTGGTTGAGGCCCAGAAGGGGGTTTGTCCTTGATATAAAGTTCAGATCAGTGACCCACTAGAAAACTGAAAGCATCCACAGTTTTCTCAGTCAATAGTGTTTGTCATTCAATGGTTTTTAAGCACTGTACTAAACACTTGGTAGAATAAACTACAATTAAGTAGACGTGATCCATGCCCTTATTTTTGGAATCTAGAGGAGACAGAAAGCAAAATAAATTACAATTCACTGGGAAGACAACTTTCTTCTTCCCCAGAAAAAATGAAATAAAATAGCTTTATATGTTTAGAAGGGAAAAAACTCTTACCAAAAGATCCACTGAATCTTAATACACAGACCGTTTAGCTCCTTACTGTACCAGTTTGGGTGTAAGATTATTTAGGTCCAAAAAGACACTTATTGAAACATGATGATGAAAATAAATTAGCAGTGGAAAAAAAAGTGTGTCCAAATTTTAGCCTTTCCTCTTCCATCCCAAGTGATTAAAATACTAGGATGTGTATTTGAAATAGAAGAGGGCAAACATTTAATAACTTGTCTAACAGTGAGAACCTCAGTGTTGCTTAGTTCCATTCATTTCCTCTTCACAAGAACACAATGGAATTCATCATTTCATTCTCCAGATTCAAATTTTAATAGAATATTTTCAAGGTTCAATATAAAGTAAGTGTGCAATATTCAAGAAGCAGCATGGCTCAGTAGAAAGAGCACGGGCTTTGGAGTCAGGGATCATGAGTTTGAATCCCAGCTCTGCCACTAGTCAGCTGTGTGACTGTGGGCAAGTGACTTAACTTCTCTGTGCCTCAGTTACCTCATCTGTAAAATGGGGATTAAGACTCTGAGCCCCACGTGGGACAACCTGATTACCCCGTGTCTACCCCAGCGCTTAGAACAGTGCTCTGCACATAGTAAGCGCTTAACAAATACCAACATTATATTCAATTTTTCATTATTTTTCATTATTATCTTTAGATAATTCAAATTTTTAGAAGTTGGATAGGGGAAAATTATGAAATAGAAGTAGAAGGGTATCTGAAAAAACATCCTTTCTTTCTTCAATAGTTACAATGTGCTGTACTCCGTACCTCAGTGAGAACATGAATGACAGTAATATGAGATTGCAAGTAGTGTCATGCAAACAACTAGAACTATAATCAATCCCTTTTATGGATTCTCAGTCCTGAAATCTCAGGACCAGGGCTTCTCCATTATTTTCTATAACACATGTTCTATTGGTGGCTTTTTCATCACGCTGAGGTTGTGATAGAGATGTCTAAGAATCAGACATGTTCTATAATTTATAGCAAGATGCAGATATCTTTAAATAAAATAGGCAACATGGCCTAGTGGAAAGAAAGGGCCTGAGAATCAGACGACTTTAATTCTAATCCTGGCTCTGGCACTTGTCAGTTGTGTGACCTTGGCAAAGTCAGTTAACTTCTTTATGCTTCGGTTAGGTCATCTGCAAAATGGGGATTAAGATTGGAGCACCATGTAGGACAAGGGTGGTGGCCAATCTGATTGTCTTGTATCAATTTCAGGGCTTAGTACAGTACTTGTCACATAGTCAGTGCTTAACAATATTAAAAGCAAATGAAAAAAAAAAAACCCAAAGAGCTCATATATTTGGTCAAGATCTTTAGATAAAGAAAACTCACTAATGTAGTTAGAAAACAAACAAAAAAAAAGGAATAAGGAAAGAGTATTTTCTTTCACAGTATGGTTTCTGCAGTTCCTACAGTTAGATGATCAGATTCTTAGTTAAATAATATGCATGATATTTTTAGAATCATAATGGATCAGAATGCACTATATTTTGAAGACAGAGGAAAATGTTCCACGTCTTTAAAGTGAACGTCTTAGCAGATGCTGAGAAGGATTTGTGGATTCATGTTTGATTTATTTTGTGGATTCTATTTTGATTGATAAGATTGCTTAACAAAGAAGCTTAAAATATTTTGGGTCAAAAAGGCTAAACCAGTTTAGTTTGATCAGATAATGGGAGTTTAGTTATTGATGGCTTTATATTGTCTTTATAATAGAGACTCCTTTTTTGAAGAAATGGAGTAGGCTGAGTAAATCAAGCACTGCACATCTTACTTCTTATCGATTCCTATTGTAGGCTGTTTATGATTGATAAACACAAAGTTGACTTTATAAATCTCATGCACTATTCTCTATGCTTGATAAATTTCTGTTTAAGTACTACCAAAGAGCCAACACCTCTTTCAGCACACTTTCTTTCCATCTCAGTCTGCTAAAATCAACAACTGAAGAAGCTGATCCAAGGAAGGTCTTTTCCAGAGTGGCATATATTTAGCTGAGTAAATCTAAATGAAATGGTGAATTTTTATTATCCCCAGCCACCTTACATTTAGAGACCAATGTGTGTAGCACCTTCTGAAATCAATGAGACTTTCAGAGTGAACAACAAATATTTGATCATAGGTGTCAATATACTTGGCCTTACTTCCATTCATCCAGCACATCTCTAAACTTCATAATTATTTAACACAGAGTTGAGGGGCTCCACATTTTTTGCTTATGTCTAGGCAGAAAGTCTGGACGAATGTGCACATCCCAGAAGTAACTAGATGACTGAACTTTCTGGAATGTGGAGAACAGAACCAAGAGATTTTATTGTGAGCTACCCGGCTCCTAGAACACTGCAATGATTGTGCCATAATTGGCTTATGTTATGTATTGCTTAGTATATTATTATTGTATTTTTGGTGGCAAAAATCTTACTTTGCACAGAATCAAGACTGCCCAAAGGTAAAAGTGACATGTTACAAGATATATAAAATTGACACTGTCTCCCTGCTACTCTCTCTAAAGGAGGCTTCATCTTCATTCATTCATTCATTCATTCATTCATTCATTCATTCAATTCAGTAGTATTTATTGAGCGCTTACTGTGTGCAGAGCACTGTACTGAGCACTTGGAAAGTACAATTTATCAACAGAGACAATCCCTACTCAACAATGGGCTCACAATCTAGAAGGGTTGGTCATCTTCACCCACTCCCCCCAGACTCACTGGGAAAGGGGAAGGAGTCAGCTTTCTTCTTGCTTTCCAGTGCTGCTTTAGCACCATCCCAACTCCCCCATCCCTCTCTTTCCTTTCAAACCCAAATCATCTACTTTTACTTCCCATTCCAGATGCTAGTTATCTACAACCCTCCAGGTCACACCTCCAACTTTCTTAAACTATTTTGATCTCTTTCACATTCATTCTTCCTTTCTCCATCCCTACACTGATCCTTGGGGACATCAATATCCATATAGATGTTCCTGGCAGCCTTTCCACTGCCTGATTTCTATCACTCTTCATATCCATGGATGTCCTGCTCCACCCAAACCCCTCTCACTCACCAACCTGGACACACACTTGATCTTGTCATCTCTAAGCACTGTTCAATCTCTATTCTTGCCAAATCTGAAATCCCTCTATCCAACGAAAGCCTACTCACCTGCCTTCTTTCTCACACACATCCTCCCCACACGTCTTGATTCCCCCACAGAGACCTCCAATCTTTTGACTCCAACCAATTTTCTTAAGTCATCACAGCCAATTTACTGCATTCCCAAACTACCTTCCCTTGACACCTGACATCCTCAACACCACTTTCTCTAGTGAACTCAACTCACTTACTCCCCTGGCCCTTCGTTGATCTAGTACCCTTAACCCACAGCCCTGGATCACCTCCATAGTCTGTTTCCTTCACTCCTGGGCACAAACTGCAGCGGACTGTTGGTGGAAATCCAGATATCAAACCAACCTCATCCACTTCAAGTTCATCCTTGCATGCTTTATCTCACCTCTCCTCTGCATGGCAAAATTATTTCTTCAGTGTGATTGACTCCCATGCTTATTGACCTTGCCAGTTTTTTCAGAGATTTGTCTACCTCATTGATCCCCTCCTTCCGCCATCTCTTCCACCTAATGACCTGGCCATGTACTCTATGTAGAAAATAAAACCATCAGTCATGATCTGGTTGGGTAGGGATGGTCTCTGTCAAATTGTATTCCCAAGTGCTTAGTACAGTGCTCTGCATTCAGTAAGAACTCAATAAATGCGATTGAATGAATGAATGAATAAAACCTCCCCTGCTGCTCTCCAGTGCCTCTCTCCTCCTGCCCCTTCTTCAACTCTCCCATCTTTCCCAGAAATATCTCCACAGGCAATCTCCTGCCTTCTCTCAAAATCCAACCATTCCACTGTGCCTCTGACCCCATTAATTCACACCCTTTCAAAGCACTTCTTCCCTCCCTGATCACTATCTTTAACTGTTTGCTCTCTGATGGCTCTTTACGCACAGATTTCAAACATGTTCATATATCCCCTAGCCTAAAAAAACCCTTGACCGCACAGCTCCTTTCAGGCATCGCTCCATCTCCCTCCTATCATTTCTCTCCGAATTCCTTGAGCGAGTTGTCTACTTCCACAGCCTCCACTTTCTCTCCTCCAATTCTCTCCTGGACCCCTTCTCCAATCTGGCTTCTGCCCCCTTCACTCCACAGAAACTGCTACTCAAAGGTCACAAATCATCTCCTTCTTGCCAAATTCAACAACCTCAACTACCATCCTAAACTTCTTTGAGCTCTCAGCTGCCTTTGACACTGGTGACCACTCCAACCTTTTCTTCACTGGTACTGCACTCTCCTGTTTCATAACACACAAATCAACACACTCAACACAACCATTTCCACAAAACTGAACTCCTTCTCTCCCCTGTCTCTCCACCGGTCTCATACCACTAATCCAAAGCCCTGGATCAATTCCACAGCACTCTTCCTCTGTTCTTGTGCTCAAACTTCAGAGTGCTGTTTGCAGGAATCCAGACATCCCTCTGACCTTGTCCACCTTAAATTCACTCTTATTTGTTTTGCTTCAGACCTCTCTACTGCCTGACAACAACAATAATAATGATGGTATTTAAGCGCTTACTATGTACTAAGCACTGTTCTAAGTGCTAATCCTTCTTCCTAATTCACTCTCATACCCATTGCCCTTGCAGATACTCTAGACATTTAACTCCCTTCTCAAACTTCCTGTTCCCCCATCCTTATCTTTTCCCTAATGACCTGGCCACCTATTTCATCAACAAAATTGAAACCATCATGTGTAATCTCTCTAAAATCTTCCCTGCTCCTCTCCACCGCTCACCCCCTGCACCCTCTTTGACTTTCCTAATATTTCCTACCATAAGTCAAAAAGAAATCTCTCAACTCCTCTCTAAATCTACCCCCTCCACGTGTTCTTCTGACCCTATACCTTCATATATTTTTAACACACTCAATGCCTAAGCGCTTGAGAAAGTACAATACAATTAACATTCACATTCCCTTCCCACAACTAACTTACACTCTAGATGTGGGGAGACAGACATCAATACAAATAAATTTACAGATATGTACATAAGTGCTGTGGGACTGGGGGAGGGGAAGAACAAAGGGAGTAAGTCAGGGTGTTGCAGAAGAGGGTGGGATATGAGGAAAAGTGGGGCTTAGTCTGGGAAGACCTCTTGGAGGAGTTCTGCCTTCAATAAGCTATGAGGAGGGAGGGCATCTGTCACATATGAGGAGGGAGGGCATTTCAGGCCAGAGGCCAAACATGGGCTGGGGTCTGTGGAGAGACAGGTGAGTTTAAGGCAAAGTGAAAAGGTTAGCACAAGAGAAGTGAAGAGTGAGGGCTGGGTTGTAGTTTAAAGCCAGTGGTGAGGAGCTTTTGTTTGATGTGGAGTTGGATGGGCAACCACTGGAGGTTTTTTTGAGGAGCAGGGTGATATGTCCTGAATGTTTTTGTAGAAAAATGATTGGGGCAGCTGAGTTAATTATGGATTGGAGTGGGGAGAGATAGAAACCTGGGAGGTCAGCAAGGAGGCTAACACAGTAATACAAGATGAATGATTGTATATAAGTGGTAGCAGTTTGTTTCCATGGCTTCAACTACCATGTCTATGTAGATGATTTCCAAATCTACATCTGCAGCTCTGATCTTTCTCCTTCTCTGCAGGATTGTATTTCCTCCTGCCTTCAGCACATCTGTACTTAGATATCTTGCCGACTCCTCAAACTAAACATGTCAACCTGAACTCCTTATCTTCCTACCCAAACCCTGTCCTCCCCAACCTTTCCCATCACTGTAGACAGCACGACTAACTTCCCTATCTCACAGGCCCATAACCTTGGCATTATTCTTGATTCATTCTTCTCATTCTGCCCACATTTTCAATATTACCAAATACTGTTGGTTCTATTCATTCATTCAATATTTATTGAGCGCTTACTCTGTGTAAACCACTGTACAAGTGCTTGAGAGACCACAAAAGAACAATAAGCTGACATTTCCTGCCCAAGAGCTCACCTTCACAATTTTTCTAAAATCCATCCTTTCTTCTCCATCCAAATTGTCACCATATTGATTCAAGCACTTCTCCTATCCTCCTTGACTATCCCATCTGGCTCCTTGCTGACCTCCCTTCTTCCTGTCTCTCCCAACTCCAGCCCATACTTCACACTGCTACATGGATCATTTTTCATCCAAAACATTCAGTCCATGTCTCCCTACTTCTCAAGAACCTCCACTGACTTCCCATCCACCACGGCATCAAACAGAAACTCCTTACCATTGACTTTAAAGCATCAATCAGATGGATCCATCTTAACCTCACTTCACTGGTCAACAAAAGCCCAGCTTGCACACTTCACTCCTCCAGCACCAGCTTACTCACTGTGCCCTGATTTTCGTCTATCACTCTTTTTTTTAAAAAAGGAATTTGTAGGTACTTGCTATGTGCCAAACACTGTCCTAAGCGCTGGGGTAGGTATAGTTAAGTAGGCTGGACACAGTCGCTTTCCACATGGTGATCACAGTCTAAGCTAGAGGGAGAACAGATATTAAATCCCCATTTTACAGTTGAGGAAGCTGTGGCACAGAGAAGTTAAATGATTTGCCCAAAGTCACACAGCAAGCAATTGGCAGAGCCGGGATTAGAACTCATTTCCTCTGACTTCCAGGCCCATGCTCTTTCCACTAGGCCATGCTGCTCCTCCCCCAACCCATTTCCCACTTCCTCCCTGAGCCTGGAATACTCCCCCTCCATACAAGCCAAACCACTACTCTCTCAACCTTCAAAGCATTAAGATCACATCTCCTCCAAGAAGCTTTCCCCAGTTAAGCCCGCTTTTCCCCAGCTCATTCTCCCATCTGTGTAATCAACGCACTAGCATCTTTCTGTGAACTCTGGACATGTAACATTCTCCCCTCCTTTAACTCCATAGTAATTGTGTACATATATTTAAATGATATACTTTAACATTTTTTCATATTAATGTCTCTCTCCCCATCTAGACTGTAATCTCATTACGGGCAGGGAACATTTCTGCTAATTCTGTTGTAGCATACCCTCCTAAGTGCTTAGTACATTGCTCTGAACATGATAAGTGCTTAATAAACACCACTGTTTGATTGATTCCCAAATATATGTCTCAACCCTAATCTCACTCCTGCTGCAAAGTCTTGCATTTCCTTCTATTTTCAGGACATCCCTAGTTGGATGTTCCCCTGACACCTCAAATTTAAAGAGAATTGATAAACAGAACTGCTTATCTTCCCACTCAAACCCTGTCCTTCTCCTGACTTTACTGTCATTGTAGACAGTACCAATGTCCTTCCTGTCGCACAAGCCCGTAACCTTGACATTATCATCAAATTATCTCTCTTGTTCAATGCACATATTCCATTTATCACTAAATCCTGTCACTTCAAGCTTTACATTGCTAAACTCCACACTTTCCTCTCCATCCAAGCTGCTTACATGTTAAAGTACATACCCTATCCCTCCTGATTATTGCACAAGCATCCTTTCTAACCAGCTGCCTCCTGTCTCCCCCCAATCCAGTCCATACTTCACTATGCTGCCCAGATCATTTTCCTTCAAAAACTTTACGCCTGAAATTGAAGTTAACTGTGATTTAATGAAATGAGGAATGTGAAAACATGTTGGAAAAAGCGCTATACAAATTCAAGGTATACAATTTCTAAGGTCTCGGGATATTAGAAAGCTTGACTGAGCTTCTCAGAGTAGCTTTATGTTGAAGGAAGGGGGCAATAAAATAATCTAATTGAGAGAGTCAGGGATATTGAGTTCCTAAACTTGATCCAAAGCTTCAATGTTTCTCCAGTGCTCAAGAACTTCCAGTGGCTGTCCATCCACCTTCACATCAAAGAGAAGCTCCTCACCATCAACTTTAAAGCACTCCATCATCTTGCCCCTCTTACTTTTCCTCGCTACTTTCCTACTAAAAACTAGCCATCACACTTCACTCCTCTAAAGCCAACCTACTTGCTGTACCTCAATCTCCTCTATTTCACCATCCTCTCTTCTAACTCCTGCCTCTGGCCTGGAATGTTCTCCGTCTTCATATCTTACAGATGATCACTCTCCCTCTTTCAAAGCCTTAATGAAGGTTTCCAAGAGGCCTTCCCTAATCCCTCATTTCCTCTTTTCCCACTCTCTTCTAAGTCACCCTTGCACTTGGATTTCATTCATTCATTCATTCAATAGTATTTATTGAGCACTTACTATGTGCAGAGCACTGTACTAAGCGCTTGGGATGAACAAGTCGGCAACAGATAGAGACAGTCCCTGCTGTTTGACGGGCTTACAGTCTAATCGGGGGAGACGGACAGACAAGAACAATGGCATAAATAGAGTCAAGGGGAAGAACATCTCGTAAAAACAATGGCAACTAAATAGAATCAAGGCGATGTACAATTCATTAACAAAATAAATAGGGTAACGAAAATGTATACAGTTGAGCGGACAAGTACAGTGCTGTGGGGATGGGAAGGGAGAGGTGGAGGAGCAGAGGGAAAAGGGGAAAAAGAGGGTTTAGCTGCGGAGAGGTAAAGGGGGTTGGCAGAGGGAGTAGAGGGAGAAGAGGAGCTCAGTCTGGGAAGGCTCTTGGAGGAGGTGAGTTTTAAGTAGGGTTTTGAAGAGGGGAAGAGAATCAGTTTGGCGGAGGTGAGGAGGGAGGGCGTTCCAGGACCGCGGGAGGACGTGGCCCAGGGGTCGATGGCGGGATAGGCGAGACCGAGGGACGGTGACGAGGTGGGCGGCAGAGGAGCGGAGCGTGCGGGGTGGGCGGTAGAAAGAGAGAAGGGAGGAGAGGTAGGAAGGGGCAAGGTGATGGAGAGCCTTAAAGCCTAGAGTGAAGAGTTTTTGTTTGGAGTGGAGGTTGATAGGCAACCACTGGAGTTGTTTAAGAAGGGGATTGACATGCCCAGATCGTTTCTGCAGGAAGATGAGCCGGGCAGCGGAGTGAAGAATAGACTGGAGCGGGGCGAGAGAGGAGGAAGGGAGGTCAGAGAGAAGGCTGACACAGTAGTCTAGCTGGGATATAATGAGAGCCCGTAGCAGTAAGGTAGCCATTTGGGTGGAGAGGAAAGGGCGGATCTTGGCGATATTGTAGAGGTGAAACCGGCAGGTCTTGGTAACGGATAGGATGTGTGGGGTGAACGAGAGAGACGAGTCAAGGATGACACCGAGATTGCGGGCCCGAGAGACGGGAAGGATGGTCGTGCCATCAACGGTGATAGGGAAGTCTGGGAGAGGACCGGGTTTGGGAGGGAAGATGAGGAGCTCAGTCTTGCTCATGTTGAGTTTTAGGTGGCGGGCCGACATCCAGGTGGAGACGTCCTGGAGGCAGGAGGAGATGCGAGCCTGAAGGGAGGGGGAGAGGACGGGGCGGAGATGTAGATCTGTGTGTCATCTGCGTAGAGATGGTAGTCAAAGCCGTGAGAGCGAATGAGTTCACCGAGGGAGTGAGTGTAAATGGAGAACAGAAGAGGGCCAAGAACTGACCCTTGGGGAACTCCAACAGTTAAAGGATGGGAAGGGGAGGAGGCTCCAGCGAAGGAGACCGAGAATGACCGGCCAGAGAGGTAAGAGGAGAACCAGGAGAGGACAGAGTCCGTGAAGCCAAGGTGAGATAAGGTATGGAGGAGGAGGGGATGGTCGACAGTGTCAAAGGCAGCAGAGAGGTCAAGGAGGATCAGAATGGAGTAGGAGCCATTGGATTTGGCAAGAAGGAGGTCACGGGTGACCTTAGAGAGAGCAGTCTCGGTAGAGTGGAGGGGACGGAAGCCAGATTGGAGGGGGTCTAGGAGAGAATGGGAGTTAAGGAATTCCAAGCATCGATTGTAGAGGACTCGTTCTAGGATTTTGGAAAGGAAGGGTAGTAGGGAGATAGGACGATAACTGGAGGGGGAAGTGGGGTCAAGAGCGGGTTTTTTTAGGATGGGGGAGACGTGGTCATGTTTGAAGGCAGAGGGGAAGGAGCCATTGGAGATTGAGTGGTTAAAAATAGAAGTTAAGGAAGGTAGGAGGGCAGGGGCAATGCTTTTAATAAGGTGAGAGGGAATGGAGTCCGAGGCGCAGGTGGACGGGGTGGCACTTGCGAGGAGGGAGGAGATCTCCTCTGAGGATACTGCAGGAAAGGATGGGAAAGTAGGGGAGAGGGTTGTTGGGCGGGAGGGGAGAGGCGGAGGGGTGACTTTGGGGAGCTCAGACCTGATTGTGTTGATTTTCGTGAGGAAATAGGTGGCCAGATCATTGGGGGTGAGAGATGGGGGAGGGGGAGGACCTGGGGGCCTAAGAAGAGAGTTAAAGGTCCGGAACAATCGGCGGGGGTGACGGGCATGGGTGTCGATGAGGGAGGAGAAGAAGTTTTGCCTGGCGGAGGAGAGGGCAGAGTTAAGGCAGGAAAGGATAAATTTGAAGTGTGTGAGGTCGGCTTGGTGCTTTGACTTTCGCCAGCAGCGCTCAGCAGCTCGAGCATAGGAGCGTAGGAGGCGGACAGAGTAGGTGATCCCGGGCTGTGGGTTAGTGGAGCGAGAGCGGCGGAGGGAAAGGGGGGCGAGAGAGTCGAGATGAGTAGAGAGGGTGAAGTTGAGAGCGGAGACCTGATCATCGAGAGTGGGAAGAGAGGACAGGGCGGCAAGGTGAGGAGAGATGCTATTGGAAAGACGGATGGGATCGAGAGAGAGGAGGTCTCTGTGGGGCAGTAGCGAAGATTTGCAGGGGGAGGGAGTGTGAGAGATGAGGCAGGTGAGAAGGTTATGGTCAGAGAAAGGGATTTCAGAGTTGGTAAGGGAGGAGATAGTGCAGTGGTAGGAGATGACGAGACCGAGGGTGTGACCGAGTCGGTGAGTGGGCGCGGTATGGTGGAGGAGGAGGTCGGCAGATTCGAGGAGGGATAGCAGGCGGGCGGCAGAGGAGTCGTCGGGTACATCCATGTGGATGTTGAAGTCTCCGAGGATCAGAGTGGGCAGAGAGAAGGAGAGAAGGAAGGTGAGAAAGGGGACAAGGTGGTTGAAGAAGTCGGAGGTGGGACCGGGAGGGCGGTAGATGACAGCGACAAGTAACTGGAGGGGGTGGTAGAGGCGAATGATATGGGCTTCGAAGGAGGGGAAGGAGAGGGAGGGGGGAGGAGGGATAGTGCGGAAGCGGCAACGGGGCGAGAGGAGGAAGCCGACGCCTCCTCCCTTACCGGTGAGTCTGGGGGAGTGGGAGAAGGAGAGGCCTCCGCTGGAGAGAGCGGCGGCGGAGACCGTGTCTTTGGGAGAGAGCCACGTTTCTGAAAGGGCGAGGAGGAGGAGAGAGCGAGAGAGGAAAAGGTCATGGATGAAAGGTAGCTTACCTGTAATAGTGCGGGGGTTCCAGAGGCCACACTTGAAAGTAGCTGTGGGTGCAAGGGAGGGAGGGGGGGGAAGGGCGGGGGGAGGGGAGGGTTTGGATGGGAAGGAGGTGGCGGGGCCCTGGACGGGCAGAGGGGGATGAGGGGTAGCGGTGGGACAAGAGGACTGGGATGGGGCGTGGGTGGATTTCCACCCTTTATTCACCACATAGCACATATCCATAATTTAGTTATGTATATTGTCTTGACTCCTCTTCTAGACTTACAGTCATTGCTCACTGTGGGCAGGGAACATGTCCACCAACTCTGTTGCATTGTATGCTTAGCACAGTGCTCTGCATACAGTAGGTGTTCAATAAATACAATTGACTGATTGGGCGAGGACAAGAATATACCAGAGTTGACAGATATGTTCCCAGTCCACAACAAGCTTCAGTCTAGAGAATCTTCAGTCTAGACGATGAAGATTTGAATATCAGGACCAAAGATTGTAACTGCTCTCCTTACTAGCTGCCTGTCACACTTCCAGGGCTGCCATGATGTGGCTCTACACAGATCATCACCCCTGTGGTAAAAACATCCCAAATGCATATTCTGTTGACATTAGAATATATCTTGTCCCTCTTAACCATTTGTTTTGGATCATTGCTCAACTCTAATGACAAGCATCCAAAATCTATTCAATATTAATATTTCCATAGACAGTGTGTGCAAGGAAGCAAAATAATCTCTCTCATGGACACTCATATTTGTCTATATAGCCCTGTCTTCCTCAACATCTAGGAACTGCCTACTGTAAAATGGCCTACTGGCCTTCTAGTTGACTCATGTTCTACTTGGATAGCTAGTCCCATTAGAGTGTTAGCCTCTAATGGACAAGAAATGTGTCACTTCTTTATTATTTTGTACTTCCAAGTGTCTAGTATTGTGTACTGCACCAACTGGGTGCTCAATATATGCTACTACTATCAATTAAATGTTCAGATATGGAACACCTTGGGTAATTACATCACACTCATTGTTGAATTGAAAGGAGCTGAGTATTTAGGAAGCTAGTACCAACCCGATAACCCTCTGACTGAAAAGCATCGAGTCCTAGTGGAAAGAGCATTAGCCTGGAAGACCTGGGTTTTACTTATGCTCTACCAGCTGCAAGTTGTGTGACCTCAGGAATATCACTTACATTTTCTGTGCTATAGTTTCCTTATCTGTTAAATGGGGATTAAAAATCTGTTCTCCTTCTCTCAAACTGTGAACCCTTTATGGGACAGGGGCCATGTCCAATCTGATTTCATGGGGTTTGGCACCTAATAAGCCCTTAACAGATACCACTGTTATTATTAATATTCTGCATTAGACGAAGGCCCAAAACCCATTAGTCTGACTCCCTCATTATGCTGCTTAAGGTACAGTGTGGCTATTTTTAATGCTATTTAGACAAGGGCATAGAGTTAATGTATTAAAGGTAAGGTCTGAGTCTGCAGTTACCTACTGCTTTCTGATAGATTCTAAGTCGAGTTTTCAACAAAGCAGCTTGAGTCTTGAGCACATGCAGAGTTAATGGGGCTCTATTTTTATACAGTTTACCTCAGAAAACCCAGCGGAGCGACTAGCATGAAGCTACATTTGCCTACTTTGAAAGGAGAGCAGAAAAAATTATTAGAATATGTTTCCAGGACATTTCTATACATTCAAATGGATTATTAAATCAGGTCTTTTAGCTTTTGGGTCAGGCTTAGGAACTCAATATCCCTGACTCTCTCAATTAGATTATTTTATTGCCCTTCCTTCAACATAAAGCTCCACTGAGAAGCTCAGTAAAGCTTTCTCATATCCAGAGCCCTTAGAAATTGTATACTTTGAATTTGTATAGCACTTTTTTCCAACATGTTTTCACATTCCTCATTTCATTAAATCACATTTATCTTCATTTTCAGGCCTAGATTTCCATACCTATTTATCTGAGAAGGATATTTAGTCTTGAAAGTATTCTTTATAGATTCAGAAAAAAATGATGCTTTCCAAAGGCAAATCAGTAATTCATATATTTCCACTCACCAGTCTCAGGAATTTGTCAGCAAGTGCCTAGCTTTGTAGCTTCAGCAGGGGGTTGGGAGGGGACAGACCTTTGCCTTCTCTAATGACAGTCACTATATGAGCCTCTTCATTACATCGTCCCTGATGGCTGACCGTAAGGGAATTTTTAATGAAGGGAATTGAGAGGAAATGGCTGCACCCATGCTTTGCCTTTGGAAAGGCTTTTTTTTTTTTTTTTTACCTCATTCCCACTCCTATTTCTCACGTTACCTTTAACCCTTCTCACTGAGATTACCCCACCTAGTAGCCCTCTCTTTACATCTAATGACCCATATACATGCCAATAGTAACAATTATATCCAAAAACTGGAACATTCTCTCTCAACCTTTCTGAACCAAATGGTCAGTTAAAAATCTGTTTTCTGAGCCCTTGCTGTGTACAGAACACTCTATTGAGGACTAATAATAATAATAATAATAATAATAATGTTGGTATTTGTTAAGCACTTACTATGTGCCAAGCACTATTCTAAGTGCTAGGGTAGATATAGGGTAATCAGGTTGTCCCATGTGAGGCTCACAGTCTTAATCCCCATTTTACAGATGAGGTAACTGAGGCACAGATAAGTTAAGTGACTTGCCCAAAGTCACACAGTTGACAGGTGACAGAGCCGGCATTAGAACTCATGACCTTTAGCTCCTAAACCCATGCTCTTTCCACTGAGTCACACTGCTTCTCTATGATGAAGCCTACGATGAAGTTGAATATTCAACCCCTATCCAAGAAGTTAACACTCTTAATGGGGTAACAAAAAAATACAAATTATTTAGAAATAGTGAGAACAAAAGAAACAACACCACATTAACTGTTGATAGGAAGAGTGTGGCATGATTTATTCAACATCAAATGACAGGATAGGATCAGATACACTGAAGTCCTAGAAAATGGTAAATCTTCTAGCATTGAAGTTATGCTTACTACAACACAATTATTTTGGGATGAATACATTAGGAGAATGAATGACCTCAAAATACTCAAGCAGCTGCAGAATGTTGAAATGAAGTTGGGAAATGGAAAGGGAATGAAAAAAAAATAATAATTTCAGGATGTAGTAAGACTAAGCTTCAGACCTCAGTGCATCTCTACTGAATGCTGGGAGTTTACTGCTGCAGAGAGACCACTATGAATCACTGCAGTTTAGAAAGAAATGGCTATTTGTAGCAGAGCTCCATAAGGAACATGGAACAAGGAAACAAAGGTGTAAACACAACACAAACAACCTGAGAACATTGTAAGGTTAGGATTTGGTGTATGAACAGTGAGATTAGGATTGCATCCCTGCACTGACCTGTTCAGTAAAACCTTCATCAATCAGTGGTATTTATTGAGGAAATTATTATTATTATATAGTATATATTAAAATTGAGGCATTGGTTAAATGCTTACTATGTGTCAAGTATTGAGGCAGATACAAGATAATTAAGTCAGAAACAGTTCTGGTTCCACATAGCGTTTACAATCTAAGTAGGAGGGCAAAAGGCCTTTAATCCCCATTTTACAGGTGAGAAAACTGAGGCTCAGAGCATTTATTGCATTTATTTGCCTTACCATATTTAGACTACAAGCCTCTTGAGAAAATAAGTATTAAATAACTAAAATTTCTGTAAGAAAGAACAAAGTCATAAACTGTTAGTGATTTAAAACACATTAACTATGAGTTATTGTATTTATTAAGCACTTACTACATACTAAGTGCTAAGGTAGATACAAGATTATGAGGTCAAACACAATCCCTGTCCCAAATGGGACTCCCAATTTTTGTATCTCCATTTTCCAGATGAGGAATCAGAGGCTCAGAGGGATTTTGACTTCCCCGGGTCATACAACAGGCCACTGGCAGAGGTAGGACTTATACTTCCTGATTCCTAGTCTCATGTTCTTTTCACTACGTACCACTGCCTCCCCAAATAGTACTTATTTTAGAGATAGTGGGAAAAAATAGAGTAGAAGGATATGTCCTGAAATGATATAGTACAGTACAGTGCTCTGCACACAGTGAGTGCTCAATAAATATGATTTATTAATGAACAAATTAATTAATTAGTTAATTAATATGGGTGGGAGAATGGAGTTGATTACTCAAGGACTTAGATGATGGAGAAGTGCTGAAGTGGAAAATAGGGTGGAAATTGAGGAATGGGGAAATAGTAGAAAAGGGAAACTAGGGTGATGTAGGGTGAGGGTGAGAGATTATTCAGGGCATCCTTAGCTTCCCATTTGCCAAAACACTCTGTAAAACATCGGAGAAGATACAAATAAATAAAATCTACAAAGAAATATCCCATTTTGAAGTGCCAGAAACATAACACTTCAAATTATTTGGAATCTAATTACAGTATCTGATATTTTTATTAATGAAGGATAAGGCAATTAGTTGGGGAAAGTAGCTGTTTTAAACTGTGCTACTTTTAATAAATATGAATTTCAATGAGATAGTCCTTTGACATAGAAACTTTTTCCTTTGATTTTTTTTCTGCTTTGAAAGTAAAAGTTTAATAGTGGATAGAACTATAGCTATTTTATTAATGACCTTGTCCTGCCAAAAATGTTGTGTTTTCTTTATGTAGGCAAAAGATACTATTTCTACAGTGTCTTTAACTCACAATAGGCATGAAATATTTTAATATTAAGTTCCCCTACAGATTTCCTCTGTCATTTTGTCGACCATGCTCTCTGCCTGAGCAATGCAGAAACACTCTTGAAAACTGAGTTACATTTCTAAGATGGAAAATGATGCAAATAATCTAAAATAAAAAGCAGTTTTTTTTAATGGCCTTTATAAAGAGTCTACATATAGAGTCCACCCAAACACCTGCTTTGTGGTTCACTATATTCATTCTTTTAATTGCATATACTGAGTACTTACTTTGTGTGAAGCACTGTACTAGTCACTTGGGAGAGTAAAATAACAACAGACACATTCCCTGCCCACAACAAGCTCACAGTTTGGGGAAGGGGGAGACAGACATTAATATTCACAAATTAATAAATACAGATATCTACAGACTTATACATATACCTTTATATATTTGACAATCTTGAATAATCTCTTGTCATTTATTTTTGTGATATTCCAGATCAAATTTCATTTATGATACATTTCTTAGGTAAAGATAATATTCATTTATCTCATTGCAAAAATGAGCCCACAGCTTGATAAAAGTATATTATAAACATTTATTTGTCCAGTCCAGTAATGTACTGATTATTAAATTCCTAACTCACAAATGACTAGAGACCAAATAATCATTTTTCAAGAATTTGTACTACTTCTTGTATAATTAAATCAAGTATTTTTCAAATGTGTTTCCTACTTCCACAAGACAACCTGTCAAAAACTGGAATTGTTATTGTTCATGTTAGACTGCAGGTATCACCTTGAGTCATTACAGAATAAGTATCCTATTAATTTTAAATACCCTGATATTCTCTAAAATTGAAACGGCAATCACAAACGTAAGCTTTCTTGGAAGACAAAGATAATAATGGGTCTGACTCATCCTCTGGATGAGAGATGTCTCTCAAGACATTTGAAGTGGAAGAGTATATGCATTTCTTTTATATTATTAAAAGACATTGTGCACATTTTCAGAAAAATTAGTGGGCTAGATAGAAATTTAGAGATGCAGAAGAGAAAATTTAAGGATGTTAGAATATTACATCCATCAACACTAGGATGGCTATTTCAGGCCCACCACCCCAGAGTTTCTCCAGGTATCATATTGCCAGTGTTACAGGCAATATACTAGCACTGAGAGGGCATTCAATTGACTTAATGTAGATTAATCAATCTATCATTTGTATTTATTGAGCTCTTACTCCGTGCAGATTACTAAGTGCTTGGGAGAATACAGAAGAATTAGTAGACCTGAGACCTTCCCTCAGTGAGCTTACAATCTAGTGGAGGAAGCCAACACTAGAATATATTACAGGTGGGTGGGAGCAAAATAATTTAAAGATAGAGGTACAAAAGTGCTGTCTGTCTAGTGGATGGGGAGGAAAGTACCTACCTTCTGGGCTGAGGGGTTGAGGATTCAAGTTCATTCATCCAACAGTATTTATTGAGCACTTAATATGTTCAGAGCACTGTACTAAGCACTTGGAATGTACAATTCAGCAACAAGTGTATAGGTAATGCAGAAGGATGGAATTATGTAGGCAAATGAAAAATTAGTTAGGAAGGATTCACTCATTCAGTCATATTTATTGAGCACTTACTGTGTGCAGAGCACTGTACTAAGTGCTTGGAATGTACAATTCGGGAACAGATAGTCAATCCCTGTCCAACAATGGGCTCACACTCTAAAAAGACAACAAAACAAAAAGGAGATGTAATTTTAGTAGGACATGGGAGGTGCGGATGACATTAATGAGAGTATTCATGGTCTACTTATGATCACATTTTTATATTGGGTAGGTAGGCCCAGATGACTGAGAGGGTCAGTGGGATGTTTGGGTTGACCTCAGGGGAACGTAGATCTCATGCAGTTCATCGAGAATGTGACCTTCTGTCCAATTTTGGGGACTGGGAGAAGACACACTTAGAGAGTAGTGACTTGGACTGTAAATTCTTCCCACTCTTCCCAACCAAAGTAAAGCAATGGCCATCACCTCTGCTCATACATAGGACCGATCCCTGCTTTCTAGTTAGTAGAATCCTAAACATCTGCTTACATTTGGGATGGCTAGGAAGAGAAGGTATAGTTGGTGTGGTGGTGGAATATGTCTGAAACAGGACACTTCATATTTCCACCCAAACCATGTCTTCCCTCTGACTTTCCTATCACTATAGACAGTGCAGTATCCTCCATGTCTCAAAAGCCCACAAACTTGGGGTTATCCATTACTTATATCTCTCATTCAACACACATATCCAAACCATCACCTAATCCTTGTCTGTTCAACCTTCACAACATTGCTAAAATCCACCTTTTTCTCAACATCCACAATGCTAACATTTTGATCTAAATAAAACATCAAAATACATATCATACACCTGAGTTCTCCTCTCTGTCTATCCCACCTTGATTACTCCAGACTCCTCACTGACCTCTCTGTCTCTTCCTTCTTTGAACCATACTCTGTTGCCTGGATTAATTTTCTACTAAACCATTAAATCCACGTTTCCCCACTCCACAGGAACCTCCAGTGGTTCATTCATTCATTCAATCATATTTATTGAGCGCTTACTGTGTGCAGAGCATTGAACTAAGTGACTGGATAGTACAATAGCGCAAGATAAAGAGAGACAATCCCTGCCCACAATGGGCACACAGTCTAGAGGAGGGGAGACAGATATCAATACAAGTTACCCATCCAAATCCACATCAAAGAGAAACTCCTTGTCATAGGCTCTACAGCACTCAATCTCCTTGCTCCCTCCTACCTTACCTTCCTTATTTCCTACTACAACCGAACCCACACACATTCCTTCTCCAGTGCAAATCTCAATCTCACCTTTCTCCCTGCCGACCCTTTGCCCACATCCTGCTACTGGCCTGGAATGCCCTCCCTCTTCAAAGCTTACAGATGATCACTCTCCCAACCTTCCAAGTCCTATTAAAAGCACATATTCTCCAAGAGGCCTTCCCTGATTGTCTTCATTTCCTCTCTCCCGCTCCCTTCTTTGTCAGTCTTGAACTTTATTCACCTCTTTCTCAACCTAAAAGCACTTATGTACATAGCAGTAATTTATTTATTTATATTAATGTCTGTCACCTCCTCTAGACTGTAAGATCATTGTGGGCAGGGATCCTCTCCACCAACTGTTATAGTACCCTTCCAAGCACTTAGTATAGTTGTCTGTATGCAGTAAGAGCTCAATAAATGTAATTGATTGATTGAACTGCCATGGGCCTTGGTTACTGGGAAGTGTATGGAGGTGGAGGATAGCCCTATAGTGAGGATATTTTGTCCTGAAGCTACTACAGAAATATGTTTGTGTGCATGTGTGTGTGTTTGTGGGTGGGGAAAGGGAAAAACTGTAGCTGTGCTCTTCAGTCACCTCCCAGTGGAACTCAAGGAACCATAAAGAATGTAAGGTAAATGAGAGAAGAGTTTCTGCCTAAAGCCATCCTGCTAGAGTTGTAAAACTCATTTGCACCATGAGGGAAGAATAGACAAATTATTGATGATCTTATCAACTTTCAAAAGAAAAGAAACTGATTTAAATGGGGACTCTATTTTCCTCCAGGAAATACAACTATTTATTTTCTGCCTTCCTGCCAAATGAAGATGGAAACTAAAAATAAAAACCTTTCAGAATTCCTAGTTTATTTTATTGTTATTTATTCCAACTGAATGGTAATTTTAGTTTCAAGAGTAAGTGAAGAGATAGGCGAAATAAATTTTTTATTCATCTATATATTTCTCTGTCAAGTTTACACATCTTGAGAATTATTGCTAGTGTCATTAGTTTTCTTTGTATCTATTGCTGACAAAACTTTATAGCCAGACAACATTCTGACCAACAGATTGTATTTTTAATGTTGTTATATTGCCCCACTCTATTCTATCAGTAAATATAGGACTGCAGTAAATTAAACAATTAGCATTCCATCTACAAACACCACCTATGTAGAGGAAAATCAATACTTGGTAGAAATTATAGTGAAAAAGGTTAATAGGATTCAATTTTATCAATGTTAATAAAGAACAAGATAATTAATGCCAATTAATGCCAGGGCTTCATTTTGTCCAATATAATACCAGTAGCTGTTCTCGTACAATTTAAAGTCAAGCAAAATCGTATATTCTGTCCATGTAATCCTTGCTATAAGAAAAAAAAACAAAAAAACAAACCACCATATACATGAGCAAAATGTGTAGCAAAGTAAGCTACTTTTCTTCTTAGATATTGTCATTTTCAATTCATACAACTTTATGGTTCTTTTTTCCAGAGAGTTTTCATGATAAAAAATATACAGAAGTGGTTTACTATTTCTGCCTTCATTGTGGTAAAAATGTAAGTCTATACCCTTGCCTTGGATCAACATTTTGATCCAAGACATTCAATTATATTTATTGAACACTTACTGTGTGCAGACCACTGTACTAAGTATTTGGGAGAGTACAGTACAAAAATGAAACAGATCACCTGTCCACAATGAGCTTGCTGTCTAGAGCTGGGGAGACAGATATTAATGTAATGAAATTACATGAAATACAGATAAATACTATGGGTCTGGGAGTGAGGAAGAACTAAAGGAGCAAGTTAGGGCAACACTCAAGGGAGTGGGAGAAGAGTAAAGAGGGGACTTAGGGAAGGCCTCTTGGAGATGTTCCTTCAATAAGGTTTTGAAGTGGGGAGTGTAATTGTCTGTACAATCACTTGATCATCTGTCTTTGACTCTTTCCCAGGAGGCTGCTGCCCAGCACAGGTGAATCAACTTTGCCTAACTCTTTGGTGTCCATTAAGGGAAACCCTAATGATAGAATATTTCTCAATGGCATAGCTCTACGCTTCATTAGCATACACAAACTGTCCTGCCATGTTAAGACATTGAATCATAGGAAAGAAGCTACTTTCATATGTTTTTAAATTGTATGATTGGCTTTTTGTCTATCAACTGTTTAAAGGTTTCCCTTTATTTAGGTCTTTGTACAAAACTCCTGAAGACCTGCTGTTCAAATAGTGAGCACAGAACATCCCAAACTCTTCCTTTCTTGTAATATTATGATAATAATAATAATAATGTTGATATTTGTTAAGCACTTACTATGTGCTGAGCACTGTTCTAAGCACTGGGGTAGATACAGGATAATCAGGTTGTCCCACGTGAGGTTCACAGTCTTCATCCCCATTTTACAGATGAGGGAACTGAGGCACAGAGAAGCAAATTGACTTGCCCAAAGTCACATAGTGGACAAGTGGCAGAGCCGGAGTTAGAACCCATGACCTCTGATTCCTAAGCCCATGGTCTTTCCACTGAGCCACACTGTTTCTCTATCGAAGTGAGCCCCATGTGGGACAGGAAGTGTTTCGGATTGTACTTTATCTACCCTAGTAATTATGTGCTAGGCACTTTTCCCAAGGTAAACCCGTGGTATCCACCATCTCAAGGTGAAATGCTCTTTTGTGACCGGCCGAGCAAGCAGGAGGAACTGGGAAGTGTAGATGGGAAACCACCCCAAATTGCTAAATTGAAAGCCTAAGCCGGAATTATAGAAGGTGTCCCTCGCCCCCGTGCCCATCAAATTTGGTATGGAGTCGGGCAAGGCAGAGATTGGATAAACTGAGGCCGGAGCTGGAATGGCCTAGAAGCATGGGTAATAAACACCTGCAGTTTCTGATCTTCTATGCAGTGGATTGAGACTTGCAGCAGCCGGCTGCAGGTCACCTCTGCCCAGAGAGTGATATGCCCACTCTGCCTGCACCGTGAGGAGCCGTGGGATGGTTAGGTGAGTGTCCCACCCTGCTGAATGCTCGTAGGACTGGAAGCCAGGCACTTGAATGCTCTTGGGGCTGGAAGCCAGACGCATAAGTGGATTCCTCTCAAGTTGGAAGTGCATGTGGGTGAAAGAGAGCAAGCCGCCTCACAACATGTGGGTAATGCATAAGTGGATTCTTCCTGAGTAGGAAGTGCTCGTGGGTGGGAGCTAGCCACTTCACCATTTGCAAACAAACTAGAAGTGAATTCCTCCTGGGTGGGATGTGGGTGTTTTTACCACGTGCGAGTAACGAATAAGTATATTCTTCCTGTTAGGGAAGCTCTAATATCATTAAATAATCATATTCCTCTTGAAATGGGAGTTCAATTTACCGCCTCTAAAATAATCAAAAGGTTCAATTCTCTATGCCAAAATAATCAAACAATTCAATTCACCTCATGGAATGAATTTTGAATTAAACTCAAACTTTCTGTCCCCAGTCTCTCTCTCGCCGCACTGATTCCACAACAAACCTGTCGCCAGGTGATGGGTGACAGTACAGAGTGCTTAACAAATGCCAAAATTATCATTGATTCAAGAATAATGATTTGAAAGTTACAATTGTTGCTAATCTTAATACAACTCTGCTCATTTTTCCCCTTTAGATCCCTGGCCCTAGTGGACAATCACTTGTACTCTACCTTACCTCCAGTGTAATAATAGTCAGTTGGTCTGGGCTGGATTAACCTTCCCTGGCAGCCCAGATTTACTTATTTTAAGAGACTCCTAGATGCTAACAATATATTACGCTGTGCATGCCACAATACAATAATATCACTGTAACACTGGCTTGATTCAAAGCCGCAACCATTGCAGCCAACTGAGGGTTAGTGGGGCGGGGGGAAGACGAGGAGGAGGAGGGAAGAGGGAAAAGTGACAAGGAAAGGACAGGAAAGATAGGGGGCAGGAAAGGGACTGAAAGGAAGGAAACTGGGCTGTAATTTTCTTTTTTTTTTGGTGTGTGTGTGTGGTGTATGTGTTAAGTGATTACTATGTGTTTACTATGTGTCAGACACCATACTAAAATATGGGCTAGATATAACTGAGTTTGACTCAGACCCTTCCCCACATAGGGCTCAAAGTCTTATTCACCATTTTTCAGATGAGGTAACTGAGGCACAGAGAAGTTAAGTGACTTGCCTAAACTCATAGAGCAGGTAAGTAGAGCAAGGGGGATTAGAACCCATTATCTGTCGCCCAGCCCCATGCACTTTCCACTAGGCCAGGCTGCTTCTCTGCCACTTGGCTGCTGTGTGATCTTGGGCAAGTCACTTAACTGCTCTGTGCCTCAGTTACCTCATCTGTTAAATGGGGATTAAGACTGTGAGCCCATGTGGGACAACGTGGTTACCTTGTATCTACCCTAGCACTTAGAACAGGGCTTGGAATATAGCAGGTGGTTAACATACTATTATTATTATTATTTCCCAGGTTGAGAGCCACATTTGCATAGACTACAGACCACTGATTTAATACTTTTAAAATTTCATTATTTCTAGTTTCAAATTTTTTTTTTTCCAGTGAATGTCTTCATGACTGAATATCCCACCTTTCTGTGAAGATGCTTGTTTTTTGCCAGGTTTCAACAAGTTCCTTCAACCAGCAACTATTTCTGTAACCTAGCAATTCATTATTTCCCTGGAACTAATATGAAATGCCTCTTTCCCCTTGTGCAAACTGGTGGTCACCTCTCTACTTTTCCTAGCAGTTTTTGAGTAGTAAAGTGGAGTTCCTGAAAGCCTGTAATCAGCAGGCATTTCATTTAAGCTTGTCAAGTTCCTGCAAAGAATTTTCAAGTAACTCAGTGACCCCTGAAATCTCATTGCTAGAGTCAGCAAAAGTCTGCAAAAATCAAAGAGTAGCTATTATGGAAGCCTCCTGAAGCCAGTTCTCAAACTTTGATAGTAATGGAATAATTTAAATCTGACACCTTACAAATAACAGAGTCCATATTGCAGTCCATAGTAGTATATTAACACTTCTTTTGGGGCATGTACAATCCACAAAAATAATTGGAATTTGGAAGATTGAATGAAATAGCATCTGCTTTGTTACTCTACCTATTTTTAACTGGTTTGCATGTTTATAGAGATGGATTACTCCTAAGGGAAAGCACCATATTTTGGGGGAAATAGAAGCAGATGGCTCCCAGCAATCACATACACAAACATCATTTTACACGTTGATAGAACCTAAGAGTCATTATCTTACCTTAATATGGCTTAGTGCAGTATTTTCCAGAGGGAGGTGCAGTTTGCTGGAAAATGTCATCAGTTGCAGGAGCTACTTTCTGTGCGAGCTAGGGAGAAAAACTGAGGGAGGGATGGAATAGCAGAAGATACAGAATGATAGCTAAAGAATATTCAGAAAGGAAAATGCATATGTCAGTCATCTGAGGTAGGTGAGAGTAGAAAATGTTGAGGTTGAGAGGGGAAGCTGATAAGGAAAAAGGGGAAAAGCAAAAGGGGAAATTTAAACAAACTGAAAGGAGGTCTGTGAAATAAAGGAAGATCTCATAAGGAAAACTGGTGGATGGGTACCTCTTGGGATAGCATATGAGATGGAGTGTGCCATGATTTTAACCTTTTGCCAACTGTTCAAATAACTGGGATTGACCATAATTAATGATTAGGGATACAGCATGGCCCAGTGGAATTGGGAGGATCTAATCCTAGCTCAGCCTTTGACCTGCTGTGAGAGCCTGGATTATACACCTAAGTAGCAGTAACAGTGATATTTAGTGGGTGCCTACTGGATGTTATGCACTCTAATAAGTCTTTGAGCAGTAGTAACAATATTCCTTGAGTGGCCGTATTGGTATTTACTGAGTACCCACTTCATGCAAAACAGTGTCCTAATAACTTGTGAATACTGAACGAAGAAGTGACAAATATCTTCAAAGAGGTTATACACTAATACATGAGCAACACATAAAAAAAATTTACTAAAGGTAGAGGAGTCAAGATAATTGAATAAATGTACTTACCAAAGTGAGGAGGATGAATACAAATAAGTTATTAAATTCTAGAGGACAACAGAAACAAGAGAAAAATTCCCTGCCCTCAAGTAGCTTACATACTAATATAGAGGATGTCACCTAGAAGCCCTGCACCCTTTCTTCAGGCTGACCTTCAGACAACAGAGAAACAATTTGGAAAGGCACTGATCAGACAGCGTGGCTCAGTGGAAAGAGCATGGGCTTTGGAGTCAGAGGTCATGAGTTCGAATCCCAGGTCTGCCACTTGTCAGCTGTGTGATTGGGGGCAAGTCACTTCACTTCTCTGTGCCTCAGTTACCTCATCTGTAAAATGGGGATGAAGACTGTGAGCCCCACGTGGGACAACCTGATTCCCCTGTGTCTACCCCAGCACTTAGAACAGTGCTCGGCACATAGTAAGCACTTAACAAATACCAACATTATTATTATTAGAAGGTAGCCAAGCAGATGATACAAGAAACAGGAGTGGTACACAATATCTGATTGCATAACTTGGGACCAGGATACCTAACTGCATCTTAACTGATGGGAAAAATGGAATCAGAGAAGGGGTACAGACCTCTGCATTGGACAATTTTGTTGGGGGGATGGGTAAATAGGGAAGAGTTTTGCTTAGTTGGGAGTGTGAGCCCATTATTGGGCAGGAATTGTCTCTTATCTGTTCCCAAATTGTACATTCCAAGTGCTTAGTACAGTCCTCTGCACATAGTAGCACTCAATAAATTCTATTTAATGAATGAATGAAGGGATGGTGTTAATGAAAAGGAGGATCTTTAATGTGTCAGGATATGGTGGGAAATGAACTAGAATTGGGCCAGAGTGGAAGCTATTTGGCTACAGATTTCAAGAAATGTGTAGGAAGAACTCGTAGGATCTGACAGGAGAAATAATGTGAGAGCAAAAAAAAAAAAAACACAACAGTGAGAAGTCAAGGATGACATCAAGTTTGTGGGCTTTGGGACAAGGAGGATGGTGATGTTAACACAGATGGCAAAGCTAGGAAGAGGATACGGTTTAGTAAGAGAGATAAGTAGTTGAATTTTAAACATATTGATAATAATAAAATCAATGTGATATTTGTTACTTACTATGTGCCAGTCACTGTACTAAGTGCTGGGGTAGATACAAGATCATTAGTTGGACACAGTTTCTGTGCCAAATAGGGTTCATAGTCTTAATTCCCATTTTACAGATCATATAACTGAGGCATTGATAAGTTAAGTGACTTGCCCAAGGTCACGCAGTAGATAAGTGGCAGGTAGGATTAGAACCCAGGTCCTTCTGATCCCAGACTTTATCCACTAGGCCACAATGCTTCTAATGATGCAGCTTCTCATAATGGTGAGGTGCTGCAGGAATATGCAGGAGGAAACATCTTGGAGGCAAGAAAAGATTAGGATTATAATTAGAAGGATTTGTGCTGAAAAGCTGGATTTGGGAGTCATGTGCATCAGAAAATATACTACTCTTCAAATTTATTAAGTTGTCAGTTTTTTATGGGACATGGATGGTCTCTGATTTGATTATTTTGTATCTATCCCAGAGTTTAACACAATGCTTGTCACAGTGCAAGCAACTATTAAATACTATAATCAGGTACCTACAGAATTACTTCAGCACGAATATGCTTCTTTCTACCCTGTCATTTTTAAAACGGGGATACGTCCTTATGACTTTCCCATCACTCTAGATCCTTATGACTTTCCCATCACTCTAGACAACACTACTCTCCTTCCTATCTCACAAGGCCATAACCTTGCATTAGTCTCAACTTACCTCTCTTATTCAACACACATTTTCAGTGTCATCAAATCCTGCCAGTTCTAGGTAACACAATATTGCTATCTGCCCTTTTGTCTCCATCCACACTCCTACTAGGCAGATCCAAACGCTTAGCAAAATTTACTCCTCATTGACCTCCCTATCTCCTGACTCTCCCCACTCCATTTTATACTTCATTCTGCTGTCTGGATCATTTTCTTGAAAAACCATTCAATCCACATCTCCCCACTCATCGAGTATGTCCAGTGGCTCCACGTCAAATGGAAACTTGGTTACCAGAGGCTTTAAAGCACTCAGTCAGCTCTCCCCATACTTGATTTCCTCAAGCAACAGAACACACTACTTCACTAGTCTAATGTCAACCTACTCACCTTATCATGATCTTAACTCTTTTGTTGCCAACTTATTGTTCACATCCTCCCTCTGGCCTGGAACTCTCTCAACCCACCTAGGAAGACTTATTAAAATTGCATCTCTTCCAAAAGGCTTTCCCTAAGTCATTTCCCTTTCTCCCTCTCCCTTCACCTATGTACTTGGAGTTGTACTTTTTAAACACTTTAGATTCATACCACCCTCATCCCCACAGCACATATACAGATATAATATACCATAATTTATTATCTGATTCCTGCTCTAAATTGTAAGCTCATTACAGGCAGGGAATGCATCTATCAACTGTTGTGTTGTATTCTCCTCAGTGCTTAGTACAGTGCTCTGCACACAGCAATCACTCAGTAACTACAACTACAATAACTACAACTCATACAATTAAGCGTTTTTGTCTAGAAGGCAATTGAAACTAAAGCATATACTGAAACCCAACAGTTGTGTGATGATAAAAATTAAAATGGAATTACTAGTCCGTGTTTTTTTAAAAAAAAAAATTTCAAAAACATGAACTCTCATCTGATTCTAATCTATTGGTCATTATATTTTCAACCCAATTTCAAATTCTGAATGTGTTCTTGTAGCACAAATGGTATAGTTAAAAAAATAATAAGTGCATAGTTTTTTCAAAGGTAAAATCAATTCAGTGTTCTTAACCACTCTTCCCCAAATTCAAAGTGCTGAGTACGTATGCCTCCCTATAATGTCTCAAGGTCTTTGTGATCAAGGACTGTGACATTTGTTTCACAGAACATGATTAGCTATGTCAGCTCAATGCAAGGACTGAGGAAAATCTCTTTCAAATAACATTGAGCTCTAATAAATGCCCTAAGCCACATATGAGTGAGAAAGATATAAAGCATGTTGTAACAGCTACTGTGTGGGAATCATTAAGCAGAACCTTTTAGTGCTTAAAAGGCTGTATAACTCTCATTAGGCAAAGTCTCAGTCATGGATTCCAGCTTTTATTATGCTTGTACCTCCACACATCCACTGCTCTCTACAGTTGAACATGAATAATTCTGAGTGTAGAAATTTAAAAATATTTCATCTTTTTAATTTCAGGAAACAGCTTTCCCATTCCAGAACTTTATTTCTATTGTGGAGTTGAAAAGAAAAAAATATTTTTTCTTTCTCTGCAAAGACACTGATTACATGAGAGGTTAACTATTTCAGATTATATGAAATGAATCAGCAGAAAAATGATTCTGATTCCACATGTAGCTAATTTATTGGAACAGAAAATGATTCAGTGGATTTATTTTGCACTATAGTTTGTGAAAACACGAATCCTGTATATGTGCACGCTCGCTCTCTCAAACACACACATACGCACACACACAACATTATTGCAAGCCTGAGGGAGAGATTAGGAGGAAAAAATGCTGATAACTGAAACCAAATGTGGGATGCTGCAGCTTCTTTTTCTTATTGATGCCTGCACAGGGCATTTTCCATGCCCATTTGAAGTGAATGACAAATTGGAGTCCTCTGCTACTTTATATAGATAGAAGCTCTCAGCTGTACTTCAAAATCAGGACGTAGCACTAATGGATTTACCGAAACTCCACAGAAAAGCATTAGCAGAGACTCCTGGACTCAGAGTGGGTCATTTCTATCTTTCAGAATTAACTCGTGACTTCAGTTTCTCTTTCACCCAAAAGGGAAATGAATCTACCCCCTTCAAGCCTCAAATTGCAGTAGTCATATGTCAGTAAGGACTGGTGGCTGTAATCTTCTAAGACAAGTCACCATCAATTAAGATGGTCCCTGATGGCACTCAAGAATACCAGTCTTTTGCCAACTTGGATGCAACTGGCATATACTTTGTTAGATGTCTTAAATTATGTGCTTATGGCATCATACAAACAAAAAAGACTCATTTCAGAAATATTCAGAACTTATAGCATGTCTCTAGAGGGAATTCAAGGACTGTGTCCAATCTGCTTCCATTGTACTTACTCTACCATATAGTAAGATTAAGGCAAACTTTCACACAGTATGTTAAAGGCACATAGTAGACCTTTAACAAACATTACTATTATAATCACTCTAGACATTAACCTTGTTATGGGCAGGAACCGTGTCTGCTTATTCTGTCATATTTCAAGCACTTAGTACAGTGTCTGCACATAGTAAGTGCTCAATAAATGCCATTGATTGATTGATAATTTCTGACCCTCTCCCTTTCTCCACAGCCACTGTGTTATCCTCCAAGACCTCTGTAGACACAGTTCCTGAGCCATGAGACTTTGTGGCAGAGTCAGTGTGGAGAGAAGCTGGGCATTTTAAGTAAAAATATCAGTAATACAGTTGTATTTTTTGCACAAGATCAATTGAAAACCAAACTATCTGCTATAAACCAGATGAACTTCTACCCTGGCACCTATGCTGCAACAGTGCCAGTCAATCAATCAAATCCCAGATATTCATTCCTTCCTTACTAGGCTCATATTGAGAGCTTCTGGAAACCAGTTACAGTAATGCTCTGAGGCTCTGTGGCCCCGAATCTGTGCTAATTCCCAATCTCAGGGTATAGCTAATAGCTTCTGTCTTTTCAGGAGTAATTCAGGGCATCTTGTGATTCCACTTCAAGCAGGTCTTTTGGGTCATTATTTTTGTCAACCGGGTATAAAAGTGAAATATGCAGTCATGGGTTTTAATCAAAGGTATCCCACATCTATATCATAAAACATTTAGGTTCCTCTCAAAATTTCTGATGGTGCATGTGCCTAGAGTCCTATATAAGTACACCATATTTACTTACATTTTTGCCTCTGCTGTGTAATGGTCCCACTCCAATTTTTGAAGAGGAAATAAAAGATTATTTTTGTACCACATAAGTGTAAACAGTGGGCCACCAGAGGAAGAGAGTGAGAACACAGCAACACAGCAGGAAGCAGAAGCTCCTTCACTGAGATGCATAAACTGGTGGAGAAGGAGAAAGGTGAGAATGAGACAATGTAGCGGGGAGGGAGAGCTCCTTCACTGAATGAAAATGGTGCACAGTACTTGGCAGAGTGCCACAGAAATTTTAAATACCTTTTTACGTTTCACCTCCCTTCCGTTCCTCCTCTTATTTTCCTCCTCTCCTTCTTGCTAGACTTAATACTTGTATGACCCACATAATTGCCATACCCTTTATTATGTAACAAAAATTATGTGGAAAAGTGAGACAATAATGCAATTAACATGGTATAGGCCCACCTCAAATCCTTAGACAATAAAGGTACAGGATGGCGTGATGTCACCTAATGACAGTTATAAACACCCTTCATTGCCCCCCAAAAAACCACAACCAAACTTTAGCTTCTAGTTTTGCCTCGACATGGATGGAATGGCATAATTGCAATTAAAAAACTAATTCCACACTGAAGTTGAAAGGTTGGCCACTATCTGCTATTTCCTAATGTACCTATTTAATGGATTTTTGCTCAGTACGTAATATGTGCCAAGTACTGTTCTAAGTGCTTGGTTGATACAGGTTTATCAGGTTCAGCCCAGTTCAGGTTCCACAGCATCTCACAGTCTTACTCCTCATTTTGCACATGAGGTAACTGAGGCACAGAGAAGTTAAGTGCCTTGCCCAAGGTCACACAACAGACAACTGGTAGAGCCAGGATCAGAAACCAGGTCCTTCTGACTTTCAGACTTTTGCTCTTTCCATCAGACCACACTGCCTCTTGATATTCTGACCCTAAAGGTTTCTAAAAGGGAAGATGGATAGTCTGGTGCTGTTGCCATACCAGTTTGAGATCATGCTCCTCTATAGCTTTAAAATGCTTCTCCCCTCCTTGCTTTGCAGTATTACATTTCAATTTGCTTTAAGATGTTATCCCGTTAGTACCCATTTCCTTCATAAGTTCTGCCCCATGAAGCTGTGTGACTATGAAAATCACATTGATACTGGAGAGCTGGATGTGCTCTAGAATGTTATTGGTGGGCATCATGTCTTAATTCTTTCATTCTGAGTATGAAGTGCTGATGTCACTGCTCAAGAAACTGGATGTGCCAAAAGATTTCTGCTTACTGATTCTCATAAATAAGCAATGACTCTTTTTTAATAAGAACCTAGAACACTGGCCCAGTAATGTGTTAATAATAATTGTGGTATTTTTTAAGCACTTCCTATATGCCAAGCACTCCGCTAAGCCTAGTAGTAAACACAGTGTAATCAAATCAAGAACAGTCTGACGTGAATGACAGTCTGAAAGGGAGAGGGAACAGATATTGAATCCCCAGTTTACAGATGAGGAAACTGAAGCAGAGAAGTCAAGTTACTTTTCCAATGTCACAGTGGAAAAGCTGTGATTAGAACCAGGACTCATGATTCCCAGTTCTTTGTACTTTCCATTTTGCTACAATACTCAGGAAATTGTGGTTTATTCATTTTGAGGAACACTATTGAATGTATAATACATCCTTAATTGCAATTTATCTAATGGGCAGTATAACCAAAGTTTATGGTAATTATATGTTATGTTAGAAACTTTTTTTTTTAATTTCATCAAAATAGGCCCTTTCTTCCTAATTCCATTCTGCACCAGTTTATTATTTTGGAGTGGTAGGGTGAGGGGGAAATGCCTAAGTAATTCATATTTCTTGGACACTTCCTAAAATTAATATTCAGGTGAAATTGAAACACTTAAAATTTTTATGTTTCCTTGTTTTTCCTTAATTGCTCACATCCATTTGGGATGGGGATGTGATCTGAAAAACTAGGGGCCAGAGCTAGTCTAAATGGCAACCTAGGCAAGCAGCATATCCAAAGACTCTTTCATGGTGCCAAATAGTGATTTTAGGATTAATGACCAGTACCCATAAAGTGCCATCCTTCTTTGGTCACATCAGTGCATCATTCATTCATTCAATAGTATTTATTGAGCGCTTACTATGTGCAGAGCACTGTACTAAGCGCTTGGAATGTACAATTCGGCAACAGATAGAGACAATCCCTGCCCATTGACGGGCTTACAGTCTAATCAGGGGAGACAGACGGACAAGAACAAGACAACTTAATCACAATAAAGAGAACCAAGGGGATGTACACCTCATTAACAAAATAAATAGGATAATAAAATATATACAAATGAGCATGGTGCTGAGGGGAGGGGAAGGGAGAGGGGCATCCCATTCATGCATCAGTGGGAACATCACTGTCAAGCACAAAAGTGGGAGTGATGCTGCACAAGCTATTAGTAGAGAAGAAGCATTGCCCAGTGGATAGAGCATGGTCCTAAGAGTCCAAGGACCTGAGTTCCAGTAGTGACTCTGCCACATGTCTGCTGTGTGACCTTGAGTCGCTTCACTTATCTCATTTGAAAAAAATGGCGACTAAGACTATAAGCCCAATGTAGGACAGGGACTATGTCCAACCAGATAAGCTTGCAACTTCCCCAGTGCTTAGTACAGTGTCTGGCACACAGTATGCATTTAACAGATACTATATAAAAAAAAAATTCCTCTGCCCAAGTTCTCAGTCCTGAAGCCTCAGAAAGAGACTCACTCATCCTTCCTGTTGGGAGATTCTAACATTATTTATTAAAAGTACCTTCCAGTATCTTACTTATTCTAGTTGATGAATTGATGATTGTGCTGTCTTCTCTCTGTCCTTCAGCAAAAAAAATTCCCAACTGCCTGAAAGCTTCCATGAGACAACTGATAAATAATACTATGTCCTGCAATCAAGCAATTTCATTAATTAAGTGCTTATCTGTGTCCAGAGCACAGTTCTAGGCATTTGGAAAAGTGCAGTATAAGACAGTTGGCAGACATGCTCCCTGGCTTCAAGGAATTTACAGTATAGAAGGGGATATAGATATTAGTATAAATTCATTATAGATATATATGTATAAGTTTTGTGGGACTGAAGATGGGGTGAATAAAGGGTGCATATCCAAGTGCAAGGATTATATGAAAAGGATTCTCTATTTATATTGTTGAATATAGATTTTTATCATTTCTCAAATTATCAGCGAACCCACTACTGAAATATTTTAAGGTCCCTTTGAACTGTGGAGAAAAATTGCCATTCTTACTTTTTCTTAAAAGAATCAAATACTCATGTACATTAAACTCCTCTTGACAGCTCACTGTGGGCAGGCAATGTGTCTGTTATATTGCAATCTCCCAAGTGCTTAATACCATGCTCAGCACACAGTACGAGATCAAGTAATATGATTGACTGATTACATATACCTTAACTCTAAATACTAAAGATAGAAAATAGAATAGAAGAATAATAAAGATAGAAAATACAACTATGCATATTTATAATTGTCCTTCATACTAGAAGAAGACACCTCTAACAGTAAAGTTCACATATGGGTGCGTGGATGGCTAAATGGGCCAAGTTGGGATCCACAGTCCCGGCCACATTGGACACACAAAACAGCTGTTCCTTGTTGGGTTATAACATTTAACGTTTCTAGTGCCTTGTGCTATTTGCTCTTCTGCCTTATTTACCTTCACAAAAAAATTTTCCCATCTTCAAAGTGTTACTGAAGGCACATTTCCTCCAAGAAGCTTTCTTTGACTAAGCCCTCATTTACTTTTTTTCCACCCCTTTATGCACCACCCTGATTTGTTCCCTTTATTCACCTTCCACCCTCCCACCCCCGACATTCCAGCCCCTCAGCACTTATGCACATATTCACAACTTATTTACATTAATGTCTGTCTCCCCCTCTAGATTGTAAGCTCATTTGGGGCAGGCACTCTGATATTGTTGTGTTGTACTATTTCAAGCACTTAGTATGATGCCCTGCACACAGTAAATGCTCAATAATTATGATTGATGTATCACAATGCTCCAATTTTCTGCTTAAATGACGATGAGTGCAGTTGCTTTAACTGAAAACAGATAAAAAGGCCACAAGATCAGTGTAATGGCATTTTAAGATAGAGGAGTAATGTGATGGAAACAAAACAAAGATGTTAGTGATATAACACTTGTTGATATGACATACCGCTGTTACAATATAATTGATGACCTCAAATGAATTTTTTATGGCATTTGTTTAGCACTTATTATGCACCAAGCCCTGTTCTAAGAATTGGGGTACATGCAAAGTAATCAGATTTAACACAGTCCATGTCCCACATGGTGCTTTCCTGTACTTTCACATTTCCATAATTAAGGACGTCTCAGGTTTTATCCTTTTGAATGTCATCAACTTGGTTTTTCAGGAAGATAACAACCTAATTTTAGACTTCTACACAACATGTCTTGAAGAAGGGAAGATTGCTTGCTAAATTTGAGGAGGTTTTCTATAGCAACATGATATCACAGAAAATATATCTCAGTTTTATAATTTTGCTATATTTACCCCACAAATATTGCAAGTTGTTTTTAAGCTCATCTGGCTTTAGGCAGCTCAGATGTATCTTCTTGTTATGCTATAAAAATTTCCTTCTGTTCAAGATGTGAGGAAAAGGGAACAAATCCCATTTTTGTCTATTCTAGCTGTTTCAACATATTCATAAATATATGTTCCTGCATACTGTTACTTGATCATGCTGCACTATCTGACATATATATTACGGTCAGATATACACATACAGGCACTGAGCAATAAATTATAACTATATTATTCAATAGAGAGTTTATTCATTGGTTGGCCGTCAAACAGAACGACACAATAACAAATTGTATTTCTTACTTGAAGACCCATTTGGAAAAATGCACTGAGGTTGGAAAATGGTGGGCATAAAGTTAGAGATAAATTTCATGCACTGTATGCTGCACTAAATATATTTGTCACCGGTTTCAAGAAAAAGCTTCAAGGTAAAAGCATCGGGCACAATAAACTATGCTTCTATAAATGAAGCAAATCAGAATTCTCACAACTACCTAATGTAGAGTGCCATTTTTTATGAAGATAAATAGCAGGCTAAGAATGTCAGCTAAAATTAGTACATTATTAAAAGTTCAAGCATATTATTAGCTTTAACACTGGGAAACACATTTTGATTGTCTACATAAGCGTACTCTAGGTTATATTCTAGGCTACATCCACTTCACAATGCAGGAAACCTGGTGGTGCAATGCTACATTATTTGTTGATTCACTTCAGCCCACACAGGTAGGGTTTGCCTCAAAATTACACCCAATCATTGCCAATAAATCAGTCCCTTTCTCCTCCCCTCAACCCAAAACTTCCCTCCATGAGTGGGTGTCAGGAAATGTGTCCCGAATCTCCCTTCGCACTCTAGTAGTTCTTTGCTACATTTCAACTTTAATTAATCAATCAATAGTATTTACTGAGTAATTAGTGTGCAGAGCCCTGTCCTGAGCACTTGGGAAAATAAATTACAATGCTAATCATTGCAATAGCTTTTGCAGCAGAAGCAGCCATTACAAGAACTTCCACCACCCCTCCCCTTTCCTTTCCCTTGGCTTATTAGACCCAACTTCACAACCTGGTCAGCGTCCCATGAATAGCAACAACCAGGGTGTGGAGTGGAATCAGCAGAAAGGTGCTCTCCCAAGCATCCACTGCCACCTACACCCTCTCCCCCTGCCTTTATCCACCTCATCTCTATCCCCACAGCACATTTGCTTGCATATTTTAATGACTGTCCACTCCACACATAAAAAGGAAGGACACTAACGTAGCCTGAAGCATAGCTTGTCCTTTGGAAGCTTTCCAACTGGAAACCATTTCAAGGATCAGGTTATCCTCTTTGGGTCTCATTAACCTTTGAACTCTGGCTGCTACAATATCCAGAGGAAAGGAATGTCATCCCTAAACTATCTTAGGTTACAAGTCTGGCAGTTGGACCTTGTGCTGTCTTTCAGATGTTGTCAGGCTTAAAATAGCATGGCACTCAGTAAATTAGATAGAAAACACTGACAGGCTGTTCTTTATAACCTCATCTATTTCTCCAACTGATCCCTTCTTCTGTCAAGGGGAAATGTGGTTGTTTTGTGGTGTCTGAATTTGGAGGCTGCAAAACCTGATTTCATGATGTCTTGATAAATCTTAACTAGTCAGTTCTGGGAACCTCCTAAAACCCAATGAGCCATTGCAATGTTCAGATTAGCCTCTTCAGGCTCTCTGGAATGAAATTGCAAATGAAGTAGCAGGTTAATACTGATGAGCAACTGCAATTGTTCCTGTTTTCCCTTCTAACCACTTTGACTTGAAAAGGCAGCTTCACAGAAAGAATTGGAGCCGATATTCTGAGCTTGAAGGTTTTTTGTCTTCTAAGCAAATGCACTTCATATAAACCCGGTTTTAAAACAACCTTCTGTGGTGATATTCCTATTGTGTGTTTCTTGCATCTTTGTTTATTGTGAAACCCAGATATTGCATAGAGTCTACGTTCGAAAAAAAAAGATCAATCTCTCTTTAAGAGATATTATTATGCTGTGACTATTTTCACTTGTGAAACGGGACATGTTGAAATAAGGCATCCAGGTTTTGTGAGATCACTTTTTATGGCATCTTTTTAAGCACTTACTATGTGCCAAGCACTGAACTAAGTGCTGAGGTAGATACAACTTAATCAGGTTGGACAAAGTACCTGTCCCACATAGGGCTTCGCGGCCTTAATCCCCATTTTACAAATACGGTTACTGAGGCCCAGAGAAATTAAGTGACTTGCCTAAGATCACACAGCAGACAAGTGACAGAGCCAAGATTACGATTCATATCCTTCTGTCTTGCAAGTCGGTGCTCTATCCACTGGGCCATGCTGCTTCTCTACTGGGGGGAACCAATCGATCATATTTATTGAATGTTTACTGTCAGCAGAGCACTATATGAAACACTTGGGAGAGTGCAAAATAACATAGTTACTGGACACATTCCCTGACCATAAGGATCTTAGAGTTTTAGAGGGGGAAAAAGGAATAGTGCTTAACACCTCTCTTTCTCTCCTCTCCAGGAAAGTATGGCATGGGAATATCATAATTGTGGAATTTGTTAAGCACTTACTACTTGTCAAACATTGTTCTAAGTGCTGGGGAAGATGCAATATAATTGGGTCACACACAGTCCCTGTCCTTAACAGGAGTCCCATGCTAAATTATGAGAAGCAAACAATAGACTTCAAAATAAGAAATTAAGGATCCCCATGTAGCTGAACATTTAAAGACTGAATGTGTTGACTTATTACATGATACTCCATGTGGAGATTTGTTAGAAGGAACAGGAAGAGCAAAAGGATTCCCCAACATCCTTCCTAAAATTAAAACCCTGCTTAGCTTGTTGATTGAAAATTGTTCACACAGCACTCCTCACACTCATTCCTTCTGGTCACATTTCCACTGGACAAGAAATGCAGTGAAAAGTAGGTGGTGAGGAGTGCGACACAATGAAAAGTACATGTAAAGATTTACATGCAGGACGTTTTTATGGCCAACATGATCACAGCATAGAGTGAATGTGCCATAACTCAGCAGGCAGTTAACATAGTAGCTGTTGTGGTTTTAGCTGCCCTCATTTCCCAGAATTTTTGCAGGGTGTTCTGCTGGGCTGCCTGTCCGATTTGCAGATTGCCCTAAATGGTTCTTCGGTCACAGCTCTAGCAGTTTAATTAAAGATAACATCCAACGTCCCTAACTTTTCTCTAATAGATTCCTAACTTTCACTTATAATGGACCACTCAGATATAATTATCCAAATCTCTCTTGAATTTACTGATATGTTTGGCCCGCAATACATTATAGATACATGGATGCCCCAATCCTGTTTATAAAGAGCTACAACCTTTTCATTTAGTCCAGGATCAGTCAAATGACCTATCAGTAAAATTTTCCCTGCTCTAAGGGGAGTTTTATAGTATTTCACCACTTCAATTACCTCATGGTTCTAAACAGTTAACATAGCTTTTTTAAAGTGTCTAACAATACCTTGGAAGAGTTTGGATATCTGGAAAATTTGGCTTTATTAAAAACTATCTAATGAGTAAAAGTACCTGCTAGCACTTAAATTTGCTGCCAAGGAATATTTTTAAGGGGTTTTTTTTCCTCAAAGAAATCTAAAAATATGCATTCTGAAACTGTCTTGTCTCCTTAATTAGTATCAAAATGCCCCTTCAGGAGATGTGTCCTTGCATAAATTCACCTAAAAATTCAAATGTGTAATCTGCAGAAATTGATTGATGTAAATCCTGGAAAATTGAAGTTATGCTTTAGTTAGACATGCTTAAAGTAGTAACAATTGGTGTTTCCACTATACAGAAAAGGTGTTTATATGAGTTATAAATTTCAACACTGATTATATTTTGAAACTGGAATTTTATTTTTAATACAGTTTTAAAAAGGAAATAAATCAACTAGAAATGCTTATATATCTGTATATTATGAGATTAAATTGCATTTCCATAACTCCCTAACTCCTGATAGATAATTTTAAGAAAAAAAAATTTACATTTTGATTTGTAATGGGCATAACAATTTCTAGAACATACAGGAGAGATGCAATGTAATGGTTGAGAGATACAACAGCATAAACTTGAAATGTCAAAGTAAATGTCAAGCAGAATAGAAATCTAAAGAATTATATTCTTACTCTACAAATTGAACCCAGGGATTGCATATTTCTTTATAAAGCAATACTATGTAAACTATACTTATTTTAAAGCAAATCAAAAATTACAGTAAAATTCTGAGACTTGAAAAGTATCTTTCAGACATCACAGAGAGTTCCATTTTATAAGATATTTTATTCAATTAATTTAGCTGTTCCTGGTGATAAACATTTAATTCATACAATTAAATTCATTTTGAACAAAGGAAACAACCTTCCTCTTGTGTCAACTGTGCACTTGTCAGTACCCCCAATCACTTTGATATTCTGTTCATCCCACCCTAGCGGCACTTATAAACATCAGTGACTGATAGGAGTCAGAAGGTCACAGGTTCTAATCCCTGCACTGCCATTCGTCTGCTGTGTGGCCTTGGGAAAGTCATTTCACTTTTCTGTGCTTCAGTTACCTCATCTGCAAAATGGGATTGAGACTGTGAACGCCATGTGGGACAGGGATTGGGTCCAACCTGATTAGCTTGTTAGTACTCTAGCACTTAGAACAGTTCTTGGCACATAGTAAGTGCTTAACAAGTACCATAATAATAATAACTTGTGTCCTAATGCACAAAGAGTCAGAGGACCTGGGTTCTAATCCCACATCTGCCATTTGTCTGTGGTGTTAACTTGGGCAAGTCACTGAACTTATTCTGTGCCTCAGTTTCCTCATCTTTCAAATTGGGATTTAAAACCTATTCTCCCTCCAATTTAGACCTTGAACCCAGTGTGGCACAGGGACTGTCTAAACTGATTAATTTATACTTACTCCAGGGCTTGGAATGGTGCTTGGCAGATAGTAAGCAATTGACGAGTACCTTAATCATTACCCATCATAGTAATCATTTATCAAATACCACAAAAAAAATGCAGTTCATGGAATGTTTTACCCGCCTTGCAAGATATAAGTCAAGGATACTGTTATCAATAAGGATTTTCAACTTTTTTTTGGCTATCTGTATCAGATTGCAAGCAAAGAAATGATATATCCCTTTAGGAAACAGTTATGACCCTGCCAAATCCTGTACACTCCGAGGATTTCTCAGAAGACTTGCCCAGTTTACAAAAGGAGACATGCATATAAATAGTAGTATTTATAGTATTCATTAAGTGCCTACTCTATGCAAAGTGTTGTGCCAAATACTGGCAAAAACTGTTTCACAGGAAATTAGATAAAATTCTTGGGTTCTGACAATCTAGCCATAAACTGGGGAGGGGTTTGATGAGATGCATAATCCAAGTATTTATCCTACCCCACTTTGATTACTCTATCAGCCTCCTTGCTGATCTCCCTGTCTCCTGTTTCTCCTCACTCCAGTCCATACTTCACTCTGCTGCCATGAACATCTTTCTACATATATGTTCAGTCCATGTTTCCCCACTTCTCAAGAACCTTCAGTACTTTTCCATCCACCTCCTCATTAAACAGGAACTCCTTATTTTAAGCTTTAAGACACTCAATGATCTTGCCTTCTTTTACCTTACCTTGCTGTTCTCCTACTAAAACCCAGCTTGCACACTTCACTTTTCTAATGCTAACCTTCTCACAGTGTCTAAATGTCATCTATTTCACAGCCAACCTTTCTTCCATGTCCTGTCTCTGTCCTGGAACGCCTTCCCTCCTCATATCCAAAGACAGTCTCCCCACCTTCAAAGCCTTATTGAATGCACATCTCCTCACTAAGCCCTCTTCTCCCACTCCCTTGGATTTACTCCCTTTATTCACCCTCCCCTCAGTCCCACAACACTAATGTACATATCCATAATTTATTTTTATTGATAGTTGTCTCCCCCTCTAGACTTTAAGTTTCTTAATGGTAGGGAACATATCTACCAACACTGCTGTACTGTTTTATTGTTCTCTCCCAAGCACTTAGTATGGTGCTCTGTACACGCGGTGTGGCTCAGTGGAAAGAGCCCGGGCTTTGGAGTCAGAGGTCATGGGTTCGAATCCCAGCTCTGCCACTTGTCGGCTGTGTGACTGGGGGCAAGTCACTTCACTTCTCTGTGCCTCAGTTCCCTCATCTGTAAAATGGGGATTAAGACTGTGAGCCCCACGTGGGACAACCTGATTCCCCTGTGTCTACCCCAGTGCTTAGAACAGTGCTCGGCACATAGTAAGCGCTTAACAAATACCAACATTATTATTACACAGTAAGTGCTCAATACCATTGAGCGATAAGGAAAAATGGAAACATTAGGAAGACAGAAACAATGTAAGACAAAACATTACACAATCAATAGCATTTGGTTATTGGTTATTGGTTAATCAAGAGCACCCTACTAGTGGTTAGAGACTTGTACTGACTAATTGGGAAAGTACTACAGAAATAGTACTGTAGAAAAGCAACGTGGCCTAGCACATAGAGCATGGGTCTGGAGTCAAAAGGATCTGGGTTCTAGTTCCAGCTCTGCCACTTTTCTGCTGGGTTACCTTAAGTCATTTAACTTCTCTGTGCCTCATTTACCTCATCTGTAAAATGGAGATTTTATTTCAATGGTATTTGTTAAATTTTACCATGTGGAAAGCACTGGGGAAGATACAGGCTGTGGAGGAGATACAGTCCATGTCCATGGATAGGGCTCACAGCCTTAATCCCCATTTTACAGATGAGGTAACTGAGGTATGGAGAAGTTAAATGACTTGCCCAAGGTCACAGCACACAAGTGGCAGAGACAGGATTAGAACTCAGGTCCTGTGAGTCCCAGGCTTCTGCTCTATTCACCAGGCCATGTGCCTTCCCAGATTAAGACTGAGAGTCTCATGCGGGACATGGACAGTGTCCAAACTGATTAGTTTGTACCTACCCCAGACATTAGTACAGTTTCTGGCACATAGTAATTGCTTAACAAATAAGACAAAAAGAAATCACAGACCTGTTCCCTGTCCTTAGGCAGATAATGAGTTACTAGAAAGCTTTAACAACTGAAAGAAATGTGTGAGAAAGTGGTATCCAGTGTTTGAATCTTCCAACAGGCTAGCTCTGTTGAGTAACAAGGATTCCTCTACCTCTCTGTCCATATTGGGACTTCTGGAACTGCCTTCTGAGTGTTAATGCCATAACCACTTCTGGCCAGTAACAATTCATAGATATGTGGTATATTTGTCTGACCAACACCACTCATTCCCCAGGTATTCTGGGTAGCAAAGCTTTTACTGCACACACATGTACAAGCACATTCCACATATATGTACTTGGGAGTGAGAGTACCTAGGTTCTAATCCCTGCTCTGTTAGTTGTCTTCTGCTTGACTTTGGGAGAGTCGCTTCAAACTTCTCTGCACCTCAGTTTCCTTGTCTGTAAAATGGGGATTCAATACCTATTCTCCTTCCAACCTGGGCTTTTAGCCACATGTGGGACAGGAACTATGTCTAATCTGATTATCTTGTATCTATCCAGAACATATCATTATGCTTAACACATTGTAAGTGCTTGGTATTTGTTTGTTAAGCGCTTACTATGTGCAGAGCACTGTTCTAAGCGCTGGGGTAGACACAGGGGAATCAGGTTGTCCCACGTGGGGCTCACAGTCTTAATCCCCATTTTACAGATGAGGGAACTGAGGCACAGAGAAGTTAAGTGACTTGCCCACAGTCACACAGCCGACAAGTGGCAGAGCTGGGATTCGAACTCATGAGCCCTGACTCCAAAGCCCGTGCTCTTTCCACTGCGCCACGCTGCTTCTGCTTCTGCTTAAGCACTTTATTAAGTGCTTAATAAATGCTACAATTAGTAATTATTATTAGGTTACACAAATGGATGCCTCTCTTTCTAATCAGTGCCTAGATCTAGAGACTAAGGCACTAAGGGGAAGCAGAATAAGGTAGTGACTAGAGTATAGGTCTGGGAATCAGAAGGACATGGGTTCTAATCCCAGTTCTACTACTTGTCTGCTGAGTGGCCATGACCAAGTCACTTCACTTCTCTGTGCCTCAGTTACCTCAACTGTAAAATGGGGATAGGGACTATATCCCACCCAATTTGCTTGTATATACCCCAGAGCTTAGTACAGTACAAACCTGTCCTCACCCTGACTTCCCTGTCACTGTGGACGGCACGACCATCCTTCCCATCTCACAGGCCCACAACCTTGGTGCCACCCTTGACTCAGCTCTCTCATTCACCCCACACATCCAATCTGTCACCAACACCTACCAGTCTCACCTTTACAATATCACCAAGATCCTCCCTTTCCCCTCCATTCAAACAGCTATTGTGCTGGTACAAGCTTTCATAATATCCTGGCTGGATTACTGTGTCAGCCTCCTTTCAGATCTTCCTTCCTTTTGTCTCTCCCCACTCCAGTCTATTCTTCATTCCGTTGCCCGTATCATTTTCCTACAGAAACGCTCTGGGCATGTCACTCCCCTCCCTAAAATCCTCCAGTGGTTGCCAATCAACCTGCTCACGAAACAAAAACTCCTTACTCTTGGCTTCAAAGCACTCCATCACCTTGCCCCTTCCTACCTCACCTTGCTTCTCTTTTTCTACTGCCCACCCCGCACGCTCCGCTCCTCTGCCGCCCACCTCCTCACCGCCCCCCCTTCCCGCCTACCCCGCCATCGACCCCTGGCCTACGTCCTCCCGTGGTCCTGGAATGCCCACCCTCCTCACTCCCGCCAAACTCTCTTCCCCTCTTCAAAGACCTACTGAGAGCTCATCTCCTCCAAGAGGCCTTCCCAGAGTGAGCTACCCTTTTCCCTCTGCTTCCATATATGCTCCCCTCCCCCCCCACCCTCTGCTCCTCCCCTTCCCCTCCCCTCATCACTGTGCTCATTTGTATATATTATTTATTACCCTATTTATTTTGTTAATGAGGTGTACATCCCCTTGATTCTATTTATCTTGATGATGTTGTCTTGTTTTTGTTTTGTTCTGTTTTGCTTTACTGTCTGTCTCCCCTGTTTAGACTGTGAGCCCGTTATTGGGCAGGGATTGTCTCTATCTGTTGCCCAATTGTACATTCCAAGTGCTTAGTAAAGTGCTCTGCACATAGTAAGCCCTCAATAAATACTATTGAATGAATGAATGAATACAGGGCCTGACACAGTAAGGCACTTAAGAAATACACTTTAGGCAGAAAAAGGAGAAACAGCATTCACATCTTTAATCAAGTTCCCCTTTATAAAGGTGAAGTTTTTTGCTTTTCATTCTGAAGATCAGGATCTCGCACCTATTTTCATAAATCTTTTTCCTGATTATAGCCTGCTTATCTGGTAGCCCATTTCTTTGTTCTAACTCTTTATCTTTACTACTTCACCTTTACGCTTCTTGAGCTAATGTCTTAGTTTTACTGCACTTTAAAATACAGAAATACACCTATCTTATTTCCAAACTGTTCTTCATTATAAATTACAAACCAAAAATCTCTACTGTGTCTCAGCTTTAACTCTTCCCTGCCAATTCTACTAGTTCAAAACCACCTCCATGGAAGAAGTTTGCAAGAAAGAGTAGCATATTTTGAGCTACCATCCTCTTATCAGGTGGTGTCCTTCAAGATGACTCGATTAGTGGCTGCTTTATCTTGCTACCTCCCTATTTTCTAGGAAGTTTAAATTACATAGTCGCTAGCCTTGTGACAAGAGGGTGGACGTGAGGAAGAGGGAGGGGGGGAATATTACAAGACCCTCTGCTCCTTCCTCTCCTACAGCAACTCTCCTCACCCCTCCTCTCTACCCTCTCTCCTCTGGAGAAGGAGTTGGGGCAGCATGATGCCCCTGGAACCCCTCCCTGCCCCCAAACATACACACTGAGTATCCTTATGTCCTCTAGACATCAAGGGCCATAGGGGCTGGTGATTATGATGGCAGACCTGACACCTCCCCTGAGGAGCTGGGACACACAGCATTTGGTGTTTTCCAAGGTTGTGACACTCACAGGATAACCTCACCCCAAGAGACCAGGTCACAGATTTCTGAGCCTCATGGAAAGGTGTGAGCTCATGGGAACCATCCCTACCCCAAGGATAAGGGTGACAGTGTTGTAAGGCTAGTGGGAATATGTGAAGATCAAAGAGACAAACCTCCTACCCTACCCCCAAGAGCCACAATGTAGTGTTATGAGACAAGGGCACTTAATTAATGTGGGTATTTGTTAAAGCGCTTACTATGTGCAGAGCACTGTTCTAAGCACTGGGGTAGATACAGGGTCATCAGGTTGTCCCACATGAGGCTCACAGTCTTTATCCCCATTTTACAGATGAGGGAACTGAGGCACAGAGAAGTTAAGTGACTTGCCCACAATCACACAGCTGACAAGCGGCAGAGCCGGGATTCGAACCTATGACCTCCGACTCCCAAGCCCTGGCTCTTCCCACTGAGCCACGCTGCTTCTAGAAGGGATCCCCACCCCCCGGCTCTATCTGATAAACTGGAGCAGACATTGTTTAGGTCAGACTGCACCATATGACTAGCAGATGTCAAAAAGAAAAATTAGTGGGTCGGGTCATAAATCAAAACCTTCAAGTAGGTGGAGATAAGTCAGATGGTCATGGGTTCAAATCCTGGCTCAGCCACTAGTCAGCTGTGTGACTTTGGACAAGTCACTTAACTTCTCTGTCCCTCAGTTAACTCATTTGTAAAATGGGGATTAAGACTGTGAGTCCCACGTGGGACAACCTGATCACCTTGTATCCTCTCTAGCGCTTAGAACAGTGCTTTGCACATAGTGAATGCTTAACAAATGCCATCATCATTATTATTATGAGGCATATGGGCAAATCCATAATCTAGCCAAACACCTCCTATGCAATCAGTTCTCATCATGGAGATAAGGAATGCAGCTCATATGTGTAGCCTAGATCCATATATATCACATACACTCATCTGCATACAGTGAGGAATGAATGAATACGTATGAATCCCTGAGAGGTAGCCTGTATGAATATCCATGAATACCTGAGATGTAGGTTTTGCTCCAAATGCTTTTGTAGATCAATGCTCCTACCTACAGACACTGTGAAACACATGTGTGTCAGAAACTGTATCCAATGTGATTAACTTGTAATTACCCCAGCCCTTAGAACAGTGCTTAACATATAATAAACCCTTAGCAAATATTACTAGCATTAGTATTTGGGTCCTCTGCTTATATGAGGAAGCAGCATGGTGTAGTGGATAGAGCATGGGCCTGGGAGTCAGAAGGTCAGGAGTTCGAATCCTGGCTCCGCCACTTTTCGGCTGTGTGACCTTAGGCAAGTCATTTCACTTCTCTGGGCCTCAGTTACCTCATCTGTAAAGCAAGGATTGAGATAGGGAGCCCCACGTGGGACAGGGATTGTGTCCAACCTGATGTGCTTGTATCCATCCCAGCGCTTAGTACAACACCTGGCACATAGTAAGTGTTTAACAAATGCCCTAATTAGAAGAAATTAGAACAATGTCTGTTGTACATTTTCACATATATATATATATTCATATAGACTACATACATATATATATGTATGTAGTCTATATGAATAAGCTTTCCCACCATGAAGTAAAAATGAAGATATATTTGAGTGTCTATTATGCAAAAGCACTGTACTATGTGTTTGGGACAGTGCATTAGAGATAAAACAACCAGACTCAGCTCCAGAAGGTCTACATGGTCATCCTAAACAAAATTAGTTAAGAAGAAAAGGACAGTGGAAAGAGGTGTATAGGTGCATAGACACAAACACAGATGTAAATAATAACAAGCAAATAAATTCTGAGTTGTATTTGGATGGATATGACTTGGGGAGATGAAAAAAAATGGGGGATTGTCTCCTGGAGAACGTGGAATTTCAGGAAGACATTGAAGATGGTGACATCTGTGGTCTGGTAGATTTGATAGGCAGGGAGGTCTAGGCAGGGGAAAGGACATCACTAAACGTCTTCATGTCCCCTGCCCCAAACAAGTATTTCTCAGAAGCAGAACCCATGACTGAATCTGCAACTTTACTTCTACCTGAATTTACATTAATCTCTGAACCCTACTTATCAATGACCCTCAATTAATAATGATCACTAATCAAGTTCAGGGTACTATTCTAGGGTGCTATTAGATTGATTGCTCTAATCTTTGAAGCCATTTTGCCAATCAGCACCGACAGATTTCTTTTTAATACACTGCTAGAGCAATTGATCCTCCTAATATTCCTTTTTCTCTCCCAAGTCACTGAGAAATGAAGCTAGCCTAAATTCTTGTACAGAATTTTAGTTTAGTAAATCTATAAAAATTATGGTTTCAATTTTTTTCCAAATTTCCTATAAGCTTTCCTACACTTTGATCTGTGAATACTGAAGGAATAGTTCAGATATTCAACATTTGCTGTGACATATCTTTGACCTCTCCAGCTGTGGGTCAATATCTCCTTTTTCATACCTATTACTTTATTCTCCGAAAAGTATGTCAGCTCTTAAAAGACATCCTTAAGCTTTTCACTGAAGTGATTTAGCATTCCATCAGCATTATTTTCTATCTTTCAATGATTAAAATTCTCAAGGCCACATCTAATTCAGTAGCTCTTAGAGCTGGTTTTTAAGTGCAAGTTCTCATCATCATTCAAGCATTTTGTTGCATCTCCTCCTAGAAAATTAAAACAATTTCTTTTCTTTAGACTCTCATCATAGAACTATAAAAATCCTTAATGATCACCAACCTTTTTTTCCAGTTTTTCTATTTTCGTTTCTACATCGCACTGGCTCCAGTTTAGTTCTCAATTTTTTTACACTTTTTAAAGGAAAAATAATTGAATTTCCTTACTTGGAATGCCCATTTACTCTAATTTCACTATGTTCATTTTATTTTTATACTAATAATACTCTTTCATATATATTCCCCAGGATCAAATCACTTTTGATAAATTTTCCTATGTTACATTTTCCTTACTAAAAGACCATTCAATTCTTCTTTAATTTCCTTCTCTAATCATACTTTAAATCATGCTGCTATCATCTTAAACATTCTCATTTCATGAATCACTTTTCAGAATCAACAAGACACTACAGACTGACAATTAACCTGAAGAAGAGTGAGGTCATGTAGGAGCCTTCACACTGTAAATTCCACAACAACCCAAGCTCTCCATTGGTGTCAGAGTTAAAAGTTGGCATGAAGAAGCTTTAGAAAATAAACAAACAAAAAAAACCAAAACCCTAATCCAGAAAGTGAAGATATCCTTTTGGAGAACAGTGAGCTGAGTCTGGCATCTACATGGCTTCAGATTTAGCTCAAAGCCACTAAGACACCAAGTGTCCACTCCAACAGGGAATGGAGCTTTTGGACCCAAGCCTAAGTAATTTAGACTCCCATGCTAGTTCATGTCAGTTTTCTGACATTTTTTATGGTATTTGTTAAGTGTTTACTAAGTGTTAAAACTGTTCTAAGAGCTGGGGTGAGTATATGTTAATTTTATAAGACACAATCTCTATCCCACGTGTCTAAGTAGGAGGGAGACAGGTTTTACAGCTGAAAGATCTGAGGCACAGAGAAGTGAAGAGGCTTGCCGAAAGCCACCCAGAAAGCAATTGGCAGAGCCAGAATCAGAACCAAGGTCCTCTGACTCCCTAGTCAGTGTTTTTTCCACCAGACTATGCTGCTCTTACGACTTGACCTGAGATCTGTCTCTTCAACACTAAAAATTTAAAGTTTATATCTCTACCTGGTGCTAATATGCAGGTTTCAGAACAGCTGTGGGACCTAGACTTTAAGGAGACACCACATTTAACTTCTAGGGCAGTTCCATTAACACTCTATGTGTATCATATTGAACATCAGATGTCAAGTAGGATCAGAAACAAATGACACCATTAAAACCATTAAAAACAAAAGAAACCATTAAAAACTTACTGAAGTAAAAGATGATTTGGAGTATCTCATTATTCAACGATTAGAAAAATGTGAATTTTTTGGAAGAGGAGCATCAGGAATTTAATAATAATAATAACAATAATGTTCGTATTTGTTAAGCGCTTACTATGTGCAGAGCACTGTTTTAAGCGCTGGGGGAGATACAGGGTAATCAGGTTGTCCCAAGTGAGGCTAATAGTCTTAATCCCCATTTTACAGATGAAGTAACTGAGGCACAGAGAAGTGACTTTCCCAAGGTCACACAGCTGACAAGCAGCAGAGCCTGGATTATAACCCATGACCTCTGGCTGCCAAACCTGTGCTCTTTCCATTGAGCTACGCTGCTTCTCTGATTTGCAACATCATGTAGAAGAAACATCATACCTGCAGAGTGATCGACTGTCCTATATGAAGGCCAAGAGTTCCAGGCCAGAGGGAGGACCCAGGCAAAGCATCAACAGTGTGATAGACATGATTGGGATACAGTGAGTAGATTGGGATAGAGGAGTGAAATGGGTAGGCTGGCTTATAGAAGGAAATCAGCGAGGTAAGGTAGGGAAAGAGACGACAGTGCTTTTAAAGCTGTGGTAAGGGGTTTCTGTTTGATGTAGAGGCCATAATAATAATGATTTTTTTTAAGTGCTTACTATGTGTCAAGCCCCCTCTCAGGGTTGCACCTGGACAGTTTCCAGTACTCTACCAGTCACGACTACAGAAGGGAGAGTCGAGCAGAGGCCTACCCTTCCATTCCTCTCTAGGGCTATTGTTAGCGTGTGGAAGGCAGTCTACTGTAAGACAAAACACACCCACGTTGGGCACCAGCGGCATGGGAGGGAGTCGAGGGCAGAGACTCGACTTTACCCCTTGGAAGGAGGCAATGGTAAACCACTTCCGTACCAAGAGAACTCTATGGATACACTACCAGAATGATTGCAGATGGAAGTGGGACATTCTGGGAGAGATATGTCTATGGTGTCACTGTGGGTCAGACACGACTCGACAACATAAGACAACAACAACAACATTTGCCAAGCAGTGTTCTAAGCGTTATGGGAGATACAAGCTAATCAGGGTGGTACAATCCCCGTCCTGCATGGGGCTCACACTCAATCTCCATTTTGTCTTGTCTTGTGCTGTCAGGTTGTTTCTGACCCCTATCAACTGCATGGACAAATCTCTCCCATCATATTGTGAGATACATCATCTCCAAACCCTTGAAGGCAACTCGTTAGGCTCCATTCCAGAGGGAGCCCTGACATGATGACCAAGCCTACAAGCAATAAAAAAATTGTACCACAGGCCACTTCCTGCCGTCTCCCTCCCCTTCTCCTCTCCACTATTTCTAGACTTTCCTTGGCACTAGAGTAAACCAAGCATGGTCCCTTTCAACTCTCTTCCTTATCATTCTTCCTCTTTAATAAAAATAATAATGATGATGATGGTATTTGTTAGGCGCTTACTATGTGTTCAAGTGTTCTAAGCGCTGTGGGAGATACAAGGTAATCAGGTTGTCCCAGGTGGGGTGCACAGTCTTAATCCCCATTTACTATGTGCCAAGCACTGTTCTAAGCACTGGGGGAGAAACAAGGTTATCAGGTTGTCCCAGGTGGGGCTCACAGTCTTAATCCCCATTTTCCAGATGAGGTAATTGAGGCACAGAGAAGTTAAGTGACTTACCCAAAGTCTCACAGCTGACAAGTGGCAGAGGGTGGATTAGAACCCATGACCTCATTCCCAAACCAGTGCTCTTTGCACTAAACCATGCTTATCCACATACCCAATATTTTTTTTTCTGTAAACCAGGGACTCTCACCTCCCCTGCCCAAGGCATGCAGTGACCCCATTTCCAGTAGGAAAGCAGAAAGAAAAAAAATCAATGGTTTTTACTGAGCACTATGTGTAGAGCCCTGAAATATGTTCTTTGGAGAATACAACAGAGTTGGCAGATAAGTTTGCTATCCATGATAAGCTTGCAGTCCAGTTTGGGTGGGGCAAACAGACGTTGCCATATATAAATACTTTAGAATGTATAATTTAAAGACATGTATATGAGTCCTTTCGTGTTGAAGGTGGAGTGAATATCCAGTGCATCTGTGTGCAAACACACACACACAATATATTATATATTAGTCATTTGAGTCTGACTAATCAAGGGACCCCAGCAAGAATATCAGTGACCAGATAATTGAGTCCTAGCTCTGCCTAGTTCCTTTTGTTGCCTCTCTTTTATCATTGCAAAGGGGATAACACATCACTTGGGTCAAAAGACATTACCATCTGCAAGAAGTGACTGCAATTCTCCACTAAGACATTGCTCCACTCAATCAAGTAATGCTATTTATTGAGTGTTTGCTGTGTGCAGAACACTGTACTAAGTGCTTGGGAGAGTACAATAGATTTGGTAAACATTTTCCCTGACTACAAGGAGCTTACAGTCTAGAGGGGGAGACAGACATGAAGATTAATTAGGGATATGTGGAGCTGTGGGTGGGGTGAATATCAAGTGCTTAAATGCACCGGTCACATAGGAGAGGGAAAAGGGGAGAGGCCTTAATCAGGGAAGGCCTTATGGAGGAGATGTGATTTTAATTAGGCTGTGAAGGTGGGGAAAGTGATGGTCTGTTGAATGTGACAGGAGACTTCCAGGACAGGGGAAGGATGTGGGCAAGGTTTTGAGAAAGATGAGTTTGAGGTAGAATGAGTAGGTTGGCAGAGAAGCTAAGTGAGCAAGCTGGGTTGTAGTAAAGGGTGGAGGCAGGGAGACAGACATTAATATAAATAAATTACAGATATGTACAGATTTATATTATATAAATATTTACATATTACAGATAAGTGTTGTGGTTTATATATCATATAAATATATATTACAGATAAGTGTTGTGGGGCTGAAACTGGGGATGGGGGATGAATACAGGGAGCGAGTCAGGGTGATGAAGAAGGGAGGGGAAGAAGAGGAAAGGGGAGCTTAGTCAGAGAAGGCCCCTTGGAGGAGATGTGCCTTCAATAAGACTTTGAAGGGGGGAGTTTATGTTTCACGCAGTGGTGAATGGGCAACCACTGGAGTTTTCTAAGCTCACAGTGGGTAGGGAATGTATCTATTGTTGTACTGTACTTTCCCAAATGCTTAGTACAGTGCTCTGTACGCAGTAAGTGACCATAAATATGTCTGCATGAATGAAAATCAGCACAGTAAAATAGGAAAGGGTCAAGGTAACTGAATACTTTAAAGCTAGTGGTCCTGAAGGCAGCACAAAACTGGGGTGGAAAAGAAAGCATAGCATGGCTGTAGTTAATAAATGGGAAGCAAGAGGGGGTGAAGAAACTGAATAAAAGTTCGCCTTGGTCAAACTCAGGACAGAATCCAGGCCCCTCCCATTTCTATCCCTTCTGAGTTGCCTCCTTTCCGAGCCCCTGTTGAAACTGAGAACCCAGCCTGAAAATGTTGGATTGCAAAGTGGTATTGTGGAAGTGTGGTGGAGGCAGAGAGAGATAATGAGGGAATTAGTTTCTCTGCAGTGATTGGACATAATGTCAGGCAGGGCCTCGAGATCCTGATCTACTTCAGCTATTAGTATGTGACATAATAATAATGTTGGTATTTGTTAAGCGCTTACTATGTGCCGAGCACTGTTCTAAGCGCTGGGGTAGACATAGGGGAATCAGGTTGTCCCACGTGGGGCTCACAGTCTTAATCCCCATTTTACAGATGAGGGAACTGAGGCACGGAGAAGTTAAGTGACTTGCCCACAGTCACACAGCCGACAAATGGCAGAGCTGGGATTCGAACTCATGAGCCCTGACTCCAAAGCCCGTGCTCTTTCCACTGAGCGACGCTGCTTATGTAATGTGGCCATTCAGAACTGGGGGATACATATGTGTATGTAAAGGGTATAAAGTTGATATTTAACTTTTGATTTATATAAATTTTATATTTACAATACAAAGTAATGTACTTGCAGTTAGTATCTGGTAAGAGCTGTATGATTTCAGAACAGATGCTAAGTGAAGGCTAGAAAGGAAATTGCTGAGAAGTTGAAAAACAAACTATATTTGCCCCTAGTCAAAGGCCTGATTTGTTACATTTCCCAGTAGAAAATGGCTGAACTGGGAAATATCAAATTGCCAGACTTTCACTGGAGAAGTAGATAGTCAGTTTTGTCTCCCTGACCTCCCGGCACAGGTAGGGACAGGTAGCTTCCTCCTTCTGAGCCGGTCCTGGGCTACGAGGTGAGTCATCTCCTCTTAATCAATCTTAGTGGGAAAGATTAATCAAGGTAATAAGACTTTCTGGTTTCATGGTGCATTTCCCTGGTGTGTAGTTCAAATCTTAGCTTTCCTTATTCCATCTCTTTTCCAGATGAGAGCTTTAGAGGAAAATTGTCCCTTTACTGGGACCTAAGTTAACCACATGGGATGGAGCTCCTTAATCGCCTAGTCAATCTTTGTGGGAAAGGGAAGTCAAGGTTGGTTTTCTGACTTTCTGGTTTATTCTTCAGTCTGTAGTTTCAATTTGAATCTGCTCTTGCATTCCTTTAGGCATAAATTCTTCCGAACAAAAGGATATTTGCTGGCCTTCATTTTGTTTGTGAACTATTCTCTATTCTCCATGTTCACAAACCATTATGTAGTGCTCTCATTATGATCCTGGCCACATTCTTTATCTCCTTTTTCCTTCAAGCTTGTGGGGAGGGCTGTTAATTCTACTCTTCAAGGTACATATTTTGGATATAACATAACCCCCATTTTCCTTCTCACATACTCTTCTCTACCTAATACTCCATCTTAATCAGCAAAACCACCATCTTCCTCATCTCTGAAGCCCAGATTCAGCCTACCACCAAGTCCTGTTGATTATTCCTCCATAACATCACCCTTTGCTTTCCATCTGAACCTAAAGATTGGGGCAGTTGTCCTATCTGCAATCCACTACTCCTTCAGCCTCCTTTCATTCAATAGTATTTATTGAGCACTATGTGCAGAGCAAGCTCCTCTCATCTCCCAGCCTCCAATTCCCCCCTTCTTCACCCAGTACTTTGCTCTGCATTTCTGGATCATTCTGCTAAAACATTGTCTTTGGCAAACAATTTCCTATTCCTAAAAGCTGCCTTCACACATCCTGCATTCCTCCATTGCCTTCAAGAAAAGCACCTTGCTAACTGATGCCTTTTCTCCTCTCACCAAGGATCCCTGCATTGTGTGTGGCAGGCTGAGGATTAAAGCAGTTTCCACATGCTCTCAGAAACTGAGAAAAGCACTGTTGGAGTGCCCCTCCACCACTCCAGTCACCAAGGGTCCCTGCTCCCAACAAGGATTCATGCACAGCAGGTTGGGGAATGTTGAGATTTCCATCCCCGCTAAGACACTGAGTTTATTTGTGACTATGTGTTGTGTTTTTAATGTTTCATCACTTCCAGCTCCAATCACTTCTCATTTAAACTTCTAGAATGTGAGCTCCACAAGACACAGGGACCATGTCTAATTTCCACCTGTTCATTGTCTCCCAGCAGTAAGCACTTGATAAATACGATTACTACTGCTCCTCAAAAGCCACCAAACGTTGCCCATTCCTCTCCACATCCTGACCACTGGCTTTACAGCATTAAGTCAGCTCTCTCCTTCCTACTTATCCACTCTCTTTTCCCAGTGCACCACAGCTCACACTCATTGATCTCAAGTCAAGCTACTCAGTGTTTCATTCTTGTTGCTCCCACTCAGTACTGACCACTGGCTCACAACTCTTCAATTCCTGGGATTCCCTCCCCTTCATATCTGACAGTCCACATCTCTCCTCCAAAGTCCATCTGCTATTATATCCATTCCAGTTAACTGATAATCTTCTCAACACAATGCCCCCCACACACACAAAAAATTCATATTGTCACTTCAGAGATAAAAGCTGCGACAGACTTCTGTTAACTAGGCAGTACAATGACACAGTGATAGACTAGGAAGCAGAAAACCAGACCATTATTTGGGACACTATAAGAGTGCAGTCCAGTGGTTGCCTATCCACCTCCACATGAATCAAAAAACTCCCTACCATTGGCATTAAAGTACTCCATCACCTTGCCCACTCCTACCCCATCTCACTACTCTCCTTCTACAATCCAGCCCACACACTTTTCACCTCTAGGACTAACCTTCTCACTATGCCTCAGTCTTGCCTGTTTCGCTGCCAACCCCTGGCCCACCTCCTGCTTCTGGCCTGGAATGCCCTTCTTTCTCAAATATGACAGACAATTAGCCTCTCCCCAATTCAACGCTTTATTGAAGGCACATCTCCTCCAAGAGGCCTTCCCAGACTAAGCCCCCCTTTCCTCTTCCTACTCCTTTCTGCATCACCCTGACTTGGTCCCTTTGTTCTTCCCCTCTACACTCAGCCCTACAGCACTTATGTACATATCTGTAATTTATTTGTATCAATGTCTGTCTTCCACCTCTAGACTGTAAGCTAGTTGTGGGCAGGGAACATCACTGTTGATTGTTGTATTGCATTGTTGTACTGTACTTTCCCTCCGCCAAACTGATTCTCTTTCCCTCTTCAAAACCCTACTTAAAACTCACCTCCTCCAAGAGGCGTTCCCAGACTGAGCTCCTCTTCTCCCTCTACTCCCTCTACCACCCCCCCTTCACCTCTCCTCAGCTTAACCCTCTTTTCCCCCCATTTCCCTCTGCTGCTCCCCCTCTCCCTTCCCATCCCCACAGCACTGTACTCGTCCGCTCAACTGTATATATTTTCGTTACCCTATTTATTTTGTTAATGAATTGTACATTGCTTTGATTCTATTTAGTTGCCATTGTTTTTACAAGATGTTCTTCCCCTTGACTCTGTTTATTGCCATTGTTCTTGTCTGTCCGTCTCCCCCGATTAGACTGTAAGCACGTCAAACGGCAGGGACTGTCTCTATCTGTTGCCGACGTGTTCATCCCAAGCGCTTAGTACAGTGCTCTGCACATAGTAAGCACTCAATAAATACTATTGAATGAATGAATGAAAGCACTTAGTACGGTGGTCTGCACACAGTAACTGTTCAATAAATACGATTGAATGAATGAATGTGAAGACAACATTTACACGATGCTCAAGACTAAATTAAAAGACTACCCTGCTGTAGCATTTTCCAACTTTCTTTGAGACCCGGAGCCCACCCAGGCGCCTCATCCAGCTCCTTGAGCAGTTCTGTCAGCATCATTTACAGGCCATTTTCAGAATCAAATGTCAAGACAGGATCCCAAACAATGAATGTTAGTCACTTAATATCAAAGCTCTGTTCACCTTGACAGAGCTATGCTGGCTGGGACACATGAAGAGAATAATTGAAAACTGTGTAGTCAAAACAGATCCTGCCTGGAGAACAAACTGGGAAACCAAAAGCAAGGAGGGATGAAGAAACATTTTAAAAACAAGGAGAAAAATGTCTCAGACAATCCTACATCCTAGTTGAAAACTGGAAGGGATTTGCTGAGGATAAAGCAGCATGGTGCACTGCTGTCAAGAAAGGATTCTCTGAGCAATAGCTCCATAAGGAACAAGAGACAAGGGGATAAAAAGAAAAACTGTGCCAGGCCTTGAAAATATTAAGCATGACAACCTAAGATAGTATTTTTGTGTGCACAATATGGCTGGAACTGTGGGTGCCACACTGGCCTTTTCAATCACACATGCATTCATAGGAGAACTTCAACAAATGTCTTCTTCAAATATGAAGAACAGATGTAGGTTTATATATGATGGTAGAACATGCACACATGCATATTCATACATATTCCCCAACTGTGACTTGAGCACTTCCACATGAGGCTAACCCAATTAAGAGTTAGGTACATATAGTATATATGTGACTGTGTCCCCCTATTTTATTCATTCAATCATATTTATTGAGCATTACTATGTGCAGAGCACTGTACTAAGCTTTTGAATTTTATTTGTAGCACAACATGGAAAGAGCACAGGCCTGGGAGTCAAGAGAACTGGATTCTAATCTAGGCTCTGTCGCTTTCATGATGTGTGACCTTGGGCAAGTGATAAAATAATAATTGTGGTATTTGTTTGTGCTTATTTGTGCTCACTATGTGCCAGGCACTGTACAAAGTCCCTGTGCCACATGGGGTTCACAGTCTCAATCCCCATTTTAAAGATGAGGTAACAGACACAGAGAAATGACTTACCCAAGGTCACACAGCAGACAAGTGGCAGAGCTGGGATTAGAACCTATGACCTTCTGACTCCCAGGCCCATGTTCTATCCACTACACCATGCTCCTTCTCTCACTTTGGGCTGTATTTTCCTCACCTGTAAAATACCAATTAAATTATTGTTTCTTCTTCCTACTTACGCTGAGAGCTCCATATGGGAAAGGGAATATGCAAGATCTGAATATCTTATATTTACCCCAGTGCTTGGCCTGTAGTAAGCACTTAACAAATATCATCATCATTGGAGTCTTTGTCTCCCCTGCTAAATTGTTACCTCCTTAAAAGCATAAATTATCTCTAATAATTTTCTTCCATGTGTATACGCTGCTCTGTATATTGCAGGGAGTCATTGACTTGAAGAAATTCCCAATATCAGAAAGCTTAGATTAACCCTGACCTAGAGACTATCATTCAGATAATGCCAATTCACCCATAGAGTGGAAGAATGTGGGATTTCATCTTAAAATCATCTTTCCCTAATAAGGTGAATATATCTGTTTAAGAAATGTTTGATTGCATAAAATATTATTTTTGTCCTGTGAGAGCTATTAAAGCATTCTGCAAATCGAGCATCCTGATTGTCTGCACATTTATAGGCAATTCGATAATGCCTCTGAAGAAATATATGGTTCTAAATCCAGTAACAGACAAATGTTATATCTGGATTCTCTAATTGATTTTGCTGAGAAGGAATGAAAATGATCACTAAGTTGAATGCAGGATGCAGTAATAAATCAAATGCAGATCCATTAGCCAAAACCACATTTGAAATACGATTCATTAGGACCCAAACATATTTAAGACGGAAATAAGCCATTTTATTCATTTCTCATTAAATCTGCCTGATTAGAGACATCACACAAAGGAAAATTGATTGGAGAGGATAGTCTGCGCTTTGAACTTTTAGGCTAGGTCTATCAAAATCTAAATGACCTTTCTAGGTTTGCTGTTAAAGTGCTTAGTTGCAGTGCACCAAAGAGAGATAAGTGCTACCTTTCTATTATAAAGGCAGTTCATTTTTATTTATAGAAACACAATGGCACAGTAGATAGAGCACGGGCCTGGGAGTGAGAAAGTTTATGGGTTCTAATCCTGCTTCTGCCACTTGTCTGCTGTGTGATCTTGGGAAGTCACTTCATTTCTGTGCCTCAGTTACCTTATCTGTAAAATGGAGATTGAGATTGTGAGCCCCATGTGGGACAAGAAACGTGACAAACCTAATTTGCTTGTTTCAGAAGAGAAGCAGTGTAGAGAAGCAGTGTGGCACAGTGGAAAGAGCACGGGCTTTGGAGTCAGAGGTTATGAGTTCAAATCCCAGCTCTGACACTTGTCAGCTGTGTGACTGTGGGCAAGTCACTTAACTTCTCTGTGCCCCAGTTACCTCATCTGTAAAATGGGGATTAAGACTGTGAGCCCCATGTGGGACAACCTGATTCCCCTGTGTCTACCCCAGCGCTTAGAACAGTGCTCTGCACATAGTAAGCGCTTAACAAATACCAACATTATTATCCAACCCAGCGCCTAGAACAGTGATTGGCACATAGTAAGCGCTTTCACAAATACCATAATTATTATTATTGTTCACTGAAGCATAAGGCTGAGTTTCCAAGCTGGAAAAAAGCTGTATTATGTGGTCAACACAGGTATTAGCAAGGTGTTCTGCTCACTCACAAGTCTTTAGTACTAACAGTGCTAAGTGCTTAGTACAGTGCTCTGCATACAGTAAGCACTCAATAAATATGATTGAATGAAGAGCAAATAACAAAAATTTTAGCATTTCTTCAAATCTAGGTGCAAATATTATATATACATGTGGGGAGGGAATGTGTCTACCAACTCTGTTGCCTTGTACTGTCCCAATTGCTTAGTACAGTGCTTTACACACAAGTGCTCAATAAATATCTTTGATGATTATTAATTCAAATTGAATTTGCTTTTGAATTTTATCACATAAATCTATTTTATGCACTACAATGATTTCTTTTCAGTATTCTATGAGAAAAACCTTTGGCACTTCATGTGCCTACATTTAAAGAGTTCCCTGTAAAAATACAGAAGCACCGATTCTCTGAAGATTTAATTTTATCAAATGAAAGATTACAATGGCATAAAAATAGACATATTAAAAAAAAACCCTCCCAGCTTTAATTTGTTGAACCAGATTTTCCACTATCAATTAATCAATCACTGGTTTTTATTGCATGCTTACTGTGTTCAAAGGCTGTACTAAGAGTTCGGAAGAGTGCAACACAGCAAATAGACCTGATCCTGCCCTCCAATTTTTAATCTAGTAAATTAAATTACTGAGATTTTTCCTACATAAAGTTAACATATATTTTCTCATAAATAATGATGGTCTTTGTTAAGTGTTTATAATATGTCAAGCACTGTTAGTCAATAGTATGTGTGCAGAGCACTGCACTAAGCACTTGGGAGAGTACAATGCAACAATAAACAGACACATTCTCTGCCCACAACGAACTTACAGTCTAACGGCTAGATACAAGTTAATCATGCTGGAAATAGTCCCTGTTCCACATGGGGCTCAAGTCTAAATATCTACCTATAGATAGCTCTATCTATCTGCTTAGAGAAGCAGTGTGGCTCAGTGGAAAGAGCCCGAGCTTGGGAGTCAGAGGTCCTGGGTTTGAATCCTGGCTCTGCCACTTGTCAGCTATATGATTGTGGGCAAGTCACTTAACTTCTCTGGGCCTCAGTTACCTCATCTGTAAAATGGGGATTAACTGTGAGCCTCACATTGGACAACCTGATTACCCTGTATCTACTCCAGTGCTTAGAACAGTGCTCTGCACATAGTAAGCGCTTAACAAATACCAACATTATTATCTACATGGCTGCTCTTTGCTTTGAAAGATGATGCTAATAGTAGTGCAGGTTTATAAGTTTGTACCTAATAAGAACACCATATGATTTATAATTCCTTTGCACCCAAACGGCTATTTTACTGGTACAGGTTCTCATAATATCCCAGCTGGATTATTGTGTCAGCCTTCTCTCTTATCTCCCTTCTTCCTGTCTCTCCTCGCTCCAATCTATTCTTCATTCCACTGCCCGGATCATGTTCCTGCAGAAATGCTCCGGGCATGTCACTCCCATCCTCAAAAATCTCCAGTGGTTGCCTATCAACCTCCACATGGAACATAAACTCCTCACTCTTGGCTTCAAAGCTCTCCATCACCTTGCCCCTTCCTACCTCCTCTCAGCTAAGCCTCTTTTCCCCCCTTTCCCTCTGCTCCTTCCCCTCCCCTCAGCACTGTGCTAATTTGCTCATTTGTATATATCTTTATTACCCTATTTATTTTGTTAATGAGGTCTACCTCCCCTTGATTCTATTTATTGCTATTGTTTTTGACTGTCTGTCTCCCCTGACTAGACAGTAAGCCCCTCAGTGGGCAGGGATTGTCTCTATCTGTTGCCGAATTGCACATTCCAAGCACTTAGTACAGTGCTTTGCACATAATAAGCACTCAATAAATACTATTGAATGAATGAATGATTAATTCCATATTAGGGACTATAGTGATTGCTTGTTGTCAAACTATACATTTTTAACAACAGTGTCTGCTGCTGTTTGTTTTTTTTCCCTGTGTCAAGCACTGTACTGGGTAAGACACAAGTGTATCTGTCCCACAGACAGATCACATCACAGTCTAAGTAAAGGGGAGAACAGGAATAGAATCCCCACTTTAGTAGAAGAGGAAACAAGATAGAGAGAAGTTGCAACTTGCTCAAAGTCACACAGAGAGCAATCGACAAATCTTCATGAAATTTCTGATTTGATGGTATTTCCATCATGACTCTGTCCTCTTCCTGATGCTGCCACCTCAGTGACCAGGGATCCCTGCTATTGAGCCAGCCACAACTGCCAAGGACCACCTTGGCTAAGGGAAAATCTTAAATACAACCTTGGAGGTCACCATGCCTAATAGAATTAGCACATCCGTGGCCAAAAATATAGGTACGTCTCACTATGTGGGCAATCTTGTCACTAAAAAGTCAGACAACCAAGAAATAATGTCCAACTCAAGCAACACTTTTTTTTTTAAAGAAAAAGATATGTAAACCTGTCTTGCATGAGCTAAATAAAACTATCATTTGCTAAAAATGTGGTCAAATTGACTTACTGAGTAGATGAGAGTTATAGTCTCAGGGTTATTTACCAGTTTCCTAGCCAACTAAAAGGTAAACATTTCTCTCCTATGAAATAAATACCAGCATAATCATTGATATGAAATGGAATTTTATGAATTGCATATTTTTTAAAGATAATATTTAAAAATACAGAATTAATATTGGAATTAATTTGGTATCTAGAAACAATTTAAAAGAATCAAAATGTATTTTAAAACAACAGCACTTCTAAGAGTGCCATTAATTCTATACATTTACCCTCTCCAGATAATAATAATCATATAATAATACATATAATTATTATCGTTATGGTACATGTTAAGTGCTTACTATGTGTTAAGAAGAGTTCTAGCTCTGCAGTAGATATAAATTAGTCAGGTTGGACACAGTCCCTGTTCCAAATAGGGCTCACACTCTTCATCCCCATTTTGCAGATGAGGTAATTGAGGCCCAGAGAACTGAAGTGATTTGCCCGAGTTCACACAGCAGACATGTGGCAGAGCTGGAATCAGAACCCATGATCTTTTGACTACCAAGCCTGTGTTCTATCCATTACCTACCTATACAAACTTATCCTTAGTGACACTTTCTCATTAATTTTTAAAAAAATGGTATTTTCAAAACCAGGATTTTAACAGACATTGCTCATTTTAAGTATATATTTTAAAAGAAAACAACTCAACTTTCAAAGTATTGTTTTTTGGAAAACTGCTTTCAAAAGTTTTTTGATTTTTTTTCAGCAAGCAGCTACATTGAACCCTTTCTAAATACCATCATCGAAGCAATAAAGACTCATTAAGAACAGAAAAAGTACTATTAACTGCTGCCTGACAAAGAAGCAGATTTAATACACATATTAAACTGCATGCTGACATTTCTCTCCTGAAAGGTGTGGTGAAGTGTGGTAACAAACTAATTTAAATTGTTCCCCCTTTCTTTGGAGCAAGTAAAAGTAGTCTTTCATAAAATAGTTGTCTTCTAGGAGAGTAAACTGCTGAGCTGAGTTTTTCCACAAATGATTAAAACCAAGAGTTGGCATTGAAAATTATTAACATGAAGGCTTCATTAACAGAAACCTAACAACAATATCCTTTGGAGGTCCCTTGTGAATGGCAGGCTGATAGCTTTAGAAAGACTAGCTTACAGAGAGCTTTCAATATAAATTATATCCCCTGGGTTGATACTCTTCTATATTCTTATGCCTGAGTTCCACTTCCTGATACCATTCATTCTATACCACAGACTCTATATGAGAATAATGCATCTACAAATCATTGTAATCTTATTTTAGTATGGTATTTACTTGAGTTTACATGTCAGAGCCACACTGCTGTGAGTCACAGGGGGCATAGTTACTTCATCACTCAAACTGTCCCCATATATGTCCCAATTGCTTTAAGTCTAAAAAACAAACACTAAATAGTTCCCAAATTATGGCACTGTTTGTAGAATTCCTCTACAGACTTCCACAGGACATTTAACAGTCTTCTCAGTTTTTAGTTCAGGAAATGATCCTTAACAAAAGAAAAGCTCCATTCAGTTGAGTCAAGTTTTGAATTATTTCTATCTCCGTGTCTTAAACCTTCATCCTAGACTAGTCATCTCAAATACTGTAGCTTTCTCTTCCTTAGTCTGTATGCATCCCATAAATCTCCAATCCATTAAAAATCTCTAGAAAAGAAACAATGAAACACTGCAGAAATAGAATTTACTCAGAAGAGTGTCTGAGTAAAATGGGCAGACAGATCTAAGGCTACTGACATGTCCTCACAAATGAAACCAGAACTACTGAGGTGATAATTGCTAAACTGCACCTTTGCTGGGCTGGCAAGGCCATCAGAATGGCTACTTTCAGTATCCCAAAGATTGTCATAACATTCTCTCCTCAGCATAGAGTTTTGTAGGAGATATGACGATTGGCTGCAATCCCAATTAAGCCAAAGGAACACATAAGATAAAAAGAGAAAATATCACCAAATTCAGTTTTTAAAAGGGAACCCTTGGGTAATTATCACTTTTACTTTTGTTTATGACATATTTTATATTCATTAAGCACTTACTATGTGTCAAACACTGTTCTATTAGGTTGGATATCATCCTTGTACCGCTTGGGGCCCATAGTCAAAGTAGAAGGGAGAAGACATATCGAATCCCCAAAATATAGTTGAGGAAACTGAGGCACAGAGAAGTCAAGTGACCCAAAGTCACACAGCAAGGAAGTGGAAGAGCTGAGATTAGAACCCCAGGTCCTTCTGGATCCCAGGACCATGCTCTCTCTCCATTAGGACATGCTGCTTCCACACTTTTGTCTGTTCTTTTCCTTCCCCACTTAGAGCATAGGTTACCCAGGGCAGATATTGAGTTCCGAGTTCACTTAGTGCAGTGATCTGGAGACACTGGGTATCTAATTAATACTGGTAGTTCTCTAGACTGTATGCTTGATGTGGGCAGGAAATGCATTTCACTGTACCCCCAAGCGCTTACTACACCACTCTGCACACAGTAAGCACTCAATATGACTAACTGGTAGTTGACTGATCCTGGATGCTGAAAGGTACAGGCCCAAAATGTGTCAAGGGCCAGACTAACTACAGTCTAGTCAGCACATACCCCACCTCTCCCAGTGACTGCCATTCCCGCACATGCTAGAATATTTAAGCAGTACTGCTGTTTGGCCACAAAAAAAATTTTTAATGTCCATATCCATCTTTAGGTACTTTGTAAAACTGAAGGTATTTACATACATCTCTTTTTTTAAAATCAGATTGCACTCATTTTGTTTTCAACCATTCATTCATTTAATCATATTTCTTGAACACTTACTGTGTGCAGAGCACTGTATTAAGCATTTGGGAGAGTACAATATAACAATAAAAAGACACATTCCCTGCCCACAACAATAGTGCAGTATAGGGGTAGGCAGGCATTAATATAAATTACAGGTATGTACATAAGTACTATGGTGCTGGGAGGGGGTGGTGATTGAAGGGACCAAGTCAGGGTGACACAGAAGGTAGAGGGAAAAGAGGAAAGAAGGGCTTAAATGGAAAGCCTCTTGGAGAAGATGTGTCTTCAATAAGGCTTTGAAAGGGAATGGAGAGAGTAACTGTCTGTCAGATATGAGGAGGGAGGGAATTCCAGGCCAGAGATAGGAAATTGACGGGAGGCCAGCGGCAAGACACATGAGATCTAGGCACAGTGAGAAGGTTAGCATTAGAGGAGAGAAGTGTGAGGGCCGAGTTGTAAAAGGAGAGGAGAGAGTTGAGGTAGGAGGGAGCAAGGTGACTGAGTGCTTTAAAGTCAATGGTGAGGAGTTCGTGGGTTGTTTTTTTTCATGTGGGCAACATTTGGAGCTCCTTGAGGAGTGGGGAAACAAGGCCTGTGCGTTTTTGTAGAAAAGTGATCCGGGTGAAGTGTGAAGAGTAAAGTTTGGACTGGAGTGGGGAGAGGCAGGAGGCAGAGGGGGCAGCAAGGGGCTGATACAATAATCAAGGCAATATTGAATAAGTGATTGGATGAATGTGGTAGCATTTTGGATGGAGGGCCCAAGAGTTAAATAATACCTAAGCACATTTTGGTGCCAGTGTTTTCTTGTATTTACATAATATTCCTCAATGAAAAAGGAGGTGGTAGAATAAAATAATAAAACATTTTGGCCATGAAAAAAGAACCTTCAAATCTCAGTAGTATTAATTTGATTCTGCTTCTATTATCCTACAAGAAATAATAATTGTGGGTAGACATTGGCATGTCTAATAATAATGAAATCAATAATAATAATAATAATTGTGGTATTTGTTATATGCTTCATATATGCCAGGCACTATACTAACCTTTGGGGTAGATACCAAGTAATTGGGTTGGACACAGTCCTTGTCCTACACTGGGATCCCAGTCTTAATCCCCATTTTACAGATGTGGTAACTGAGTCACAGAGAAGTGAAGTGACTTGCTCAAGGTCACGCAGCAGGTATGTGGCAGAGCCAGGGTTAGAACCCAGGTCCTTCTGTCTCTCACACCCGTAATCTTGAGAGTACACAACACAAAAGAGTTGATCGATGCGATCCATGGTCATGGGGATTTTGCAGTGTAGATGGGAAGATAGACTTTAAATTAATTACAGTTTGGGGAAATGGCAAAGTATAAGATATGTACAATAGTATTTCTTGAGCACTTACTATGTGCAGGGCACTTTTCTAAGAGTTTGATAGAGTACAATTCAAGAGAATTAACAGATATGTTCCCTGCCAAGTAATGATCTTAAGGACTAGAGATTGTCATATTTGTTAAGCTCCTACTTTTATTCCAAACCCCATACTAGGAACTGGGGTAAATACAAGATATTCAGAACACAATCCCTGTCCTACATGGGATTCACAGTTTAAGGTGGAAGAACAGGTATTGAATCCCCATTTTGCATAAGAGAAAATCAGGCACAGTGAAGTGAAGTGACTTGCACAAGGTAACACTGCAAGTAGAGTTAGGATTAGAACTCAGGTCCTCTGACTCTTAGGTTCATGCTCTTTCCTCTATTCCACTTCTACATAAAGGTAATTTAACACAAAAACTATTTTCCTACTTTAACCACAACTCAGTGCGTGAAATACTTCATTTTTACCCATATTGTCAGATTTCAAAGTGATTACAATCAGCTGACCAAAACAGCAAAGTATCAATTTAATGCAGAAAACAGCAATACCCAGGATGAACATACCAGCAACTCTTCCTATTAATCATGTGAGAAAACAAAAACCCTCAGTGAAATAGTAGTATACAGGTACATCCTCAGAGTACATAAAATCTGGAGGCTGGTCATATACCACCTGATGATGAAGGTGACATTCGATAATTGCTTACTATGTGTCCAGCACTGTTCTAAACTCTGGGATAGATTATGGTTATCAGGTTGTCCCACATGTGGCTCACAGTCTTCATCCCCATTTTACAGATGAGGTAACTGAGGCACAGAGAAGTTAAGTGACTTACCCAAGGTCATATAGCAGGTAAGTGGTGGAGCTGGATTAGAACTCAGGTCCTTCTGATTCTAAGGTCCATGCTCTATCCACTAGACTACATTGCTAACTGTTGATATAACCCAAGATATAATCCTTGACAAAATGCCCAATTGATGCAGAGAGGTGTAGACTGTGAGTGTAAAACCCACATTTTCAAGGAACAGATTATGTACATATTATGGATACATATTGGGAAACACCTGGAATGATACTGGGAGAAATGTTAAAATGTTTCCAGAAATGTAAGAGACAAACTTTCATGCTTGGAAAAAGCACTAATATTTTCCGTCAAATGGCTGACGTTCTAGAGGTTGGGCTTGAATGAGGAGGACATCCTTGACTCTGGACTGCGAACATAGAGACAGTAGTGGGTATGGTAATCAGTCATATTTATTGAGCATTTACTATGAGCAGATGTTCTAAATCTTTGAGAGAGTACCATACAACAGAATCAGCAGACATTTCCCTGCCCATAGAAAGTTTACAGTCTAGAGTGTGACTATGAGATGACAAATCAGGCTCTCCCTTGGGAAGTTAGCAAAGGGAAAAATGAAATTGGAGCCCCACCTATTCAATTTCCTTAAGTCCAGAAGGGCACACACTTGAATGCTGTTCATTTGGATTAATTCATAAATTTTATTCAATTTAATTTACTGTTGCTTGTCCTTGATACTTTATTGTTGTTTGTGATTTATTCCTATTGTTCTATGTGTCTGTTCACCTCTACTTGGATTGTGAGCCCCAAGTGAGGCAGGGATCTTGTCTGAATATAGTTTCATATTTACTGTAGTAAATACAATTATAGGCTTTAATACTTTAATACTTACTGGGCATGTAATAAATATAATAAGAATAAAAATAATAATTGTGTAGGGTATTGAGTCAAGAAGGTAAAATATCCATTAGTGTGGTTTTCCCTATAAAAGAATAACACACATGATGCAATAGTCATGTCTTGCTTTTACTCAGTCTAATGATGGTATCACTGAGCCCTTACTGTGGGCAAAGCACTATACTAAGTCCTTGAGAGTACACCATGCAAAAGAGTTAGTAGATATGATCTCTGCTCACAAGGACTTTACAGTCTAGATAGGTAGACAGACATTAAAATAAGTTACAATGTGGGGAAATGGCAGAGTATAAGAATAGGTACATATGTGCTGTAGGTTGAGGGTGAATAGCAAAATGCTTAAAGGGTAGGTGATGCAAAAGAAATGGCAATTAGGATGGGGAAATGAGTGAATAAAAGAAGACCTCTTGAAGGAGATATGCTTTAAATAAGGCTTTGAATGTGGTGAGAGTGATAGATTGTCAAATAAGCTTTATCCACCAGGCCATGCTACCTTGCATCTACCTCAGTGCTTAGAACAGTAAATGACACATAGTAAGCATTTAAAAGATACCACAATAACCAATCTGTGGGCAAGGATTGTATCTATCTGTTGCTGAATTGTAAGCACTTAGTACAGTGCTCTGCACACAATAAGCACTCAGTAAATACAACTGAATGAATACAAAACCTTTGGAATCCTTATAAAATTGATTGGGTCCCAACTAGTTAGAATGTTCATTTGCAGTTTATGAAGAAAAGAACTATAGTCTTTTTCTCCTAATGCCAATTTTTTTAAGTTTGTTGAGATTGACGGACATTGAAATAAGTTACAGTTTGGGGAAATGGCATAGTATAAGAATAGGTTCATTTGTGCTGTGACTTGAGGGTGAGTAGCAAAATGCTTAAAGGAAAGGTGATGCAAAAGAAACAGCAAATAGGGTGGGGAAATGAATGAATGAAAGAAGATCTCTCCAAGGAGATATGTTTTAAATAAGGCTTTGAATGTGGTGAGAGTGGTAGATTGTTGAATATGAAGTGGGAGGGAGTTTCAGCCCAAATAGAGGACAAGTGATCAGCAGTGAGAGGAACAAGATGACAATACAGTGAATAGGTTGGTGTTAGAGGAGTGAAGTGTGTGGGATGGGCTTCAGAAGGAGATCAGTGAGGTAGGAGGAGGAGAGCTGATTGAGTGCATTAGTAGTTTGATGGATTGGCAACTGTTGGAGGTTCTTAAGGAGTGGGGAGATGTTCCCATAATGAATTTTTAGGAACATGATTCAGGCAGCAGAATGAAGTATGGACAGGAGGCAGGGAGGTCAGCAAGGAGGATGATGCAATAGTCAAAGGTGGGAAATAACGATTGCTTCTATCAGCATAATAGCAATAGTTGGAAAGGCAAGAGCAGGTTATAGAGATGTTGTGAAGGTAGAACCAACAGACTGGACAGGTTGGATGTGTGCTGAATGGGAGATATTTGTCAATGATAATGTCAAAGTTATGGTCTTTAAAAAATCTTACTTGTCCTTATGCTTCAAATATGGGGCCACCACAAAGGTAAATAAGGCAAGAGAAGGTTAGGACATTCAGGTAGCTGGAGTTATTAGAGGTGATAGGTGATATGTTTAATTCCTAGCTTTTTCTAGTCTTGAAAATTTGAACCCTACAACCTTCCCCAACCTGTACTGAACTCATTACTCCCATTAAAAAAGTTTCTGAACTGATTCTACCAAAAGAATCCACTGTAGTCAAATGTCAAATCTAAGGCATTAAAAGCAAATAAATCACATTTCAATGTGTATTCCCATTTTTTAAAATACAAAAATTCACTGGACCTAGAAATTTTTTTTAAAACCACAAATAAATGCTCACAGTGTTACATAAAGTTAATGAAATTATTCTTGAACACCCTTTGTAATTTGCCCTGGTAAAAGCCGCATAAGAAATATGAGTATTAATGTGTTGATTGGCAAAATGTATGCATACATTAATTTTGCATAAGGTGGATCTTCCAGAAATTTAATTTGAAGCATTTCCCACTGACAGTGAGGGTTTGAGATACTTAAAGGTAACAAACTTCCAACCAATGCATTAAAACACGATGAAACTGGTAGCATTTTAGTGTGTCAGCAAAATGCCATCAAGCTGTAATTATGACAATCACAAAATAATTGTAACTATATACAGTAAGTTTCTTTATGCAAGTGCCTTTATGTGGGTCAATAATTTGGAATTGGAAATATATGGCAATGCCAGTGAACTGCAGAGTTACAAAATATTTGTGAAAGTAAATACTTTATATTTCATTTATCAGTTTATGCAGAATATAGTTTGAAATGCATAGCACTGACTTCAAACAGTATATGAGTGCTCTGTAGCTTATAAACCATTTTAGGACATTTGTTTAATCAGACTATTTTAATAGAATTTAAATGCACTATTATTTGGACAAGATATTCTAGGTTCATTGGTTAAATTCAATCCTGAAAAAAACATGGGATAAAATAAAGCTTTCTTTTGGTATGCAGGCGATATTTGGTTTTGCAAGTACCACTGCATTATTGTGATCTGATATCTGTCTTTAAATAAGCACTCTTTAATACAAATCCTACTGTCAAGTCATTCTTTAGCTACTTCTCTCTTGGAAAATAGGAGAACATGATAGTAAATCAAAATTTTTCCACTTTTTTAGAAGTGCTAATAAATGTTATGAAGATTTGTGTCCCTAGCCTATTCCTCAGCATTTATGTACCTATCTGTAATTTATTTGAATGTCTGTCTCCCCACGCTAGACTGTAAGCTCAAGGAATGCACCAACTTTGTTGCACTGTGCTCTCCCAGGCACTTAGTACAGTGCTCTGCACACAGCAAGTGCTCAGTAAATACCACTGATTAACTGATAGTCTCCACTCTATTTTCAGAGGCTTGAACTTGGTTGTTCAGGTTAAATACATTCACATTCCTTTTACTGTGGACAACTAACATCTGCATCAGACTACTGTAATCTGCATTATTTAGAAAAACCCAATTTTTTTCTCTGGACTAATAATAATAATAATAATGTTGGTATTTGTTAAGCGCTTACTATGTGCAGAGCACTGTTCTAAGCGCTGGGGTAAACACAGGGGAATCAGGTTGTCCCACGTGGGGCTCACAGTCTTAATATCGCCAAGATCCGCCCTTTCCTCTCCACCCAAACGGCTACCTTACTATTACGGGCTCTCGTTATATCCCGGCTAGACTACTGTGTCAGCCTTCTCTCTGACCTCCCTTCCTCCTCTCTCGCCCCGCTCCGGTCTATTCTTCACTCCGCTGCCCGGCTCATCTTCCTGCAGAAACTATCTGGGCCTGTCAGTCCCCTTCTTAAACAACTCCAGTGGTTGCCTATCGACCTCCGCTCCAAACAAAAACTCCTCACTCTAGGCTTCAAGGCTCTCCATCACCTTGCCCCTTCCTACCTCTCCTCCCTTCTCTCTTTCTACCGCCCACCCCGCACGCTCCGCTCCTCTGCCGCCCACCTCCTCACCGTCCCTCGGTCTCGCCTATCCCGCCGTCGACCCCTGGGTCACGTCCTCACGCGGTCCTGGAACGCCCTCCCTCCTCACCTCCGCCAAACTGATTCTCTTCCCCTCTTCAAAACCTTACTTAAAAATCACCTCCTCCAAGAGGCCTTCCCAGACTGAGCTCCTCTTCCCCCTCTACTCCCTCTGCCATCCCCCCTTTACCTCTCCGCAGCTAAAGCCTCATTTTCCCCTTTTCCCTCTGCTCCTCCACCTCTCCCTTCCCATCCCCCCAGCACTGTACCCGTCCGCTCAACTGTATATATTTTCGTTACCCTATTTATTTTGTTAATGAATTGTACATCGCCTTGATTCTATTTAGTTGCCATTGTTTTTACGAGATGTTCTTCCCCTTGACGCTGTTTAGTGCCATTGTTCTTGTCTGTCCGTCTCCCCCGATTAGACTGTAAGCCCGTCAAACGGCAGGGACTGTCTCTATCTGTTGCCGACTTGTTCATCCCAAGCGCTTAGTACAGTGCTCTGCACATAGTAAGCGCTCAATAAATACTATTGAATGAATGAATGAATAATCCCCATTTTACAGATGAGGGAACTGAGGCAGGACTACTAAATTGCCCAAAACAAAATATATGCATCCAGGTTCCATCAGGGTTTAAATGTGTATTTGTATTTAGTGCTATTCTACTAGGTAGTTCATTCATTCAATCATATTTTTTGCACACTTACTGCATATAGAGCACTGTACTAAGTCTTTGGAAAAGTACAATATAAGAATAAAAAGAAACAATCCCTGCCCACGAGGAGCTGGGGTGGGGAGAAAGACATCAACACAAATTAATTACAGATATTTACAAAAGAGGTCCAAAGCAGTTGCTGATCCTTACATCCATAGCAATATGAATTTATTCCTTTCCAAAGGACTCAAGGTATTTTCCCAATTGATTATCTCTTTAGAGTACTCCAATGTAGAATGGAAGGACAAATATTTAAGCATTTTTAACCACTTTACAGATGAAGGTGCTAGGCAATTGTTTGTTAAATTTGGTCAATTTAGAAAGCTGAGCTGGATTTGAAAATATACTTAGAGGTCCATATCTTCCAATTCAAATAGTGCTATTAATCAAGTTAGATATACAGTTGTCAAATAGCCTCTTTATTTTCTGATGCAAGGATTCAGTTGCAGAGTGATGTTGTATGTGTGAGACAGAGTGAATATTTGAACAGAGATCTTCTGTACACCAATGCCTTCACTGCTCCATTGGCAGTCAAAAATAAGTGAATAATATTTGATCTTATCTCCCCTTCCTTAGGGGGAAGAAAAAGGAGATTAATATCTCTTGAATCCTTTGGGTTTGAATGACACTAAGCCAGCCTAGGACTTTTTCTGTCATCTGATTTCTTGGGCAGCAGAGACCAGACTATCATCTTCTGATTCACGGTGAACCCAAACCCAAGTACACAATAGGAAGGAGCATCACAGAAGCACCATGGCTTAGTGGCAAGAGCACGGGCTTAGAAGTCATAAGTCATGGGTTCTAATCCCATCTCCACCACTTGTCAGCTATGTGACTTTGGGCAAGTCACTTAATTTCTCAGTGCCTCAGTAACCTCATTTGTAAAATGGGGATTAAGATTGTGAGCCCCAAGTGGGACAACCTGATAATCTTGTATCTACCCCAGCATATAGAACAGCACTTGACACATAGTAAGGGCTTAACAAATACCATCATTATTATCATTGTCACAGGAAAAAAGGAAAAGGGCAATCCAGGCACACAAAAATCACCATTTTCTCGTGCTGTATAGTAGAGTGTTCTTATTAACACCCCAGGTAGGATAGGGACAGTGTCCAGACATTTTTTAAAAATGGTATTTGTTAAGTCCTGACTATGTGTCAAGCACTGTACTAAGTGCTTGGGAAGATACAAGCTAATCAGCTTGGACAGAGATCATGTCCCAAATTGAGCTCAAAATCTTAATCCCTATTTTACAGATGAGGTAATTGAGGCACATAGAAGTAAAGTGATTTTCCCAAGGTCACACAAGCAGACAAGTGGCAGAGCCAGGATTAGATCCATGGTTCTCCTGACTCCCAGGCCTGTGCTTTATCCACCACGCCATGCTACCTTGCATCTACCTCAGTGCTTAGAACAGTAATTGACACATAGTAAGCATTTAAAAGATACCACAATAACCAATTTGTGGGCAGGGGCTGTCTTATCTGTTGCTGAATGTACTCTCCAAGCACTTAGTACAGTGCTCTGCACACAGTAAGTACTCAGTAATTACAACTGAATGAATACAAAACCTTTGGAATCCTTTTTATAAAATTGGCTGGGTTCCAATTAGTCAGAATGTTCATTTGCAGTTTATGAAGAAAAGAACTATAGTCTTTTTCTCTGAATGCCAAATTTCTTAAGTTTGTTGAAGAAGGAGGAGGTTTAGATGGCAATTTTTCCCTTTGAGAATCTGAACCAAGTCACAGGCCCACAAAACTGTAACCAGAACCCTTGATATTCAAACATTAATTGGTCTGCATTATATTGAGCACCTTCTGTCTGCAGATCACCCTACTAAGAAATAGGGAACATACAATAAAGGTAAAAGGTATGATCTCTGCCTTCAAATAGTTTACCACCTAGTGGAAACCCTTAGCCAGTCCATCAGTCAATTGTATTATTGAGCACTTACTGTGTGCAGAGCACTGTAATAAGCACTTGGGAGAGTACAATATAACAATATTTCAGACACATTCCCTGCCCACAGTGAGCTTATAGTTTAGAGGGAGCTTATAGTCTAAGAACTTGAGTGAACTGCATGAATGAGCACCAGGGTCTGCAGCTTTGGTGTCTGACTTGTTCCCTTTTCTTTTCTCCTATCCCAGCCCCAAAGTACTTATGTACATATCTGTAATTTTATTCATTTGTATTGAAGTCTGTCTCCCCTACTCTAGACTGAGATTGTTGTGGGCAGGGAATTTCACCATTTACTTCTTATATTGTACTTTCCCTAGTGCTTAGTACAGTGTTCGGTGCACAGTGTGCTCAGTAAATACAATTGAATGAATGAACTTCTCCTATGTGTCCTGGTTCAGTCAGTTTCTGACCCAGACTGTATTCCAACCACACAGGGCCCTAGAATCACCCGGAGTAACTTCAGACAGAGGTAGGTCTGTTCCTTGATTTCATCTCTATGTGACAATCAAACTTTTTCCAATCAATGAGCACTTGCTATGTGTAGAGCACTCCTCTATGTGCTAAACCAGACTGATAATAAATCATTAACATGTGAAATATATTATGTGTGTGAAACCAAACAGAATAGGAGACAGAACAAAGGACCCTATGCATTAATTTCTTGATATCCATTTGAAGGATTCACTTACAAGGGTGAAATGGATCCTATTTAGAGAGAGAATGTTTAAAACACTTTGTGTTGAAAATTGCATTTTTAAGGCTTGTCACCAATTCCCAAGTAATTGTGACAAAACCGCATCATACCTCAAAACCAGTGCAATTTCATTTGTATCCCTCTTTCAATCAGTCCTGCCCGCACAGCAGTTATGAGAAAGTACAAGTCAAAATTTTTTTTGAAGAAGCCTCCACAAACATCAGACAGCTTCATTGAAAGGAAAAGCACGACTAAGCAATTAGCCTCACTATTTAAAGCTACTTCCAAGCAACCACCCACACTCTCTAATCCCTGGAAGCAGCGTGACATGGCCCGGCACTAGATAAAATTGCAAGACTTGAAACAAAAGCAATAGATTTTACAGTGAATATGATTTTCTTGGAAAGTCAATCACTCTCTTTTTCAGTGGCAGGTCTTTCCAAGCTTTAGCTTATAGAGATAACTAATGTTTGATCTCTTTGGGAGAGACAAGGTCACCCGAGAGATTCATTAGAAGTACAATTGTCCTATGCTCATTGAACATACAGCACTAAGGTTTGCATGCCTCAAATGATTTTTAAATCACTACCCAATTTCATGCTACCCTGTCAAGGCACCCAATATTTCTACCATTGAGAAATATTACCTGAGACCCAGTGAAACTTTCCCTGGATTAGGTACATACCTATATTGCTACCACTATGAGGATCATGAGTTTACCTACTGTATATAAGACTCAGAATATTTCACTTCATGATATTGAAGTTGTGTTGTACAGCTTCAACACTCAAAATAAGATTAAAATTAATTATCCTGTGTTCAGAGTAACCCAAGGAGAATGTGGGATTACAAACTCCTTTAAAATTCAGCTGATAGTTCTGTGAAGCCCCGAGTAATCGTGGCAGGCCCAGACACTCAAACAGAATGGCCAAAAATCAAGTACTTTATATTTCAAATTGGAAAAATAGCAATAAAAGATTTAAAAACTGAGGGATATACACAAACAGTGGGTAGAAAATGGGGGGGCACAAATTGGGAGGAGGACAGAGAGCTGAGGGGCAAAAGCAGAGGAGGAGACCAGGGAGGCAGAGAGCAGGGGTCAAAGAGCAAGCTGGGGGGGGGGGGGGGAATGCATGGCAGAGACCAGAAGGGGAAGACCTAAGGCTTAAAGCTGCAAATCAAAGCTAGATTTCCTGATTACCAGAACCAACTGTGTGCAGAGCACTGTCCTAAGCATTTGGGAGAATACCTTATAACAGAGTTGGTGGACACAATCACTGACCACAAAGACATCATTTTATCAGCAGGTATGTGTTAATTGTTTTTTTTAATTCCACATATCTTTTGATTATTTTTGCTACTAGTTGTGTCTGTTTTAACACCTTGGCCCTACTAAGTGCATGTTATCTCTGTTGGTGGGAGTCCCACATTTTACAGTGTCAGCTTCTGGAGGGCAGTACTTACACCTTCTACTTTTACAGTAATAATACTAATGATATTAATTATGGTATTTGTTAAGGGGTTACTATGTGCCAAGCACTGTTATGAGCACTAGGGTAGACACAAGGTAATCAAGGTGCCCCACAGTGGGCTCTCAGTCTTAATCCCCATTTTATAGATGAGGTAACTGAGGCAAAGATGTTAGGTGGCTTGCCCAAGGTCACACAGCAGACAAGTGGCAGAGCCAGAATTAGAACCCACATCCTGACTCCCAAGCCTGTGCTCTTTCCACTAAGCCATGACACTCCTAAGACCTATTCAGTCCCTACAAGGGGAAGATGATTAATAAATTAAGGAGGGGAGGAATATCAGGGGAATGTGGGGCATGTTGGACCAGGGGAATGTTGGTCGTCTAGTGAATCAGTCAATAATACTTATTGGACATTAATTCTGAGCAGAGCATTCTACTCAACACTTGGACCCAGGCATAGCCACTGCCCTAGGATGAGCCCAGCGTGGACAGCCTTCCTCCAGCCAGATTCTTGCTTCCCCTCCTTAACCTTAACCTCAAAGAGATTGAACTGGCCTATGAGTTGGCAGACAACACTGCCCAATAGCCTCTCCCTGGGTACCCTTCCAAGATGGTCACCCACGCACACCTGCTGCCCAGAGTGAACCGGATCCAAGACCCAGAGGGAGCCCCCAGGCCCCAGCTAGAAGTTCAGCTGGCCCAAGAACCCACTCTGAACAGTTTTCTGAGATTACCTTCTCTAGGGCTAAGTACAGTGCTTGATGCATAGACTGTAAACTCCTCTAGACTGTAAGCTCATTGTGTGGGCATGGAATTTGTTTCTTGTTATATTGTACTCTCCCAAATGCTTAGGACAGTGCTCTCCACATAGTAAGTGCTCAATAAACATGATTGAATGAATCTTCACTTGCACATCCTGGCTCAGATTCTTCTACTACAACTCAGCATCCTCACCCTGCTCCTCACGTCAGTCTACTCGCTGTACCTCAATCTGTCTTTCTCAAGGCCAAACTTTCATCCGCATCCTGCCCCTGGCCTGCAACTCCTCCCCTTTCATATGACAGACCATCACTCTCCCAAAAGTCAAAGCCTTATTAAAATCATAACTCCTCAAGAGGCCTTTCCTAAGCCCTCATTTCCCTCTCCCTTCTGCATCGCCTTTGGACTTGGCTTTGTAGACTTAAAGCACTTTATATTCACCACACCCTTGGCTCCAAGGCACTTATGTACATATCTGTAATTTATTTTAATGACTACCTCCTCCTCTAGATCATAGGCTTATAGGCAGGCAATATGTGTACCAAATCTGCTACATTGTTCTCTCCCAAGCACTTGGTGTGCTCTGGAAACAGTAAGACCTCAGTAAATGATTGATTGATTGACCATTACTGCCTCTTCTAATCTCTCTCCATTATTACTTCCATCTCACCTAAACCAGTGAGTCATTCACTCTCTCTTTCTGACTTTCCTAAACTGCTTCTTAGTTTCTTCTCATTGTGTCCCACCCATCTTTTCTTGTTCCACTCTGTCAATTTAGCTTGCCCCATCCCTGCCTTAGGCAAAGACTGCTTTCCCTTTCTCTAAATCTGCCTAAACATTTGTAATCTGGCTTCCTTCCTTCCACCATCATTAGTAATACACAATGGAAAGAAGAAAAAATACTAGTCCTCATTTTCATATCGGTTTACCAAAGAATTAGAATCAAGTCTTTAGATCAAGCAGTGTGGCCAAGTGAGAAGCAGTATGGCCTACTGGATGGAGGACAGGCCTGAGACTCAGAAGGACATGGTTTCTGAAGCCAGCTCTGCCAAATATCTGCTGTGTGACCTTGGGTAAGTCACTTTACTTTTCTGTGCCTCAGATACCTCATCTGTTAAATGGGATTTAAGAGTGTGAGCCCTATATGGGAAAGGAACTGTGTCCAAACTGATTATCTTGCATCTACCTCAGCACTTAGTACAGTGCCGAACAGATAATAAGTGCTTAACAAATACCATTAAAAAAAAAAGACAGAAAAGAGGAGTGAGGTAGCGTTCTCTCCTGGACACCGCCATAATTTTAATTGCATTGCTGCTATAAACTGCAGTGGTAGACTAAATAGACCTAAATAGAAATTTGCATAATTATAGTAATTGTAATCCTGTACTAGGACTGAATATCTAACGTTATTTATTGTAAACATATTTTAATACTAAGGTAGAATTTAGAATAAAAGGAGGTTATTATAATGTTTAAGGAAAAAAATCAATTGTTGAAAAATAGATTTCACCAGTCATAAGCATCCATTCATATTAATTGAAAACTAAGCTTTCAAATTATAATGTAAAAAAGTATGTTGAATTTCACAGTAATTCATATACTCTACAACATACCATAACAGACCTGTTGTATTATTCCCTTATGATTGCAATGAACCACACAAAATCATAGGTTCAGTTTAAAATGCCAGAAATTTATGGATGGCTCGAAGGTCAAGATTAGCTTTCCAACATCAGTGTTTTACAACACATATGGCATATTAACATCAGTATTACAAAATTCACTACAGAGCCAAAATACTAGTTAAATTATCAATTTCAGGGGGAAAAAAGGTGTTAAATCTCACTGTTACAGCAAAAGGATAAATTCAATCATTCTTTCATCTAGCAGTGGAGTGATCACAAGCCAGATTTTTCTTTCGATAAATGTCAAATTCAACTAATCGCAAAACAAATTTTCATATTTATTTGCAAATATGGAAGCAATAGAGAAGTATGCAGACAGAGTAGAATAGCTACTCAGTGGGCAGAATTATGGGTAATAAGAAATACGTCCTTTCCTGGCAAACAACCAATCAAATCTATTCATGTCTCATGTAGTATAGTATAGCTTTGCATTTTCTCTTACTCTAGTTTCCCAAATCCTCAGACTGATTACTAAACAAATAGCAGCAGCCAGGTTTCTACATATTGGTTAACAATTAGCCAAATGTCTTCCTCATAAAGAACTGATGATGATTAGCTTTTCTGTAACAGTACCATGGTTCACATTTTTCTGGCTGGAAGCTATTCTCATCAAGACAGAAGGATGGTTTTCCTGCCCATTAAGGTCTATTAGAAGAGAATGAGTGAACAACTGGTGGAAATGGAAAACAAGGATATTGTCTGGACACATTAATCTTTCAGCTTTCCTAAAACTGAATCGAGACTAAAATTTGGTACAGCTAGGAGTTTTAAAATAATTTTTCATTCTTATTCTTTTCCAAATAATTAAATTCAGCTGTTTGATATTCTTATTCATCGCGAAAAAGAATCATTCTATGTTTAAAGTTTTATAATCTCAAAATACAAACAATCAAAAAGCATTATGAGGGTTTCATTAAGATATAACTTATTTTGAGGTACTGCCCATTATCAGGCTAAGTCCTCCAAGATGATCCAATAAGCACAGCCATTTTATTGCCACGCCTCCTCGATTTTGGTAGGTGGTTTATATTACATAATTGCCTGCCTAGCAAAGCTTGGAAAGAGGGAGGGGGATATGGAGTATTCCTTGATCTCCATTCCTCCCCCACCCATAATGAATTGGTTCTCCTCCTTTGGAGGTATGGGGCAGTGGGTCGGTAGCCCCTGAGCCCTTCTGAGCATCCTCTTTGTTCTCCAAAGGGGCAGGGCCATGGGGGCTGGGAGCTAAGTGGTGGCAGGCCTGACAATCCCTGAAGATTCAAAATGGAGTATTCTGAGGTTTAGGGAGATTTGTGAGGCTCATGGGGACCATATCCTACCCCTCTGCTGCAGGAGCCAGGATGCAGCATTCTGAAACTCAGACATTGTTGGGCAGGGATTGTCTCTATCTGTTGTTAAATTGTACTTTCCAAGCACTTAGTACAGTGCTCTGCACACGTAAGTGCTCAGTAAATACGACTGATTGAATGAATGAAGGCACTTCCTAGCTCCCAGACACAGATTCCCTCCCCCAGGCCCTATCTGATAAACTGGAGCAGACACTGCTGTGTCAGATTGTGTTATATGACTGGAAGATGTCAATCAGGTGATACACCATTTCAACTTGATGGAGGGAGATCAGATAAGATGCCCTTCTTCATGCCAGACCTGATGGCTCCATCATAATTCTCCTAAACCTCTCAGTTTCTTTAGACCAACACCTTCTCCTTGAAACTTTATCCAACCATAACTTCACTGACAGTCCTCTCCTGGTTCTCTCACTCTTAGTCTATTTCATAGGCTCCTTCTCTGTCACCCACCCCCTAACCGTATTGGCTCCTCAAGGTTCTGTTCTGGATCCCCTTCAATCTGTATCTACCCACTCCCTTGGAAAATTAATTTGACCTGATGTCTTCGGCTACCATCTCTATGTGGATTATTCCCAAATATACATTTCCAGCTCTGACTTCTCTCCTTCTCCACAGTCTGGCATTTCCTCCTGACACCTCTACCTAGATCTTCTCCAACACCTCAAACTAGACTATAAGCTCATTGTGGGCAGGGATTGTGTCTGTATTATTATATTTTACTCTCCCAAGCACTTAATATAGAGTGCTCTGCACACAGTAAGCACTCAGAAATGATAGAATGAATGAATTAGTAAACATGTCCAAAACAGAACTCCTTATCTTTCCATCCAAACCTTTTCCTTCCCATTGCTTTTCCATCAATGTAGACAATAGTACTACACTCCCTTCCTCACAAGCCCATAAAATTGGTGTTGTCCTTGACTCATCTCTCATGCAACCCAGATACTTAGTGTCACTAAATTGTACCTTCACAACATCGCTAAAATGCTCTTCATCCAAACTGCTATGTTGATCCAGGCACCTATCCTATCATGACTACTGAATCAGTCTCCTTGCTGAGCATCCTGCCACCTATCTCTCACTTCTCCAGTCAGTCAGATTTATTGAACATTTTTTTCTGTGTGTAGAGCACTGTACTAAGCACTTGGGAGAATACAGCATAACTGTACAACTTGCACATTCCCTGCCCTCAACACGCTTACAGTTCATACTTCACTCTGCTATCTGGATCATTTTTCTAACAAAATATTCAGTCCACATCTCACAACTACTAGAGAAGCTGCATCCATTTCTCCATCAAAAATTCCTTACTATCAGCTTTAAAGCACTCAATCAACTTTCCTCCTCCTATCTTACCTCACAGATCTCCTGCTACAACCTAGCACACACACTTTGCTCCTCTAGCACTAGCTTTCTCACTGTGCCTTGATCTTATCTATCTCACTACCGAATCTTTTCCCAATCTTCCCTTTATCTGAAACTCCCTCCCATACCAACCCACCACTCTCCCTACCTTCAAAGTCTTATTAGGTCACATCTCTTCCAGGAGACTTTTCCCAATTAAATCATCTGTTCCCTGACTCCTTCTCCCTCTGCATCATTTATGCAGATGGATCTGTGCCCTTTGAGCACCTGATATTTGCTCCATCCTCAGCTCCACAGTACTTATGTACATATCTATACCTTATTTACTCTTATCAATGTGTCTTCCCCTTGAGATTATAAAGTTTTTATGGCATTTTTTAGCCACTAACTCTATGTCAAACCCTGTTCTAAATGCTGGGGTAGGTACAAGTTAAGCTGGACACAGTCCTGTCCCATAAGGGGCTCTCAGTCTCAGTAGGAGGGAGAACAGGTTTTTAATTCCCATTTTACAGTTGAGGAAAACCAAGGCACAGAGAAGTGAAGTGACTTGTCCAAGGTCACACAGCAAACAATCGGCAGAGCTGGGGTCCTTCTACTCCCAAGCTCATGCTCTTTAGGCGATGCTGTTCCTTATGGGCAGGACACAGGGAAGCAGCGTGGCTCAGTGGAAAGAGCCTGGGCTTCAGAGTCAGAGGTCATGGGTTCAACTCCCGGCTCTGCCACTTGTCAGCTGTGTGACTGTGGGCAAGTCACTTCACTTCTCTGTGCCTCAGTTACCTCATCTGTAAAATGGGGATTAACTGTGAGGCTTACATGGGTCGACCTGATTACCCTGTATCTCCCCCAGTGCTTAGAACAGTGCTCTGCACATAGTAAGTGCTTAACAAATACCAACATTATTATTGAGAAGCAGCATGGCTCAGTGGAAAGAGCCCGGGCTTTGGAGTCAGAGGGCATGGGTTTGAATCCCGGCTCTGTCACCTGTCAGCTGTGTGACTGTGGGCAAGTCACTTAACTTCTCTGTGCCTCAGTTACCTCATCTGTAAAATGGGGATTAAGACTGTGAGCCCCACGTGAGACAACCTGATTCCCCTGTGTCTACCCCAGCACTTAGAACAGTGCTCGGCACATAGTAAGCGCTTAACAAATACCAACATTATTATTATTATTATCTATCAACTCTGTTGAACTGAACTCTCTCAAGCACTTAGTACAGTGTTCTGCACACAATAAGTGCTTCACAACCACTGTGATTCTCTGAGCATGGTGTTGTAGAGAATGTTACACAAGCAAACTAAACAGGAATGGTGCCTGCTTTCTAGTACCTTACACCCACTATCCATTTTGAATTGGCAATTTTAATAAATTCTATACTTAGTTACATGTTCTAGTATCAGGGAAAAGGCACATCTGCCTGCAAACTGACATGTAAGAGGGATGTTTGGAAAAGCTAGTGGCACGACATCAATTATATTTATTTGCCATTCTAATAATTTTCACGGCATGCTTCACCTGATGTAAAATTTAAGTGGATGGCAGAATAAGAGTGCTGGCACATCAGATATTAATTACATTAATACTTTTAACTTTTATAATCCCCCATCTAAACTTTTCAAAGGATGCTGAAAATACTAATTATTCTTCATAATTCACATTCAGTTCCATCTGGAAAATCCCTTCTTCATGACCAATCAACAAGTACCCTGAAAAAAAATGATTAAGATTGTCTTATTTTGTTGCGTGTTGAGATATTACTTGGAACACCACCATTTTTTCTTATAAAAGTGCGTCCATTATATGATCCAGGCAGATCTAGATGAAATTTAGCTTCTTCGTGTGGCTATGGATTTATTTTAGAGAATGTGGGGAGGAGAGGGGGGCACGCGCAGGCATACATGCTCTATAACTTGTTTTTTGGGATATGCCAGGAATGTGTTTCAGGCAGATGGTAAAAACTGGAGGTTGCTTGGACTAGTGGAAAGAACAGAAGACTGGGAGTCAGGAATTCTGGATTCTAGTCCTGGTTCTACCATTTTCCTCCTCCATTATCCTGGACAATTCACTTAACACCTCTGGGCTTCAGTTTCCTCAGCTGTAAAAGGAGGGTAAAATATCTTCTCTCTCCCTCTAGAATCTAAGACTCACAATTGTGAGTCTTGTTTGATCTGAATGATTGGTGGTAATCACAAGACTCTGCACCTAGTAAGTGCTAATTTATACCACCACCACCATCATCAACACCATTAACATTTCCAAGGGAACCAAATGCAAGTATTCACTGCTTATTAGACAACTGTGTTGGGCAGCAGCAAGATGGGGGAGGGTCAAGGGTGGAGACTAAAGTTCACTGTGCAGAAGAAGGAAATGGCAAACGGCTTCCATATTTTTACCAAGAAAACACTATGGACACACTACCAGAACGACTGCAGGTGGAGTTGGGACATTCTGGGAAAGATGTGCCCATGGAGTTGCTATGGGTTGGCCATGACTCAACAGCACAAGACGAGACTAGACATTGATTTTAAGCAATATAGTTATGTCTCCTATATTATGAATACATGTTTGATACGTGTCTAAGAAATGTCAGAAAAACAAGTGAAGTACAATGTTCAAACTTTATAAGGCTGAAGTAAGTAAAACAAGTTTCCCCCTTGACAATTAATTCCCAATGAATACTTAGCTGAATTTGGAGTTAACACCGAAGTTTGAGGCTCCCATTTAAGGTTCCCAATACCCACCAGTATGGGCATGAATTAAATATAGGACAGTAAATCTGACTCTTATCAGAAAGAGGTTGAGCCTAATTGCATTACCACTGTAGAAGATTACCTACAAAGCTGAAAGCACTACAGACATCAAGAATACAAGACTTGTCAACATTCATCTAATTGCCAGGACAAATCTGACCAGATCTGACACAAACTTCTAATTCATAATGATTCCTGTAATTCTACTAGATGTGAAAGATTCCATCACTTGTTTTGTTTTTAAGAAGAATTTTGAATTTTTCTACAATCCTCTTATGAACAGATAATACTAACTTACACATGAAGAGGATAACATAAATCAGCAACAGAAGCAAATGATGATTTTTCTTCCATCTAATCAACACAACCTAAACACTCATTTTTCTATCCCCCCAGACATATGGAGGCATCTTTCTTGTTTTAATGTGTTTTGTGTTTTTTTTTACTTTTGGAAAGAAGATTGATTCTGTCTTACCACAAACCTTGGTGTTCATTTCTTTCCTCCAAGAAGGCCGGTATTTCTTGGGTGTTATACTATTCCTCCGAGTCCCAAGAATGACAGTCTTCCCATAAACTGTTGAAAAAGCATATATTTACTCTAATTAACTTGCATTGTATTGAAAATACATTTAGGGGAGAAATACTTAAACTTCAATTTTAGGCCAGATTCTTTGTTAGAGCTCTTGCTATTCCAATGATTCTGATAATACAGAGATTAAAAATGTGGGAAAAATGTTTTTTCTCCTTTTTAAATCACCAACTTTTAACAGTCATGTTCCCTGCAAAGCAGTAACCATGAACAGATAGTCTCATATTTAATATATTGATCACAGTTCATTCATTCATTCAGTTGTATTTATTGAGCACTTACTGTATGCAGAGCACGGTACTAAGTGTTTGGAATGTACAATTCGGCAACGGATAGAGACAATCCCTGCCCAATAATGGGCTCACAGTCTTAGCAGGGGAGACAGACAGCAAAGCAAAACAGAACAAAAAAAAAAAATAAAACCACATCATCAAGATAAATAGAATCATGGAGATGTACACCTCATTAACAAAATCAATAGGGTAATAAATAATATATACAAATGAGCACAGTGCTGAGGGGAAGGGGGAGGAGCAGAGGGTGGGGGGGAGGGAAGGATGGGGGAGCAGAAGGAAAGGGGGAGCTCAGTCTGGGAAGGCCTCTTGGAGGAGGTGAGCTCTCAATAGGGCTTTGAAGAGGGGAAGAGAGTTAGTTTAGCAGATGTGAGGAGGGAGGGCATTCCAGGACAGCGGTAGGATGTGGGCCAGGCGTCGACGGCGGGACAGGCACCAACGAGGACCTGAGGAGGTGAGCGGCAGAGGAGTGGAGTGTACGGGGTGGGCAGTAGAAAGAGAGAAGGGAGGTGAGGTAGGAGGGGGCAAGGTGATGGAGAGCTTTGAACCCAAGAGTGAGGAGTTTTTGTTTCATGCTAAGGTTGATAGGCAACCACTGGAGGTTTTTGAGGAGGGGAGTGACATGCCCAGAGTGCTTCTGTAGGAAGATGATCTGGGCAGCGGAATGAAGAATAGACTGGAGTGCAGAGAGACAGGAGGAAGGGAAATCAGAGAGGAGGCTGACACAGTAATCCAGTTGGGATATTATGAGAGCTAGTACCAGCATGGTAGCAGTTTGGATGGAGAAGAAAGGGTGGTTCTTGGTGATATTGTGAAGGTGAGACCAGCACGTGTTGGTGACAGATTGGATGTGTGGGGTGAATAAGAGAGCAGAGTCAAGGATGACACCAAGGTTGCGGATCTGTGAGATGGGAAGGATGGTAGTGGCATTAGGGAAGTTAGGGAAAGGACAGGGTTTGGGAGGGAAGATAAGGAGCTCAGTCTTGGACATGTTGAGTTTTAGGTGGCGGGCAGGAAGAGATACAAGTCTGAAGGGAGGGGTTGAAAACCGGGGGGAGATGTAAATTTGGGTGTCATCTGCGTAGAGATGATAGTTGAAGCTGTGGGAGCGAATGAGTTCACCAAGAGAGTGAGTGTAGATGAAGAACAGAAGGGGACCAAGAACTGACCCTTGAGGAACCCCTACAGTTAGTGGATGGGAAGGGGAGGAGGAGCCTGAGAGTTGTGAGTACTTATTCATTCAATAGTATTTATTGAGCGCTTACTATGTGCAGAGCACTGTACTAAGCGCTTGGGATGAACAAGTCGGCAACAGATAGAGACAGTCCCTGCCGTTTGACGGGCTTACAGTCTAATCGGGGGAGACGGACAGACAAGAACAATGGCACTAAACAGCGTCAAGGGGAAGAACATCTCGTAAAAACAATGGCAACTAAATAGAATCAAGGCGATGTACAATTCATTAACAAAATAAATAGGGTAACGAAAATATATACAGTTGAGCGGACGGGTACAGTGCTGTGGGGATGGGAAGGGAGAGGTGGAGGAGCAGAGGGAAAAGGGGAAAATGAGGCTTTAGCTGCGGAGAGGTAAAGGGGGGATGGCAGAGGGAGTAGAGGGGGAAGAGGAGCTCAGTCTGGGAAGGCCTCTTGGAGGAGGTGATTTTTAAGTAAGGGTGGTTAAAAAAAGTGCAAGAGAGGTAGCAAGGGAGATATAAAATAAGGAAATTAGATTTGAATCAGGGAAGGTTTCCTGGAGGAGATGTGATTTCATCAAGGCTTTTGAAAATGGTTAGAGCTTTGATCTGTTCGTTATGAAGTGGGAAAGGTTTGTAGGCAGAAAGAAGGACAAGAGCAGGTGATGGAAAGTGGTAGAGACAAGAACAAGGCCCAGGGAGTAGTTTAGCTTGAAATGAATGTAAAAAATAAAACAGAAGTCCTTTTCTTCCCACCCAAACCCTGTCCTTCCCCTGACACTACCAACATCCTTCCTGTCTCAAGCCCATAAACTTGGTGTCATCCTAGACTCCTCTCTTAGATTTAACATGCGGCTTGCTAAGTGGAAAGATCCCGGGCTTGGGAGTCAGAGGTCATGGGTTCTAATCCCAGCTCCAACACTTGTCAGCTGTGTGACTTCGCGCAAGACACTTAATTTCTCTGTGCCTCAGTTACCTCATCTGTAAAGTGGGGATGAAGACTGTGAGCCCCACGTGGGACAACCTGATTACCTTGTATCTACCCAAACTCTCAGAATAGTGCTTGGCACATAGTAGGCACTTAATGAATACCATTATTATTAAATCTTAAATCACGTCAGTTCAACCTTCAGAACATCACTAAAATCCATCCTTTCCTCTCCATTTAAACTGGTACCACATTAAGTCAAATAACTTATCTTATCCCACCTTGATTACTGTAGCAGTCTCCTTGCTGACCTCCCTGCCTCTTACCTCTCTCCACTCCAGTCCATACACTTCACTCTGCTACCTAGATCATTCTTCTACAATAAGTTCAGGTCACGTTTTCCCACTCCTCATGAAACTCCAGTGGCTGGTCATCTACCTTCACATCAAAGAGAAACCCCTTAGCATAGGCTTTAAAGTTCTCAATCACCTTGCCCCTTCCCAACTCACTACTCTCCTACTAGAACCCAGCTTGCACACTTCACGCCTCTAATGATAACTTTCTCACTGTATCTCAATCTTGTCTATCTTGCCACCGATCTCTTGTCCTTGTCCTGTCTCTGGCCCGGAATGCCCTCCCTTTTCATATTTGACAATTACTTGCCTCCTTCAAAACCTTATTGAAGGTACATCTCCTTCATGGTGCCTTCCCTAATTAAGCCTTCCTTTCCTCTTCTCCCACTCTCTTCTGCATCACCCTGACTTGCTCCCTTTATTCATTTCCCTTCCCTGCTTCACCACATTTATGCATTTAAATGCAATTTATATTAATGTCTGTTGTCCCCTCTAGATTGTAATCTCATTATAGACAGGGAATGGGTCCTTTACACTGTTATACTTTACTCTCCTAAGCACTTAGTATGGTGCTCTGCAAACAGTAAGCACTCAAATATGGTTGACTGACAAGTGTAGTGGAGAAGAGAAAGGATAAAGAGGAGGAAAATAGCTAATTAAGGATGTAAAAGCTAAGGATGTAAAAATTAAGTAATTTCTTAATGTAGAGAAATATGGATAATCATGTCAGGCTTCTAGGTAAATGGGAAGATGTGTTCATAGTGATGTCCTAGAAAAATGACCTAGACAGCACAGTAAAGTATGGGCTCGAGAGGGGGAAAAGACTGGAGGCAGGGAGACGAGTGAAGAGGCTGATGCAAAGATCAAGCATGGCAGACAGTCTTCAGATGGAAAATAAGGGATGGATCCTGATAAAATTGTAGAGAAAAACTGATGGGACTTTGTGACAGACTGAAAGCAAAGGGTGAAGGAAAAGAAAGAGTCAAGGATATAAAGTTCTGGGTTTCAGAGATAGGATGGGAAGTTATGTAGAGGAAGGATTTTGAAGGAGAAATGATGAATCCAACATTAGATATATTGCACTTGAGGTGAGATTGGTATACCTACCTGGTCACTTGAAAAGTCTGGAAGGAATGTTGAGACTTCCGAGAAGGAAAGAGGTTAAAGCTAGCAAGGTACATTTGGGAGTAACCCACTTAGAGGACATAGTTGAAGCCAAGAGAGTGGATAAGTGGCTAAAGGACTTAATATATAGTCCAGAAGGGAATGGAAGTCGAACAGAGAAAATTAGTTTATTTCAGTATTTGAGCCATCTACTTTGTGCAGAATACTAGACATTTGGACTGGATGGCCAAAATGTCTAGACAATAAATGTCTAGAATCAGTGCTTGTTGGCATAGTAAAGTGATATAAACAGTGTAGAAACAGCATTTCAGACACATCTGTTTAGTATTTATGATAAATACAAAATATATATATATAAGAACACGGGAAACCCTGTGAAAATGGGTGCAAAACATTCCAGTTCCTCCAAATTCCACAAGAAGGCTAAACTATGGCTTATTCGGAACAACAACAACAACAACCGCAAAAATCATGAGTTCAGAAGGTTCTTTAAAAGTAATTTAAGTGCTTTTTACATGTAAGCCACAATTCTTTTTACATATAGTGTGATCACCAAAGTTCTTCATGGATCCCCAATCCAGGAATCACCTTTACATTCTGTAACGTAAGCTCACTGTGATAGGGATTGTGTTTACCAACTCTGTAATAGTGTTTTCTCCCAAGTATTTAGTATGGTGTTCTGCACACAATAAGCACTCAGTGAATATGATTCATTGATGAAAGTATATTATACCAATTATCTGTCTATTCCTAAACAGCAACAAAAAATTGAAGGAGCAGTAACAATAGTTGACAAGCATTTGACTAATCTTTTAAGCATTTCACTAATCTTTTAACTGTGGTGGAATAATACCTTCCAAATGGAGTTGGAATCCCACATTTTCACCAAGTTGAAATACAGAATCAATAGTCTTTTCATATGAATTACAAAACATGTTCCCCAGTTGAAGAGGATTCAAAAGGTCACGTAGCTCATTTTTCTACTCTCAGGCAGGTTTGTCTTGATATTATAGTCTTTCCGAGATTTCCAGAGGAATCTTCATTGGTAGCCCATTTCAGTGGTAAATTGCTTAAGCTATTGCATTAAACCAGATCTCTCCAAACTCAGGCAGTGCTGACAGAGCTTTTGACCTCCAAGACATGTCCAGCACTAGAAACCCTGGACTTAATTCTTTTTCTCAACACTGCCTGACAGAACTTGTCATACTGGCATTTCTGAGAAATTGGAGGAAGGCTTCAAACTGCTCTCTCAATTATTAGATAACTTTGCTACAAAGTGTACTTCCTTTCATTGATCTTCTCAAGTAATCCTTTTAGTTTTATCATTGTTGCTATTTTCTGAAACCACTTGGAACTGCATGCACTGTTCTTTTAAAGGAGACAGTATGGTCTAGTGGAACAAAAGGGTGGGACTATGAAGCCCTGGGTTCTCATCCTAGTTTTGTCCCTAGCCTGCTGTGTAACTTTGGAGAAGTCACTTAACTTTTCTACACCTCATTTTCCTCATCTATAACATAGCGAATAATTATACTAGTCTCCCCCTACTAATCAGGGCTCTTGTGAGGAGAAATTAAGTTAATTGATGTTGAAGCAGTTTGAGAGAATTACAAAGGCACCCTAAAAATAGGAGGTGGTATTATTAAGCTGAATTGACTCCAACTGAACACTCATGGCTTTGCATGGAAAAACACCTACACAATTATAAAAAAATCCAAAATCCTCATATTCTTAATAGCCCAACCAAGTCGTGTTGTTTTCTTTTCACTAAAATCCATCCATCACTTTCTAGGTCTCTCTCTCCCTCCCTCTGCTCATCTTTCTTTTTCAATTTGGCTCTTTTTCCTCCTTCCCTATCTTTGGATATTGAACCTAAATGTAGAAGCCTTTTCCACTAGAAGCTAAGCCTATATTTTTGCCATTTTTAGCTGCATCCACTAAACCTCTCAGTCATCTGGGTCCCCCTCCTTCTTAACATGTCTACACTCATCTCATCCAAGAATGGCTGATCTTTATTTGAGGTCATATGTAAACCCCAGGTATTGAATTGTGCAGTACTGGTATATGTTAACTAAAATGATATTGATAAGTGAGTAGTTTGCAGGAATGAAAATGTACATTTTAATATATTTTATATAATCTTAATAACTAAACTTGTGATAATATTCTGCAGAGGAAGCCAAAGTGATTACCTCTTCCCCTTACAACTAGACCCAGACCTAAAATGTACCTCTGTGTACATCAGAGAGAGCAGAATCAATATCCTGCCCTAGGCATCAAAATTTAAAATGTGAGATTTCTCATTAATCACTATATGATAGACACATACTTAAATAGACTGTTGGGGGACTGGGGAAATTTAAACTGCTGCAATGTTTCCCTCCATTACACCCCCCCCTCCCTCCACCAAAGCCTCTCTATCCACCAGACAACTGGGCAAAAGCACCCTCGCCCTCTCCCATTATGTCCTCCATTATGGCCCTCGATGTCCTGCTCTACTAGAACACCACGGTATCTCCCCAGGATTCTTCGCTGGCTTACCTCCACCTCACCTAGGAACTTCCATTCCAACCTGCTCTAGAACCAAAAACCTGCTGGTCCCACCTTGACAACATTGCCAAGACCCACACTTTCCTCTCTATCAAACCCCTGTTGGTACAATCTGTCATCATATCCTGACTGGATCACTATATCAGCATCCTTTCTGATCTCCCAACCTCCTGTCTCTCCCCATTTCAGTCTATACTTTACTCTGCTGCCCAGATTATCTTTCTACAGAAACACTCTGGGCATGTCACCCCCCTTCTCAAAAATCTTCAGTGGTTGCTTATCCACCTTCACATATATGTAATGTGTACATACATATTATTCTATTTATTGTATTAATGATGTGCATATATATCTATAATTCTATTTATATAGATGCCTACTGTTTTGTTGTCTGTCTCCCCTTCTAGACTGTGAGCCCATTGTTGGGTAGGGATTATCTCTATTTGTTGCTAAATTGTATTTTCCAAGTGCTTAGTAGAGTGCTCTGCACACAGTAAGCACTCAAAAGTGATTGAATGAATAAATGAACCACCCTGGTTCCAAAGTATCTTTAAATTATATATTATAAATCATTTATTTATTCATACTTGTCATGAGCCCACCTGATTCATCCCAACCAGGCCTTCCTGGAGCGGGGGAGCCTCAGTAACACGTAGTAGAAGTCAAACCACACCTCTGATCACCAAGTTTACTGTGAAAAGTTTTTTACTTACTTTTACCAGCAGGCAAGGGAGTGACACATATACACACTCACTCACTCACTCTACCAAGGGTCCAATACCAATTTGGGATCAAAGGAGCCCATTCTGCCAATGCTTCTTTCTGCTTTCAACTGCTGCTCTCCTGTTGCTCCAATGCTTGCTTCTAGCATACCTCTGCTACCTCCAGGTGCCCCTTTTTTGGCTTGCCTCCAGTGTTTCAAAAGGGTCACCTTTTATCTGCCTTAGGCATGGCAGGTGTGACTCTCCATGCTAGTCATTGTCCAATGTCCAGGCCCATTACTGGGCAGAGCAGGGAGAGGAAGCCCCACCTTCCTCCATGCTCCTCCCTGCCACAGGCCAGAAATCACCTGCCTCAGGTAAAGCACATCAGTGCCTTTGCAAAGCCTCTTCTTCCTTGATTTGCAGGATCACAAACCATCACTGGTAAGGCAGCTTGCTGTGGGCTCACCATAATACTTATATCTGTCTCTCCCTCTGGAATGTAAATTTGTTATGGGCAGGGAATATGTCTGTTGATTCTGTTGAATTGTACTCTTCCAAATGCTTAGTACAGTGCTCTGTACATAGTGCACAATAAACATCACCGGATGATTGGCAGGAAGAAGAAAAGCAGTCACAGCTTAAAACCTTTAATTCCTTTTCCTAACATACCTAATTCAATCAGAACACCATCATACTCCTGTCTCTTATTAATCAGTAATATTTATCGAGTACTTCCTATGTGCAAAGCACTGTAATAAGGGCTTGGGAGAACACAAAACAATGGAATTGGCAGACAAGAAAGATCTCTACCCATAATGAACTTACAGTCTCACAGTCATTGGTTACTTTATTTTATTATTATTTCACTGGGGTTTGGGGCAAGGTAGTGGATGGCAGAGAAATTCTGCAATTTTTCTGATGACAGGAAATTTTCTAGGAAGTGGCTAAAATCCTCTTGGCCCACTCTCCACCCAACTTTATTAGGGTAGGGGAAAGAGATGGGCTGGGGAAGCCACTGAAGGTCTCCTTCCAATAAAACATGCCAAGTAGGGGTGGCAATTGGATATAGGGTTCTGGCTTGAGGTGACAGTAGAGGAGGAGAGGCTCTGACACCCCTGTGTTCCTGCTTTTCCTGTCTGTTTGCACTTCCCCTGCCTCCTACCTCAGACAGAGGAAAGGAGACGACTGGAGCTCCTGTAACCTGCAGCCATCCCCGGTCTCTCACTGTCACTACAGGGAGAAGAATTGAAACGTTCTGGTTAATCCTTGGGATTCTCACCTCTAATATTTTCCCCTCTTCCTGCTTGCATGACCTCTTCACTTAACTGCCATGTCTCCCCCAGCCATCTTCCCAACATGTGTGTCCAGAACAGCTTCTGCTAACCTAGGTAGCTCTTGGGGGCTAAGGCTTTTTTAGGTGAGACAGACAAACCTCTCTCCAGGTAAGGGGAGTTTAATTCTTAGGAGCTCGACTCTCACTCACCTTCTCTAGACTGTAAACTCAGGAGATGTGAAGGCACATCTCTTCCAAGAAGCCTTCCCTGAGTAAGTCTTCCTCTCCTCTTCTCCCACCCCCTTCAGTGTGGTCCTGACTTGTCCCTTCATTCATCCTCCCTCCTATTCCCATAGCACATTTGTATATATCTATATATCTGTCATTTATGTATATTGTCTGTCTTCCCTTCTGGACTGTAAGCTTATTGAGCAGGGAATGTGTCTTGTTATGGCATTGATGCCTGACTACTTGTTTTGCTGTCTCCCCCTTTTAGACTATGAACCCGTTGTTGGGCAGGGATTGTCTCTATCTGTTGCCAAATTGTACATTCCAAGAGCTTAGTACAGAGCTCTGCACACACTAACTGCTCAATAAATACAACTGAATGAATAAAAGTTATACTGTACTCTCCAAATACAGTGTTTTGTGCACAGTAAGTATTCAATAAATATGATTGAATGAACTCATTTTATAGACTATAAGCTTATTATGGTCAGGCAACATGTCTGCTAATTTTGTTGTATTGTACTTTCCCAAGTGTTTAGAACAATGCTCTGTACACAGTAAGTGCTTTGTAAATACCATTAATTGATTCCCACTTAAAGGATGAATTGAGAGACTTTATATCACAAGTACTTAAAAAGGAATAACTTTCTTACATAAACAACCAGCATTAAGTCACACCAAACAGAATTGTCTAGTCCTTATTCTAAATGATCCTTAGCTAAGGAAAATAATATATGCTCCATAAGCAAAGACTCCGTCAACCCCCCATCATCACTGGGTGGTCTTGGGTTCATCCATCTGCTAACCTGCAGCACCTTTCTCAGAACAAAGCTTCAGTCCTCAAGGACCTACCGAAGACCAGAGAGCATCAGGATTTCCTGTTTTAGCTTCAAAAGATTACCTTTCCACCTCTCCATTCATGTTTTTTTCCTTTGTCTCCAGGGGCTCCTTCACCCAAATTCTCCTATGTATTGGTTCTGCTCTGTAACCAGGCAGCTTCTTTTGTTACCTGAATTCTTCTTGAAGGAGATAACTAGGCCACCCGCAAGAACTAATTATCAGGCACTGGGTCCTATGACTGCCAGAGAACCTTAATTGAGAGTTAACCCATGCATTTCAGGGACTCTCGGGGCTCTTCATACCTGCATTTTTTTCTTTTTTCTAATGGTATTTGTTAAGCACTATCTGTACATCAGACACTGTACAAAGTACTGGGGTAGATACAAGTTAAGTTGGACATAGTCCCTGTCTCACAGTCTCACACAGGGCTCACCGTCTTAATCCCGATTTTACAGGTGAGCCAGATGAGAAGCACAGAGAAGTTAAGAGACTTGTCCAAGGTCCCAAAGCAGAAAAGTGGCACAGCCAGGATTAAAACCCAAGTATTCTGACTACCATAGCCATTCCCCTTCCACTAGACCATGCTGCTTCTCGAGGGGAAGAAGCAGCAGCATCTTCCTAAATGAGGTCATTCAACCCCCTACTGCTTCCTTCCCACTCAAGCCCCTATTCTTTTCAGTTTAACTGAAGCTAAAACTGCAAACATCCTTCACTTTCCAGCTCCTTAAATCTCTGAACCCCTGCTTTTTTGTTCTCTAGCCCCACCATTCTCAGAATTTAGCCATCTTCCTCAAATATAGATGCAGCATTGCTTAGTGAAAGAGCGTGGGCCTGGAAGTCAGAGGACCTGGCTTCTAATTCTGGCTCTGCCACCTGCCTGTGTGTCTTTGAGCAAATCACTTAACTTCTCTGGGCTTCAGTTTATTCAACTATAAAATTGGGATTAAATCATATTCCTTTCACTTAGTGCTCCATTTAGGATGGGGACTGTATCCAACTTGATTAACTTGTATTTACCCCAGTGCTTGGAACAATACTTGGCAAATAGTAAGCTTAATAATATCTTAATTATTATTAATCATTATATGAAGGACAGCATATGAGTTACCATTATGCAAGAGACACTACTGCCTTCCCTTCTCCCCAGGGAGAGCAGCAAGTACTCTAATTTCCAGTGAAATAAATAAAATGTGATGTTTAAAGTCCATTCTTTATTAAACACAGGGTGAAGTTGGGGTAGTGGAGGAAACTCTATGACTTCACAGGGTGGGAAACTGTAGGTGTGTGGGAGAAGGCAAGAATATGGGCTCTTAAACCCTAGTCTCCTATTGGAAATAGCTGATGAGCCACAGTTCTTTAGGCTGTAGGGTTGTAGAAACAATAACAGGTTTATAGCACCTAATTGGAAGTCAGAAAATAAACAAAGTTGATTACCAGATGTGAAAGATACCCTTGACACTTTACAGGCAATTCCTCATTTAAACACAAGACAAAGGAGGGATGATTTCCTGATTTTCTGGGAAGTGCAGGACCTTCCTAATCTATAGATAAGGGTTGTTTTTTTTAATGGTATTTGATAAGTGCTGACTATGGATCAAGCACTGTTTTAAGTGTTAGGGTAGATACAACTTTATCAGGTTGGACATAGTCCCTGTCCCACATGGGCTCACAGTCTAAGTGCTGACCTGGCCTTACAAATCAATTATATTAAAAAACTACCTACTGATTGCTAAACAGTGAACTAGGCAATTAGGAGAGTACAACAGGAATAAGATATATACCTCCACTCTCAGAGAGTTTACAATCTAACGGAGGAAACAGACAAAAATAGTTACAAATGGTGAGAGCATAAAGAATAAATGAAGTAGTAATACTAATGTCAGAATGAAATAGCTGAATAAATATTGATTATAGAACTGATTTAAATGTATGTACCTAAGTACTAAGATAGCTGTTGTGTTGACATGACCAGAGGTGTTATTAGTTGAAGGAGGTTGGAATTTCAGGAGGACTTGAAAATGGTTGTGGTTGGGTCTCATTCATCCCTGATTTGTTAGCTTTAATTCTGTACATTCAGTAAAAAGTGTTCTTTTGGTTGCCAAACTCTAGCTGAGAATCTGGTGCATTTGCTTCCATAGTCAAACTTATAATACATTTTTGCTGAAGTTAAATTGTCAGCTTGACTGCTTCCATCCATCCCACTGGCAGATTGAAAGATTGTATTCAACTATTCCCAGAGCACTGACCATGTCTTTTTGGCCCTGTTCATTCTAAATAAATTCATCATCAATCAAACTTTACAGATGCGTATTGAGCATCCACACTTGAAACTTTAGAATTCAATTGCATTCAATTATCCCACTGGTGGAGTTCCCACTAGATAACTGTGGAAGGAAGATAATGCTGCTGACAATAATTTCACTCCTTACCCTGGGGTATATTTTCTGCTCCACTCAATCTCAGTAGAGCATCCAGGTATAGATAAGGCAATTGTATCAAATAAAGGCCCTAAATGTGCTAGGGAAGTAGAAATCTGGGAAGGTTCTCTAAGTCAAACATGGCTTTCCTGCCTTCTTGAAGAATGTGCATGCTCTGTCTCAGTAGGTACTTCCTTATTATCATGCCTGGGGCTATTCTGACACCAACAGTGTCAGGATGCTCACTGTGGGCAAAGAACGGGTTTGCTTATTGTTATATTGTGAGTGTTTGGAAATAGTAAGTGCTCAATAAATATAGCAGTGACTGAATGGAAGGATGGAGGGGAGAGATGGTTTTATCTGTAATGCTGGGGAGGGACCCCGAATGGCTGCACAGCTGCCTGTTTGGCTAGTAATTAAAGGACATTTATGGGCAAAGTGAAATGTTCTGTGGCCTAGTGGAAAGAGCATAGGTTTGACAGTCAGAAGACAAAGGTTTGATTTCCGTTCAGCTCCACCATTGGCTTATTAGCATGGCATAGTGGATAGAGTATGGGCCTGGAAGACAGAACGTCATGGGTTCTAATCCCTGCTCCACCACTTATCTGCTGTGTAACCTTGGGCAAGTCACTTCCCTATGCCTCAGTTACCTCATCTGTAAAATGAGGATTGAGACTGTGAGCTCCACGTGGGACAGGGACTGTGTCCAACTTGATTTGCTTATATCCATCCCAGCACTTAGTATAGCACCTTTTACAAAGTGTTTAACAATTACGATAATTATTATTACTTTTATTACCTTGAGTAAATAACACCTCTCTAGGTCTCTTTCCTCATCTGTATAATGGGGATGGAATAGATTGTTAGATGATACTACAGGAGGACCACTTGCCCCTCCTCCCCAAATTCCCCCACTTCTGGGTTCTAGAGCACTGTTCAGCCCAAAAGAAAGCCAGAAATACAGCAAAGGACCCCCCCCCCCCGGGGAAAACCTAGGAAGAACCCCTCCCTCTGCAGTGGTTCTGGGAAAGCTCCAAGGCAGCACCCCCAGCAGCTCCCACAGATGACTGACCATATCGCTATCCCAAGTGCATCAAGACATTTGGCCAGAATTCCAACCACCTTCAGCACAGGCAGATCCACACCCAGAAGTGGCATGAGCACGGAGGTTCCGGCAAGGGTTTCTGGCTCAGCTTGCAGCTGACCCTCCACCGGTGCTACCATATCGAGGAGAAGCCCTTAACCGGATGCCCAGTGTAGCAAGGTCTTCAACCATCAAACAACTCTGATCCACTACCAGCGCAACCATACCAGGGAAAAGCTCTACCAGTGTTCCCATTGCGGCAAGGCCTTCAACTGGCAAACCACCCTGATTCCCTACCAGTGAGCAATCCACCGTGAGGTAAAGCCATACCAGGGCATCCAGTGTGGCAAGGCCTTCGACCAGAAAACAAATCTGATCCACCACCAGCACATCCTCATCGGGGAGAAGCCCCACCAGTGAGCCCAATGTGGCAAGGCCTTGAGCAGAGTTGATACCTGATCTGCCACCAGGGCATCCACAAAGAGGAGAAGTGTGGCAGGGCTTTTAACCAGCTGAACTGAACTGACCCTGAACTGAAGCCACCGCATACACACCAAGGAGAGGCTTACGACTGCCACAAGTACACCAAGGCCTTCAGCCAGAGTTCCACCCCTGGGCAGTAGCAGAGGATCCATACATACAAGAGAACGTAGGTATGACACAACTGAGGGGAGGCCTTCCAGCAGACCTTCCACCTCACCCACCTCCAGGGCATGTGTGCCCAGGACAAACCCTAGGGGCTGCCTCATAAAGAGCCCCCGGGGTGACCTCAACTCTCATCCAGCCATCGACTACCTTTCTCCTGGGTCCTGCCCTAAGGGGAATTTCTAGAGATGCTTAGAGCTCCCTGCAGAACTTCCTGGAAATACTGGGGCTGCGCCCTGGGGACTGACCCCCCCCCCCCCAGTTTGGCTAGTGAGAGAGGCAAGGAAAGGAATGGGTGTAAATGTCAGAGGCTTGGGAGTTAGAAGACCTGGGTTCTAATCCTGACATTGCATTGCCTGCTGGGTGACCTTGAGCAAGTCACTTAACTTTACTGTACCTCAGTTTCCTCAACTGAAAAATAGAAATTAAATCTTCATCCCTTCAACTTGCTTCCTTGATTGGCACCTAAGCACTTAAATGCCACAATTATCATCATCATCATTAGTAACAAGTAGCACAAAAAACATCTCATAGGAGGGTGAGAAAGAAGGGTGTGGGGGAGATGGAGAGAGAAAGAAATAAAAAGAGAGAGAGAGAGAGAGAGAGAGAGAGAGAGAAGGAGCTGGAAGTCCTCAGCTACATTTCCCCAGACACCAGCCTCTAGAGTTGTGATTCAGAGAGTCAGCAATTTCAGGAATTGGCTGGGGAGGAGGACCTCGAACAGGTGTGGCCTGCCTCCCGGGCCACTGGCTTTAAAGTACTCCATCACCTTGCCCCCTCCTACCTCACCTCTGTCCTTCTACAACTCAGCCTGTACACTTTGTTCTAACCTTCTCACTGTGTCTTGATCTCGCCCATCTCACTCCCAACCCCTAACCTCTGGCCTGGAACACCCTCCCTCCTCAAATCCACCAAATCCACCCATCAAAGCTGATGATGATGATGATGTTGGTATTTGTTAAGCGCTTACTATGTGCCGAGCACTGTTCTAAGCGCTGGGGTAGACATAGGGGAATCAGGTTGTCCCACGTGGGGCTCACAGTCTTAATCCCCATTTTACAGATGAGGGAACTGAGGCACAGAGAAGTTAAGTGACTTGCCCACAGTCACACAGCCGACAAGTGGCAGAGCTGGGATTCGAACACATGAGCCCTGACTCCAAAGCCCATGCTCTTTCCACTGAGCCACGCTGCTTGAAGGCACATCTGCAAGAGGCCTTCCCAGTCTAAGCCCACTTTTCCTCTTCTCCCACTCCCTTCTGTGTCATCCTGACTTACTCCCTTTGTACTTCCCCACTCCCAGCTCCACAGCACCTACGCAGCACTTATGTAAATGCCTGTAATTTTATTTATTTATATTGATGTCTGTCTCCCCAACTCTAGACTGTAAGTTTGTTGTGGGAGGAAATGTCACTGTTTATTGTTTTATTGGTATGGTCCCAAGTACAATGCTCTGCACACAGTAAGCGCTCAATAAAAATGATTGAATGAATGAAGCTCAATTTGGGGGAACCAAGGGTGGAAAAGGGGATAATAGTAGGATAATTGGGCAGCTGCCACGTAATAAGCCAATCTGAGGTGGCCCACAGTCCTTGGAGATGGAATCTCCCATTTGGAGCAGTGGACAAGGCTTGGCACAAAGACTTTGAAACTGAGACCCTGCACACAGAGAGTGATGTTAGCTGTTTGTACAGGTGTTAGCTGTGCTCACCTGTCCTCACCTGTCGTGTTCCCACTGGAACCCCAAGTTTAGTGCACAAGTAGCCAGGCAGGGACTCTGCTCATTGCAGAGTTCTTGGGTAGGCAGGAGACACTGATGGCCAAACACTTAGAACAGTGCTCTGCACACAGAAAGCAATCAACAAATATCACTGATCGATTAATAAATACTATTGCTATTATTAATAATAGCAATGATGATAATGGTATTTGTTAAGCACTTACTATGGGCCAGACACTATAATAAACACTGGTGTGGATTCAAGAAAATTGAATTGGACACAGTTCCTGTCCCACGTGGGGCTCATAGTCTCAATCCCCATTTTACAGGTGGGGTAACAGGCACAGAGAAGTGAAGTGACTTGCCCAAAGTCACACAGCAGGTAAGTAATAATAACAATAACTGTGGTATTTATTAAGTGCTTAACTATGTGCCAAGCACTGTACTAAGCACTGGGATGGACGCAAGCAAATAAGGTTGGACATAGTCCCTGTCCCCCATGGAGCTCACAGTTTCAATCCTCATTTTACAGATAAGATAACTGAGACCCAGAAGGGAAGTGGCTTGCCCAAATTAACAAAGCAGACAAGTCACAGAGGCAGGATTAGAACCCATGACCTTCTGTCTCCCAGGCCTATGCTCTATTCACTAAGCCATGCTGCTTCTATTACTATTACTTCTACCCAGGCTTGCTGACTCCAATATGACAGCAAATGAGGAGCAGAATATTTTCTCTGTAATTCAATTTCCTCCCTAATATCTTTCAATATCTGTTCACTTTCTAGACTCTAAACTCGTTATGGTCAGGGATTGTGTCTACCAATCCTATTGTACTGAACTCTCCAAAGTAGTTAACCCATAGAGTTTAATAAATACCACTGATTGACAATTTCTCTGTGCCTCAGTTTCTTTACCTCTAAAATGGGGATTCAACATCTTTCCCCTTCCTACTCCTGGGCATTCTGCTGCCCAGATCGTTTTCCTTCAAAAAGACTCAGACCATGTTTCCCCACTCCTCAAGAAACTCCAGTGGTTGTCCATCCCCCTCCACATCAAGTAAAAACTCCTAACCATTGGCTTTAAAGTACTCCATCACCTTGCCCTCTCCTTGCTACTCTTCTACTACATCCCAGCCTGCACACTTAGTTTCTATAAAACTGAATTTCTCGCTGTACCTTGATCTCATGTATCTAGCCACTGACCTGTCACCTACATCCTACCTCTGGCCTGGAACACCCTCCCTCCTCTTATCAGGCAAATAATTGCTCTCTCCCGGCTTCAAAGCCTTACTGAAGGCACATTTCCAAGAAGCCTTCCCTGACTAAGCTCTCTTCTCCCACTCCCTTCTGCATCATCCTGACTTGCTTCTTTCATTCATCCTCCCTCCCACCTCCACAGCACATATGTACATATCTGTAAGCCCGTCAAAGGGCAGGGATTTTCTCTGTTACCGAATTGTACATTCCAAGCGCTTAGTACAATGCTCTTCACATAGTAAGCATTCAATACTATTGAATGAATGAATAATTTATTTATATATATTAATGTTTGTCTCAACCTCTAGATCTCGAGCTCGTTGTGGGTAGGAAATGTGTCTCTTAGTATATTGTACTCTCCCAAGTGCTTAGTACAGTGGTTTACACACAGTAAGCACTCAAATACAAATGAATAAATGAGTGAATACTTAGACTGTGAATACCATGTGGAATAGGGACTGTGACCCACCTCATTATTTTCTGACTCCAGTGCAGGGGTACCACTTAAAAAAAAAAAAAAAAAGATTTCCCAAAAGTCTTTCATTTATTGTGGAGGTTGTACATAAACAAACTTCTGACCTATCAAGTATGCTTGTATCGACTCCAGTATTTGGTACATAGGAAGGTCTTAAACATAATTGCTGGTAATTGTAACAATGCCATGGGTTCTTAAAAATACAATTTGGAGTGATAAAGCTGTGTTGAGGGATAACAAATAATTTCTGTATCATCACCTATCGTTACATTTTGAAATTTGAAGCAAAACATATTTCAATAGAGTGAGCTGTATTCATCCAGAAGCAACAATCAACATATTAACAATATGTTAATAATATTTATGACAGAAGGTGATGATCAGGAGAGGTGCAGAGGGAAAAGCAAAGCTGAATACCTGCCATTCCTACACATTACTCTCTAATCTATGCAGAGATTATCAACGTTTTCCCTCCCTCCCTTCCACTCTCAGGAGAACTCTCCTGGCACACTATACTATCAGTTTGAAAACTCTATTAGACTAGCCATGAAAATTAGCAGAAGTCAAAGTGGCTAGGACTCAAAGAAATCAGTGAGCCCAATAAGAATTGGGTAGCAGGAATTCAAGTCAAAAAACTTTTAACCCCTTTTAGCTGTTATTGAAATGATCCAGTTGTGTGGGAAGTATGCATTTTCTTCTCATGGCTGCTTCCATTCTTTAAATCCCATGTTCAGAAGAACTGAAGAAAAATGTGTGGGGTTGGTCAGGATGGGCAGGGGACACACTGCCAAATGTAGGTGGTAATGGTGAAAATTCTGTGGACTACATGAATTTTTGAAGATTAATGGTTTCTGAAACCCACAGGTCACAACATTTTCTTGACTTACTGGCATTCTGTGGCAATCTCATTAGTGTTTTGATATGGCCTCCCATACTTTTGAAGTTTACCTGTATTTAGTTCATTTAAGTGGATTGTAACAATATGATGGGTTGCTAAGAAATGATAAAATTTAATAAAACTGATGAGAGATGACATTAAAATATTTTCATCTAGAAACACCAATATAACTTATTTAGAACATTTTTATATAATATCCCATCATTATATCCCCACACCATGTCCCTTCCTTCAAGACTCTACTATAAAATTTGGGTTTTCCTTGATGGCTTTCCAGATTGATACTAATTAGGAAAAGTACAAGACTAGGCTTTTCACTGTCCTAATAACTTGGGAGATCACAATAACATTAGCAGACACGATGCCAGATCCCTACACACAAGGATGTTATCATCTAGTGGAGGATCCAAGGAAGATCTCCAGTTACCTGGGTGATGCAAAACCTGAATAGGCTATAATTCAAGTACACCTCATTACAGTGGGCCAAGGATTGTTTCAAGTTCTGGGAAAGATACAATGCAAACAGATCAGATAGGATCCCTGCTACAAACCGGGCTCACAATGAAAGGGATAGGGAAATGTGGTATCTTGTCCCCATTTTACAAATGGGGAAACAGAGAGAGAAATGTAGTGATTTGTCCTAGATCAAAAAGAAAAATGATAGAGCAGGAATTAGACCTTCCAACTCCTAGTTCTGTGCTTTTTCTACTAGGCCTTGCTGTCAGTGTACAAAACACTACAGAAGAACAGATATATGTGTCTCCTGGATGGTTTGATCACAAGCTCTTAGTAAGTACTCAATAAATATGACTGATTGATTGACTCACCAGCCCGGAGGCAGGCTGTTAAACAATGAGCTATTTAAAATGTTTCAGACTCAGTTGCTGAGCCACAAAACTGAAATCGCGGTCCACATAGCTTTCGGGGAATGCTAGCATACTAGGGTTAGTGGTGGAGGAATCAGAGAGAAATCCAGAGTATTTCCAGACATTTTTCATTCGATCAGGGCTCAGATTCAGATGCTTCGTTTGATAAACAGGCATAGAACAGGGGAAGACTACATGTTTTCAGTTCTCTAGGTATACAGGCTTGGCTACACGGATGACCACAAATAATCAAGCAAACCTCCTTGAATACACAGGCAAAATTTTGATTACGTACCTCCCCAAGGCTGCACATTGAACAGCAGGCTGCTACAATTTGACCCACCAAGCAGGAAGAGGGAAATGTTCCCTTCCTGAATGTAAGTGTTCCCCCACACTTACTGATTGGGTTTCATTCCCACAGAAGTCTGGGAAATGTAGGCCTCTGGGAAAAGTATTTCACTGGTGTTGCAAATGTGTTTCCCACTTCTACTTTTATTCCTTGATTCTAATTTCACCTCCAAAAGGAGACTTAACTAGGCTCTGCTAATACAAAGGGCTGGAGCAGACAGACTCTGGAGGTCATTTCCAGCTCTATGATTCTTATAAAACATTTAACACAATATTTCTGATTTGGGTATCCTAAGAAGTTTATCAATATCCTTCATCTGCTTGTCAAAATTTCAGCATATTTTGTCAACAGTGAGGCAGTACTAGCTGACTTTTTCCTCAATAAAAGGAGCAAAGCAGGGTTGTTAATTGGGTTCAGATTTGATTCATTAGATTGTAAGTTCCTTGAGGGCAAAGATCATGTCTACTAACTCTATTGTATTACATTCTCCCAATCGCTTAGTCTGATTAAACGTATGCTTCAGCATTCAACAGTCAATCATATTCACTGAGAACTTACTGTATGCTGAGCACTGTACTAAGCATTTGGGAAAGTAACAATGTTACAGAGTGGGTAGACATGTTCTCTGCCAACAAGGATCTAAAGGCTGGGGACAGACATTAAAATAAATTATGGATATGTACATATATAATAATAATAATGATAGTATTTAAGCACTTACTATGTGCCAGGCACTGTGCTAAGTGCAGAGGTGGATTCAAGCAAATCGAGACTGTGAGCCCATTGTGGACAGGGAATGTCTCTTTGTTGCTGAATTGTTCTTCCCAAACACTTAGTACAGTGCTCTGCACACAATAAGTGCTCAATAAAAACAATTGAATGAATGAGTTGGACACAGTGCCTTTCCCATTTGGGGCTTCCACTCTCAATAGCTATTTTACAGATGAGGTAACTGAGCCACAGAGAAATAAAGTGATTTACCCAAGGTCACACAGCAGACACATGAAGGAGCCAGGATGTTGGGTACAAATCCTACTGCAAGAACAACACAGAAGGAAGAGGGAGTACAGGAAGCAAGAGTTTATTCAGGGAAGGCCTCTTGGAAGAGGTGTGTTTTCAGTGAGGCTTTGAAGGTGGGGAAAGTGTAGTTCCAGGACAGAGGAAGAAGTGGGTAAAGGGATAGTGGTGAGATGATTGCGCTACAAGGAATAGCTTGATATTAGAGAAGCAAAGAGAGCATGCTAGGTTGTAATAGGAAGTCAGTGATAAGGTAGAAGGAGGATAATTGATTAAGGGGGATAAATGCTAAGGAGTTTAGGCCTGATGTGGAGGTGGATGGGCAACCACTGGAGGTTCCTCATGAATGGGGAGATATGGGCTGCATATTTTTTTTTCCACAAAAGCTATCTGGACTGCAGAGTGAAGAATGAAAACTGCAGATGGAGAATGGATGGAAACCCAGAACTGAGCCTTGAGAGACTCTCACAGTTAGGAGATGGGAGGGAGAGGAAGAGCACAAAGAACTTGTGAAGGAGCAGCTGGAAAGATAGGAGAGAACAGTGTCAGGGAAGCTGGTTTTAGATAATGTTTCCAGGAGAAAGAGATGTCCACAGTGTTGAAGGATTAGGAGGATTATGATAATAATAATAATAATGTTGGTATTTGTTAAGCACTTACTATGTGCAGAGCACTGTTCTTTAAGTGCTGGGGTAGATACAGGGTAATCAGGTTGTCCCACGTGAGGCTCAGAGTTTATCCCCATTTTACAGATGAGATAACTGAGGCACAGAGAAGTTAAGGGGATTGCCCATAGTCACACAGCTGGCAAGTGGCAGAGCCGGGAGTCAAACCCATGACCTCTGACTCCAAAGCCCAGGCTCTTTTCACTGAGCCGCACTGTAGAATACAGTTCATTAGATTTGGCAAGACCTTTGAGCGTGCAGATTCTGTGGGGCGAAGGGGGAGGAAGCCAGACTGGACTGAGTTGAGGAGAGAACTGGAGGAGAGGAAGTAGGGCAATGGGTGGAGACAACTAGCTCAATATTAATAGTAATTATTACGGTATTTGTTAAGTGCTTCCTATGTGCCGAGCACTGTTCTAAGTGCTGGATAGATACAAGGTAATCAGGTTGTCCCATGTGGGGCTCACAGTCTTAATCCCCATTTTTCAGATGGGGTAACTGAGGCCCAGAGAAGTGAAGTGGTTTGTCCAAGGCCACACAGCAAACAAGTGGCAGAGCCATGTCCTCTGACTCCCAAGTACCTGCTCTTTCTACTGGGTCACACTGCTTCTCCAGGAGAAGCTCAAGGAGTTTGAAGCGGAATGGTAAAAGGGATTTTTTAGAATAAGAGGTAGATATATGCATGTTGCAAGTTTGAAAGGAAAGGGAAAAAGTCCTTTGGACAGAGAACAGTTTAAGATGACAGGCAGAGAAGAAGGAAGGGGGTGTTTTGATAATGTGCAAAGGGATGGGGTCAGAGGTACAAGTTGAGGGGGTAGATTTTGAGAGGAAGCAGATTTTTAAAAAGGCAGGAGATCTTTTCTTGTAATACTGCTAGGAAAGAGGGGAGAGTAAAAGAGGGGGCAGGAAGGAGTGACAAATGGGAGTGGAACAGGGAGATGTTTAAGAACATTACAACTACTGCTTTAAAATTTATTGATAAAATATGTAGCCAAGTCAATAGGCAAGAGGTGGGGGTGGAGGTTGGGAGGGCATGGTGTTTGAGGAGGAAGTTAACCATCTGAAACAAGTGGTGACACCAATCGCTATGGGAGTCAATAAGAAAAATAATTATGGTACTTATTAAGCACTATGGGCCAAGAATTATACAAAGTCCTGCAGTAGATACAACTTAATTAGACTGGACAGTAACAGTCCCAGTCCCACATGAGGCTCACAGACTAAGAGAAATATGGAGAGATTGTCATGAGCACCTGGTTCAAAACAAGCCGGATCCTCCTAGACTGGAGAAGCCTCGGTGACACATAGTAGAAGTCAAACACCACCTCTGATCACCAAGGTTATTGTGGAAAGTTTTTTTACTTAATTTTACCAGCATTCAAGGGAGTGACACATACACAACACTCACTCCACCAAGGGTTCAATACCAGTCTGTGGTCAAAGGATCCCATTCTGACAACACTTCTTCTTTCTGTTTCCAAGTGCTGCTCTCCTGCCTCAAAGTGCTTCCTTCTTGCTTCTTTGCATGCTTCTCCTCCTCTATGTGTTGTCTCAAGTTCCCCCTCTCAGGTGTATTCTTTGCATCCCTCAATGCAACTGCCTTTTATCTGGCTTAGGTATGGCAGCTGTGTCTCTACACAGCAGTCATTGATTGGTCCAGGCCCATTACCAGATAAAAAAGGGAGACAAACAAGGATGATGGTGTTTGTTAAGCACTTACTATGTGCCAAGCACTCTTCTAAGTGCTGGAGCTATGCCTCTGTTCATGCTCCACTCCCTCAAGCCAACAATCACCTGCATCAAGTAGAACCTATCAGTGGTTTCCCAAAGTCTTTTCCTTGATATTGTTCAAGGGATCACAGTCAGTCACTAAAAAGGAAGCTTTTTGTGGGCTCACCACAGAGATAATATTGTCAAGTGACAGTTGAAGCAGTAGAGTATGAAATTTGGATAAGGTTGGCCTGGTTTTTTAATGGCATTTGATAACGATTTAGTGTACCAGACAATAATAATATGTGGTATTTGTTAAGCACTTAATATATGCCAGACACTGTATTAAGTGTTGGGTTAGAGAAGCAGCGTGGCTCAGTGGAAAGAGCATGGGCTTTGGAGTCAGAGGTCATGGGTTCGAATCCCGGCTCGGCCACTTGTCAGCTGTGTGACTTTGGGCAAGTCACTTAACTTCTCGGTGCCTCAGTGACTTCATCTGTAAAATGGGGATTAAGACTGTGAGCCCCACGTGGGACAACCTGATTCCCCTGTGTCTACCCCAGCGCTTAGAACAGTGCTCGGCACATAGTAAGTGCTTAACAAATACCAACATGTACAAGTTAGTTTCGACAGAGTTCCTGTCCAACATGGGTCTCACAGTCTCAATTCCCATTTTACAGATGAGGTAACTGAGACACAGAGAAGTAAAGTGATTTGACCAAGGTCATGCAGCAGAGAAGGGGCAGAGCCAGGATTAGAACCTGTAACCTTCTGACTCCCAGGTCCGTGCTCTATTCAATCCACACGTTGCTAAGCACTGCTGTAAATGTAAGATCATTCATTCAGTCATATTTATTAAGTGCTTACTGTGTGAAGAGCACTGTACTAAGCAATAGGGAAAGTACAATACCGATATAAAGAGTGACAACCCCTGCCCACAATGAGTTCACAGTCTGGGGGGTGGTGTGGGGGGAGACAGACATCAGTACAAATAACAGACATCGATATAAATTAGAATTACAGATATATGCTTAAGTGCTGTGGGGCCGGGGGGAAGAGAAAAAGGAACAAATTGGGGAGATGCAGAAGGGTGTGGGAGATGAGGAAAAGTGGGACTTAAACTGGGAAGTCCTCTTGGAAGAGATGTGCCTTCAGTAAGGCTTTGAATTGGGGGAGAGTAATTGGCGAATTTGAGGAGGGCATTCCAGGCCAGAGGCCAAATGTGCCTGCGGCGAGGCAGGTGAGGTCTAGGCACAGTGAGAAGGTTAGCACCAGAGGAGCGAAGTGTGCCAGCTGGGTTGTAGAAGGAGAGAAGCAAGGTGAGGTAGGAGGGGTTAAGGTGATGGAGTGCCTTAAAGCCAATAGTGAAAAGTTTTTGTTTGATAGGAAACCACTGGAGATTTCCAGGACGTCTCTACCTGGATGTCAGCCCACCACCTAAAACTCAACATGAGCAAGACTGAGCTCCTCATCTTCCCTCCCAAACCCGGTCCGCTCCCAGACTTCCCTATCACCGTTGATGGCACGACCATCCTTCCCGTCTCTCGGGTCCGCAATCGCGGTGTCATCCTTGACTCGTCTCTCTCGTTCACCCCACACATCCTATCCGTTACCAAGACCTGCCGGTTTCACCTCTACAATATTGCCAAGATCTGCCCTTTCCTCTCCACCCAAACGGCTACTTTACTGCTACAGGCTCTCGTTAAATCCCGGCTAGACTACTGTGTCAGCCTTCTCTCTGACCTCCCTTCCTCCTCTCTCGCCCCGCTCCAGTCTATTCTTCACTCCGCTGCCCGGCTCATCTTCCTGCAGAAACGATCTGGGCATGTCACTCCCCTTCTTAAACAACTCCAGTGGTTGCCTATCAACCTCCGCTCCAAACAGAAACTCCTCACTCTAGGCTTCAAGGCTCTCCATCACCTTGCCCCTTCCTACCTCTCCTCCCTTCTCTCTTTCTACCACCCACCCCGCACGCTCCGCTCCTCCGCCACCCACCTCCTCACCGTCCCTCGGTCTCGCCTATCCCGCCGTCGACCCCTGGGTCACGTCCTCCCGCGGTCCTGGAACGCCCTCCCTCCTCACCTCCACCAAACTGATTCTCTTTCCCTCTTCAAAACCCTACTTAAAAATCACCTCCTCCAAGAGGCGTTCCCAGACTGAGCTCCTCTTCTCCCTCTACTCCCTCTGCCATCCCCCCTTTACCTCTCCGCAGCTAAACCCTCATTTTCCCCTTTTCCCTCTGCTCCTCCACCTCTCCCTTCCCATCCCCACAGCACTGTACTCGTCCGCTCAACTGTATATATTTTCGTTACCCTATTTATTTTGTTAATGAATTGTACATCGCCTTGATTCTATTTAGTTGCCATTGGTTTTTACGAGATGTTCTTCCCCTTGACTCTGTTTATTGCCATTGTTCTCGTCTGTCCGTCTCCCCCGATTAGACTGTAAGCCCATCAAATGGCAGGGACTGTCTCTATCTGTTGCCGACTTGTTCATCCCAAGCGCTTAGTACAGTGCTCTGCACATAGTAAGCGCTCAATAAATACTATTGAATGAATGAATGATTTTTCAGGAGGGGAGGTGACATGTCCTGAAAGTGTCTGTAGAAAGATGATCTGGATAGTGGAGTGAAGTTTGGTCTGGACTGGGGATTGAGGCAGGAGGTTAGGATGAGGAAAAGTGGGCTTAATCTGGGAAGGCCTCTTGGAAGAGATATGCCTTCACTAAAGCTATGGATTACCTGTGGGGAGAGGCAGGAGGTTGGGAGGTCAGCAAGATGGCTGATGCAGAAATCTAGGCAGGGTAGAATGAGTGTTAACGTAGTAGCAGTTTGGATTGAGAGGAAAGGGCGGATTTTAGCGGCATTGGATAATCAGGTTGGACACAGTCCATGTTCCACATGCGTTCACAATCTTAATCACCATTTTACAGATGAGATAACTGAAGCACAGATAAGTTGAATGAATTGCCCAAGGTCACCCAGCAGACAAATGGTGGATTTGGGATTTGAACATAGGTCCTCTGTCTCCCAGGTAAATAATCTGATCCTTGGGCCATGCTAATATATGATTTTTGCCATCCGCGCTCCACAGCTTGTGCAGAGAGAAGTACAGCACTTGGCACATAGTAAAGCGCTTAAGAGATACCATAATTACAATCATTATTACTGTGGAGGTGATCCAGGACTGTGGGTTAGTGGTATGAGACTGGTAAAGGGATAGGGAAGTGAGAGAGTTGAATTCAGTAGAGAGGGTGCTGATAGAGTACATCAATTTAAAAACACAATAAGGAACCTGAAAGCTGGTGTCAAAAAAAAAAAAATGAGAAAATCTTCAATCATTCCATTAGGTCTAGTGCTTCAAATAAGTCCTTCAATTATTTGAAGCACTAGACCTAATGGGATGATTGTCTAACTCCCAGAATCTATCATGAATTAGTGATATTTATTGAGCACTTTGTGCAGAGAGTGTTCTAGTCCTTGGGAGGTTGCACAACAGTTGAAAAACATGATCCCTGCCCTCAGTGAACATTAGTCTAGCAAGGGAGACAGACATTAAAATAAATTACGGATAAGGGAAGCAACCAAGTACAAGGATATTTACATTTTCGTTGCGGGGGAGGGGGAGTTAGTACCTAGGTGTTTAGGGGGTTGGACAAAGTGCAAGGGTGAAGAAGTAAAGAGGGAAAAACATATCTTGGAAAATCAATCATTCATATTTATGAAACGGTTACTGTTTCATATTTATTGAGCTCTTACTGTGTGCACAGCACTGTACTAAGCAGTTGGCAGAGTGCGCTATAACAGTATAACAGACCCATTTCCCGCCCACAGTGATTTTACAGTCTAGAGGACACACCCACATAGAAGATAAATCACAGATCTGCTGCCATGTCATCAAGTTAATTCGATCAAGAGCTCCCTGTGGAATAGGGACTCTGTGATTAACTTTTATCACCCTAGATCTTAGAAAATGCTTGACACATAGTAAATATGTAGAAAATAACACAGAAAGAAATACCACAATGTGGTGTTCTTTCAAAGTACGTGAAGCTCAGCTACGATGACAATCCATTACCAGACTTCCTTTGGTTACATGAAACAGGAGGTGGGTGAAATAGTTGCATACCCTTTTCTAGCAGTTACAAGACATTTTGTTTAGGTCAGGATCATTTTCAGCTAATGTTCCATCTAAGTTTTATTGTTTTGGACAAGATTATTTATTCTCATGTTTCCAGTCATTTTTGGTTCCATCATCCCCCTCTGTGCTCTTCAGCTTGTCTGGCTTTTGGTATTTCAACTATTGTACCATGAGCCCAAGTGAAGGACAGACAGTACATAAAGTAGAAAGCAAATGTAATTCAGACAGGGGCATTGACAGAATCTTATGGTTCAATATTTAAGTTCTCTAGTGATTTGGGGAAGATTCATTTGGAGGAGAGAAAAGGTTAGAACTCTTCAGTAGAGAAATGCTGAGAAGGGGTATAACTGAAGCTTTGATATTGGCTGTGTAAAGGGCAAAGGAAGAATTAAAGTACTGTGATAACCACCACTTTCCCTCCTGCTACTAAGGGTCTCAGCAAGGTCTGTGTGCTTTCATATCCTTCAATCATAGCCGAGGCTTTGAGCCGGTATTGTGTATTTGTTTTCCCATCACTGTACACAGTCAGCTCTTCCAGTCCTTCCTCACCTCACTGATCTACTACAGCCTAGAGCACACACTTTGCTCCTCTAGTGCCAGTTGTTCTCTGTGCCTATATCTTGTCTATCTCACCACCAACCCCTTTCCCTCTGGCCTGGAACTTCCTTCCCCTCCATATACGCCAGACCACCCCTCTCCCATCTTTAAAGCCTCTTAAGGTTACATATCCTCCAAGACGCCTTCCCTGATTAAACCCTCTTTTCCCCAATTCCCACTCCTGTGTCATATGTGCACTGGGCTTTGCACCCTTTGGGTTTAATATTCACTCCACACTTAGCCCCAGGGCTTTTAAGTACACAACTCCAATTTATTAATTAATATTAATGTCTGTATTCTTCTCAAGACTGTAAGCTTGTTGTGGGAAGGAAGCGTGTTAATCAACTCGGTTGCATTGTACACTTCCAAATGCTTCCTATACCATCTGCACACAATAAATACAAAGAAAAAACTCACTATTGTATTATCTGTCTCCAACTCTTCTTCCCACTTAAGCTCTTATATTATGAGCCTCCCAAGGGAAAGGGACCATGTCTAATTTCCACCAATCCATTCTCTCCCAGAACTTAATACAGTGCACATGATAATCACTTAATAGATACCCTCCCCCCCAACAACCCCCTCCCCTACTTTCCCATCCTTCCCTGCAGTATCCTCAGAGGAGATCTCCTCCCTCCTCGCAAGTGCCACCCCCTCCACCTGCGCCTCGGACCCCATTCCCTCTCACCTTCTTAAAACCATCGCCCCTGCCCTCCTCCCTTCCTTAACTTCTATTTTTAACCACTCAATCTCCAAGGGCTCCTTCCCCTCTGCCTTCAAACATGCCCACGTCTTCCCCATCCTAAAAAAACCCGCTCTTGACCCCACTTCCCCCTCCAGTTATCGTCCTATCTCCCTACTACCCTTCCTTTCCAAAATCTTAGAACGAGTTGTCTACAATCGATGCCTAGAATTCCTTAACTCCCATTCTCTCCTAGAACCCCTCCAATCTGGCTTCCGTCCCCTCCACTCTACCGAGACTGCTCTCTCTAAGGTCACCCATGACCTCCTTCTTGCCAAATCCAATGGCTCCTACTCCATTCTGATCCTCCTTGACCTCTCTGCTGCCTTTGACACTGTCGACCATCCCCTCCTCCTCCATACCTTATCTCACCTTGGCTTCACGGACTCTGTCCTCTCCTGGTTCTCCTCTTACCTCTCTGGCCGATCATTCTCGGTCTCCTACGCTGGAGCCTCCTCCCCCTCCCATCCTTTAACTGTTGGAGTTCCTCAAGGGTCAGTTCTTGGCCCTCTTCTGTTCTCCATTTACACTCACTCCCTCGGTGAACTCATCCGCTCTCACGGCTTTGACTACCATCTCTACGCAGATGACACGCAGATCTACATCTCCGCCCCTGTCCTCTCCCCCTCCCTTCAGTCTCGCATCTCCTCCCGCCTCCGGGACGTCTCCACCTGGATGTCGGCCCGCCACCTAAAACTCAACATGAGCAAGACTGAGCTCCTCATCTTCCCTCCCAAGCCCGGTCCTCTCCCAGACTTCTCTGTCACTGTGGACGGCACGACCATCCTTCCCGTCTCTCAGGCCCGCAATCTCGGTGTCATCCTTGACTCGTCCCTCTCGTTCACCCCACACATCCTATCCGTTACCAAGACCTGCCGGTTTCACCTCTACAATATCGCCAAGATCCGCCCTTTCCTCTCCACCCGAACGGCTACCTTACTATTACGGGCTCTCGTTATATCCCGGCTAGACTACTGTGTCAGCCTTCTCTCTGACCTCCCTTCCTCCTCTCTCGCCCCGCTCCGGTCTATTCTTCACTCCGCTGCCCGGCTCATCTTCCTGCAGAAATGATCTGGGCATGTCACTCCCCTTCTTAAACAACTCCAGTGGTTGCCTATCGACCTCCGCTCCAAACAAAAACTCCTCACTCTAGGCTTCAAGGCTCTCCATCACCTTGCCCCTTCCTACCTCTCCTCCCTTCTCTCTTTCTACCGCCCACCCCGCACGCTCCGCTCCTCTGCCGCCCACCTCCTCGCCGTCCCTCGGTCTCGCCTATCCCGCCGTCGACCCCTGGGTCACGTCCTCCCGCGGTCCTGGAACGCCCTCCCTCCTCACCTCCGCCAAACTGATTCTCTTTCCCTCTTCAAAACCTTACTTAAAAATCACCTCCTCCAAGAGGCCTTCCCAGACTGAGCTCCTCTTCCCCCTCTACTCCCTCTGCCATCCCCCCTTTACCTCTCCGCAGCTAAAGCCTCATTTTCCCCTTTTCCCTCTGCTCCTCCACCTCTCCCTTCCCATCCCCACAGCACTGTACTCGTCCGCTCAACTGTATATATTTTCGTTACCCTATTTATTTTGTTAATGAATTGTACATCGCCTTGATTCTATTTAGTTGCCATTGTTTTTACGAGATGTTCTTCCCCTTGACGCTGTTTAGTGCCATTGTTCTTGTCTGTCCGTCTCCCCCGATTAGACTGTAAGCCCGTCAAACGGCAGGGACTGTCTCTATCTGTTGCCGACTTGTTCATCCCAAGCGCTTAGTACAGTGCTCTGCACATAGTAAGCGCTCAATAAATACTATTGAATGAATGAAAGATACGATTACTACTATTGCTCACAAAACCCCACAACACGAAGATGAAGAGCAACACTCCTTATAGCTTGAGAGTGGAATGTTTAAAATGAACAGAAGGAAACATTTCTTCATTCAATAAAGCACTTAGTACAGTGCTTAGCACACTAATCACTAAATAAATACCACTGCTGGATTGTTTGGGTGGTAGTCATAAGGAACGTGTTCCATAGGAAGTTTTATATGCCAAAAATAGCAAAAGACTCAAGAGGGTTTGAGATAAATGCATAGATGAGGGGGCCAAAATGAGTTACCAAAGAGAACACTAGGGATGCAGAGGGAATGGTAGGGATGGGTGTCTTCACTGACCTCAATCTCACAGTTCTCTCAAGTAGCGGCTTGCCTTTTTCGGATGTAAAATCGCGGGCTGGATGAACCATTGGTCTGATCTCATCAATCCATCAATGGTATTTACTAAGTGCAGACTGTGTGCAGAGCACTGTACTGTGTGCTTAAGACAGTAGAACACAGTTGGAAGACATGTTCCCTCCCCTAAATGAGTTTACAGTCTAGAGGGAAACCAGTATGGGTTTGTCTCATGTTCTTCATAGAGACGACTTGGAGTTTTCTTCCCTTTTTATTACATCATGTTAAGTGAATCTTTGGGCAGGTTGTCAATCTGACAACTCTGAGATGGAAGTCTTTCTTGCATACTGATCGTACAATTATTTAATATAACCTTTATCATACACACCCAGACACTGCACTGAGATTGATCTCTGGCCACCCCTTCTCAGATTAATAGTGGTGATAATAGCATTTAGTTAACACTTACTGTGAGCAGACCACTGTACTCAAAGTTGGGAGAACATGCACAAGTGGGAATTATAGTTGGTCCCTTTTCTCTGGGGGGCTCACATTACTCTATCATCTCTTTCTAGAGGTATGCCTTTCTTTTGATTCTTCTAAGTTCCAAATGGGTCTGTTTCTTCTGCTAGATTGAAAGCTATTTGAGGATGGAAATTGTGTCTTCTAATTCAGTAGTACTCTCCCAAAAGCTTAGTACAGTGCTCTAGACTCAGTAGTAGTTCAATAAATAAAATTAATTGATAGATGGTTTCTGTAATGACAGGAAACATTTGTAGGCATAAAAGCAGGTTGTTTAATTTTGGCTGACTCATATTTCAAGTAGAGCATTACTGATCTATAAAATTGGGAAATAGTTATTTTTTCTATAACATGCTAGCTAATGCTCTTGAACCCTGTATTATGAGAAAATTGTGCTAAAGTAACCCTTAAATCTGGGGCAATAATGGTTTAGGGGGGAGCAGTGTGGCTTAGTGGAAAGACCAGGGGCTTGGGAGTCAGAGGTCTGGGTTCTAATCCCACCTCTGCCACTTGTCAGCTGTGTCATCTTGGGCAAGTCACAACTTCTATGGGCTTCAGTTACCTCATCTGTAAAATGGGGATGAAGACTGTGAGCCCCACATGGGACAGCCTGATTATCCTGTATCTACCCCAGTGCTTAGAACAGTGCTTGGCACATATGAAGCACGTAACAAATACCAACATTATTATTATTATTATTAGGGGTGGATTCTGCTACAGTATTACCACAGCCAGTATTTTTTGGTATAAACTCCTATACTTATTATGTTCACTACCACCTCTAGCTGGATGATTCCTAAATCTACATCTCCAGCCCTGAACTCTCTCCCTCTCTGCAACCTTGCACTTCCTCCTGCCTTTAACACATCTATATGTGGAAGTCTTGCCATAACTTCACGTTTGCCATGTTAATAACGGAACTCTTTATCTCTCCACCCATCACTGTAAACAGCACCATCATCCTTCCTGTCTCATAAGCCCATAACCTTGGCATTATCCTTGACTCCTCTCTCTTATCCACACATTCAATCTATCATATAATCCTGTCAGTTCAACCTACACAACATAGCTAAAATCTGGTCTTTCCTCTCCATCCAAACTGCTACCACGTTAATTCAAGCACTTATCCTGTCCCACCTAGATTACTGTATCATCCTCCTTGCTTACCTCCCAGCCTCCTTTCTCTCCCCACTCTAGTCCATACTTGATTCTACTGCCAGATCATTTTTCTACAGAAATTTTCAGTCCATGTTTCCCCACTTGTCAAGAACCTCCAGTGGTTGCCCATCCATCCATCCATCTCCATTTTAAACAGAAACCCCTTACCTTGGACTTTAAACCACTTAATCACCTTGCCTCCTCATACCTCACCTCTTTCCTACTACAAGCTAGCCCACACACTTCACTACTCTCACTACGCTAATGCCAACCTACTCACTGCATCTCAATCTTATCTATTTCTCTGATGACCTCTCACCCACATCCCACACTCTTCATATCCGAGGCAATTATTCTCCCCACCTTCAAAGCCTTACTGGAGGGACATCTCCTCCAAAAGCCCTTCCCTGACTAAGCCCCCTTCTCTTTTTCTTCCACTCCCTTCCACGTTCCCCTGACTTTGTCCTTTTATTCATCCTCCTCCCAGTCCCACAACACTTATGTACCTATCTTTAATTTATTTATATTGTCTGTCTCCCCATCTAGACTGTAAGCTGTAAGCAGGGAATGTGACTGCTTTATTGTTATACTATACTCTCTCAAGGGTTTAGTGGATTGCAATCTTCAACTGTTCCCTTTCTAATGGCTTTTTCCCCATTGCTCCACAAAACATTTTTACATATCTCCTATTCTAAAAAACCCTCCCTTGACCCCATGGCTCTCTCCAGCAATCATATCTTCCTACTGTCATTCCTCTCCAAACTCTTTGAGAGAGTTGACTACAACCACTGTTTCCTCTTCCTCTCCTCCATCCCTCCAATCTGGTGTCCACCCTTTTTCACTACATGGAAACTCCTCTTTCTAAGGTAACAAATGACCTTCTTCTCACCAAATCTGATGGCCTATTCCATCTTAATCCTTTTAGACCTCTGCCTTCGACACTGTGGACCACCCACTTCTCTTTGAAACTTTACTCAACCTTGGCTTAACTAACACTGTCCTATCAGTTTTCCTATTTCTCTGATGGCTCCTTCTCAGTGTCTTTTGCTCCTCCTCTGCCTCTCTCCTACAGACAGTGGTAGTCCCTCAAGGCTCAGTTCTGGGTCTCTTTCTATCCCCATCTACAACCATTCCTTTGAAGAACTCATTTGCTCCCATGGCTTTAACTACCATCTCTTTGCTGATGATTCCCAAATCTATATTTCCAGCCCTAACCACACTCCTCTGAAGTCTCACATTTCCTCATGCTTTCAGGATACCTCTATCTGGATGTCTGACAACTCAAACTAAACATATACAGAACAAAACTCCTATTCTTCTCATCCATAACCTGTCCTCCCTACTGTCTTTCTCATCATTGTAGACAGTACCATTATCCTCCCTATCTCACAAGCCTGAAACCTTGGCATCACTCTCATATTACCCACATATTCAATCTGTTATCAAGTTCTGTTGGTTCTACCTTCACTACATCCATACTGATACTCCACTGATCCAAGCACTTATCCTATCCCACCTTGATTACTACATCAGCCTCATCTCTGACCTCCATGACACCTGTCTTTCCCCACTCCTCACTTCAGTCTATACTTCACTCTGTTGCCTGGATCATTTTTATTCCCACTCTTCAAGAACCTCCAGTAATTGCCCATCTACCTTCACATTAGATAGAGACCACTTACAACTGGTTTTGAAGCACTCAGTAAGTGTGTCCTCTTCTTATTCATCTTACTGAACTCCATTTGCATCCTAGCCCGCACACTTCAGTCCTCTACTATCAGTTTGCTCACTGTGCCCCGATCTTGTCTATCTTGCGGCTGATGCCTTACCCACATACTCCCTTTGGCCTGGAATGCCATTCCCCCTATATACACCAGAGCACTACTGTCCCCACTTTCAAAGCCTCTTTAGATCACATCTCATCCAAAATGTCTTCCCGAGTTAAGCCCTCTTTTTCTGACTCCCTCTCTCTTCAGTGTCATCTCTTCACTTGGATCTGTAATCTTTAGGCACTTGGTAATCACCCTGACCTCGCCCCACAGTATTTATGTATATATATATGCAAATTATTTATTTATTTTAATGTCTGTCTCCCATTCTATACCGTAAGCTCGTGGTACACAGAGGACATGTCTACCAACTGTGTTGCACTGTACTCTCCCAAGCACTTAAGACAGTGCTGTGTACCCAGTGATAATAATAATAACAATAATAATTATGGCACTTGTTAAGCACTTACTATGTGCCAAGCATTGTTCTAAGTGCTAATTAAATACAATTTAATTAGGTTGAACAGTCCTATCCTAAATTGGACTCACATTCTTAAGCTCCATTTTTCACAGATGAGGTAACGGATGCCCAGAGATGTTAAGTGACTTGCCCAAGATTGCACAGCAGACAAGTGGCAGAGCTGGGATTAGAACACATGACCTTCTGACTCTCAGGCCCATGTTCTATCCACTACAACATGATGCTTCCCTTCTTAATAAATACCACTGATTGTTGGTCATGCCTACAAAAAAAGAGCTAGATTGGAATTAATGAACCATCTGCAAAAGATTTTGTGTGTCACTGACATTCTATAAAATACTCTCAAGGAGTCCGTTCATTTAACTACAGGATGATAGTGGAAATGAGAATAGCTGAGCTGGAGGTTGATCTGGACATTCTGCTTCCTGTAGAAGTCCTAAGGTTGCCAGTGATGGCCCAATAAATACTGGGTAAGGTGACACAGTGTAATGGATCATACTCCATTTTGGAGAAGTGTGCTAAATTTGTGCAATCCTGGAGCATTTCTTCAGTAGAGTCCTGAATCCCCACTTAAACCACAACCTTGGCATTCTTTTCCCAAGTCCAAATTAATTTTCCTGTCATGCCCAAGCTGGAAAGCCTAGAAGCAGAAGCCCTGGCAGAGAGAGGCTAGGAGCCAAAAATAAAAGGCTAGACATAAAAGCAATCAGTTCCTTATTGGTACCAGAAGAGTTGAAACCCAGAATGCCCATTTTAAAACAAAACAACTGGCTATCCTAAGAAGGACCTAACAATCAAATCTACTAGCACCGCAGCAGTGAGAGACAACTGTAGAGAAGTGCCTGGGGAGTCGGAAAAGGATCATGATAATCAGAGTCCTTTCGCCATAGTTTCTACATAGAGCTTACCCACGGGTATCACACCAATAAAAATTATTTTTACACCGAACTTTTATTTTTACACAATTTTCAGCATCGATTATCTGCTTGTCCTCACATTACTTACCTGTGAAACAGGGAGAGACAGATATGAGCCCCAGTTTACAGACATGAAAACCAAAGGGCAAAGGTTAAATGACTTGCCCAACTCACACAGTAAGTGAGTGGCTGGGCTGGGATTAGAATCCAGGTTTTTCCAGCCTCTGTTTATCCACTAGACCACACTGTTTCCTATGGACTGTTACAATGCATGGAATAGACCTCTGCAGAGCTGGACCCATTGTGAGCAAATATTCCAAGAAGTTGGATAGTCACATGAAGCCTCTGATGAGTCCCATTGAGATTCCGCTTTAGGCTGGAGGCAAGAGGGAAAGAGGTAGCTCAGTAACCCCAGAAAGATGAAGGAGTAGATGAGGCAGCTTCCTTCTCCTTCTCTTCAGAAACAACACTGAACTGGTACTTTCAAAGCAATTGCATGGAATCTCCAGAACATCTAATATGACATACTTCCACCCACACTGGACACATAATAGAAATGGCCTGAGCAACAATGGCTTAGATGCAGTGCTTTGACCACAGTAAGTGCTCAGTAAATATGATCGATTGATTCACTGATTCCCAGTAACACTCTAATGTCATGATGGTTTAAAAAGTGACTCTTAGTCCAGTTTCCATCTAGCCAAAACATGACACTATCAGTTGAGAAACCTTGAGAATAACAATGACTTCAGTCACTGGCCACCTAGGTGAGGAATTTATCTACCAACTGTATTATATTGCACTCTCCCAAGTGCCATTATCTCAAACTTAACTTGTCTAGAACCCAACTCCTTATCTTCCCACCCAAACCTCATCCTTCCCATCACTCTGGATGGCACCACCATCCTTCCTGTTTTACAAGCCCGTAACCTGGGCATTATCCTTGACTCCTCTATCTCATTCAACCCACACATTCAATCAAGTGCTAGATTGTGTTGGTTTGACCTTCATAACATTGCTAAAATCTATCTTTTCATTCCCATACAAACTGCAACCACATTAGTCCAAATATCCTATTCAGCCTTGATTACTGTACCAACTGCATTCATCCATTCATTCAATAGTATTTATTGAGTGCTTACTATGTGCAGAACACTGTACTAATCGCTTGGAATGTACAAGTTGGCAACAGATAGAGTCAGTCCCTGCCCTTTGACGGGCTTACAGGCTAATCGGGGGAGACAGGCAGACAAGAACAATGGCAATAAATAGAGTCAAGGGGAAGAACATCTCATTAAAACAATGGCAACTAAATAGAATCAGGGTGATGTACATCTCATTAAGCAAAATAAACAAAATAAATAGGATGATAAAGATATATACAGTTGAGCGGACGAGTACAGTGCTGAGGGGGTGGGATGGGAGAGGGGGAGGAGGGGAGGGAAAGGGGGGAGAAGAGGGTTTAGCTGTGGAGAAGTGAAGGAGGGGTAGAGGGAGCAGAGGTAAAAAGGGGGGAGCTCAGACTGGGAAGGCCTCTTGGAGGAGGTTCATTCAATAGTATTTATTGAGCGCTTACTATGTGCAGAGCACTGTACTAAGCGCTTGGGATGAACAAGTCGGCAACAGATGGAGACAGTAGGGATTTGAAGAGGGGGAGAGAATTAGATTGTCTGAGATGAGGAGAGAGGGCATTCCAGGACCACGGGAGGACGTGGCCCAGGGGTCGACGGAAGGATAGGCGAGACCGAGGGACGGTGAGGAGGTGGGTGGCAGAGGAGCGGAGCGTGTGGGGTGGGCGGTAGAAAGAGAGAAGGGAGGAGAGTTAGGAAGGGGCAAGGTGATGGAGAGCCTTGAAGCCTAGAGTGAGGAGCTTTTGTTTTGAGCAGAGGTTGATAAGCAACCACTGGAGGTGTTTAAGAAGGGGAGTGACATGCCCAGATTGTTTCTGCAGGAAGATGAGCAGGGCAGCGGAGTGAAGAATAGACTGGAGCGGGGCGAGAGAGGAGGAAGGGAGATCAATTACTGGCCTCACTGCCTCCTGTCTCTCCCCATTCCATGTCTCCATGTTTCACTATGTTGGCCGGATCATTTTTCTATAAAAACATTCAGGCATTGTTTCCCCACTCCTCAACAACCTCCAGTGGTTGCCTATCCACCTCTGCATCAGACAGAAACATCTTATCATTGTCTTTAAAGCACTCAATCACCTTGCCCTCTCTTACCTCAACTCAACTCACTCCTCTCCTACAACAACCCATACCACACATTTTGCTCCTCTAATGACAACCTTCTCACCGTACCTCAATCTCATCTATCTTGTTGCTGACCTCTTGCCCACATCCTGCCTCTGGCCTGGAATACCCTCTCTCTTTATAGACAGACCACTGCTCTCTGTCCCCTTCAAAGCCTTACTGAAAGCACATCTCCTCCCAGAGGCCTTCCCTGACTAAGCCCTTCTTTGTTTTTCTCCTACTCCCTTCTGAGTTGCCCTGAGTTACTCCCTTTATTCATCTCTCCTCCCAGCCACACAGCACTTATATATATGTATATATATATAGATAGATAGATAGATAGATAGATAGATAGATAGATAGATAGATATATCTGTAATTTTTTTATGTATATTACTGTTTGTCTCCCCCTCCAGACTGCAAGCTTGTTATGGGCAGGGAATGTCTCTATTGTTGCCTTATATGCTCCCAAGCACTTAGTACAGTGTTCTGCACATTGTTTGCACTCAATAAATACGACCGACTGACCGGAAGTTCGTTTGAGCAGGGAATGTGTCTGCTATAGTATACTTTCTCAACCTCTTGTACAGTTCTCTGCACACAGTAAGCATTCAATAAATACAATTGATTGGCTGAGAAAAGGAAAAATTTGCCAAGCTGTCTCATACCATCACAAGCACATTTGATTCCACAAGCTCAAAATGTTTCTGTGGGTAGGACACACCCAGACACCTTTATTTCAGCATCACTGCATTTCTCTCCCAGGTTCCCATTCAACAGATGCTGTTTCCAATGTTTCCAACCCAACTTTGCTTGATGTTTTGTCTATGTCATCATTCCCAGCTGCTACCAGGTAGCACCAAGCTACTACCCACTTTGTTCCTGTGCCCCAAGGTGGTCTCCTTAATGGCATACTGTCTGAAGCTGGACCTGATTGAGCTGCAATAACAATGGAGTAATAAGTGAGAAAAGTAAGGGCTATTTTTAAGGCATTACCAAAGCCACGACAAGAATATTTACTCTCAGTCAGTTGTGTTAGTCTTCCAGAAAACTGCAGCATTGTTTACATATCTGGAACTAATGTACTGATTTTTTTTTTTTTTTTATGAAAAGGGGTTCTGTGAAAACAAATGTGCTTTAATGAAAACAGATAGCACTTCTCTTGCTGATGGGATGCTGACAGCATGTCTATGCTTCAGTTTCATCAAGTGAAAATGCTCTATAAAACTATTTTTCACCTCCCCACTCAGAAAAACTGGGAAGATAAACTGGAGTTATCCACAAAGACCTAAAATAAAAAGCCTCCATTCATACAGCAATTCTCTCATAAAATTTTCCAAAAGAGTCAGAACAACTCAATAGTACTTAAGGTTCAAACTTTTCTTGCTTAGGTTGCCACAAGTATAATAGCCAATTTAATAAAATCATTGATTTTAGATTCACATTACATCTTTCATCTCAACTCTCAATGCGCAGTACAATGTTGAATAAGCCTAAATCTCTCATTGTACTCTACTTTTAAAATTCTATATGGCCTTTTTTTTTTGGCAACTTCACAAAAAGTTTATCCAGTCTAATGTAACTCTCCCTCTCAGTAAGTAGGAAATTGACACTTTATTATTGCACTGTCTCCAGTTTCATTGTTCCTTACATGATTTTGTAGATTAATTAATCTGAAGAAAACTGCTGATTTCAGCAGGTGTTTCACCAAAAACTTCCTTCATACCTCTTAAAAAGTGCTTAATTACTTAACTTTGAAGTTTGTAACAATAGCAAATGGACTGCAAGTTATTTTAGTGTTTGATTGCTCAATATCTTGTGTCTTCATTTGTTTGCAAAACTTTGTCAAAGGGCTTTGTTTTGACATATTCTTCCTCTAATCTATTAGATTTACATTATTGAAATACATCCTCTTAACCCTCAAAGCCTTCGGTGCCTCTATTAGCCATAAAAAGAAAACATGTCTCAAAATGCCTTTTTTAAAAAACTTTTCCCCCTTCACTTTCTCCCAACAAGTTCTCTCTCATCAAGTTAACTCCCATTTGGCATAAGGCACACAGAGATTTATTTGTCTGACAAACTTCTATATTCTTATAGCCAGTCCTTTTTGAAACTCAAAAAATAAGACACTAGATGGCTGGTAAGAGTCTGTGGGGTCTCATTTCAAACAGCAAGTTCCAAAATACTGTGACTCCCAAAGACAAAAATCAAAAACAGGGTCAGGTGTTACAAATAGAAAATGAAACATTACAGCAAAGGGCAAACCTTACAGGAGTACAAGAATAGACAAAATAATTCCATCCTTGAGCAGCCAAATCTACAGACGTGATATAGCAGTCAATATCTAGGGTGTTACTTCCAAACTCCCACAGCCAACAGTAAAGTCTGTGCCCTGGACTGTCAGAAAAAAACAGTATTGTCAGCCTGACAGGAGAAAATTGAAAAGTGGGTACCTGATAATAATTGTGGTATTTGTTAACAGTAACAGCATGGCATAGTGGGTAGAGCACGGGCCTGGGAGTGAAAAGGTCATGTGTTCTAATCCTAGCTCTGCCATTTGTCTGCTGTGTGACCCTGGGCAAGTCACTTCAAGTCTCTGTTCCCTTATCTGTAAAATGGGGATTGAACTGTGAGCCCCATGTGGGACAGGTACTCCGTCCAACCCTATTTGCTTATATCCACCCCAGAGCTTAGTACAGTGCCTGGCACATAGCTAGCACTTAAATACCACAATTGTTATTGTTATTATTATGTTATCATTATTATTATTATGTTATGATTATTGTTATTATTTTGCCAAGGACTGCACTAAGAGGAAGGGCAGAAAGGATGCAATCAGTTCAAACACTGTTCCTATCCCAAGTGGACCTCATAGTCTATGGGATAATAACTGTAGTATTCCTTAAGCAATAATTTTAGGCCTAGCACCATACCAACCTCTGCAGAAGAGAACAGGTAGTTGGATTCCACACAGTCCCTAACCTTCATTGGACTCAGAGTCTAAGGGGAATGGAGGACAGATATTTAATCCCCATTTTATAAATGAGAAAATTGTAGTATAGCAATATTACATGATCTGTACCAGGTCACACAGTAAGCAAGTGACAGAACTGGGATTAGAACTCAGGTCTCTTTGATCTCTGTCCTGTACTCATCCACTAAACTTACTAGTTCTCTGCAGTTGTATATAGTGCTTACAAGTGGAGCTAGTCTTCTATTTATAGTAATATTGCACGCTGCATTCAGTGGTCAAGCTTTTTTTTTTAATGTTTAATATCCTCCTTAAATCCCCACATATTTTATTGATAAAATTGAATCAATCAGGTACTCTCTCCTTAAAATCTCCCCTGCTCCTCTCCAGACCCTCCCTCCTTTTGTCTCTTTTTTGACTGTCCCATCTTTTCCAGCAGTATCTAAAAAGGAGATTACCTGCTTCCTCTCAAAATTTAACCACTCCACCTGCACCTTCATCCCTTAGCACCTTATCACAGTACTTGTCCCTTCCCCTATACCTTGCTGACTGGATCATTTAAAAAAAAAAATTCAGCCCACATATCACCACTCCTCAGGAACTTCTAAGAGTTGTCCAATCACCACCACATCAAACAAAGACACCTTACCATTATTTTTAAAGCTCTCAGCTCTACCCCTCCTACCTCACTTTACTGATTTACAACTACAGTCCAGTCTGCACACTATTCTCTTCTAATGCCAAGCTACTCACTGTACCTCATTCTCATCTATCTCTCAACCAAGTCTTGCCCACATACTCCCTTTGGCCTGGAACTCCCTCCCCTTTCATATCACACAGACCACCACTCTCCTCATCTTCAAATACTAATTAAAATCAATCAATTAACTGTTCATATTTATTGAGCATTTACCATGTGGAAGGCATTGCACTTGGGTGAGGACAATATAACGAAGTTGATAGAAGTATTGCCTGCCCACAACAAGCTTAGAGTCTAGAGGGCAAGAGAGATATTAATAGAAATCAATAAATTAAATTATAGATCTATACACAAGTACCACGGGGCTGAGGAAGAAGTGGATAAAGGGTGCAAATCCTAGTATAAGGGTAATGCAAATAGGAGTGGGAAAGGAAGAAATGAGGACATAATGAGGATATGGGCTTTTAATAAGATTTTGGAAGTAGGCAGAGTGAACATTTGTAGAATATGAAGAGGGAGGGTTTCCAAGATGGATGTAGGCGAAGGGTTAGCGGTGAGATGGACAAGATTGACTAAGCAGTTTTGTAGGAAACTGATCCAGGCAGCAGAATGAAGTATGGACTGAAGTGGGGAGCGGCTGGAGATAGGGAGTCTGATGGACTAATCATGGCAGGCTAGGAGAGTGCTTGGATTAATATGGTACCAGTGTGGATGCATAGGAAAAGGTGGATTTTATCAATGTTGTGAAGATTTAACTGATAGAGTGTAGTGGGGCATTAAATATGTGGGTTGAAAGAGAGATGAGTTGAAGATAATGTCAAGGTTACAGGCTTGTAAGACAAGGAGGATGATGGTGCTCTCACAATGATGGGAAAGGGAGGAGGGGAGGTAGGATTAGAGTGGCAAGATGAGGATATGTTATGTTATCTGTTGTGGATATGTTAAGTTGGTGTCGGCAGTTCATTCAAGTAGAGATGTCCTGAAGACAGGAGGAAATATGAGACATACATACACACAAATGCTTATATATGCATTTGTATTCATACATATATTGAATGAATATAATATAAACTATTAAATAATGTATTTAATATATGTATAAATACAAATACATCTCCTCCAAGAGGTCTTTCCTAAGTTAACCCTCATTCCCCCTACTTCCTCTCCTTTCTGAGTCACCCATGCACTTAGAACTGTACCCTTTAAGAACTTTATACTCCCCTCATTTTCAGCCCCACAGCACTTGTGTAATTTACTTTAATGTCCGTTTTTCCCTCTAGACTGCAAAGTCCTTGTGGGCAGGTAATATGTCTACCAGTTGTGTTCTACTGTACTCCCTCAAGCATTTAGTACGGTGCTCTGCACACACTAAGTGTTCTACAAATACCACTGATTGATTGATTAGTCCCTGCATGAAATCTGTAGCCTGGATTCTACAAAGCTAACTGAGGTAGCCTGGTTATATGACAGATTTGATGTTGTTCCTCTCATTTTAATTAAAACTGTAATATTGCTGCTAGGCAGCAAATTTGCTGTTTTTCCTGGATAGCTATGATTTAGCTGTTCAAAATATTACAATTAAAGGTAAAAGGCAATACATGGATAAAGGTACTAAGGAGTATTTTGTCACTCCACTTCACACTAGGAGTGTCAAATATTCATGCACTGATTTACCTCATAGCTCTCCTTTAGTTCACAAATTGATAGCGGTTAAAAAAAAAAAAAAAAACCTTCTTTCTCTTAAAAGAAGTAAAATGAGTTTACACCTTTAAGGAAAAAGTTATGGTTCACATTGTTCCTCCTTGTTTCTATTACTTATGAAGTAATTATATTTAATTTTTTTTCTCCCATGTTTGCCCTTGGGAAGGACTATAAGATCACTGATTTCCTGTGGGGGGCCACAGCTGCATAAACACTGTGAATGGTCACATAGCTTATGTAAGAACATGAAAACAGAAGCAATACCAGTGCGGGGTCAAACCAGTGGTCTATCAGTTCCAGAATTTGGTCTCTGACCTTGAAACAGGATGCTTGAAACTATGAGATGGCTACCCTCCTTTATATCATTTCTAAATGTTGGGGATGTACCATCTAATAATATAGCCAAGCTTTTCTCTATAATGCAACTTTGATCACATGTTCATGAATTTAACTAGACTCCTCTTGTTTCTATATTACCAGGTTTTAGAATTTTCTGTTCAACCTATGTTGAACATAGGCTTACCACCCTTTGGGGGAAGGGTTTCTTTGGTTTGATTTGGACCTATCACCATCAAGCTACAATAGGCTAATCTCTCTTTATCTTTTTCATTGGTTTTGATTCATATTTTACTTTTCATCTGTTTTTCTTCTGTTCTCCTATTACGTTTTCTTTACACACATTCTCTCTTAGCTCTCCCATACTTCCTCTTGGGGCTGCACTTTGCTACCTGATCTTAAGGAAGATTTGAAGCCTAGGAAATACTTCAAAGTCACCTTCCTTTGTTGGCATTTTCTTTTCTCTTTGTGTTTCTCTCTTCCCTTTTACTGCTCTCCATTCTCCTTTAATGTTTTCCCAATCCTCTTGTCACAATTAAATCTTCTGTGGGCAGCCCTGCTCCTCCTCCTTGGTGCTTGGGATGGTCTTGGAACACTATTGAGGCCTCAATGCAAATCCTGTCCACTTTCCAGTATAATCCACTGCTTGCTCAAGGGCCTAGGAAATCAATCTTAAATTTGAATATTTTATTTTGGGGATCCACATAAAGGGAAAATGATATACCTCTATCTATCGTGCATGTGCATAAATACATACAGGTATAAACACATATACATTTGACAAATAGCCTAAACTGCTTCGCTTCATTATAGTTAGAATTAAAAAAGAAAAATCACATTCATATAATTCAGAAAGATTACCTCGACACCACATGATACTATCTATTTAAAATTTAATTCATATAAGTTCTACAACTCTTAATGAGCCCAGGTAATGTAAGCTCTACAGGGATCAATCTGAGAGATACATTTCTGGGTTCATTTTTCTTTTTCTTTTTTTTTTCAAAAAACAGATTATACACTAAAGTGATATCTACTGTTCCTGACTCACAGGCCCATAATTTTGGCATTATCTTCAACTCATATCATTCAAGCCCCACATTAAATGTCAAGATATGCTTCTGGTTCTATCTCCACAACATCTCTAGAATCTGCCCTTTCCTCTCCATCCAAACCAGCAAACACTGATCCAAGCACATATTTCCCACCTTGACTACTGCATCGGTCTCTTTGCTAGCCAATCTGCCTCCTGCCTCTCCCGTCTCAGTTCATTTTTCACTCCACTACCTGGATCATTATTTTTTGAAAAACTATTCCATCTGCATCTCCCCACTGCTCATAAACCACCTCTAAACCACCCATCCACCTCTGTATCAAGTAGAAATGCCTTAATATGAGCTTTAAAGAGCCCAGTCAGCTCTTCCTCTCTTTCTTACCTAACTGGTTTCCTACTACCACTCAGACTGGAGGATGTGGGTGAGAATCAAGTGTTTTGAGATCCATCCCAGCTCTGCTGTTGTGTGCGCTCAGTGATGGGATTGGAAGCTATTCCCTCAGTTCCCCTACATCGTGTGTGCATTTAATTATATATCATATCATGAGTTATTTGTTCATATTAATGTCTCTTTCATCTTCTAGCCTGTAAGCTCGTTGAGGGAAGAGAACACATCTACTAATGCTGTTCCTTATACTCTCCCAAGCACTAAGCATAGTGCTCTGCGTATTACAGCAGTCAAATGCAATTGATTGATTGATACTATGCACTTACAATGATACAACAGAAATACAATACAACAACATTCCCTGCTCATAATGCGCTTACAGTTTAGAGAGGAAAGTAGATAATACAAATAAATGATTTATACTATATAATTTAAAGATATGTACCTAAGTGGGATTGGGGGTAGGGTGAATAGCATATGCCCAAAGGTCACATATCCAAGTGCATAGATGACACAGAAGAGAGATGGAGCTGGGGAAAAGAGGGTTTAATCAGGGAAGGCCTCTTGGAAGAGATGTGATCTTAATATGACAAGCAGTGGATGACTTCTACTCTGGATTTCAAATGGCCAGGGCTCAAATCCTGTCTATCCAAATACTTGATAAGGTAGGTTTTAGGAAAAACTTTCAGCACAGCAAATTTTCTACATATTCCAGCTACAGTGCCTCAAGTAAACTATTGAGTTAATGTGGAGGTATAGGGTGGGGAAAAGGGTTCAGTTTGAGGGGACAAAATGTTCAGGAATAGACAATTGTTCCAGTATTTACTGAGTGGTTACTGTGTGCAGACCCCTGTATTAAGTGCTTGGGAGAGTAGAATACAATAGAGTTGTAGATATATTCTCTGCCCACAATGAGCTTACAGTTGGAGAAGAAGCCTATGATTATGGGAAAAATGATTTTGCCTTTAATCAATGTTCTTGAAACATAAACCCTTGTAAACAGTCATCCTGTGTCAAATGAACTTCTCTCCATTCCAAATGACCTTTGGAGATACAGCCAATGAAATAAGCCAATGGAAGGCACAGACAATGAAACAAAGAAACCAAATGAAGATTAATTAATTAATTATGGTATTTGTTAATTGCTTACATGTGTCAAGCACTGTTGACACACTGTTGTCAATACTGTTTACACTGTAAAACTGTGAGCTTCACATGGGACAACCTGATCACCTTGTACCCCCCCAGCACTTAGAACAGTACTTTGCAGATAGTAAGCACTTAACAAATACCACTATTATTATTATTCTAAGTGCTGGGATGGATACAAGCAAATTGGATTGTTTACAGTCCCCTGTCCCACGTGGGGTTCACAATCACCAATCCTCATTTTACAGATGAGGCTATTGAGGCACAGAGAAGTTAAGTTGCCCAAGGTCACACAGCAGACAAGTGGCAAAGTTGGAATTAGAAACCATGACCTCTGACTCCCAAGCCCATACTCTAGCCACAATGCCAAGATCTCAGAAGAACACTGCCAGAGGATTTAAACTTTATGCCTTTTCAAATATAAAATAATTAAGAAAAAATTATCTTTGAAATTTAACTAAGATTTCATAAAGGCAAGAAAACCATTATCCAATTTTTTTTGGTTTTTTTAAAATACAGGTTAGGATTGTAGCATGTAGGATTGTTGAGAAGCAGCGTGGCTCAGTGGAAAGATCACAGGCTTGGGAGTCAGAGGTCATGGGTTCTAATCCCACTCCGCCACTTGTCAGTTGTGTGACTTTGGGCAAGTCACTTAACTTCTCTGTGCCTCAGTTCCCTCATCTGTAAAATGGGGATTAAGACTGTGAGCCCCGCGTGGGACAACCTGATCACCTTGCATTCCCCCAGCGCTTAGAACAGTGCTTTGCACATAGTAAGTGCTTAACAAATGCCATCATTATTATTATTACTGCAATGTTCATTGCTGGTTAAAATCTTCTCTAAGCCTTATTTTAGACTCTGATTGTTCTTGAATATTTATTGCAAACACACACACACACACATTCTATGTTCTATATCATTTAACCAAAATGAAAGCTTTAAATGTGGTGGAAAAGAAAGGCACAAACATAGACTGGATTTGAAACCAGCAGCCCAAGCAGGGCTGTGCAAGGACAATCAGCCCACGTTATGAATGTGCATTACTTTAGGAATGACAGTGCCAGAACATCACTCTGTGAGTATCCAAAATGAGGGCTGGTTTCTAAAATGCCATCAAGCTTTCATTTTCTACCTCTGAGAATCAGAATGGCCCCAAAAGGTGTCACTGAGTGGATAAAGTGTCAAGCTTATCCAAGGCCTCAGAGGTACTACTAAGTACACAGTTGGAGTGTCTTAATAACATTTCAAAATGATTGGTGCCTTTGACGATATTCTTTAAAAGATGCCAGCATGAGCGTGATAAAAACAAAATTCAATCCCATTCTTCCAATTTTGCAAAAGCTCTTTTTCTTGTAAAATTGCATAGATGGAAATGCAGTGTGGTTAAGAGATAACATTAGCATAATTCCTATTCAGAGCTAGGTACAATATTCTTTAGAGACTTAAAAAGTAGCTTACTTTTGTATGCTCAGATGTTAAATTATAGAATCATATGGTGAAAAAGGACCTCAAGAGGGCATCTAATCTGTCCTCCTGATTCTAGCAGATTGCATTTAAGCCAGAACAGACAGATGGAGAGCCTTAAGATTGCCAAAAAAGGATGCTTTATAGTATTTCTAAGTAACCCTTTCAGGATCACACAATCCTTAGACCTAGTAAATCAATCCATATGTTCAACCTACAATATCTTGCTAAAATTTAAGTCTATTTCTCCAAGTTCCCCCCATAGTGAAAATGCAATTTCACTGTCCTCCATTCTTTATAAAGAGTTTTCAGGTATATGAAAGAGCATATATCTTCTGTCTTCCTCAGAATGTTTTCTTCCTGCTTCCTTTAACTTATTTTCATATTTCCCAATTCCCTATTCTAGAATCATTTTGGTTGTACTTCTCTGGAGTATCTCGATAAGCCTCAAATCTCAGGCTATATGTAAATGATTTTTGAACACAGGAAAGTCTTGGCAATCCATCATTTTAGCAAAGGAATCCCACTTGGGTACTATGTTCAGTTCAGGTTCCAAAACTAGAGAGACATTCGGAATTCAGAAATCTGAAGAATTTAGATGCTCTCGACAACCCAGAATACTGAAAGTAAAAGCAGTTTAGACTGTGAGCCTGTTGTTGGGCAGGGATTGTCTCTATCTGTTGCAAAACTTAGTGCTTAGTACAGTGCTCTGTACATAGTAAGCACTCAATAAATACGATTGAATGAATGAATTGAATGAAAAGCAACTGTGGGGTGTTGTCTAGATTAACTCTTCATAGTATATCCAGTCAGCCAAGTGACTCTCCAGTCGAATAAATGAAGTAACTGATGGTAGGGATAGTTTCTTGTACCATCTCAAGCTCTCAGTTCTTGATACCGAACAGGTTTCGATTAAATATGATTGAATTAACTTGGTTCCCTTTGAGTAGATCTGATCTTAAAAAGGGTTCAATAATGGGGAGAAGTTGAGGATTGCATTCTGATTTGGCATGCTGAACATGTTTACCCACATTTAGAAGCAGGAACCATTTCTTTAACCCATGATTACTTAGCAAGTCAGAGGCAGAGCCACAACCAGAACCCAATTTACCTGATCCTCAATCTGCTGTTCTGGCCACTATACCACATTGTGCAAAAGGCAACATCTCCTAAGCTTCTATGCCATCAAGCAATTTAGAAGCAAACACCAAAGAACAAAGACCAACAGTCCTTCTTCCTGGTGCTTACTGGCTTACTATTCATAAAAATTATGGCATTTCTTAAGTACTTATTATGTGTCAAGCACTGTTCTAAGCACCGACATAGATATAAGATAATCAGATCAGACACAGTCCCTGACCCATATGGGGCTCACAAACTAAATAGAAGGGAAAACAGGTACTGAATCCCCATTTTAACAGAAGAGGAAACTGAGGCACAGAGAAGTTATATGACTGCATGTCTACTTGTTTTGTTTTATTGTCTGTTTCCCCCTTTCTAGAATGTGAGCCCATTATTGGATACGAATTGTCTCTGTTGCCAAAATGTACTTTCCAAATGCTTAGTATAGTTCTTTGTACACAGTAAGTGCTCAATCCATCCCCTTGATTCTCATCCCCTTGATTCTACTTATTGTTATTGTTCTTGTCTGTCTCCCCCGATTAGACTGTAAGCCCGTCAAAGGGCAGGGACTGTCTCTATCTGTTACCGATTTGTACATTCCAAGAGCTTAGTACAGTGCTCTGCACATAGTAAGCGCTCAATAAATACTATTGAATGAATGAATGAATAAATACAATTGAATGAATGAATGAGCTTGATCTAGGTCACACAGCAGGTAAGTACCTCTATTGTACTCTCCCAAGTGCTTAATACCCACACCCACTAGATGTTCAGTAAATACTACTACATTGGTGGAGCAATTATGACATGCCCATCCTAAGTCAGCAGAAGTGGAGCAGTCAACGTTACTGGCAAAATCAGGAGGGATTTTGAGATAGGGGAGAGTGGAAAGAGGCTGGTCACATGTGAGCTTGGCTCAGCTGGACCAGGATCATTGGTCGGTGTGCCAGTGGGGATTGTCACATCCACCTCGATCCAGTAAAACATATTGCTTTGGACATTATTCATTAATTCATTGAATTATATTTATTAAATTGTATTTAATCATATTTATTTGAATTGTATGTACAGTACTTATTTTGTGCAGAACACTATTAAGTGCTTGGAAGAGTATAACATAACCGTAAACAGACACATTCACTGCTCACAGCGAGTTTACCACCTAGAGGGGTAGACAGACAATAATATAAATAAGTTACTGATAAGTATATAAGTGCTGTGGGGCTAGGAGAGGGGATGAATAAAGGGAGCAAGCCAGGGCAATGCAGAAGGGAGTGCAAGGAGAGGAAAAGAGGGCTTCATCAGCAAAGGCCTCCTGGTGTATTTGGTCAATCAATCAATCATACTTACTGAGCACTTACTATTTACAGAGCACTGGACTAAGTTCTTGGGAGAGTAGAAGCAGTGTTGCTTAGTGGATAGAGCATGGGCCCGGGAGTCATAAGGCTCCCGGGCTCCGCCATTTGTCTGCTGTGGGACCTTGAGCAATCTACTTAATTCCTCTGTGGCTCAGTTACCTCATCTATAAAATGGGAATTAAGACTGTGAGCCCTATGTGGGCCATGGACTGTGTCCAACCTGGTAACCTCGTATGTACCCTAGTACTTAGAACAGTGCCTGGTACATAATAAGCACTAACAAATACCAAAAAAAACCACCATACAACAGAATTAGCAGACACATTCCTGCCCAAACCAGCTTGCAATCTAGAGGGGGAGATAGACAATAATACGAATAAATATTGAATTTATAATATGTAATTTAGAGATATGCATATAAGTGTGTGGGGTCAAGGATGAGGTGAATATCAAATGTCTAAAGGTCACAGACTGAAGTGCATAGATGATGCAAAAGGGAGAGCAAGCCAGGGAAAAGAGGGCTTAATTGGGGAAATGTGAACTACTAAGCATTACTAAATGCTTTTAAGGTGGAGAGAGTGGTGATCTGGCATACATAGAGGGGGAGGCAGTCCCAGGTTAGGGAGAGGATATGGAAAAGGGTTTGGTGTCGAAATAGATGAGATTGGGGCACGGTGAGCAAGCTGGAGCTAGAAGAGCATAATGTGTGGGCTGGGCTGTAGTAGGATATTCGTAAAGTGAGGTAGGATGGGACAAACGAATTGAGTATTTTAAAGCCAAAGATAAGGAGTTTCTGTTTGATGCAGAGAGGGATGGGCAGCCACTGGAGGTTCTTGAGGAGTGGGAAATATGAATGTTTTTGTCGATAAATGATCTGTGCAGCAGAGTGAAGTATGGATTTGAGTGGGGAAAATAGGGAGAGATAGGAGGCTTAGAAGGTCAGTGAGGTGGCAGATGCAGTAGTCAAGGAAGGATAGGAAAAATGTTTGAATCAGCATGGTAACAGTTTGGATGGAGAGAAAATATGGCAGATTTTAGCAATGTTGTGAAAGGATTTGGTGGCAGATCAGATATGTGGGTGGAATGAGAGAGATGAGTAAAGGGCAAAACCAATGTTTTGGGCATGTGAGGTAGGGAGGATAATAGTGTTTGTCTATAGTGATGAGAAAGGCAAGAGGTGGCAGGGTTTGGGTGGGAAGACAAGGATTTCAGTTTGGGACATGTTTAGTTTGAGGTGTTGGTGGGACATCCAAGTAATAATAAGAATAAGAATAAATTATAATTATGGCATTTGTTAAGTGTTATGTGCCAGGCACTGTTCTAAGTGCTGGGATGGATACAAGCAAATTGGATTAGATACAATTCCTATCCCATGTGGCTTTCACAGTCTCAATCCTCATTTTACAGATGAGGTAACTGAGTCACAGAAAAGTGAAGAGCCCGAGGTCACACAGCAGACAAGTGGCAGAGCTGGGATTGGAACCTATGATCTTCTGACTCTCAGGTCTGTGCCCTATCCACTATGCCATGCTGCTTTGCAAATAGATATTTCTTGAAGGCAAGAGGAAATGTGAGATTGCAGGGAATGAGAGATATGGCTAGAGATGTAGGTTTGAGAATGGTGTTATTTCCATCTATAGTGGGGGTTGGGTCTTGTGGGTTCTTGCTCTTTCACATTATCTTTCATTCATCCACACAGGGATATGTTATCGAAAACCTCAAAATAACCCACTCATGATCAACTACATACCATATGTAACATCAAACGACAAGACACAATCACAAATAGTGAGACCTAGAATTCAATTAATCAACCAGCATGGACACATAGTTCATCACAACACAGTTTCTGTGGGTAGGACATGGTAGAAGTGATACCAACAGGATGTTAAAGCAGCTGCCTTATGGTAGGATGAAATTGGAAATTTCTTTTCTAAAGGAGGGCTTGATAAATATTTTCTAGAAACACAGTAATGCCTGAAACAACATGGCATGCCAGTGGATATTTGGAATCCATTGCTATAAACTGAGCTGGAGTAAAGAAAACAAACACAAAGGGCAGAAAACACTTTCAACAGATAACAATACTTCAAAATCTTAAATGGTTTGGGAGACAGCAGCAGAAGACAGGCCAGCCTGATGAACAACAATTATAAATGGGGTCACTTTTAGAAAAGAGTATATTTTTTGCTACAGGTCCTGCACACCATTGGTGATTAAATTATGTATAATAATCTTTCCTTATGGGCCTTAGGATTCTTTCCCAGAGAAAGTCATGTATCCAAAATTATGTCTCTTTTTATCATACTGATGAGATTTAGAGTCATTGATAATTGATAATTCCAGACAGTGATGATTGGATCCACCTACAATTGCTACATATTCTCATATTTCAGCTTCCCCAATTTCCTTTATTATTTTCTGCTCTTCTTTCTCATCTTGGCCAAAGAATCTTCAGTATAGTTCTACAATACTCTTCTTTAAAAATGGGATGTCAATAAGGCAATTCTAAATATCCTCTGAATTCTGCTACTGTTGTGCCCAGTACATGGTCCACCTCACATCTCAAACTCAGCTAACGTGACTAATAGCTAACTTTCCTTGCCTCTTGCCAGACCAATGCATGACAGAAGCCTTCCTTGAGATTTCTTCAATGCTAGGAAGCTACCATGGTTTGTAAACAAAGACTGTCCCATCATCCAGAGAAGTTTGAGGATTTCTCCCCCTAACAGTTGTTATAGTAACTTTGTTGTACATCTCAGGCTGTTGCTTTTGTTATTTATCGTTGTTTTTTATTCAACTGTCTTTCTTTATGCATCTGTTAGCCCCACAATTTAGATTGTGAGTCTTAGTGGTACACTGTTTAATCTGTTTACCTTTCAATTCCCATAGTTTTGAGCATGGTGCTCAAAGAGCATTATGAGCTCAGTGAGCACTCAGACATAGAAGGAACTTTACAGATACCACAAATGATGATCTAAAGGCACTTAGCAAACATTATAAATAATAATTGGAGTTCTTTACTGAGTACAAACTGTGTGCTGTATCCATGCCCATCTCTTCATTTGTTAATTCCTACTTCAGCAGAGCATGGCTGGCAAGAATGAGGGAGTAAAAGGGTGATACTTTAGGATTCCCTTCATTTCTTTTCCTAGCCAAAACAATATTCATGGCCACTTAATAAAATAATAATAATTGTAGCATTAAGTGCTTACTATGTGCCAAGCACTGTACTAAGTGCTGGAGGTAGGAACAATCAGATTAGATACAGTCCCTGTCCCACATGTGGCTGACAGTCTAAGAGGGAAGGAGAACAGGAATTTTATCCCCATTTTACAGATGAGGTAACTGAGGCAACAAGAAATTGTGACTTGCCTTAAGACACACAGCAGGCAAGTGGTGAAACTAGGGTTAGTAACTAGTCAGATTGCTGCTCTCTTTGGCTGGTGCCTGGGGTGTCTGAGGTCCTACGACCCTCATATTTTCCTTGCTTACATAAAATTCACCAAGGAGCATCCCTGAATAAATTCACCCATTAAATTCTTGCCACTGTACTTTGGCTTTTCTAGGTGGGCACTTCTAACAGCACAGGAATCTCCTGGTGCCCAACTAGTTGGTTCTATTTCTAGAAAGCTGACTTCTGGGAACTTGGAGTAGTTTCACTTTCTCCTCCCCAGGCTACAGTTTATTTCCCACAGCTATATGTTCAAGAGGCAGCATGCCTAGTGGAAAGAGCGAGGCTCTAAGTCATGGAATCTGGATTGTAAACTTGGTTTTACCTTTGCAAATCACTCAACTTCTCTGCAAATCCATTTCCTTACCTCTAAAATGGGGATTCAATACCTGTTCTCCCTTCTACATAGACTGTGAGCCCCATGTTGGACAGGGACTGTGCTCAACCTGATTAATCTGTAGCAACTTCAGGGCTTAGTACAGTGTATGGCACATACTAAGCGCATAACAAATACTGCAATTATCATTATTATACACTCTTCATAGCCCCTCATTTGCTGCTGTGCACACAGTATGTGCTCAGTAAATGCTTTGGATCAGGTTGGTGCTTAATTAGAGGTTAATAAGAAGTCCCCAGGCAAGGCAATATAGCTTCAGCAAAACATAAAAATAGGATCAAAATAGTTCTCTAGTTGCAGCATAGAAATGGCCAAAACAGCACAATATTTGAACAACTGCCCTTTAAATAAATTTAATAATGGGCATCTAAGCCTACAAAATAGTAATTCTCTCCAGAAGGTAAATTTCCACTTACTTCCCTGAAATGGTACTGGACATTTTTCTCTGGTTCCTAATCTTTTCAAACTATATATCATGCATTATTTATTTATATTATGCCTGTCTTCCCCTCTAGACTGTGAGCTCACTGTGGTCAGGGAATTAATTTACACCCTCCCTAGCACTTATTACAGTGCTCTGCACACAGTAAGCTTGCTCAATAAATATGATTGAGCTCTGCTGCTGATCCTAATGAGTGCTTGTTTCTTCACTATTCTTTTAAAATGAGTAAGCTTCTTCTAAGTCTAGTTAGACCACTCTTCTTCAATCTTCCCTGTAATATAATAATAATAATAGTAATAATAACTGTGTCAGTTGCTATGCACCGTGCTAAGTCCAGGGGTGGAAACCATATAATCAGAACAGAGTCCCCATCCCATATGAAACTCTTAACCTAAAGACAAGAGAAAACAGATATCTGATCCCTATTTTACAGATGAGAAAACTGAGACACAAAGTTTAATCACATTTCCTGAGTATTTCCTGTGTGCAGAGCACCACCCTAAGCACTTGGGAGAGAACAATATAATAGAGTTGGTGGAAACATTCTCGGCCAACAACAAGTTTACACTGGATGGGGAGAAAGACATTAATATAAATAAATAACTTATGGATAATAATAATAATGTTGGTATTTGTTAAGCGCTTACTATGAGCAGAGCACTGTTCTAAGCACTGGGGTAGATACAGGGTAATCAGGTTGTCCCACATGAGGCTCACAGTCTTCATCCCCATTTTACAGATGAGGTGACTGAAGCACAGAGAAGTTAAGTGATTTGCCCACAGTCACACAGCTGACAAGTGGCAGAGCCGGGATTCATACCCATGACCTCTGACTCCCAAGCCTGGGCTCTTTCCACTGAGCCATGCTGCTTCTGTACATAAGTTCTGTTAGGCTGATGGAGGGATGAACAAAGGAAGCAAATCCAAGTTTAAGGGTTCTGCAGAAAAGAATGGGAGAAAAGAAAATGAGGGGTTGGGCAGGGAAGGCCTCTTGGAGAAGATGGGCCTTCAATTAACCTTTGAAGGCAGGGAGAACAAATTATCTGTCTATTGGGAAGGAGGAGGATGTTCTGGGCCAGAGGCAGGATGTGGTCAAGAGGTTAGTGGCAAAATAGACAAGATCAAGGTTAAGTGAGTAGGCTGGCATTAGAGGAGTGAAGTATGTAGGCTGGATTGTAGCAGGAGAACAGTGAGATAAGCTAGGAGAGGGTAGGAGAGATTATTTAAGCCCTTTAAAGACAATGGTAAGGAGTTTCGGTTTGACACTGAGGTGGGTGGGAAACCACTGTTAATTCTTGAGGAGTGGGGATAAATGGACTAAACATTATTGTAGAAAGATGATCTGGGCAGCAGGGTAAAGTATGTACTGTAATGGAAAGAGAGCAAGGAGACTGATATAATAGTCAAGGCAGGATAGGATAAGTGTTTGGATTAATGTGGAAGCAGTTTGGATGGAGAGAATATAGCAGATTTTATTATTAGTAATAATAATTGTGGTATTTGTTAAGCATTTACTATGTGTCAGGCACTGTACTAAGTGCTGGGGTGGATGCCAGCGAACTGGATTGGACGTAGTCCCTGTCCCACATGGGACTCATATTTTCAATCCCTGTTTTACAGATAACTGAGGCACAGAGAAACAAAGTGACTCACCTGGACCCCTCTAATCTGGCTTCCGTCCCCTCCACTCTACAGAGACTGCTCTCTCAGAGGTCACCCATGACCTCCTTCTTGCCAAATCCAATGGCTCCTACTCTATTCTAATACTTCTCGACCTCTCAGCTGCCTTTGACACTGTTGACCATCCCCTTCTCCTCCACACCTTATCTCACCTTGGCTTCACAGATTCCGTCCTCTCCCAGTTCTCCTCTTATCTCTCTGGCCAGTCATTCTCGGTCTCCTTCGCAGGCTCCTCCTCCCCCTCCCATCGTTTAACTGTTGGAGTTCCTCAAGGGTCAGTTCTTGGCCCTCTTCTGTTCTCCATTTACATTCACTCGCTTGGTGAACTCATTCGCTCTCATGGCTTCAACTACCATCTCTACGCAGATGACACGCAGATCTACATCTCTGCCCCGTCCTCTCCCCCTCCCTTCAGGCTCGCATCTCCTCCTGCCTCCAGGACGTCTCTACCTGGATGTCTGCCCACCACCTAAAACTCAACATGTCCAAAACTGAGTTCCTCATCTTCCCTCCCAAGCCCTGTCCTCTTCCTGACTTCCCTATCACTGTGGATGGTACGAACATCCTTCCCGTCTCTCAGGACCACAACCTCGGTGTAATCTTTGACTCGGCTCTCTCATTCACTCTACACATCCAATCTGTCACCAAGACCTGCCAGTCTCACCTTTATAATATTGCCAAGATCTGCCCTTTCCTCTCCACCCAAACGGCTAATCTTACTGTTACAGGCTCTCATAATATCCCGGCTGGACTATTGTGTCAGCCTTCTCTCTGACCTCCCTTCCTCCTTTCTCTCCCTGCTCTATTCTTCACTCCGCTGCCCGGCTCATCTTCCTGCAGAAACACTCTGGGCATGTCACTCCCCTTCTTAAAAACCTCTGGTGGTTGCCTATCAACCTCCGCATGAAACAAAAACTTCTCACTCTAGGCTTCAAGGCTCTACATCACCTTGCCCCATCCTACCTCTCCTCCCTTCTCTCTTTCAACTGTCAAACCCATAGGCTCTGCTCCTCTGCCGCTCACATCCTCATCGTCCCGTTCTCACCTATCCCGCCGTCAACCCCTGGCCCACGTCCTCCCGCTGTCCTGGAATGCTCTCCCTTCTCACCTCCGCCAAACTAACTCTCTTCCCCTCTTCAAAGCCCTACTGAGAGCTCACCTCCTCCAAGAGGTCTTCCCAGACTGAGCTTCCCCTTTTCCCTCTGCTCCCTCCTTGCCCCCCCTTCATCTCCCCTCAGCTAAGCCCCCTTTTCCCCCCTTTTCCCTCTGCTCCTCCCCCTCTCCCTTCCCCTCCCATCATCACTGTGCTCATCCGCTCATTTTTATTACCCTATTTATTTTGTTAATGAGATGTACATCCCCTTGATTCTATTTATTGCTATTGTTTATGTCTGTCTGTCTCTCCCGATTAGACTATAAGCCCGTCAATGGGCAGGGATTGTCTCTATCTTTTGCCGAATTGTACATTTCAAGCGCTTAGTACAATGCTCTGCACATAGTGAATGCTCAATAAATACTATTGAATGAATGAATGAACTTTCCCAAGGTCACACAGCAGACAAGTGGCAGTGGCAGAATTAGAATCCATGACCTTCTGACTCCCAGACCTGGGGTCTATGCACTATACCATGCTGCTTCTGATATTTTAGTGAGGTTGTGAAGATTGAACCAACAGTATTTAATGACAGATGGGTTATGTGGATTGAATGAGAGAGATGAGTCTACAATTACTCCCAGGTTATTAGCATGGGACAGGAAGGATAGTTATGCTGTCTACAATGATGGGAAAATCAGAGGGACAAAGAAGTTAAATGACTTGCCCAAGATCCTACACCAGGCAAGTGGCAGAGCTGGGATTACAACCCTAAATCTGCTGATGCCCAATCCTGTGCTCTTTCCACTAGGTCAGGTAAGTGACTGGCTCAATATGTTAATTCTCTCCCTTCTTGCCCAAAGTGACTTCCTATCTCTCACTGTTGCCTAGCTTTACACTGACCATTATAGCAAGTGACACTTGGCAAACCACGCTATCTATAATTTATTCTTTGGCAGAGGTTCTCAGTTCTCAAGACTGAGGTTAATCTGTTATTCTTTAATGAGACTCTCTGACTACCTGCAATATATTAAGTGCTTGGTACCATACATCAGAAGCAAAGAGCATGGTCCCTGACCTCAAGGGCTTTAAAATCTAGTGGACTAATCTTGATGTGGACACTAGGTTATTTATTTTAGAGAAAGTGACTAGTTACCAGTTACTAGTTACAACTAGGTTTAGATTTTTGACTTTAGGCTTTTTTGAACAGATTTGATAGCCGGAAATCTTAAAGAACTTACACATAGCAAATTGTCAAAAGAACTATCCTGATAACCAGTGCAGCAACCCAGCACTAAGTGATCACTTCCAGTGGATATGTGTATATATATATATACACTTATTCTTGCTATTTTTATCTATGCTCACATATTCTAATGTTCATCTGAGAGCTCCTCAAGAACAGAAATTGATTCTCATTATTCTGCATGTGCCTAGGACTCGAGAGAGTACTATGCTGCACAAAGCAAGCCCTCAAATGATGATGACAATGACAAATACAATATGTATCCTTAAGGCATCTTACCTTCTGCATATGCAATAGTAAAACTCAATTTGTGTTTAAATTTTTTATTCCCATGCCACTCTACTTAACATGCTTTGGATACTCAATAATACTTTCAACAATAGTGGAAGATGAAAATGTAACGATGATTACTCTAGGCAGATTAATTTTTTTTTCTACCCACAACGTTTTTCAATTTTTTTGTATTAAATCATTGCTTCCAGGGTAATGTACAATTTTTTGGTTCTATTTATTTTGGTTACTTATTTGGTCCAACTGCTAAAAATTTTATTATATCCTCTCAATTTAACATCTTTTTGTGTGTGTTGCAATCATTATACAGGAGAAAAATGAATATTGTTGAAAAGTTAGTTTAAAGGGAAGAATATTTGGATAATCAAAACTTAAGAGGAAAAAAATTAATTCTGGTAAGTTAGATTCTATTCCTGCAGAACATTCTATTCTAGAATCTATTCCTAAAGAACATTTAGTAAAGGTGTGTAAAAATTCCAAAATGAGTAAAGAGATATCTTAAATGAATTTTATTGTTGAAATTCAAGGATCTATGGAATAAGATGACAGACTTTTCATATTAGATTTTATTATTCTATTAATTTGTGCTGGGAATATTGAGGATTCATAATATTACTTGTGCCCATAAAAATCTTTGGATGGTTTCCATTACCCTTAGCGGGTACAGAGTCTTAATTGGAGCTATAAAAAATTAAGTCTATTTCTAGGCTAAAAAACGTAGATCTCCTAAAACTGTCCTAAGTCATTTTTCTTCTAATAGTAGGACCTGACAGGATTAAGCGCCCTATTACTAAATCTAGGTTCATAGTTGAGCAACTGACTAGATTATAGATAGTCATTTTAACCTTATTTTAAACTTAGTTAAACAGTGATTTAGCTAAATGAATCAGATAATTGGCTGTTAAGAGCCTAATCTTCAATAACCTTATCTAGTTTCACCCCAAAATCATTGCAATAAAGCAACTACCACACCTGCATAGTACAGTGCTCAGCACTTAGAACAGTACTCAACGCTTAGAACAATGCTTGGCACATAGCAAGCACTTAACAAATACCATCATTATTATCATTATTAGTTAGGTTATTAGACAGGATCTCAGTCTTCTAGGAGTTTACTATAGAAAACTCTTAGTTTGATATCTCCAATATGATCCCATACACTAATGATTATTTTTTCCAACTCTCCCATTTTTACTTCCCGGTTACTCAACATTTTGGAGTTCTTATGTAATTTCAAATTGTAGAGCAATTGTTTCACTAGGTTGGAATTTTGCCAAAAGAACAGTTTATGTCCACTTTATCTTCTTTGTTTTTTATAAAGAATTATAACAATTTACTTTGATAATTGAATTTTCCATATGCCTGTTCTTTGCAATTCTCAGTGTCCCTGTATCCATTGCCATAATCATAACCATTGCCATTAATCAATCAGCATGAGAAGCACTATATCCTAGTGGAAGGAGCACATATATCCTAGTGGAAGGAGCACAGGAATAAGTATCAGGAAATGTGGGTTCTAATCTTAGCACTGTCACTTGTTTGTTGTGTGTACAGAAAAACTATGAGGAATTACAAAAGGAGAATAAAACATTCCTGCTTTTAATGAGTTTATAATCTAGTGAGGGATACAGCTCCTCTTAGGGCTGCACGTGGAGAGTTTCCAGTACTCTACCAGTCTTGACTATGGGAGGGATAGTCAAGCAGAGTCATACCTATTCCATTCTTAGCTTGGGCTGTGACTAGCAAGTGGAAGGAAGTCTGCTACAAGTCAAAACTCTCCTGTCTGGGCAACGTGGTATGGGAGAGAGTCGAGGGCGGACACTTTAGTTTACTGCATGGAAGGAGACAATGGTAAACCACTTCCATCTTTTTACCAAGAAAACTCTGTGGATACACTACCAGAACGATTGCAGGTGAAGGTGGGGTGCTCTGGGAGAGATGCGTCCATGGTGTCGCTATAGGTCAGAAATAACTTGACAGCATAAGAGAAGATGAGAGGGATACAAGCAACTTCAATGATAAATTTGTCAAGTTATATAAAATAGTAAGAACAAAAAAGAGGACTTTCTGATTAATAAGAGTTTAAAAGTTAAGCAATTTCTAAGTGTCAACATAGTTGAAATAAATAGAATTACCAAGAGAGATGGTTTCATACAGGTAGTGAGTTTTTAATAGAGTATGTATGGATATAAGCAATGTGGTGCGAGAAAGTAAAACGAGGCAGGGAAAGGAAAAGGGGAGTTTGGTGTGCTCAGATGCAGGGCAATAACATGATGGGATCAGTGAGGAAGTTTTCTTGGGCCAAATGGAGTGCAAAATCTTAAATTTAGAGAAAGACGAGGACAGTATGGTACAAACAAAACAGTTGGTGAAAGGCAATGGGATCCGGGCCAGGGTCTTTAATTGGAAGAAAACGGCAACATCATCTCACTAGCTTTTGGAAGGAAAAAGTAGTATGATAGAATAGAGTGGATTATGATAATCAGGGAGCTCAAAAAGAGGATCTAATCAGAGTCGGGGCATGGTGAAATGGGCTTTTAGTGCTAGAACTGGGTATGAAGTGATCAAATTCATGAAGCATTCCTCTGGGTGAACTGGCAGAAGTGGATGACTAATTAGGCATGGAACATGAATGACAGAGGAGTCAGTGATGACTCCAAGATGCCAAGAGTAGGAGACAGAAAAACCCTCATTTAAACAAAATATTTAAACAAAGAGGATAAAATTGGTGGTGGGCAGTTTGAAGGAAGATGAGGTATTCATTTTTAAAGATAAAATCTTCAAAACTTAAACTCTTATATTCCTTTAATTCTGTACTGTCACTTTTAATTTCTGTCACTCCTAACTTTCTTTACTCTCTAAATCATGAAGCGAAGTTCTTCTCCCATACTCCATGATAAACACACATATTCACTTCTACAACTGGAGGAGAATAATATGTTTCTAGGAATGTGACAAAACATATCAACTTCCCATCCAGATTATGTAAATGCTAGACTCTCCTGAGGTAAAGTAACACCTTTTCTAAAAGAGAATTCACATGATAGATGTGAGAGAGTCATCTCATGTCAAAAACTTCTCAGAAAAATATCCTCTGCAATACCCATGATTAATTTAGAATACCAATGATACTAACAACTGGGACCATTTTCAGAAGCTACTGAAAGTCTCATTTTCATGCATGTTTACTTTCTATGTTCATTTCTCCTTGACTTTACATCAGTTCACTCTTTAATAAAGTCATCTTAGGTGAATTTTCTCAATGCAGGCAACGTAACCACTATATATTTAAAGTCCTTTGGCATGTCCAACTAATGTTTTTCTGGAATAAAGCACTAATGCTGTGAAAATTACCCCTTAAATGAGCCAGGACCAAACCAACTCATCAAATATAATTTTGATAATGAATATCACCATTTTACATTTGAATACCTCCCAAAATGGTAGTAATTTATTAATGCCAGATTAAAGGGCTCAAATCATTAGTCCTTTTCAGGAAAGGGACAGTTAATGAGAGTTGCATGTGTTTTGGCAGCTTTTGAGTTAGAGTTCCTCTATCTATTCAATATCTGGTGCCTTAGATTGAGATGCTGCTAGTTGATTATGGACATTTTTCTTGATCTGTGTTGAATATATCTATTTATACAGTTTATTGTAAATGAGATGATAATTAAGTTCTCTATATTTGGCCAGAAAACAGGGCTTCTGGTCGTGGAATTCTTTAAATGTAATTCTAATTCACAAGATCTTCAAATTGAATTATCTTTCTTTTGTCTCCTGAATAAATTATGTGAGCAAATGGAGAAAAATGCTGGCAAATAATTTTATGGATTTTTTGAAAAGTGCTGGAAGATAAAACGATTTACATGAAAAAGGTCCCTGGACTTTGGTTTGACAAGGCAATAGTAAAAAACACATCTCAAAAGTCATTGCTAGCTATGTAATGAATGGGAAAATTAAGAAATTCACCCTGCCCAGAAAAAAACCCTCAAGCTAATTTAAAATCTACATTTCAGTAATTCTTAAAATTCTGTAACTGCTTCTGTTATACAAAAGACATCATATAGCCTAGCAAATGCTATTAAGTTATGACTCTACCAAATTTTTCCGGTGAAGATTGCCAGGTTTTTTTTTTCCCTTTTGCCATTTAGGAAATGTCTGCAATAACATTTTCTTCAGAACTAATATTTAAAATTAGAGTGGACGATAGATATCACTGGGAAGTGTCAAGACCAGCTTCCTCTCTCTGCTTCTTTCATGCTGTGGCAGGTTAATCTTTTCAGTGACAACAGAGGGAGAACAAAGTTTTCTCTCCATCAGGGCACTTTTTTTTGAAAATTAATGAGAGCAAGAAAAGGTCTCTGTTAGGCGAGTTCTTGTTTCTAACCCCAAATTATTTAAAATAAGTCAATAATTGATCTGAATCTCAAAAAACAAAACAGCTCTACACATCAACCTAAATGGGAATTGTACCATGAAGACAAGATCAATGTTTTGGATTGATGTTCTGAAGACAAGATTCTTGACTTTGGATTGATGTACTATTACCCCACTCTGAGCAGCAACAGGAAACCTGAGGTTATCACATCTGCTTGACTGACAGATAAAAATTCTATCCCCAGTCATTTCTCCTGACTTTGAAGCTATTCTGGGTAATCCTTGGAATCCATGGAAGTGTGTGGTGGCAAACAGTTATTCCTTTTCTACTACATTCATTGTAACAGTAATTCCAGTTCAGTAATTTTGGACTTGGTGACTGCTGACAGATCCTGGGTGGAAAAATGTTCAGCCCTTTATTGGTGACAGAACTGAGTTCAAGAGTATGAAGGAGAATTAGGAAATACGCTCTTGCAGCCCCTTGTGCCCGAATTCCATAGACTGAGAGCTCATTGTGGGCAGGGTTTGTCAGTGTTTATTGTTGTACTTTCCCAAGTTTTTAGTACAGTGCTCTGCACCTAATAATGCTTAATAAATATGATGAATAATAACTAATAACAATACTAATAATTATTATGGTATTTTTTAAGTGCTTACTATGTGCCAGGCACTATATTAAGTGCTGGGGTGGATACAACCAAATTGGGTTGGACACAGTCCTTGTCCCACTTGGGGCTCACAATCTCAATCCCCATTTTACAGATGAGGTAACTGAGGTGCAGAGAAATAAAGTGAGTGGTCTAAGGTCATACAGCAGACAAGTGGAGAATGAATCAATGAATGAATATTCCAAGAATCATCTGGGTATGAAACCTACCAGTAAGGTAGCAGATCCACTAAATTCAGGAGAAGGAATCTTAGCTGAATTTCTTCCTCCGGCTGCTGGGCCATGTTCTAGTGGCCATACCGATTTACCATACCGATTTACGATACCAGGTGCTCAGGAATTTTGTGTATCTATGAAAGTTTAGGTTTGCGGCAGATTGTGTTTACACAGAAACCTCCATATCTATAAGTGTTTGGAATTGGTTTAGTTTTACACCATTTATCTTTACTTAGGCCTTCTCGGGTTTCTCCCTGAATAATGCCAATTAGACCAAGCTCTCGTCATGGACCACAGGAATACTAATTACAGCCTTTAAACCTAAAACCATTCAAACTCCCAGGATAACCAGGCTACATTTTTTTTTCTCCAGCCATGCATTTTCACCATATCCCCTATCCCATTTGGGGAATTTCATCAGCCATGCTTTTTCACCATATACTCTTCCCCATCTGGAGAATTTCATCAAATCTTAGTGGTGAAACTTCTCAGATTTTTATGCTGCTCCCCTCTCCACCACTGCTCAATTTTAAAGTCTGGTCCTGCTCCCCATGACCCCTCTCCCAGTTTACTATCCATTGAGATAGTAACCCATTCTGACATCATTCTTCACCCATGCCTGGAGATAGGATTAGTTATCTAGACTTTTCACATCTTGATGATTCTGCCTAGACTATTGTGGCTTCTCTTTCTGCAGTGTTGGACCAGGTTTTCTGATGATGGTGGTGTGGTGTCAAAGCACTTCCAGTCAAATCAGTCCATGATATTTAATGAGTGTTTACTATGTGAAGAGTACTGTACTAAGGACTTGAAAGAAGAGCAGAGTTAGTAAACCTAATCCCTAATACAGCAGAGTTAGTAAACCTAATCCCTGCTCTTAAGGAATTTTAAATTTAGTGGGGAAATAGACATTAAAATAAATTACAGATGGGGGAAGCATCAGATTATATGAATAAGTACTTCAGTGTTACTGGAGTGGGGCGAGTAAGTGCTTTAGGGGCTATGGGTTCTCTGCATTTAAAGGAAGGAGGGAGGTGGACTACGGTGGGAGATGAGAGGTTAGTTAGGGAAGGTTTCCTGGAGGAGATACCATTTTAGTAGGGCTTTGAAGATAAGGAGAGTAATATTCTGGTAGATGGGAGTTCTAGACAAGAGGGAGGGCATAATCAAGTGACCGATGGTGTAAGAGATGATAGCAAGACAAAATGATTCGGTTGGCTTTAAAGAAGTATGCAGGCCAGATTACAATAGGAGAGGAGGGAAAATAGGTAAAGGGAAGAGATCTGATTGAGACCTAAAAGCCAACAGGGAAGGGGCAAGTGTCTTAGTAAGTTGCTAAGGGATAGAGTTAGAGGCAGAGGTGATAGGGATCACTTTTGAAAGGAGGCAGGAGATTTCTTGAGATGTCTGGGAAGGAGAAGAGTTGATGGGGAGCTGAAGGAAGATGGGACTGAGGAAATGCAGGGAAGATTTTAGGGAGGTCACACCTAATTTCAACAATTTTGTCAATAAAATGGAGGCAAGGTCTTCAGGGCAAAAGAAAGATGAAGCAGGAGACTGTAAGCTTGTTAAGCAGTGAACATGTCTACCAATTCTGTTGTATTATATTCCCCCAAGCACTTAGTACAGTGCTCTGCCCACAGTAAACATTCAATAAATAACACTGATTGATGAACTAATGGGAACTAAAGAACGGGTTAAGTCAGAAATGGTTGGCATCCCATTTGTAAAGGGCTAAGGATAAAAATGTTCTGACAGTAAACCCAAATCTGGATTAACTTTCTCTGAAAAGGTGAGATATCTATCTTAAGGAGAAAGTGCATCTATTAGCTGCCTCTGGGAGCTACCTTTTATCAAGTTGAGTCTCATTTCACTCAATTTTTACTTATCGGTGTCTAGTGGGTTCATAGGCAGCCAAGGCTTTCTGCCTTTAACTAATGTTATCATCAATTAATACCATAATATTCAGCTATTAAATGGTTCACTTCCTTACATATATTGTCCTCAAATGACCAACACAACAGATATTGTCATCAGACGAGCTAGTCTTAAGGCAATTTTTAAGGAACCTTTTATTACTCCTCCCTCACATGTGGTGAACATTACTAAATATGCTTGCTGAAACACACAGAGAATCTCTGAACACCATTGCTGCCTCTGCAAGGGTTTAAGTGTGTATCCTGATCCATCTATTCGCTTTGAGTATGTCTTTGGGCTGAAATCCAGGACACGCCACTATCCAGTTGGACTTGTTTCTGTCATGCTAGTAAGTGGGATGCCTAGGACACATGGAAGTTGAATGAATTTCAGACTGTGACTCATCTGTCCTTTTTTATGCTGTGACTTAGGTGGTAATTTTAACTTTATGACCCCTACAGCTCTGCTATATTGTACTCTCCCAAGTGCTTACTACAGTATTGTGTACATGGTAAGTGCTCAATACTGACTGATTTGATGACAACGTTGAAGCTTTTCAAAAGAAAAAAAATAGTAATATTATCCTTGATAATGGTCATGTTATATTTAGAGAAGCAACATGACCTACTGAAAAGAGCACAGGCCTGGGAGTCAGAGGACCTGGCTTCTAATTCTGACTCCACTTCTCTACTGTGTGATCTTAGATAAGCAACTCAACTTCTCTGTGCCTCTATTCCTCATCTGTACAATGGAGAATCAAAGCCCATTTTCCTTCCTATTTAAACAGTGGAGCTCCATTGAGAAGCAGTGTCACCTAGTGGATAGAGCCCGGCCCTGGGAGTCAGAAGGACCTGGGTTCTAATCCCAGCTCTTCCACTTGTAAACTGTGTGACCTTGGGTGAGTCACTTCACTGGGCATCAGTTCCCTCAACTATAAACTATAAACTGCAAGCTTTATGTGGGACAGGGATTGTGTCCAACCCGATTTTCTTGTATCTACCCCAATGCTTAGAACGGTGTTTGGCATACATTAAATGCTTAATAAATACCATTATTATTATGGGGGGCAGGAGCTCTTCTGACCTGGTCATTTTGCACCTACCTAGTGTTTTGCACCTACCTAGTGTTTTGTATAGTGCTTGCTTAGCACATAGTAAGTGCTTAGCAAATACTATAATTATTATTATTAATACTGTTATTTAACTCTGCCAAGTATTTTTTTGCTTTCTTCTGCTCATTTTCCTTTCCAGATATTAAGGAGATTTGTGGGGGCTTGTTTCCCTATTGATTTGTGATGTAAATCTGGAGTTTAACTTTATTTTTGCTACTAGCAAAAACAGTACTTCAATAGTTGGCAAGTTTTTGCTGCTTGCTTATAAAGACCCTGGAAGGCTATTCCATAATGATATGTTTATAGTAGATATTAAAGGAATTTAGTTTCTTGGCCATTTTGCTGCTTTTTTTTTATAGTTTTGCCTATTTATATATTATTCCCCTGGTAACCATGATGCCATGTGCATGGCGAAAAAATAAATTGAACTACATATCATGATAGAATGTATATGACATGAATCAACAAAGGGATGGCAAAATAATAACCAAACAAGGTTCATATCATTGTAGGATACACATTCAAGCCACCAAACTAATATCCAGGGAAAAATAAAATGTAACAGATAAATCAAAAATGTTGCCTCAACAGTTAAGCTCCCTCCCCATGTATCACCCCCAATTCCCCCCACCCCTATTCGATCCCATCTAAAGAAATGTCTTGCAAAATATTGTGAAGGTTTAAGAAGAAATATGAAAAACAGATAATGTTCAATTTAGTCCTTATTACAATACTAATATCAACTCCTATGATTTACATAGCACATGCTTCAAAAATATGTCCAGACTCTATTTACAGTATTTATCTGGGGAAAATGTGACAGACACAAAGTAAATGCTATCGCCATTTTACCAACAGGGAAATTTAGGCAAATCCAGATTGAAAAAGATATAGCCTGTAATCACAGAATTTTAGAGGTAAAAGGAATTCAAGAGATAATGAGTTCATGCCTCTGCTTTTAAACTACACTCAATTTAAACCACCCAAAAAAGACAATTATCTACTTTAATTACCACTTCTAGAGAAGAAACTTCTACTGCTTATTAGGTAGCTTAATAGGGTTTTCTTTTCCCTTCTTTTATGGCATTTGGTAAGTACTTACTATGTGACAGGCACTGAGATAGATACAAGCTTATCAGGATGGACACAGTACCTGTCCCTCATGGGGCTCACATTTTACAGATGAGGAGTAATTGAGACCCAGAGAAGTTAAGTGGCTTGCCCATGAAGCAGCATGGCTCAGTGGAAAGAGCCCAGACTTGGGAGTCAGAGGTCATGGGTTCTAATCCCAGCTCCGCCGCTTGCCAGCTATGTGACTTCGAGCAAGTCGTTTATCTTCTCTGTGCCTCAGTTACCTCATCTGTAAAATGGGGATTAAAACTGCGAGCCCCACGTGGGACAACCTGATCGCCTTGTATCCCCCAGTACTTAGAGCAGTGCTTTGCACATAGTAAGCACTTAACAAATACCACCATTATTTATTTATTTATTTTAGAAAAGTGAAGGAGTCAGGATTAGAACCAACATTCTAATTCAAATTTATTTTACCCTACACTGTGGAAATGAAAATCATCTGGTTTTCACCATCTATACATTATCATCTATATACTGCCTATTCATAGTTTTCAAGGGTATGTTTCTGTAGCTAAAGGAGCAATGGATTTGGATCTCTTTGATAACTATCAACAACTTCCTGATTTGGAAAGAGATGACTCTACACTCCTTAAGGATTAGGGACTATTTCTTTTACCTTTAGTTATAAGCTCCCAAGTGCCAAATACAGTTCACTGCACATTCATTCATTCAATCATATTTATTGGGCACTTACTGTGTGCAGAGCACTGTACTAAGTGTTTGGAAAGTACAATATGGCAACAAATAGAGACAATCCCTACCCAACAACGGGCTCACAGTCTAGAAACAGGCTCTCGCTCAAAAGATGATTAGCTCCTTTCAGTCAATCAGACACCAAAGTTAAGCAATTGGTAAATCAACCCATTCATGTTTAGATTGGAAACATAGTGACTGTCACAAATCAAAGGTTCTGCATCCATTTTACTTCACCCCTACTTTGTGCAAAATACTGCATTCAGGGAAATTAGAGAGAACTATACAAAGATTTTTGCGTGGGATTTTTCTTCACTGTAGTAACAGTTCAATTCTTTCTACTACTCAAACATATGAATAGTGATTCCAAAGAGTCATAATTAGGGATTAGTTGGAAATCCACTTAAACTGTCCATAGCAGGCTTAATCAACAACTAGGAGGTTAGCCGAAAATTATCTGGAATTAGGTGTAATGGCTAAAAATGTCCATGTTTCCTTGTAAAAGACCTATTCTTCCATTCATAGGTAAATGGTTTTTCAATTCCCATTTCTGTGGTGTTGCATGTATGGAGTGTGTTATTTTTACTGCTGTGGATTAGAACCACTTGACTGGGTGGCAAATTACCCTAATGGTAGCCCTTTTACATACTGGGGACGAGTATGTAGGATTTTATTTTATTACTAATATTTATCAAGTACATATAAAAAGTCAGGGTTCTAAGCCTTGGGCTAAACAAGAGAATACATGAAGAACTGGTCCCTGGTCCTTAAAGTTCTAACACTTAGGTGGAAGATGGTAGATAAATGTGGGTAGGAATAGTGTCTCCTCAGAGCTTAATACAATAAGCATTCAATAAACACCAAATTGGTTGACTGATAGGGAGTTTCCTTATAACTCAGGAGTTAGGTTTTGATTCAATAGGGATTAATAATAATAATGGCATTTGTTTAGTGCTTACTATGTGCCAGTCACTGTACTCAGCACTAGGGTGAATATAAGCAAATCGGGTTGGACACAGTCCCTGTCCCAAGTTTGGCTCATGTGGAGATTAATAGGCTAGGGGTAGAAAGTTCAAAGATATCACCATGACTGATGTTTTTGAAACAAATGCCTGTATTGTTGTTACATCCAGCACCAGCAGAATGGTTCACACCCTCCAATCATCAGTAATTAATGATGATATTTGTTATAATTAATGTTATTAATTTGTCGAGCACTGTTCTAAGCACTGAGATGGATAGAGATGATCAGTACAGACTCAAGTCCCTATCTCACATTGGGTTGACAGTCTCAATATGAAAGATCGGATATTGAATCCCCATTTCACATATGAAGAAATTGAAGCTCAGAGAAGTTAAATGACACCCGGGCTTGGGAGTCAGAGGACATGGGTTCAAATCCCGGCTCTGCCACTCATCAGCTGTGTGACTGTGGGCAAGTCACTTAACTTCTCTGTGCCTCAGTTACCTCATCTGTAAAATGGGGATTAAGACTGTGAGCCTCATTTGGGACAACCTGATTACCCTGTATCTACCCCAGCGCTGAGAACAGTGTTCTGCACATAGTAAGCACTTAACAAACACTCACATTATTATTATTATTATTATTACATACCCAAGGTCACATAGCAGGCGAGTGGTGGAGCAGGGATTAGAACCCAGGAACTCTGACTCCCAAGCCTGTGTTCATTCCATTAGGCCATGCTGCTTCCCACATTGAAGCAGTGTGGCTTAATGTATAGCACATGGGCCTGGGAATCAGAAGGACCTGGGTTTAAATCTTGGCTCTGCCACACGTCTGCTGTGTGACCTCAGGCAAGTCAGTTCTTCCTCTTGACTCTATTTACTGCCATTGTTCTTTTCTGCCTGTCTCCCCCGATTAGACTGTAAGCCCGTCAAACGGCAGGGACTGTCTCTATCTGTTGCTGACTTGTTCATTCCAAGCGCTTAGTACAGTGCTCTGCACATAGTAAGTGCTCAATAAATACTATTGAATGAATGAATTTAACCTTTCTGGACCTCAGTTACCTCATCTGTAAAATAGGAATTAAGAGTGTAAGCCCATGTGGGACACAGACTGTGTTCAACATGATTAACTTGTATCTACCCTGATGCTTGGCACATAGTAAGCACTTAACAAATGTAATAATAATTATAACAATAATAATAACTGTTATAAATTTCTTATTACTTAAAAAACACTATACTAAGGACTTGGGCAAGTACAAAGCAATAGACATATGATTACTAATAATTCTTACTACTAACTGCTTTTTTACCTAATGAAATACTTTAAAATTGAAAAACAGAAAAGAAAGATTATGTTACAGAATAGTAAGGCTGAAATACAGGAACAATTTGACCTAGAGGGACAAACACAGGCCTGAGGGTGAAAGGACCTGGTTCTAATCCTGGCTCCACCACTTCCCTGCTCTGTGACCTTGAGCAAGTCAGTTAACTTCTCCATGCCTCACTTTCATCTGTAAAATGGGGATTCAATACCTGATCCCTCTCCTACCTAATGTATTGGCCCCATGTGAGATAGGGACTTGTGTCTGAACTGATTAATTTGTAGCTACCCCACTGATGTGCTTGACACAGAGTAATCACTTAAACAAATGAATACCATTGGCTGATGAGGAGCTTTGCCTGAGTGAGATAGGAAAAGAGTGGACATTCACTAGAATAAATAAGTAAATAATACTTATAAATAATAAATAGAAGAAATGATAGCAAAATGACAGTTTTTTTAAACAGTATTTCTTTAGCCTTTATTATGTGTCAAGCAATGTTCAAAGAGCTGGAGTAGTTATAAGTTAATCAGGTCCCTATGGCTTCACAGTCTAAGGGAGAAGAGGGAGACTGTCCAGTTTAGTTCTGGGTCCCCTTCTATTCTCCATCTACACCCACTCCCTTGGAGAATTCATTTGCTCCCATAGTGTCAACTACCACATCTTTGCAGACGATTCCCAAATCTACCTCTCCAGCCCTGATCTCTCTCTCTCTCTCTCTCTCTCTACCCCTCCCTCTCTCTTTTTCTCACATTTCCTCCTGCCTTCAAGACATCTCTCCTTGGATGTCCTGCCAGTACCTCAAACTTACCTTTTCCAAAACAGAACTCCTATCTTCCCACACAAATTCCATCCTTCCCTTGACTTTTCCATCACTGCAGACAGCACCACCATCCTTACTGTCTCAGAAGCCCATAACCTTGGCATTATTCTTGACTCCTCTCTCTCATTCAACCCATAGATTCAATCTATCACTAAATCCTGTTGGTTCAACCTTCACAACATCGCTAAAATCTGTCCTTTCCACGCCATTCAATCTACTACCATGTGAATCCAAGTATTTATCCTATCTTGCCTGGATTATTGTATCAATATCCTTGTGAACCTCCTGGACTCGTATCTCTCCCCACTCTAGTCCATACTTCACTCTGCTGCCTGACTTATTTTACTACAAAACTTTCACTCCATGTTTCCCCACTCCTCAAGATCCTCCAGTGGTTGTCCATCCACCTCCGCATCAAACAGAAACTTTCCATTGGCTTTAAGGCACTCAACCACCTTGCCCTCCTACCTCACCGTATTACCCTCCTACTACAACCTTACTCACACATTTCACTCCCCTAATGCAACCTAATCTCTGAACTTCTATCTTGTCTCTCTCACCGACCTCTTGCCAACATCCTTCCTCTGGCCTGGAACACTCTCCCTTTTCATATCCGACAATTACTCTTCCCACCTTCAAAGCCTTATTGAAAAGGCTCTCATTCAAAAGGCTTTCCCTGATTAAGCACTCATTTCCTCTTTTCCCCTCCATTTTTGAGTCTCCCTGTCTTGTTACCTTAATTCACTACATCTGTCCCAAGCCCACAGCACTTACATAAATGTCCATAGTTCATTTATTTACATAAGCGTCCATCTCCCCCTTTGGATTGTAAGCTCACTGTTCTGTATTCTCCCAAAAACTTAGTACAGTGCCCTCCACACAGTAAGTGCTCAATAAATAAGATTGATTGCTTGATTTCAGGATGGAAGGGCAGTCAGAAAGATACTTCTAGAACTTCTCACCCAGACAACCTATAAAGTGTTTTTCTCCAGCTCCATAATCTAGGTCAAATGACATTTTATCATTTTGAGACGTATTTGACAGGGCCACTATGACCTTTTCCTCCTTTAAAGACAGTGATGGAGGTAGGAAAATGACATGATCATTAGGGAATATGTGTGGAGAAAATAACAGCCAATACGGATTTCTGTAATTCTCTTACAGATATTTTTAATGGTAAAGAACACCTGGAGAAAAAGAACATTTTCTCAGCAAGAGGTTCCTCACACCGCCAGAGGCAGGTAGATGTATAACAGTAGGGGCCTGTTTGCAAGCTTAATGAAAGAGTACCATAGGGATTACTGTGCTCTCTTTGTGACCCTGAAGAAAACAAACACATTTTCCATCCTCTCAAGTTTTCCTTTATAACCATTATCCTCTGATCTGTTCAGTTTCCCTAAGGAGAAAGATTGTTTTTCAACATTTAAGACAAATAAATAGCATTTTTCATCTCAAATATGTGGTGCTTTAAGTTTTTCTCCTAAATTTCTTTATGAATTGTAAACCTCATCAACACAGGGAAATCGGAAAAATTCATATAGAAGACAAGAGTCAAGTACAAGAATATAAAGTTGAATAAGTAATTATTCAGCAGAGGAACCCCAATTTATGACAATTTAGCACCATTTAAAGATAAGAAAATAAAGGGACAGAGAACCTCTATTTAAAGCCATGACCCATACTCTACCCACTAGCCCCACGTGGAACAACCTGAGCACCTTGTATACACCCCAGCACTTAGAACAGTGCTTTGCACAGAGTAAGAGCTTAACAAATACCATCATCATTATTATTATTCTATTTTTTAAAAAATGATATTGTTTGATAAGCCTATTTGTATGGTGAAGATGTTAGAAAATCAGAAAAGAACATTAATTAGAACAGATAAGTAAAGGCAAAAACAGAAGAGTCACAGGAAATAAGGTTAGAAGGAAATAATTCCATAGAACTGATGCAGGAAATAGAGAAATGGATCAAAATAAGAGAATAGTCCCCTCTAAGGGTTGCACTTGGAGAGTTTCTAGTACTCTTACCAGTCATGACTAAAGAAGGAGGAAGAGTCAAGCAGAGCTGTCCATTCCATTCCTAGCTTGGGCAGTGGTTAGTGAGTGGAAGGCAATCTGCTACAAGTCAAAACTCCCCCATATTGGGCAGCAGCACCATGGGAGAAAGTCAAGGGCAGAGACTCGTTTCCCACAAGGAAGGAGGCAGTGCTAAACCACTTCCATATTTTTACCAAGAAAACTCTATGGATACACTATCAGAATGACTGCAGGTAGAAGGAGGGTGTTCTCGGAGAGGTATGTCTATGGCGTCGCTATGGGTCGGACACAACTCAACAGCATAAGACAACAACAAAGGAGGATGGAAAATATCCAAAGAGGCAAAAAAGGAATTAGAGAATAGACAAAGGAGAGCCTAGAGTGCTAAGAATTCTTTGACTGATGATGATTATGGTATCTGTTAAGAGCTTACAAGCACTCTTCTAAGAGCTGAATAGTTCTTGTTACATAAGAATAACTAGAGTTAACAAGAACATTTTCAACAAGAGAAAGGAAAGGTACTCATTGTGGCATAACCGCATTGTGGGTTGGAAAGAACAGAAACACAGCCAACCAGAACTGGGAAATTAGGTATAAATAAATTACTTTTGAAAAGTAAGTGTGAAAAGCGAAAGAAATTATAGAAGTATTTCATGAAAATAGACTGGAATAAAAATATAAAAGTGTCTAAAAGGCTAGACCAGATTATAGCTCAGATTCAACAGTTTAGTGGCATCAGTGGGAGGTAGCACTTAAACTTATCTCATCTCATGTCATGATAGCAGAGCATGACTTTCTGAATTCTATTTAGTTACTTATGTGAGATGCAATAGCCTCGAGACCGTTGCAGAAGTGCCTACGTGATCCTAGAGAACAATTTTAAACATGAGGTAACTTGTGAATTGACTCTCTTCCTTTCTCGAGAGGCTCTTTTTTGGTCAGTTTTAAGGAAAATTTTTAAGCAAGGAAGATAGTCATTGTTTACTAGGGCTGCTCCATCCACGTGGTTGTAATAAGTAATTCCCTAGTGAAGTTCCTCATTTGGAATACCCATTTTCTATTCTTTACGATTGTATGAAACAGGTCTGTTGAGATCTTATCTGGGGAAGAGATGGGAGCAAGGGTTTTATTCATTCTTTTTCTAATCTTTGGAGGGTTTTATCTTCCATATTGTTTTATGCCAATGTAATTAATCAAATCTCAAAAATAAAAAAACATGAATATCCTATTTCCACAATGAAAGAGAATTCTAGATATTTAAAATGTTTGGGATAATTTTGTAGGTCATAGAATTTTCCCTCTTCATAACTGAAAAGAAGGTTACTTGGATTTATGGAAAAAAAATTAACTGCAATCAGTAATTCAAAATTCACATCTGACACTGTCTGTGGTTTTAGGAATAACTCTACCTATTTCAAGTTTGGCGTTTCTTAGTTGAAAAATAGGAATGGAATGATTTCCCTCCAGTCTTTAGAGAGACTGATAAAGTAAAATCAGTAAATGCACTCCAAACCTTTTAGGAGAAAAGTGCCATATAAAATTCACCAAATAATATTAGTCATCATCTTAGTCCAACAAGCCAAATAAAAATCCACATTTTCCAAATCATTTTCCCAATATAAAATGAAAATAATTTTCACATGTAATTTTTTTTGACCTTATTTGTCATATTCATCACCTTCTTCTAGACTTGATATGTATTAGTTGATTTCCCAAACAAACTTTTAATGTAAGTGATTTAATTAGATCACAATTTCATGGGATTCTTGGTTGGTACATTTTATATCCATGGATGCTTATTACAGAATTGCCACCTTTCTTGGGCAAAATACCATTAGTTCTACTCAAAGGGAATCAGCTCTGAAATTTCAGGGTTCCAACAGTTTGTTTTACACTTGCTCAAGAAAAAGTAGCTTATGAATACTCTTCTCAAGACTGATGCATCTCAAAACATGGACATTACTTTGTTTTACCAGACCTGGAACTTTTTGAAAACTAAAAATGTGAGATTAATCAGGTAGAGCAGAGATTATAAACCAGATTCAGAATCCCTTTTTGAAATCAGCTATGTTGACTGTTCAAATGGCATGGCCATTTGTTATTCAATAGGCATTCTGTGGTCATAAGAAGGAATTAGAGGTAAAATTGCAACATTGAGTCTATTTCCTGACAAGGTACTTAATTTTACCAACAGAGTAACTTGCATAAAATAACCAGATTTGTTTTTGTGTAGCTATTTGATCTTATGGTATAGCCATGACATAGTGTCGGTGGGAACTACTAATCCCAAATTGGCATGCATGCGTACATTTAGATACTCTCTCTCTGTCTTGCATATAATTCACATCATAGTGGTGTCTTCTTCAACTATGATGGACTCTATACATAGACAACACAGGAGTATGTATAGTCCTATTTACTAAGAGATATAGTTCAGCTAGTACAGTGCCTTGCACAGAGTAAGGGCTCAATAAATACCAAGGACTGAGTCAGGTATTGATCAACTGATCAACTGTATTTATTGAGCACTTACTGGGAATAGAGCCCTGTGCTTCGTGCTTGGAAGAGTACGATATAACAGTTGGTAGATACATTCCCTGCCCATAATGCCCCCTTCGAATGTTAGTACCTCAAGGGCAAGGAGAATGTCTTTACATGTTCCCCTTGCCCAGTACAGTGTTTAGCATATAGTATTTGTTCAGCATACTCTATTGATGATGATTTAAGGAACAGATAATTCCAGTTAGAGGGAAATGAACTGCTCACTTTCTGGAAGTATGCTGCATCCTTTGGATTAGTGATGACTATTTTGTAAATTTCCTACTGCTCTTCTGATAAGCCCATTGATTTTAAGATGAAGATACAGGATATATAAAATACATTGGTGAATAGCAAAAAAAATTACTATACCTCAAATGAGTTTTCAAAAGAAGGTTAAATTTCAAACAATGCATTTTCGGGAACACAATCTGTAATACTGTTTTTAGATTATATGAGCTGTAGAAATGAGTAAAAGTAGTTCTTGTTGCAGTTAAGTTCAGCATACTACTTGCAAAATCCTTGAAGAACACAAAATGCTATACGCAAAAGTTGACTTGATTTTTTTTAAAAAAAAACACTTGAAAATGCCCAAAACTACCTAATTTTCTCAGAACTCATTTGGGAAAAATTGGGAGTAAAATTTCTTGGTTGAAAGGCACACTGTGCTCTGCATGGTAGTTTAATGGGTATCAAGCAGACAAAAGTTTCTCCTTAAAATGTAACATGACCATTTTCTTCCCTCTCAATTTATTTCATCTGAATTGTAGGCTTTTTGAGAACGTCACATGGAACTTGATTAACATGAAATCATTTTAGCCTTTCTGTACTTTCATTCTTCACTTTTTTTTATGTCAACCAATCAATAGTATCTTTTTTTTCCCTCAAAATCCCCATTCCCCCCCATTTCTTGGTCTAATGACCTGGCCACACACTTTATTCTAAAGGATCAGAAATATCCTTTTGGATCTCCCAACCTTCTGTCTCTCCTCACTTCAGTCGATACTTCACTCTGCTGCCCAGATTATTTTTCTTCAGAAATGCTCTAGGCATGTCATCCCCCTCCTCATAAATCTCCAGTGGTTGCCTATCAATTTTAATATCAAGCAAAAATTCCTGACTATTGGATTCAAAGCTCTCCATCACCTTGCCCCCTCCACCTCACCTCCCTTCTCTCTTTCTAGCCCACCCCATACAGTCCGCTCCCCTGCTGCTCACCTCCTCACTGTGCCTCGTTCTTGCCTATCCCGCTATCGACCCCTGGCCCATGTCCTACCTCTGGCCAGGTAATACCCTCCCTCCTCACATACACCAAACTTGCACACTTCCCCCTTTCAAAGCCCTACTGAAAGCTCACCTCCTTCAGGAGGCCTTGCCAGACTGAGCCCCCCTGTTCCTTACAGTCTTAAGCTCCATTTTAAAGATGAGGCAACTGAGGCACAGATAAGTTAAGTGACTTGCCCAAAGTCACACAGTTGACAAGTGGCAGAGCTGGGATTAGAACCCATGACCTCTGACTCCCAAGCCCATGTTCTTTCCACTAAGACATGCTTTTTCTCTCTATATATATGTTATACATTTTGCAACATGTGGACGTATGTAATACAGTTCTATATGATGCATTGGTCTTACTGTAGAAAGAAACAAAAGCAGCTGCTGTGAGTGTGAGAGAGATAGAGGAATGGAGAAAGGAATAGGCCAGAGGCAAATAAATAACATCTTAAAATTGCTCATGCCACCCTATCCTCTCCTTCCAAATTGCGAACATACTTAATCCAAGCACTTATCCTAACCCATCTTGATTACTCATCAGATTTCTTGCTGAGTTCCCTGTTTCTTCCCACTCCAGTCATTCATTCATTCAATTGTATTTATTGAGTGCATATTGTGTGCAGACCACTGTACTGAGTGTGTGGAAAGTTCAATTCATCAATAAAGAATGACAATCTGCCACAACGGCAGTCCATTCTTCACTCTACTGCTGGATAATTTTTCTCCAAAAACGTTCATTCTATGTTTTCCCAGGCCTCAAGAACATCCAGTGGTTGCCCATCCATCTCTGTATCAAATAGAAACTCGGTACCATAGGCTTCGAAGTGCTTTAATCACCTTTCCTCTTCTTTCCTTACCTCATAGATTTCCCTACTATGAGACAGCCTGAACAGTTTGCTCCTCTAACGCCAACCTATGCGCTGTAGCTCAGTCTTATCTATCTTGCCACTGACCTCCGCCCTCCCTCTTCGTATCTGACAATCACTCTCCGTACCTTCAAAGTCTTATTAAAAACACACTTCCTCCAAGAGGACTTCCCTGACTAAGCCCTTGTTTCCTCACCTCACTCTCTTCTGTCATCCTTGCACTTAGAATTACAGCCTTAATTCACATTTCCCCCAGCCATATAGCACTTATGTACCTATCCCTAATTTAGTTATATTATTACTATATAGAGTATTTGTTTACTGCTTACTATGTGCCAGGCCTCACTTTAAGTACTGGGGTAAATATAAGCTAATCGGGTTAGATGCAGTCCACGTTCCAAATGGGGCTCACAGTGTTAATCTCCATTTTACAGATGAAGTAACTGAGGCACAGAGAAGTTAAATGACGTGCCCAAGGTCTCCACAGCAGACAGGTGGAGGAGTGGGACTTGAACCGGACCTTCCAACACCTTGGCATGAGCTTTGTCCACTAGGTCAGGCTGCTTCTCTAATATTAATGTCTGTATCGCTTATAGACTGTGAGCTGGTTGTGGGCAGTTTAGTACAGTGTTCTGCACATAGGAGGCCCTCAATAAGTATAATTAATTGATTGATTGTATAGGGAGGCAGTGAACTGGAGAACTAAAGCTCAGAGGAGTAAGGGAGAAATGTTATTCCGGGCTGGGTTTCCAACTGGAGTTTGTAAATTCAAGTGAGCACTAAATAACCTGTTTCTCTTCATAGGTGGACAGGAATCACCCAAAGACAAACTTTTTTTTGTTGAGTTTTCCCATCAGATCTTCTATGGTGGTTACTGTCACAATAAAATTATTCTTTACTCTGAGTATGGATTTTTAAGAAATACAATTGAAAATATGTAACAGATGGAAAAGGTAATCCTAAATTCAATCAAATTGCATTTTATCATTTAACAATAATACTTTATCATAATAATTGCAGTATTTGTTAAGCTCTATGTGGCAAACACTGTAGTAAGCTGTAGGGTAGTGAGAAAAAAAATCAGATAAGACAAAGCCATGGTCTCAAATGGGGCTCACAGTTTAAGTAGGAGGAGGTAGAATTTAATCCCTATTTTAAGGTAGAAGAAATTGAGAAGTTAAGTAACTTGCCCAAGCTCACACAGCAAGTAAGTGGCAGAGTTCGAATTAAAATACAGGTTTTATGACTCCTAGGCCCATGCACTTTCTATTAGATCGCACTACTTCTCCATAAACATACTTCTGAGCTTAATCCAATTAATCTTCATCATTGTGATACCTACTACAACCATGAAGTCATGATGTATGTCAATGCTGTTACTTTTCTCCAATGAAAATTTTAAATCATCATTTCCTTTTGGGTGCTTTTGTAATCTCTTACATCAATATGTAACTCATTTGCTAGTGCATGACCACGAATGATGTCTATGAAAATCCTCAGTGAGATATCTGATGTTCTATTTGGATCAGTACCTGTGGGAATTTTAACCTAAACAAAAGATGTGGATGATTTAGGTACTCCAGGAAAGGGATAATACTTGCTGCCACATAAATTTCATTCAGGCAGACTTCTATCTCTTTGTGCCAGATTGTCCAAACTGGCTAACATATAAATTCTATGCCAGGAATATACTCTTCTCATTTAATTTCCATTACAATAGAAGATATTTTGCAGCTGGTATTTTAGTTTATCATTTCTATGGAACCCTATATTTTGCAAACTGCTTTACAAATGTTTATTCATTTATCCTCAGAACATCAGTAAAGATAAATGCATTATACTGCCCATTTTATAAAAACTGGGGCCCACAGAGGTTAAGTGATTTGCGTCAACAGCACAATATGCTTGTCTTTCCCATGAGTAGACTGTAAATGGCACATATTTTGGAAATGTATTCATGTTTCCAAGTCACCAGTGTTCCATTTAGGAAATTTACCTCTTCAATTTTAGCAAATAATCCAGAAATCTTAATATGTGATCACTATATTATCTCACGGGAATATCATCTGGCAGAACTCACAAATCCTAAATAGTAAAATAATTAACAGTCAATTAATCATCAGTATTTATGAAATGCTTACAGTATACAGGAGTCTGTACTAAGTGCTTGGTACAATATTGTACAATCTATTGTACAATATTGTATTGTACAATCTAAGTACAATACAATAGATGGCAGATGCAATCCCTGCCCACAAGGAGTTATTCATTTAATCGTATTTATGGAGCACTTACTGTGCGCAGAGTACTGTCCTAAGCAGTTGGGAGATTAAAACACAACAATAAACAAACACATTCCCTGCCTACAATGAATTCTGCTTTGTACCAGTTCTATAAGTAATTTTAAAACACAAACTAGCCCTGCAAAAATTTGATTTGACCTGTAATACCTGCAGTGACCTCACTCAGACTTAGTAATGCTAAATCTCCCTCTTTCAAAACATTCCCCACCTTATCCAGCGCATTCATTTCACAATAGACTATGAAAATGCAAGTGTTGCCGTACCAGTGAATACCATGAATACCAAATGAAAATGGAATGTATATGGGAGCAAAGCATTTTAGATTAACCCCATGCTTTGGTTGTCTTAAATCTTCTTAAAGCAGTTTGTTTTCATCAGGAAATGTCTATATTGGAGAAATCAATGCTATTACTGTGACTATGTGTAGCATCATGGCCTAATGAAAAGATCAAGGGCCTGGGAGTAAGAAGACCTGGGTTCTGATCCCAGCTCTCTCACCTGTCTGCTTTGTGACCTTAGACAAGTCACTTAACTTCTCTGTTACCTCATCTGTAAATAATAATAATAATAATGGCTGTGTATTCCTTAAGTGCTTACTATACGCTAGGCATTATATTAAGCGCTGGGGTAGATACAAGGTAATTAGGTTGGACATGGCCCGTGTCCCACATAGGGTTTTCTGTCTTAATCCCCATTTTCCAGATGAGGGATTTAATGGGGATTAAGACTGGAAGCCCCTTGTACAAATTGATAAACATTATCACATTGCCTGTCTACTTGTTTTGTTTTGTTGTCTGTCTCCCTCCTTCTAGACTATGAGCCCGTTGTTGGGTAGAGATGCTCTCTATCTGCTGCTGAATTGTAATTTCCAAGCACCTAGTAGAGTGCTCTGCACACAGTAAGTGCTGAATAAATTTGATTGAATGAAATGAATGAAAAAAGACTGTGTCCAGCTTGATTATCTTGTATCAACCCATTGCCTGGCACATAGTGAACGCTTCACAAATACCATCAACAAATAGTGTGAGTTTTGTGGTGTGTGTCTAATGCTCTGTATGTGTATTTGGAGTGAATACACCAGTAATGGGTATTGCCACACGCAGACCCAAGATATGCTAAAGAGACACAGAAGAAAAAGTCAATTAACACCAAAAAGATGTAAGGCCTCATGGAATGAGTTCAATTATCTTGGCACTACTGTGAATCATGACAGAGGGACAGAGTTGTAGATGAATGAATATTCATGAGAGAGATAAACTGTATCAAACAAGGCAGAATGGCCCAAATGACTAGAGGAGTAAGCATTAATAGCCCTAAGGAAGCGATTAATTAATACCAGCTGGACAATATGTGGATTTATGTCATAAAATGAAGTATGGCCCCAGCATTTATTCAGTGCTGGATGTTGCAGACTGCAATGAAGTAGGAACTGTAAATGAAGTGGTTGGGGCCAGGGTGTTATCGAGGGTGCTTTCAATATAACCCATTAGCTATAGCTGCTCTTATTGCCTGAACGACTGACTGACCTGACCTAATGAAGAGCATCTTTGCTCTACTGGAGGAGGGAGGTGTCCCTTCATCAAGTCACGCAACTTATCCATACCAACAACGTTCACCCTTCACCTCCAAAAATGATTGCATTTTAAAAATATACTGGAGAAAGTATATCCACCGTTCCTGATTATGATCCTTTTACTGTAGAAGCTACGTCAGTCTCATACCGTAGCCACAGGCTACACAAGACGCAGGTTAAAACTCATTGCACCAGATTATAGTGCAGCCTTCTTTCATCTTTTCCAGTCTATAATCAGTGCACACCCGCGAGAGCTTTCTGGCATAAGTTGCTGTGAAGACTCAGCCAGCCAAAATGCTCCCCAGTGAACAGTAATAAATGTAAATTACTTGGGGCTTTATGATTGAATATTGCTATTTTTCACAGCTGTAGCAATAGATTATGGTGTTGTTTACAAATGAAGAATCATTGTCCAAAAACATCTTTAATTTCAAACAATAACAAGACTGAATTCATCAAAAACTGACAAGAAATGGAAATGGCCAGTAAATTTTATTCAGATTATTTTTAAACATATGTGAAGGGAGTGGTTTTTTTTTCTAAATTATGATACTCTACACTCACAGATCCGTAGTAAAAATGTTTGGGGAAATACAAAATCCTGATTAAGATGATGGTATAGAAAACTGCAAAAATTGTATATTTACAAGATTGAACAAAGTGATATCAGGAAAGAATAACCCCTGGAGGTCATTAGTACTGAGGAAAAAAATGAAAAGGAAGAATCAGTAAAGTGAATCATAAGAACAGTAAAATTAGGAATTGTTAGTAATGAGTCAGTGCTGGAAGAAATAAAAGACACTATTTTTATCTTGAAGACGCTTGAGAAGAGTTATTTATGACAATGAAACAATAATACAAAACAGAATAAATATTCAGCGTGAACAGGAACTCTTGGATAAGCATGAGATAAAATAAGAGGAAAATGAAGAGATGATTCACCATAACCAGAGGGAGAAATCTGGGCATTTTCACTCCTCATCACCATAATAATGAATTTGCATTTGTGAAGTGAAATTAAAAACTACAGTTTGAATTTGAATATAAGATATTCTAAGGCAACAATATAACAATATAACATTAAAACTGCCACTAAAATCTACAGCCTCATTTTCACAAAGCAGCTTGCTAGCCCTGAAAATATAATTGCCACAGGGGGAGAAAAACTCCCTCTTCTCCCAGTGTTATAATAAAAAAAAAAGAAAAACAAAAAAAAAAACCCTCAACTACAAATAGACCAGATTTTGTTTGCTCTATATTTGAAGGCATTTAGGGGGAAATGCAATCCTGAGGTTATATAATTTTCTTTCAACACTGGGGGTGCTAGTTATAGAAAATTTGTTATTTCAAATATAGTGACCACTTATTTACCACATAGGAGACAGAGTTTCATTAACCCTGGTTTATAAAGGTTCTGCCCCAGGATTGGGTATTGGCTAATTTGTATGAATAAAGTTGTTCTTTCAACTTTGTTTCCACACAGTAAAAAATCTTTAACATATGTTGTTTACATACATCCTGCTGATTTGGGAGACCTTGAAGTCCTACTGAAGTGGGCAGGCCAAAACCTTCATTACACAGATGCTGGAGTGTGGAGAAGAAAAATATGTGCTAGTCAGTAGCACTTGGGTACCAGAACAGCCCTATTGAGAGTGCAAGGATCACGCTGAGGAAGGGATGCTCACCACCAGACTCCACTGGTAGACTTGAGAAACAGTGTGGCCTAATGTAAAGAGAATGGTCCGGGGAGCCAGAAGACTTGGGTTCTAATCCTCACTCTGCCACTTGTCTGCTGGGTAACCTTGGACAAGTCACTTAACTTCTCCGTGTGTCCCTTTTCTCATTTGTAAAGTGTGAATCAAGGCTGTGAGCCTCAAGTGGGATAAGGACTTTGTCCATCCTGATTATCTTGCCCTCAGAGTTTAGTATAGTGCCTGGAACATAGTAAGCACTTCATAATTACTGCAATGATTATTATTAGATTTGTTTTTTTTAATTGAAAAGAAATTTTAGCTCCTCAACAAAGCAAATAATAACTGTGTCAAGGAGGTAGAACAGAACCTAGGGAAGGAGTCTACTCTAGTAGAAAGTGCATAGACCTGAGTTAGAGGACCTACATTCTAATCCTGTGTTCTCCATGTACTTGCTGAGTGACCTTGGGCAAGTTACTTCTCTGTGCCTCAGCCCTCTCATCTGCAAAATGGGGACTAAATACCTGCTCCCCCTCCTCAAACTGTGCCTCTAGTGTAGCTGTTTTGGATTCTGATGAGGAAGCATTATGTCTGAAAGTGCTTAGTACAGTAGTCTGCACACAGTAAGCACTCAAAAAATACAACTGAATGAATGAATGCACCAATGACCAACTCCAGAAGAAAAAAAAAACATAATTGTTGTAGGAACTTCCAATTCAAGTCTTTGACATAGGTAAAGTTAAAACACCAAGAGAATCAGGGGATAAAGCACAAAAGGATGTAGAAACACTAAACCCAAATTCTTAGCCTTTAAGATTCAATAACTATATAAGTGTTACAAATACTTACCATGTATGTAGAGTGAAAGGGTTGCATGTCAGAGGCAAATAAAGGAAAAACCCCTCTCTCTAGGATTTAAAACCTCTGCCAGAATCAGGTATTCTGATTCTTAGAGTCCTATTGGCTAATTCACCTTCTCTGGAAATTTCTAATCTCCCAGGGGATTATGGGATTTGTAGTTTTATAAGAATCTAGGTCAAGTATTCCCCAAAAGAAGAATACTTTAGAAATAAATTTCCTTCTGTCTTTTTTATTCCAATTCCTGTCTCTAATATTGGATTGAATATTTCTAAAATCAGGCCCTGGCAATTATGAGGTAGTACTGAAGGAGGAGGATTATAAAAGAATAAAAATGGATCAAACGAATAATGATGTTTTATCTTTCTTACAGTTTGCATAACAACCCAGAAACAAATCTTACTGACAATCCCTACTTTTATATGGGATGTTACTTACAAAACATCTGATGCACTGAATTTTCACATTGTAGATTATATCTACAAGAATAAAGTTAGGTGCTGTTCATACAGTAAGTGATCAATATATATGATTCAAGATATATCAAATTATATGGAAGTAATGTAATAAATAAAAGCAACTATGATTTTCATATAAGCACTAAAATATTAAGTATCAAAAATCTCCAGTGATTGCCTCTCCATCTCCATATAAAAAAAGAACTCCCCACCATTGGCTTTAAAGCACTCCATCACCTTGCCTGCTCCTACCTCACTTCACTTCTCTCCTTCTCTAACCCAGCCCCTATACTTTAAATATATGTGAAAGCAGCGTGGCTCAGTGGAAAGAGCATGGGCTTTGGAGTCAGAGGTCATGAGTTTGAATCCCAGCTCTGCCACTTGTCAGCTGTGTGACTGTGGGCAAGTCACTTAACTTCTCTGTGCCTCAGTTACCTCATCTGTAAAATGGGGATTAAGACTGTGAGCCCCACGTGGGACAACCTGATTCCCCTGTGTCTACCCCAGCACTTAGAACAATGCTCGGCACATAGTAAGCCCTTAACCAATACCAACATTATTATTATTTATTACTTCACTCCTTCTCACTGTGCATCAATCTTGCCTATTGTGCTGCTGAATCCTGGCCCACATCTTACCTCTGGCCTGGAACACCCTCCCTCCTCAAATACACCAGACAATTACTCTCCCCCCTTTCATAGCCTTACTGAAGGCACATTTCCTCCAAGAGGCCTTCCCAGATTAAACCCCTATTTTTATCATCTCCCATTCCCTTCTATGTTATCCTGACATGCTCCCTTTGCTCTTCCCCCCTCTCCCCACCCCACAGCAATTATGTATATACCTGTAATTTTACTTATTTATATTGATGTCTATTTATTTGTACTACATCTGTCTCCACCCTTCTAGTCTGTGAGCTCAGTGTGGGCAGCGATTGTCACACTTTATTGCTATATTGTACTTTCCCAAAAGCTTAGTACAGTGCTGTGCACACAGTAAGCACTAAAAACAAAAAATGATTGAATGAATGAATGAATGAATGAATGATTTCTAACATTTTTCTACTAAACATTCATGTAATTCATGGATAAGTGAACAGCAGACTTAATAGAAAAAACACAGGCCTGGGAGGCAGGGGGCCTAAGATCAATCTTTGCCTTGCCACTTGTCTGCTGGGTGACCTTAAATAAGTCACTTAACTGTTCTGTGCCTCAGTTCCTTATATGTAAAATGAGTTTTTAATATCTGTTCTTCCCTCCCCTAACTTGGGCTGTGAATCCTACGTGGAACAGGGACTTTGTCTGGGCTGATTATCGTATATCTATTCCAGGGTTAAGTAATAATAATAATAATGTTGGTATTTGTTAAGCGCTTACTACACTGCTTCTTTATTCACAGTTCTCTATTCACATATAACTTGATCATATTCTCAGTTCATGTGGATCTTAAGCCTCGACCCTATCCTAGGGTGCTCACCTCTCAACAGCACTTCTCCTAGCAGCCTCCATTTAGATTAAGGATCAAAATCTATGGTAACCAGCGAAATGGTGGCCACCAAATTCTCCCAGTGCTACTAACAATGCACAAGTTTTCTCTGCTGCCTTGTTCCCACCCATGCTCTTAATCCAACAACTTTTCCTTCATAAGGCAGAAGAAAAGTACGTAGAAGAGGCAGTAGTGTACTAATTTAGTGTTTCTAAGTGATACCTAAGATGTTAAATTGGGATCCCTGACTTCACTGTTACAGAATTGTTACCTGAGCATTTTGAGCTCTGTGACAGATGATGTTGTCGATATTTGTTAAGCGCTTATTACGTGCAGACCACTGTTCTAAGCGCTGGGGGAGATACAGGGTAATCAGGTTGTCCCATGTGAGGTTTACAGTCTTTATCCCCATTTTACATATGAGGGAACTGAGGCCCAGAGAAGTGAAGTGACTCACCCACAGTCACAGAGCTGACAAGTGGCGGAGTGGGGATTCGAACCCATGACCTCTGACTCCCAAGCCCGGGCTCTTTCCACTGAGCCACGCTGCTTCTCCAACAGATGTGAGGACTGTGTCTGCACTTAGTAAACAGTAAATAGATATTTAATAAATTAAAGGTAATTATCATTATTATTGTCATTATCATTAGACTCTGTGTCAAGTGCTATTCTAAGCACTGGATAAATGCAAGCCAATCAGGTTGGACACAGTCCCTGTCCTACATGAGGCTCACCATCTAAGCAGGCGGGAGAACAGACATTTCCTTCAACCTATAGACATTTAAATACTAATCACCACCAAATAATTCAGCTCACTAACAGCATCAGTGAAGGTAAGGTAAGGATGAAGGTAATAAGTATTCAGTATAGTTTTGAAGGAATTACCTAGAGTTGTAGTAGATGGGAATTAGCTAAATGAGAATGCTCACAAAGAAACACCAGATTCACACCTACAAATGCACTATATTTCTATACTCCTCAATGCACTACTAAGATCTGACAAGGAAAAATCAATGATTAAAAAGACAGCAGCAATTGTGTACTCTCCCAAGTGCTTAGTACAGTGCTCTGTGCATAGTAAGTGCTCAAGAAATTCCATTAATTGATCTACTGACTGATGACACGAATGCACCTTGAGAACATTTCAGAGTGCTTGTGAAAAATATATCATTCATTTAGTCATTCAAAATAGTGATTTTAATAACAAAATAGTCATAATAATAACAATGATGATGGCATTTGTTAAGCACTTACTATGTGCCAAGCACTGTTCTATGTGGTGAGCACTGTAAGGAAAAGTATCACTTGATATGTTTGGGAATTGTAAAATTAGCAATAAGGGCTAATGATACAAGTTTGATAAAGTGATTGGAGGTTTTACTTAGTCATACAGGTTCACTTAAACAGATTAAGTCCCATGTCATGTTCAGAGATTTCCTTTCCAGTAAAAAAATGTCTCTGGGTTCCCCTTTTCTAGGGGCTGCCACCGGCTAAAAATCAGGTCAAAGGTAATCCTCACTTGAACTCAGTTCAGACTCAACAAATCTCACCTGTCACAACTCTTATCTAGGCTGGTTAATTAAGAGCTAGTAGATAGGCCAGTTATATATAAGTCCCAGATAACGTGAGGCCCTCCAAACTCAATATATGTATAGCCCTGAGTCTGTTGCAAAAGCAATGTAGATTGCTGAGGCAATGATCTGAATAATTAAAAGCCTATAACACTGCTGGATAATTTAGGGAAAAAAAATTGCTCTTTAGTTACCCCTCTGGGTTCAACAATTGAGTGAGACCTGATGGGAATTTTTATTTTAATAGGGAAGCTATCTCTTTGAAGATCCCAGTCACCCTGAAACACATAAAGTTGGAGGGGTTTGTGCTATTTTGCCTTTGAGCTTCTCTCTTTACTTGTGGCGGCTCTAATAGTTCAGCTCAAAAATGCAACTTATTTTACTGTCTTCCCTGCTGGGGAAGCACTTTCATTGAGCTGCCTGTGTTCAATACAACTTAGATGGTAGACTGAAAGGGAGCCTGCTGTGTGGAAATCAATGGAGAGTGAATCAATGATTTGGTGACCAGCAGTTATCTTCCAATTGCTTGAGTTACTAATAGATCCCAATCAATTCCTCCTTATCTCTAGCTCAGTTAGATCTTGAGGAAATAGCAGAAGAGAATCACCTTGAGGAGAAACAGTGTAAAATGAAACCAAGAGGGAAACAAAAAGGTTCCCCAGGAAAAGAAGCTACAAGACAATGAACAAAAACAGGCAAATGATTCTTTAAAATAGGCAATTTGAAGACTAATGGAAAACTAATCCAGCTGCACCACCAGGGGTAACATAAACTGTCCAAGTCTGACTTGGCTTTCCCATGCTAAATTGTCATAAATCTCAATCATGGTTTAATGTCACTGTATAAAAATAGCTCAGCTGGGTTTGTTATAAAACCCAGCCAAAAGAGCTACTGAAAAAAGAAGTATTCAGGAAAATAGGTAATCAACTCCAGTTTAAAATAGAGCAGAAATTTCAGTCCAAAATATCCCTGTGGTTAAAGGCATAAGAACAAATGGTTGAAAAACCCAATCTGGTGAATTTGCCTTGTAAAATTTTAAAATCTCAGTTTTAGCCTAACTTTGTAATAGTTCTTTGATTACTAGAATATACCAAAAGAGTAGATTGTGATGTCTTTTGGGATGGGTTCTATTTCTTTATACAGAAAGCAGATATTTGATCCTATCCTGATGAAATTCAATAAAATCCATACTGTTTACCATGTATATTCAATGTGATTTTATAAATAAAAAATTCTCAGAATTGCAGGAAAAAAGCTATTTTGCTGAATGAAAACTATCATGTGTATGAAAGAAAATCAGATTTACTCTTTCCAGTAGCTGCAAAGCTACCTCCATAATTCCATCACTTATTAGTTTGTGGAAAGTTAACCTGGAAAACATTTTCAGGATAGAATATTGGGTAATTAATTTTCCATGAAAAAATCAAGAAAACCATTCCTATTTGGCTATTATAACGATACTATTTGTTAGCTTCTAAGATTTGTCATTTAAATTGCCATTCACTATCTATGTTTTTCCTGAAATTCCAACTGTGATTATTTACCATTATTTCAAAGTGTCAAAGAAAATATTTGTAATGTGAGACAATATAAATCACTTTATGTAAATTATGTCTAAATATTTGTGTTATGGAAATAGAAGGCATTCTAGAAAGCCAAATTAAACACTATAAATTATTGATCTAATTACATAACACACAATAAATCTAGATTATTGTTCATGATTTATATGATTGGGCTTCCATTGTAACTAGCTAAAAATAACAAATATCATAACTACCTTTGAAAATTATGATTCAAAGTAGGAAGTTTAAAATTAATAACTTTTTAAAAGAATATAGTCTGCTTTTAATACTAGATCTAATACTAAATCTACAGATAGCTCAGGGATATAAGACACACCGTCTGAGGTCCCAAAACACTAGAAGATTATCAGTCAATGGGAAAAACTCAATTTGCTCTTGTGTATTACTCCATTTCAGTTTTTAAAAAACCCCACCTCAAAGCACTGGGTATTTAACTCCTCTGCAGAACACTTTGTGGTTTTTCTGGTGATTAGTTTGTTTACCTTTGTAGTTTTCAGTGACTAATCTGCACTCTCTGCCATCAGGCCTTCATCAGCCATCAAACCATAGTGAGCTGGTCCTGGGACTCAGATGGCCATTTAGTCTCAGACCCAAAGACTGTTCTGTCCAAATCAAATACCTGGTCACCGTCTTTCAGAGACTCTTGGCTGCTTTCATGCAAAGTAAATGGAATATCGCTAAACTGTGAGTGCAGTGCCTGAAATAGACATCTGAAATCTAGTTTGACATCTAAATGGATTTTTCCAAAATCTACTAAACACTGCTCTTCATCTTTCCCATAATGCCTTATAATAATAATAATAACCAAGCTTTTTGAGTGGCACTTTTAATATTCCTAAGTACTTCAATGTAAATTATCTTATTGTATATACACTGTTATGAGGTAGAGCTGTATTATTATTATTCCCTTTTCTCAAGTAAGGAAACTGAGACCCAAAAAGGTTAAGTGACACGTCCAAGGTAACACTGTAGTTCAGACATAGAGGCAAGACTAAAAGTGTGGCATGCTCTTTGCCCGATTCCACTAATGAATTTTAAAATGATTCTATAATATCCTATTTCATAATAAACAAGCAGCATGGTCTAGTAGAAAGAGTGAAGGCCTGGGAGTCAGGATACCTGGGTTCTATTCCCAGCTCTGCTACTTGCCTGCTGTTTGACCTTGGGCAAGTCACTTAATCTTTTGGGGCCTCGGTTTCCTCAAATGTAAAATGGGGATTAAATTCTACTCCTCCTACTTAGACTGTGAGCCCCACATTGGATAGGGACTAGGTCTAGTCTGATGTGCTAGTATCTACTCCAGCATTTAGAATATTTACTGAGTACTTACTGTGTACAGACCACTGTATTAATTCATTCATTCATTCACTCAATCGTATTTATTGAGCACTTACTGTGTGCAGAGCACTGTACTAAGTGCTTGGAAATTACAATTCAGCAACAGATGGAGACCATCCCTACCCAACAGTACGCTGTACTAAACATATGGGATAAGTCAGTAGCACTCTACTAAACATATGGGATAGGACGGTAACAGAGTTGGTTGACACATCCTCTGCCCACAATAAGATTACAGTCTAAAGGGTGAAACAGCCATTAGTGTAAATAAATAAATTATGGATATGTGCATAAGTGATGTGGTGCTGAGGGAGAATTGAATAAAAGCTGCAAATCCAAGTGCAAGGATGACTCTGAAGGGAGTGAGATAGAGGAAATGAGGATTTAGTTGGGGAAGTCCTCTTGGAGGAGATGTGTTTTTAATAAGCTTTGAAGATGGAGAGAGAGACCATCTGTCAGTTATGAAGAGGGAGGTCATTCCAGGACAGAGGCAGGAAGTGGGCAAGAGGTCTGTAGTGAGTTAGATTGAGAGTGAGTTGTCATTAGAGGAACAGAATGTATGGGCTGGATTTACTGATAATAATAATAACAATAATGATAATAATAATAACTGTGGTATGTGTTAAGTGCTTAGTGCATGCCAGACAGCCTACTAAATGTTGGGGTGGATACAAGGTAATTGGGTTGGACACAGTTACTGTCCCATGTGAGGTTCACACTCTCTATCTCAATTTTACAAAGGAGGTAACTGAGGCAGAGAGAAGTTAAATGACTTACCCAAGGTCACACAACAGACACGTGGCAGAGGTGGGATTAGAACCCATGACATTCTGACTCTCAGGCCTGTCCTCTATCCACTACGCCATGGAAACCAAGGAAGTAAGGTAGGAAGGTGCAAGCTGATTGAGTGCTTTAAAGACAATGTATTATGTGTTTAACAAATATCACAATTATCATTACAGGACAGATATGTTACCTGATCCCCTATAGCCTCAGGCTTTCCTTTGTCATTGTTTGTTGTGAAGAAGAAAACATGCATAAGTAGCTGGGGATAAGAAATGCTGAGTTTTAAAGGAACAAAGGCAAAAGGACAAGAGACTGAAATCATCTTATTCTATTAGTAAGATTAGATTACAGTTAGGGTTGATGTAATGAAAAAATGATGCTTGTTACACATCAAGAGAGAATTCTGAATATATTTGAAATGCAGATAAACAGACATTTACAATGTAAAATATAAATCATTGCAAGTTCATTTCAATAAAAATATTTTTTTTAAAAATAAAGCTTGTGTTTAATTTTATAATCAAATATTTATCAATCAATCAATTGTATTTATTGAGTGCTTACCATGTGCAGATTGCTGTACTAACTACTTGGGAGAGTACAATATATAATATAACAGACACATCCCCACTCCACAGTGAGTTTATAGTCTTGAGGAGCAGACAGACATTAATATAAATAAATCAATCATGGATACGTATATAAGTGCTATGGGACTGGGAGAGGGGAATGAATAAAAGGAGTAAGTCAGGGTGACACAGAAGGGAATGGAAGAAAAGGAAAAGAGGGCTTAGGTTAGGCCTCTTGAAGGAGTTGTTTCTTCAAAAGGATAAAGTACTTGCCTTTTGGATAAGGGGAAGTGTGTTCCAGGCCAGAGGCAGGACGTAGGTCAGGTGTCAGCGGTGAGATAGACGAGATTGAGTACAGTGAGTAGGTTGGAATTATTCATTCAATAGTATTTATTGAGCACTTACTATGTGCAGAGCACTGTACTAAGTGCTTTAGAGGAGAGTAGTGTGTGGGCTGGGTTATAGCCGGAAAGTAGTAAGGTGAGGTAGGAGAGAGCAAGGTGATGGATTGCTTTAAAGCTGATGGTAAGATGTTTAGCCTGTGGTACAGAGTTTTTCCTACTTTTCGTTGGTGAGGTATTGCAGCTAAGTTTAACATGAGGTTTTTAAATTAAGATGTGAATTGCTTATTCATCTAATGGAATAGTAAATCTGATCAAAGTTGCTTCAGAGATGCTTGAGCTCTTGAAATGGTGAATTGTTCATTTCAAATGACCAATAAGAAGGATAGATTTAGTAATTTGTCCAAATCATCAGGCAATTCAAATAGCTGCTTTTCCAATCCTTTATTGACCGTGATTATCTAGTTTAGAAAAAAGATTTTATCCTATTGCTTCAAAAGAAAATGAAGTTTGCAGGGAAGCCCAAGTTCATGTAATGATACCTTTGATGCCTCGTTTGGCTCCCGGAAAATCATTTCATCTTCTCTACAACTGAACGGATATCTCTCTTCAGCTCCTGGATATAAGCTCTGCAGAAAGGGCAGCGATTAACTATTATTGAATCATTAAAGTCCAATTGTCATCCCCGTTGGATGGCAGTAAGGTTTTGTCTCTGGACAGAATCAGTGGAGCAGCTGCTAAAAATAGAGCTAACCTGAAGTGTCAGCATGGCTCAGTGGAAAGAGCCTGGGCTTGGGAGTCTGAGGTCATGGGTTTGAATCCTTGCTCTGCCACTTGTCAGCTGTGTGACTGTGGGCAAGTCACTTAACTTCTCTTTGCCTCAGTTACCTTATCTGTAAAATGAGGTTTAACTGTGAGCCTCACATGGGACAACCCATTTACCCTGTATCTACCCCAGTGCTTAGAACAGTGTTCTGCACATAGTAAGCGCTTAACAAATACCAACATTATTAACGTTGTTTTTCTCAAAAATATTTGGGAATAAGAATTTACACATTGTTTCTTTTTTGTGTGTTTCAAAAGTCAACACAGACCCAGGCAATTATACACAATACAGCAGGGAGGGGTGAGCTCATAAGTCATTTATATTGGGGGAGGGACAGATGGGAAATTGTTTCAGCTCTATTCCCTGAATTCATAGTGCAATATAAACAACCAAGGGGAAGGAGCAGAGCTCCCCCGAATGATCTCTGCACAAAAGCAGCATGGGAGTCAAAAGGTCATTGGTTCTAATCCTGACTCTGCCATTTGTCAGCTGTGTGACTTTAGGCAAATCACTTCACTTCACTTCACTTCTCAGTTACCTCATCTGTAAAATGGGGATTGAGACTGAGCCCCACTTGGGACAGGGACCACCCAATTTGCTTGTGTCCACCCCAGCACTTAGTACAGTGTCTGGCACATAGTAAGCACTTAACTAATACTATAATTATAATTATTATTATCATTACTTGGGTGTCCTCAAACTAAACGTGTCCAAAACTGAACTCCTTATCTTCCCATCCAAACCTTGTCCACCTTTTGTCTTTGTTTTAGGCATCTCAGAATGAGTCGAGTTATAGGTGTTCTTCCCCACGGCCTCGAGGACCGGTTCTTTCCTGCTTTTTATTCTTTCATGGTGGTTGTTTTGGGGGGTTGTGGCAGGTCCTGATTCGCTGCTTTGTTTGTCTACTGTCTCAAGATCATTACAGTGTAAAGCCAGGTGGATGGCTACCTCTCCTCCGCACCCATCCTGCGGGCTGTTTTAGCAAGATAGCTTATCTAGTGCACAAATCTGTAAGTCTTTCTTCTACCTAACAGCAAGACAATTCAGTCCTCCTCCAATTCTTCCTTTGATGTTGTTTACGGGGTCAAAGGACAGTCTCTTAATAAAATGGCTTTTGCACAATGGAGCGATTCTTGCTCACCACAGACCCTTTTTAGTTTCACTGACCCCTTTCCTTCACCCTACCTCACCCTCCAGTAATTGCCCCATCTCCTCCTACTGTTCCTTTCCAAACTCCCTTTAGTAGTTTCTTGAACTGGTTGCCTCTCTTCCTCTTTTTCTTGACCACGTGCAATCTAGCTTCCATTTCAACCACTCCTCTGGAACTAATCTCCAAGTCAGAAATAACCTCCTTCTTGCCAAGTCCAGTGGCTTGTGCTCCATCTTAATAGTTCTCTACCTCTAGCAATCTTTGACACTGTGTATCACCTGCTTCTCCTGGAAACATTATTTAGCCTTGGGTTCACTGACGCTGTCCTCTGCTTGTCTCCTATCTCTCTGGCCTCACCACAGGCTCTATCATTGGCTCTTTGTCCGTCTGTCATCCCCCAACTGTAGGGGTACCTTAAGTCTCAGTTCTAGGTCCCCTTCTAGTCTCCATTTACATTCACTCCCTTGAACAACCCATTCACTCCCCTGATTTCAACCTCCGTCTTTATGCAGATAACTCTCAATTCTACCTCTCTAGGCCTGATCTCTCTCCTTTGTTGTAATGTCTCGAGTCCTCCTCCCTTGAGGACATCTCTAGTTGGATGTCCCACTGACACTTCAAATTTAAAATGTTCAAAACAAATCTCATCCACTTCCCACCCAAAACCTCTCCTCCTCCTGACTTTCCCACTGCCTTTAAAAACCCTGTCTTATAATACTGGAATCACTTTCATTCAACCCATACAGTCCGTCAGCCACCAAATCCAGTCATTTCTATCTTCACAATATCTCTAGAATCTGCTCCTTCCTCTCCATGTAAACTGCTTGCTATCAAGCTGGAGCAAGTACTTGTCATATTCCACCTCTGTTTACCTTCCTGCCTCCAGCCCCTCCCTTCTCCAGTCCACATTTCACTGCGTTGCTTATATCATTTTTCTAAAAAGCATTTTGTGCATGTCTCCCCACTCCTAAAAAACCTCCAAATGTAGCCCATCCATCTCCATATCACACAAGAATTCCTTACCATTGACTTAAAGGCACTCAATCAGCTCTCTCTCTCTCCTACTGCTCTCTCTCCTCACTCCTCTACTGTTACAAACCAACTCACAAAATTTGCTTCTCTAATGCCAACACACTAGCTGTGCCTTGATCTTGTCTCTCACTCACCATCAACCCCCTGTTTTCATCCTCTCTGTTTCCTGAAGTTCCCTTCCTTTTCATACTGACAGATCACCAATCACCCCATCTTCAAAGCTCTACTAAAATCGTATTTACTTAAAGAAGCCCTGCCTGACCAACCTCTTATTCTACCTCCTTTCTGCATAGTCTATATCCTTGGGTCCATACCACTTAAGCACTCTAAATCTCATGCCACCCCATCCCACCCCCACCCCCACCTACGCCACTTCCGTGGTACTTGTTCCTATTTGCTTCCTTTATCTGTAAGGGAAGACAGAAGACAGGTCAGTTAGAGGTTGCTGTTGGCTGTCCTGTGTGCTCCCTCCTGAGACCCACCCAAAGAAGAACTACATACACATTGTCATATAGTTTTCTTGCTTTAAGCCATACCTGGGGATAAAGGTGAAGATTAAGCTGGTTGATTTAAAGATTATCTTGCACATGTTATCTTGTTTCTGATAGTTCACTCACTCATTCCTAGAATTCTTGAAACTTCAGGGGCTCTAAACACTTTCAAATGCCTTGCAAACCTCAGTTTTAGTATTTTCTGTTGTGATCTCCTTCAGTCTGTAGTATTAATTAAATCCGAGTTTGATGATACTTTTTTTAGGACTCTGGGTCAGCAACAATTACTGTGGCTTCCCATAAGGTTCTCAACTACATCTGCTCACAGAAGCACTCAATAAATATGATTGATTTATTGATATGTGGGCTCTCCAAGAATTAATATCCTACTCCCTTCTGTCCTTTTCCTGCCTGTTTCACAAAGTAAACTCTCTCTCCACTGTAAACTTGTATCTGTGGGGTTAGCACCTTCTGTTCTTTCTTCTCTTCCTACCCCTGTGGGTGCTGCAATCACTGATTAATCTTTCAATTGCTCTTCAGAAGTCCCGAGGTGAGGGGGGTGGGGGGAGATATATGAGGTGGAAACAATTATGCAAGTAAATAGGGCATGTTAGTTTTATAATGCTTCCTTTTGACTCCTCCCAAGTTATCAAAATTTTGAAAATACAAGTATAAGTATTTTACCCTCAATTTTGAAGTGTCTAATAAAATTGATCATACTATAATCATACTATACTTTTCCAAATAAATAAGTCCCTTAGATTTGCATTTTCCACAACATCATATAATAATCTTGGTATCATAATCCATATCAAGATAATGGAAGCATGACCACCAGTAGAATAGCATATTTTCTATTTAAACAACTTTAATTGAATGGTAATGTAAGGATGGCAAACATGTATTTATGCATCAAATTTCTTTCTTTGAAAGCACAAATAAAGTGGGGGTTTGAAGTGAGATGTGTGAAGATGGAGTCAATAAATATCTTTCACCTGCCTGCCTGTCTCTGACTCTGCTCTCTCCTATGGGGCTTCTCAGCACTGGGGTTGGGAACATAAGAAGTTCCAAGGAGAATGTGGGAAGACACTGGCATATGATCAAGAGAATAAAAATTAAGCATGGTTAGCTTCTTCCTCTCTCTCACTCTCTCTCTCTCTCTTTCTCTCCTTCCTCCCACATACTGCGATACCCATACCCACCACACACCCCCACAAACATACACACACAAAGCCCCTAATTTCAGACTTAACTGGCTTAGAACTCCAAGCAGAGATGTTTGACTTGCATTTTTCTCAGTTTCATATATTCACAGCCAGATGGCCAACCCCCTGCCCACAGCCCATTCTCTACTTCCTTGCCTGCTGCTCTCTACTCCATTTTCTGTGATGGAGTATCACATACACACACTAATTGGGTTAAAATATTTTCAGGAGTTAACAAAAACAAAAAAATCTTTGAGCAGCATATATACACCTTTAGCGTGTCAGAGCTGACTCGGAGGCTGCATATTTGATAAGTATGAAAATGAAAATCAATTTACTGCAAATAGTGATAAATATCAAATTGAAATAATGTAATATTTAGGTGGCTTCTTCACCACCCAGGGCAGTCATATTCAATCAGTATTTACTCCCATGGCCTTGGCTGACCATTTTATGACTACTCAGATTTCTCTAAAGCAGAGAAAAAAACCCTTGCTTCTGCCAGGTAGTCTTAGAACAAGAGATGTGATTTGAAAAACAAAACAAACAAACAACAAAAAACAAACATATACCTACTGTGCATCTGGTCATTTGTAATACTATGCACCTCAAAGGGGTGGTAATAAATAACATTTATTTATTAGAGGATTAAAATGAGGGTTACAGCATATTTTATGTCCTTGATATGCACAAAAGTAAACAAAAATAATAACACAAAGTAACCCAACTCTAAGGAGTTTTCAGAAAGCAAAATCACTGGCCTGTCAGTGTATGGATCCTCTTCTCTCCCATCTAGAGTTGTTCAGAATATTCTAGGAGGAGATTGACTATGGGGGGAGTTGAGCTCCTGAGAGGAGAACAAATAAAGTCAGCCTGTTGGGAACTTTCTGTTGGTGGGGTGTTGGAGTTGGTGGGGGAGGAACAGGCTGCCTGCCTGCTGATCTGATACCCAACCAGAATAGGTCTTCATATGTTAGACATTTCTCTTTACCTCTACCATACTGGGGGTGAAGACGGAGCTAGGGCAAATTAATTGATCATTATCTCAATTTGAGGGGTTATCCTAAACTAAATCATTTTTTTACAAGCTTTAATGACTCCAAGCACATGGTGTCCAACTTCTGTTAAAAAACCCTCAACTTGGCCCCTACAGTCTTAAACCTCGATGGCTCCAAATATTACCTTCAAACCCTGATTTATGTATTTTCTGTTGCTAACTTTTCCCATCTGTGTTACTAATTAAATTCCACCTTTGATCTTGTCTTGTTAGGAACTTTGGATTCCACCAGTCATTGGCACCTCTTCAGAACTCTCATTTAGATCCTGGATGGAATTCCTAATTCCATACCTTTCTTTAGTGGTTCTAATTCAGGATGGCTGATCTTGATCATCATTTAAGGTTATACTGAAAAGCAGCCTCATTTTCAATCTGCAGAGGAACAAGACTCTCTGGAGTCTAATAGAAACATGAAGCACCCATAAACTGAAGAGGAAAATTGAACATGAACCTTTAGAAAATATGCAAAACTAATTAACCCTTTGAGATTAATGTTCTTCCTTTTATAGGATACATGATCCTTTCCAGAAAAACACTGGTACCTGATGACAGACATTTATTCATTCATTCAGTTGTATTTACTGACCACTTACTGTGTGCCAAGTGTTTGGGAGAGCACAATACAACAATGAATAGACACATTTCCTGCCCACAATGAGCTTACAGTCTAGAGAATTGTTTAAAATCTATTCTTTTGCCATTCTGCTTTTTGTGAGTGAATATAGAGACATACATATACTGTTAGTGTTTGGCTCCCTAGAACAACAAAAAAAATCTGTGAGGGGAGTCTTCAATACTAAGAAAATAGCTAATTCTTGTTACTCTATATCCAGATATATTGTATTCATATAGCACTGTCTTTCAGTCAGTTCAAGAGCAATAACAAACGAGTACAGTTCTTCCTATTAGTGATTTCCTTGGAAGTGTGATCCAGTGGCATATGGATATTTTGAATTTGACAAGTTGCCACTGTGAGATGAACTCAAAACACAGACAAACCAGTTCACTTTTCAGTGCTAGCTTCTTCCCCTGCTAAAGAAGGAACATGACCTATTATCTCACTTTTCAGATGTTCTCTAGAAAGTAAAGTCCCATGCTGATATTTACTTCTGAGAATATGATATAAATGACCTAAAACCCCTGCGAATCCATTATAACCTGTCTCATATCACTGCATGTGACTACCTCCCCATGACCTAATCCAGCAAAGTATTTTAAAGGTACTACCACAACTTTCTTTCATAGCTAATGTCTATCACACAATGTACACAATGTACTATCACATGAGGCTACCTTAACACTAGGCTCATCAAGAATGAGACCTCCATGTTGTAGGAAAATCAACTGAATTTTTAAAATATTTTTTATGAACGATAATTTTTGCTACTGAATCTCTGTGGGTTATACTAAAAGTTTTGGGTTTCTGCACATTACCCAAATTCTCTTCTTAAAGCAAAGCTATAAAATCATAAATTCTGCAAATAACTATGTAGTTGTAGTTTGAAATAGAATATGTATTGCCTGCAAGTTGAATAATTTTCATGGTAAACTGCCAAGGTTTGAGAACGGTAAGCACTCTGAGAAAGGGGTATTGCATGATCTCTGTGAATTGAATTTCTGAGAAGGGAAAATGTTGTATTCTACACCAAATGAAGCTTTCTTTTGGTCCTTGAGAAGAAATCCATATAAAGTGTAGCTCAGAAGTCCAAACTGAAAGTCACAAAAATCTCTAAATCTATAGTGTGAAATCCACATTTCAAAAATGAAATCATATTTCCAATTGGGAAAAATGAATCATAATTGTGACTTCAGAGTCATTAAATATCCATAGACATACATTTCAGGTACAAGTCATGAACTTTTATTTGAAGGGCCTAAATCTAAAGTACTCCTTTTGTAGGGTCTAGTAGAAAAGTTCCCCTTCTGCATAGGTCAGTCCCTTCCTCCTATCATTTCTCTCCAAACTCCTTGAGAGTATTGTCTAAACCCACTGTTCAAGTTCTTCTCCTCCAAATCTCTCCTTGTCCCCCTGCAGTCTGGCTTCCATTCCCTTCACTCCACAGAAACCACCCTCTCAGAATGATCTCCTTCTTGCCAAATCCAATGGCCTCTACTCCATCTTAATCTTCTTTTATCTCTCAACTGCCTTCAACACTATCACCCAATTCTCCTGAAAACTTTATTCAACACCAGCTTCCCTCATATGGTCCTCTCCTGGTTCTCCTCTTATTTTCCTAGCCACTCATTCTCAGTATCTTTCATGGGCACCTCCTCTGCCACCTACCTCCTAACTGTAGGAGTCCTTTAAGGTTCCAGTTCTAAGTACCTTTCAACTCTCCATCTACGCACACTCCCTTGGAGAACTCAATCATTCCCATGGATTCATCTTTCATCTCTACACAGATGATTTCCAAATCTACATCTACAGTACTGATCTCCCTCCCTCCCTTTAGTCTTGCCTTACCTCGTTCATTCAAGAAATGTTTACATGAATATCCTGCTGACATCTGAAACTTAACATGTCCAAAACAGAATTCCTTATCTTCCCAAGCAAACCTTGTTCCCCCCTGGTTTCCCATCCCTGGAAACAGCACCATCATCCTTCCTGTCTCAAAAGCCTGTAATCTTGGCACTATTCTTGAGTCATCTCTCTCATTCAACCCACATATTCAATGTCACTAAATCTTGTTGATACAACCTTCACAACATCACTAAAATCTACCCTCTTCTCTCAATCCAAACTGCTACTGTATTAATCCAAGCAATTATTCAATCGTTCATTCAGTTGAATTTATTAAGTGCTTACTGTATGTAGAGTATTGTATTCAACACTTGAGAAAGTACAATACAGCAATAAAGAGTGTCAATCCCTCTCCACAAAGAGCTCCAAGTCTATAGGAGGGGAGACAGACATCAATACAAATAAACACACATCAATATAAATAAATAAAATTACAGATATATGTGGGGTGGGGAAAGGGGGGAAGAGCAAAGGGAGCAAGTAAGGCAGATGCAGAAGGGAGTGGGAGATGAGGAAAGTGGGACTTAGTTTTAGAAGGTCTCTTGGAGGAGATGTACCATCCGTAACGCTTTGAGCGGTGGGAGAGTAATTGTCTGGCAGATTTAAGGAGGGTTCCTGTTCCAGGCTAGAGCTAGGATATGGGCCAGAAGTCAGTGGCGAGACAGACAAGATAGAGTAAGGTTAGCAACAAAGGAGCAAAGAGTGCAGTCTGGGTTGTAGAAGGTGAAAAGTAAGGTGAGGTAAGAGGGGGCAAGGTGATGAACTGATTAAAACCAATGGTGAGGAGTTTTTGTTTGATAAGGTGGTGGATAGGCAACCACTGGAGATTTTCAAGGAGGGGGTGACATTCCCTGAACTTTTCTGTAGAAAGATGATTCAGGCAGCGGACTGAAGTATAAAGTATGAAGTATGGACTGGAGTGGGGAAAGGCAGGGGGTTGGTTGGGAGGTCAGCAAAGAGGCTGATGCAGAAATCTAGTCAGGATAGGTTAAGTAATTGTATTGATGTGGTAGTAGTTTGGATGGAGAGGAAAGGGTGATTTTTGTGATATTGTGAAGTTGAGACCCACAGGATTTAGTGACAGATAGAATATGTGGGCTGAATGAGAGAGAGAAGTCAAGGACAATGCCAAGATTTCAGAGTTGTGACATGGGAAGGATGGTGGTGTCATTTACAATGATGGGAAAGTCTGGAAGAGTACAGGGTTTGAGTGGGAAGATAAGGGAGCTCTGTTTTGGACATGTCACGTTGAGGTGATGGAAGGACATACAAGTAGAGATGTCTTGATGTCAGGAAGAGATACGAGCCTGGAAAGAGGGAGAGAGATCAGAGAGAAGATGTAGATTTGGGTAACATCTGTATAAAGATGGTAATTGAAGCTGTGAGAGAGAATGAGTTCTAGTTCTCCAAGGGGATGAGTGTAGAAGGAGAATAGAAGGGAACTCAGAACTGAACCTTGAGGGACCTCCACAGTTAATAATAATAATAATAATGTTGGTATTTGTTAAGCGCTTACTATGTGCAGAGCACTGTTCTAAGTGCTGCGGTAGATACAGGGTAATCAGGTTGTCCCACGTGAAGCTCACAGTTAATTCCCATTTTACAGATGAGGTAACTGAGGCACAGAGAAGTTAAATGACTTGCCCAGAGTCACACAGCTGATAAGTGGCAGAGCCGGGAGTCGAACTCATGACCTCTGACTCCGAAGCCCAGGCTCTTTTCCACTGAGCCATGCTGCTTCCACAGTTAGGGGGTGGGAGGCAGAGGAGGACCCTGCAAAGGAGACTGGGAATGAATGGCCAGAGAAATAAGAGGAGAACCAGGAGAGGACAGAGTCAGTGAAGCCAAGGTTAGATAATGTTTCATTCATTCACTCTTATTTATTGAGCATTTACTGTGTGCAGAGCACTGTACCAAGTGCTTAGCACCATACTAAACACTTCCAGGAGAAGGGGGTGGCCCACAGTATCAAAGGTAGCTGAGAGATTGAGGAGGATTAGGATGAAGTAGGAGCCATTGGATTTGGCAAGAAGGAGATCATTGGTGACCTTTGAGAGGCTGATTTCAGTGGAGTGAAGAGGATGGAGCCAGTTTGGAGACGGTCCAGGATAGGATGAGAAGAATATTTGGAATATTGGAAGAAGTGGAGCGACAGTGGGTGTAGAAAACTTACTCAAGGGGTTTGAAGATGAATGGTAGAAGGTAGATGGGGTAATAATTGGAAGGAGCTGCGGGGTCAAGGGAAGGTTCTTTTAGGATGGGGAATGCATGGGCATGTTTGAAGACAGTGTGGAAGAAGCCACTGGAGAGCGAACAGTTGAATATGGTTGTTAGGGAAGAAAGGAGGGAAGGAGTGAGAGCTTTTATAAGTTGCAAAGGAACGAGGTCCAATGAGCATGTGGAGGGGATGGCATTGGGAAGAGGCAGATTGTCTCTGAAAATACTGCTGAGAAGGATGGGAAAGTTGAAAAGGGGCTGGGGAGGAGATCCCACCTTCATTACTTTATCAGTCTCCTTGCTGACCTCCCTGCCTCCTGTCTTTCCCCACTCCAGTCCATATTTCACTGTTTCATAAATAACTTGGATTGTTCAAAATACAAAAGGATTGATATTAGTCCTAGTTTGGGGTTTTACAGCGAGAGACACCCGAATCTCAGATTCGTGAAGTGAAAGTTTCTCAGTTTAAATATTCTTGTGTCTCTGTCTCCTCATATGAAGCCTTGACAATATCAAGCTGCACTACTGTAGAGCACAGATGCTTGTTTAATCTTACTTCTCTTTTGTCCATAATGCATTATCATTTATTCATAGAAGTTGTTTGATTTTTTTTTCTCCCACTGAATATTTAAGTTCAAAAGAACATTCTTGCATTAGGAATTATATGTAAGATGCTTCAAGAGGAATTAACCTGTTCAGCATTCACCCCTTATGCCTGGGACCAGTAGACATATCAATTTTTTTTTTAAAAAAGCCCAGTTTATCTACCAGAATCACATCACGATGGTTTTCATTTTGGTTAAGAGTGAGTTACATTCTTACTGGTTCAGTCTGACCGTTGATAAATACCTCTTATACTTACCAAAACTATAAAATCCTGTTCTGGAATTAACAATAATAACAAAATTGTTTGCATGAGAGGCTTTATGTTGAACTTTAAAAGAGAAACTTTTAAGTGAAATGTTTTTCAATGCATACAAATCAGACTGAGTGGAAATGGAAAATTTTGTATAGTTTTAGTTGCCTTGCTTAGGGGCACTTGAAAAGCAAGTGGAAAGGTCAAGCTGTAAGATGCTTAAATTCATTTGTAGCAATTGTGTTTGCCTTACCACAGGATTTTCCTCTGACCATGTGGCAAATGGAAACTTTGGCCTATATGTTACTTTTTTATGAATCTTTTGAAGGTTATACATTTGTAGTTCAGGTTAAAATTTGGTTAAATCTATTAATTACTGATTGAAGTTATTGTGTTACCAATCTAACAAGAAAAACACAAATTACACTTTATCCTTTCCTGTCCCTGAATAAAATAATTTATAAATTAATTCATGTTAACTCATAATGCTTGAAATATTCTATTAATATGTATTTAAGATTATTTCATTATTTCAAAATTGTTTCCTAAATTCAAAGAGTCTGATTAATGTCTGTTAATGAAGGCCTCATTTAACAAAATACTGTATATAAGAAAAACTTCTACCTGATCATTATCTTAGATTTACACTTCCTTTGGCCTTTGTGCTCTTACTGTCAATGTGATAGATTGGGTAGAAATTTCTTCTTAACTGAAGAGCTGAAACATGTCTTTTCTTTGTTGACCTTAGACACTTTAACTTCTAGAAATGCTATCTTCACTGCTACAAAAAATCAGATCATGGCCCAATTTGATCCCATTATTTGTGGGGCTGCCATACTTCCTGGTAAGCTGTATCCCATTGAATTACATTTTTCTAAACTTCACTGGAAGTTCTTCAGATCAGTGACCTTCTTCTTATACTCTATGAAGCACAGTGTGTCCATTCATGGGTCTATAAATACTGACAAAACTAAATTTCAAAATTTGGAAAGTTTACCCACTTACCAAGAAAGAAGGCTGTTTTTCACTTACGGATAAAGGTAAATATTTTTCAGAAACTGATATAAATGATAATGTCCTATGCATCACTGCCATAAAAATGACATTGTACAATATTTTCCTATAATTGAACTTTTACTTATAATTGTTTTGATGCCAAAGAAAGTATGTAGCAGGAGTTTTCAAGTGTATTCTTTTGATTCATGGATTTTGTTTGCTAAGGAGGAAAGATAGAGTAGTGGATCTTTACCAGATGTTTCTCATATGGGATGTATTATTTGATATTTAGCCTCGAGTAGAGAACTAATTCCCTCTCAGGGTCTCATCTGGAGAGTTTCCAGTCCTCTACCAGTCTCGAATTAGGGAGAAAGAGTCAAGCAGAGGCCTGTCCATTCCATTCCCAGCTTGGGCAGTGGCTAGTGAGTGGAAGGCAATCTGCTACAAGTCGAAACTCCCCCATGCTGGGCAGCAGCACCACGGAAGAGCATCGAGGGCAGAAACTCAAGTTGACTGAGCAGAAGGAGACATTGGTAAACCACTTCTGTATTTTTACCAAGAAAAATCTCTGGATCCATTTCCAGAACAATTGCAGGTGTTGCAGGTGGGGCATTCTGGGAGAGATGTGTCCATGGTGATGCTATGGGTCAGAGATGACTGGATAGCAAACAACAAAACAAGATAACCTCCATTTATTATTCTACTTTTTAGTTAATCTACTGGTGGTTCAGTGTGAGCTAACTGACAGATCACTGAGAAGCAAAAATAAAAATTGTTCTAGTGATAAAAGTAAATGTTAAAGAAGGAATGAACATGGAATCAAGAAAGAAGAAAAAAAACTAATAAAATTATCTTCAATGGGAGAATACAACACTGGAAGGGAGCTTACAATTCAACTGGCAATAAAGGCAGAATTATTTACCTGTAGTGAAAACAAAAAGGAGATCAAAGATAAAGCAGGAAGCAGAGTTCAACATGGCCTAATTGCAAGGCATGAAATGAAGAGTCAGAGAGGTACAAATGAAGAGTCAGTTACCTCCATTTCATCTCTGTCCACTATCCCCTTGCCCACATCCTACCTCTTGCCTGGAATGTCCTCCCTCTCATATCAGACAGATAATTGCTCTCCCCCACTTCAAACCCTTAGAGAAGGCACATCTTCTCCAAGAAGCCTTCCCAGACTAAGCCCTCCTCTATTCTTCTCCCACTCCCTTTTATGTCACCCTGACTTGCTCCTTATTCATCTTCCCTCCCATCCCCTCAGCACATATGTATGTATCTGCAATTTATTTATTCATTTATATTAATGTCTGCATCCCCCTATGTGAGCTCACTGTGGGCTGGGAATGTGTTTTTTTGTTGCACTGTACTCTCTGAAGCACTTAGTATGGTGTTTTGCAAATAGTAAGTGCTCAATGAATACAATTGAATGAATGAATGAATGAATGGTAGACTGTCAGTTATAGGAAGGAAAAAGAGAGATAGGCAATCAAAACCACAGTAATCAAGAAAATATTATTAAAAAGCCCAGTGTTCACTAAGGAGAGTAAATTAAATGAAGTAATTGGATTGTCCTTTTATAATTCATTTAAGACAGCATGCAAAAGCATATTTATTTCTATCTGGATCAATGTCTTCTATGCAATATTGAGATGACTGAAAGTTCTCAAACCTTTTTCTGGGGAGGGTATATATTGTTTTCAGTCATGACTGCTTTTATCTCCTCTTAGATTTTGAGCCCTTTGAGGGAAAAGACAGTGTCTGATCAGATTACCTTGTATCTAGCCCAGCACTTACCAGACAGTCTCTTTAAAGTGATTGTTATTATTATAATTATCATTATTTCATTATTATTTCATTATTTCTGAAAAATCTATGGAGCCCCAGAAAGCAGCTGTAATGGTGAACAATCAGTATGGGAAATACCAACTCATTTTAAAATAAAAATTCTAGACTTGTAGGTTTCTCTCAACAGTGAATGTTCTTCTCATTTTCATTTTCATCCCAGTCAATGAGCACTGCCTAAGTAAATTTGTCACAATAATTGAGAATCACTGGAAGCCAATTTTAGCCATGTCTTTCAGCATACCTCCCGATTGATGCATCTCATTTGATTCTCAAAATATACATGCTGTTCTCCTCACCCTTCCCCATCTGCCTGAACTTATGAGGTTGGGAATAAAGGGACATAAATAGGTTTGGAGGAACCCAAATGGAATTTGTAATCCTAAAGATGTGCTAATGAAAAAGGGTACCTATGAGGGAGACATGGTGAGGTAATAGAAAAGAGCATGGATTTGGAAGTTGGGAGACCTGGGTTAGAGTACCAGCACCTTCATGAGTCTATTGGGTAACGCTAGGGTAAGTCCTTTAACCTTGCTGTGTCCCAGTTTTCTCAACTGTAAAATGGAGATGAGATCTCTTGTGAACCTGGTGTGAGATAGGGATGAATCTCTGTGAGGTAGGGATGAATCTCTCAACCTTGTAATCTAACCCTACGTTTGTGTTGTCTTAGGCCGTAGAGTCATCTCTGACCCATAGCTATGCCATGGACACATCTCTCCCAGAACGCCCCACCTCCATCTGTAATTGTTCTGGTAGTGAATACAGAGAGTTTTCTTGGTAAAAGTACAAAGTTGGTTTAACATTGCCTCCTTCCACGCAGTCAACTTGAGTCTCTGCCCTCAATGTTCTCCCGTGCCACTGTTTTCCAGCTCAGGTGAGTTTTGACTTGTAGCAGATTGCCTTCCACTCATTAGCCACTGCCCAAGCTAGGAATGGAATGGAATAGACAGGCCTCTGCTTGACTCTCCCTCCTGTAGACAAGGCTGGTAGAGTACTGCAAACTCTCCAAGTGTGACCCTGAGAGGGGAACCCTATGCTTACTCATCCATTAATCAACACTATTTATTGAGCATTTATTTGGGGCAAAGCACTGCACTTAATGCTTGGGAAAGTATCACAGAATTAATAGACATGATACAAGCTCTCAAGGACCCTGTTTTACAATCTAGAAGAGGAGACAGACACTAATATAAATTCCAGAGAGGAGAAAGAGAAAGAATACAGAAATGTAGGAGTTATGGGAGTGAGCATTGAAATGCCTTAGCTGACACAAAATCAATCAATCAGTGGCATTTGTCGGGCACTTACAGTATGCCAAGAGTTGTACTAGAGTTGTACTAAGTGCTTGGGAAAGTGCAATACAACAGAAGTGGAAGACGTTTTCTGCCCACAAAAGTTTACAGAATAGCTGAAATGGCAGTTGTGGGTGGGGGTGAGGGTGGATATAGGGACCAAATATGGAAGAATGTCGGGGAAGACCTTCTGAGGAGATTTGATTTCAGAAAAATTTTGGAGATAGTGAGAGCTGAGATCTTCTAGGTGGGAGGGGGATGCCAGAGCATGAGCAAGGAGTCAAGACTCAGTAGCTTGGCTTTAGAGGATGAAACATAATAATAATAATAATAATGTTGGTATTTGTTAAGCGCTTACTATGTGTCGAGCACTGTTCTAAGCGCTGGGGTAGACATAGGGGAATCAGGTTGTCCCACGTGGGGCTCACAGTCTTAATCCCCATTTTACAGATGAGGGATGAGGGATGAGGGAGCCGACAAGTGGCAGAGTCGGGATTCGAATAATAATAATAATAATAATAATAATGTTGGTATTTGTTAAGTGCTTACTATGTGCCGAGCACTGTTCTAAGCGCTGGGGTAGACACAGGGGAATTAGGTTGTCCCACGTGGGGCTCACAGTCTTAATCCCCATTTTACAGATGAGGGAACTGAGGCACAGAGAAGTTAAGTGACTTGCCCACAGTCACACAGCCGACAAGTGGCAGAGCTGGGATTCGAACTCATGAGCCCTGACTCCAAAGCCCATGCTCTTTCCACTGAGCCACGCTGCTTCTCCATGCAAACTAGGGTGTTGTGAGAGAAGAGTGAGGACAAGTAGCTTTAAATAGCCTAATTAAAAGCTAATATACTTGATGCAAAAAGGAATGGACAAGTATTGAGTTATTGAGGCATGAGGAAACATGCACATCTTTTTGTTTTAGGGAAAGGATCTGGACAGCAGAGAGAAGAATAGATCAGTGATGGAAGATATTGGAAGTAGGTAAGTCTCTGAGGAGGTTGATGCAATAATCACGTTGTGCTATGATAAATGGGACAGGGAGTATGCCAAGCTGATTATTCTGTATCTATTCTAGTATTTCCCCTCTCAAGGTAGCACCTGGAGAGTTTCCAGTACTCTACTAGTCTCGCCTACAGAAGGAGGATTCAAGCAAAAGCATACCCATTCCATTCCTAGCTTGGGCAGTGGCTAGCAAGGGGAAGGCAATCTGCTACAAGTCAAAACTCACATGAGCTGGGCAGCAGCAGCATGGGAGAAAGATGAGGGTGGAGACTCAAGATTCATTCATTCATTCATTCATTCATTCATTAGCACTGTACTAAGCACTTGGAAAGTACAATACAGCAATGAAGAGAGGTAATAGCTACCCACAACAGGCTCACAGTCTTTACGGGGGAGACAGACATCAATACAAGTCAACAGGCATCAATATAAATAAATAGGATTACAGATATTTACATATAAACATAAGTGCTGTGGGACGGGAAGAGAAGGGAAGAGCAAAGGGAGAGAGCTGTGGTGACATGGAAAGGAGGAGGAGGAAAAGTGCGACTTAAACTGGGAAGCCCTGCTGGCGGAGGTACACTTTCAGTAGGGCTTTGAAGGTGGGGAGAGTTGTTGTCTGGCCAATTTGAGGAGGGAGGGAATTTCAGGCCACAGGAAGGACGTAGGCCAGCGATTCGTGGAAAGACAGGTGAGATCGAGGCACAGTGAGGAGGTTAGCACCAGAGGATTGGAGTGTGCAGACTGGAATGTAGAGGATGAGAAGGGAGGTGAGGTAGGAGGGGGAAAGGTGATGGAGAGCTTTAAAGCCAATAGTGAGGAGTTTTTGATTGATACAGAGGTGGGAAGGCAACCACTGGAGATTTTTGAGGACCGGGGGGGTGACATGGAACAGTGTTGTGACAGTTATGATAGAGAGGAAAGGGGCAAGCAAGTTCAAAAGATGTGGTAGAGTATGAATCAGCAGGATTTGATGAGCAACTCTGAATATGGGGATTAAAAGAAAGGGAGAAATTGAAAATAATGCCAGGGATTGTAATATAGGGAGAATGGTGGTCTTGTCAGTCTTGATGGGAATGTTAGAAGAAAGAGAGATTTCGAAAGAGTAGATGAGGAGTTCAATTTTAGAAAGGTTGAGCTTGTCATGGGAGGTACTTAATAAATACCATAATTAATAGGGACCAGTGCCTATACAAACCTTTATACTCAATTGTCAAATTACATTAAAGCAATTCAAACCTATCCAAGGCATGCCCACATAATTTTATCACTGAAGGATCACAACCAGATATTTGGTTCTTTTAGTTTCCAGCTGCTCAGTCTTCAGTTTGAGAGGCTTTTCTTCCTTATAAAGCTACATCTATTTACTCCATAGGCTTCAAAGCGGAGTTTATATGTTTATGTAAAATTATATGAATTTATCCAAACCACACACTTACTGAAAAGCCATTCAACACTCTGAGAGTAATGTTACTTTTTTATTATTTCCTCGGGTTTCATTAAAATGTGCTTATTGAAGGGTGCCTTGAATTTAAGGCAAGTTTAGTATTTACTTGTATTATTTGAAGCCTATTCACTAAACACAAAGACCCTAAATTATTGGCTTTGAAAGTCATATGCATAGCATAATGACTATGCCACCTTGTAAAATAATGTATTGTGGTGAATCATAATAAATTGGGTTAAGAACTATCTTTATAACGTATTAACAATTCCATGAACCATTATTTAAACAAAGCTTATAACATTACATTTGACAAAAGGTTCAATGTAGCTTTTTGTCAAACATAAGATAGAAAAGGAGCATTTAAACTGATTTAATTCCATAATAGCAAGATAAACATGCAGAAATATACAAAATCTATTAGTCTTTGTGCCTTGAATAAAGTAGGTAAATAATAATGCCTTTTTATGGTCATTGCAAATAATGTGATTCATGTAATTATTCTTTATTATTGTAATTGTTGCCATGTTGAGTGCAGGTCTTAAAAAACTTTGAGTAATTGTGAGGATATTTATGCCCCTGAAGATACCATGGCAATTATATTCGACTAAATTGTACTTTGCAACTTGAATTGCAATTTAAAGATGTACATGTCTTTTCTATTGCAGGCAGAGGCATATAACTAATAATTATCTTGGCTATCACAAATAAGGAACATAATTGGCATAGTTAAATACAAAAAGGAATGTATTATTTGACACCTTTTTGACAAATCAATAAAGCAAAATAGAAAATGAAAACTTTTTCTGTGGTATCCATTTATTTACTAAGCATATTTACTGGTATGTTCAATTATTTTTCCTGCGATTTAATCCTGAAAAACATGTACTATTATGGGCTGTAGACCTTAGACTTAGCATGTCTACAACAGAACTCCTATTTTCCCACCCATTCCCTGTCATCCCCCGACTTTCCCATCACTGTAGATGTCGTGACCATCTTTCCTGTCTAATAAGTCCATAACATTGGCATTACCCTTGACTCCTTTTTCTCTCATTCGACCAACATATTCAGACCATCACTAAATCCTGTCGATTTGACCTTCACTGCTTTGTTAAATTTTACCCTTTCCCTTCCATCCAAACTGCAACCACCTTAATCTAAGCACTTATCCTTTTCCGTCTGGATCACTGTATCAGTCTCCTCACTGACCTCCCAACCTTCTATCTCTCCCCATTCCAGACCATACTTCATTCTGTTGCCCAGATCACTTTTCTATAAAAAATTCAGTTTGTGTTTCCTCACTCTTCAAGAAACTCCAGTGACTGCCCAAATACCTCCACATCAAACAGAAGTGGAAAGAGCATGGGCTTTGGAGTCAGAGGTCATGGGTTCGAATCCCGGCTCGGCCACTTGTCAGCGGTGTGACTTTGGGCAAGTCACTTAACTTCTCTGTGCCTCAGTTACCTCATCTGTAAAATGTGGATTAAGACTGTGAGCCCCACGTGGGACAACCTGATTCCCCTGTGTCTACCCCAGCGCTTAGAACAGTGCTCGGCACATAGTAAAGTGCTTAACAAATACCAAACAGAAACTCCTCACCATAGACTTGAAAGCACTCAATCACCTTGCCTCCTCCTACCTCATCTCGCTACTCTGTTACTACAACCCATCCTGCACACTTCACTCCTTTAATGCTAACCTTCTCACTGTAGCTAGTCTCATCTATCTCGCAGCTAAACTCTCACCATATCCTGACTCTGGCTTGGAACACCTTTTCTATCCACAGTAGACAGACAATTACTCTCCCCACTTTTAAAGTCTTATAGAAGGCACACTTCCTTCAAGAAGTCTTCTCTAAGTCCTTCTTTCCTGTTTTCCTACTCCCTTCTGAGTCACCCTGACTTACTCACTTTGTTCCCAGCCCCACCCCCGCACACCCCCAGCCCCACTGCACTTTTCCACTTCTTCGTAATTTTTTAGAGAAGCAGCGTGACTCAGTGGAAAGAGCCTGGGATTGGGAGTCAGTGGTCTTGGGTTCTACTCCCAGCTCTGCCACTTGTCAGCTGTGTGACTGTAGGCAAGTCACTTAACTTATCTGTACCTCAGTTCCCTCATCTGTAAAATGGGATTAAGACTGTGAGCCTCATGTGAGACAACTGGATTACCCTGTATCTGCCCCAGGGCTTAGAACAGTGTTCTGTACATAGTAAGCGCTTAACAAATACCAACATTATTATTATTTCTTTATATTAATGTCTGTCTAACCCTGTAAACTGTAAGTTTATTGTGGGCAGGAAATGTGTCTGTTATATTGTTGTGTTGTACTCCCCCAAGCACTTAGTACAATGCCCTGCACATAGCAAGCTCTCAATAAATGTGATACTGATGGAATGATTAAGCACTCAGTGAACTGTCAAACACTACAATAGCTCTAGGGAAAGAGTTAGTTTGGATTCCTGCCCCATATGAGGCTCACTGTCCTAAGGGAAGAATCCTCTTTCTACAAATGAGAAAACCGAGACACAGAGAAATTTAATGATTTCCCTCAAATCACATAGAAATGGAGTGGCAGAGCCAGAATTAGAACTCAAGTCTTCTGACTCCCAGGCCCATACTCTTTCCACTAGGCTATGCTGCATTTTGGATTACCTTCAATTAATTGTGATGAAAGTGTCTCCCTTACATGATGATTTCCATTATGAATATTGTCTCTCTGACAAAGTGGGATACTATTTTCCTTCATGGAATTTGTTAATTGCTTATTATTCCTTCAATTGTATTTATGTGTCAGGCACTGAACTAAGCACTAAGGTAGATGCAAGCTAATCAAGTTGGATGCAGGCCATTTCCCACGTGGGACTCACAATCATGATCCTCATTTTACAGAAGAGGGAAGTGAGGCACAGAAAAGTTAAATCACTTGCCCAAGGCCATACAGCAGGCAAGTGGCAGAGCCAGGATTAAAACCCAGGTCTTCTGACTCCCAAGTTCATGCAGTTTCCACTAGTTTACTGCTTCTTTTTACAAAATGCCAGTTTTTTACAAAGTACCAAATTTCATACAAAATGCCAAACAGGAAGAATATGTTTCATGGAAATAAATTCCAACTGTTCTAATAGTAAGATCACCAAAAGCTTATAGATTCAATGATTGTTTCATTCATTCATTCATTCATTCAAGACCATTCAAATCCATTGCAAAAGATGAACCTTATAACTCCTCCCAAGTGTTATACCCCCAGCTGGATTTTCACTAGTATGGACCCCATGAGTTACCTTATCTATTCTTTTGATAAAAATAGTGATAATTTGAATTACACAAACTTGAATATTAAACAGTATTTATTTATTCATCCCTATAGTAATACATTGCATATATTAAAAAATTACTCTCCAATTAATCCCATTTCCAGGTGTTCCAGGCCAGAGTCAGGATATGGTGAGAGTTTAGTTGCGAGATAGATGAGACTAGCTACAGTGAGAAGGTTAGTATTAGAGGAGTGAAGTGTGCAGGATGAGTTGCAGTATTTGATAAAAATAGTAGGTGAATTCTTATCATCAGTGCTTTAGTGTGTTGGGGGCTGGTTATTCTTCTAAACTTTGAAAATTATAGGATGGGCTAGAGTCACAAAAACACTCAAAACATTATATTTAGTAATGAACTTTGTCTATCATTTTGACACAACATAAAAGAAAAGATATGTCTTATAAATACCTATATTTTCCTGTTCGTAACCATTAATCAATCAAGGGCATTTACTGAGTGCTTATCATGTGCAGCTGGGAGAGTACATACAACAAAATTCATAGACATGTTCCCTATTCATAGACATGTTCCAAAGAATCTACTGACTAAAAGAGGAGACAGACATTAAAATAAATTAAGGATATGTACATAATTGCTGTGGGGCTGAGGGTGGCATGAATTGCAATATAATGACCTTTGGAAGCTGAAATTTTCTATCTAATGATTATTTGAGCTAAAGACTAAAGGCAAAGACCTAAATACATACATTGATAAACACATTTAATGACCTTATTATGACCATGCTTGCCTTTAAAGATTTAAAAAGTCATTCATTTTAACAAGCAGAAGTAGGAAAATTAATGATACAGTAATAATAAACTATCCCTAGGATTAATTCAATATACTGTACTTGATCACATTCTGCAATGGCAAAGCTTTCATCCCATCATTTACTTCCAGATTATCTCTATCTTCTGGGACATAATTGTTAAAAAATAATGTTCATTTAAGTCACTCATGAGAGAGAATTTGTGCAGCAACATGTCATAAAACAGCTATTATCTTGCTCTCTCTGTTTTTATGCCTGATCTACATAATTCTTTGGTTTTTGAGCATGACTTTGCTTGGCGCACCTACAACTTTTTTGTGGTCCACAATCGTTAAAAACCCTTCCATGAAATCTGCACCAAGGCAATGAAACTGTTCACCATTCTATTGCTGATCTGCCCTTTTCCTCATCAAGTGTTGGCAACATCAGTGTTTTTTTTTTAAAAAAAAAGCTTACATTTATTTAGTATCATAACTAATTATGTTATTAATCATTCCCCCATTCTCCAGCAGACCCCTGGGCCCCTAATGATATCTTCAATCTCTGCATAGAGTTGTTGATGCCTTTGGGGAAGGGAGGGACACAGTGTGGGAAATAAGAGTTTAGTCACATAAGGCTTCCTGTAAGAGATGTGGTTTTCTTAGGGACTTGGAGATGGGGAGAATGGTAGTCTGTGGTATATTAAATGGCAGAAGTTCCAGACAGAAGGAAGGGTACAAACAAATGGACAATGGCAAGAGAGAAGAGTAGGTTACCCTCAGAATAACGAGGTGTGTGCACTGAATTATAGAAGAAGAAAAGCAATGAGAAACAGTGAGAAAAGCACTGACAACATCTTCAAGCTTGTTGTGAGAAGTTTCCACAGTAAAAGTAGTAATTGTAGCTTTTACTTGGTGCCCTGCACTGGACTAGGAGCTTGGAAAGCACAGAATAGAGAAGTGAATTCCTGCTTCATCAAGAGCCATAGGATCATATCTGAAATTATATTCTTGTTTTCTTGTTCAAGTTCTTTCTTGTACTTAGTAAAGTGGTTCCACACAAAGAAAGTACTCGACGAATGCCATAAATAAGTAATTGAACAAGTAGTAACTCTCACGTAAATATGACAACCCTTTCACATTTCTTCTTGAGAGAGATCATTCATTACATGTCATTTATGTAAACAAGAATACTGGAATTTGTGTAATTCAAATATCTATATTTCATAATCCTGTAAAATAGGGGAAATACAACTCTAATGGGATTAATTGGAGAGTAAATTTTTAATATATGCAATGTATTACTATAGGGATGAATAAATAAATACTGTTTAATATTCAAGTTTGGTCCCTGACATTTGTATTGCTTCAAACAAAATTTGTATGGTCAATTTCAGAACTGGGAAATAACTCCTTAGGTCATCCAGGATGATATCTGGCAATCTGTAAATTTATTTATTACCATTTCAATTAGAGAGAGAAAATATTCAATAAATCTAGTTTAAATTTAAATTGTATAATACTTTTACTTTTATTATACTTTTATAATAATAATACTTATACTTTTATTATGCTTCTGTATAATATAATACTTAATATTGTTTGTATAATTTGTATATATTTGTATAATTACAAAAGAAATGCTTTAAAAAAATCCAATTAAAAAAATACTCTGGCATTTTAATTGTGGAACTCAAACTTCCATCTTCTTTGCCTGCAGAGCACCAGAAAAATGAGGGTACAGAAGTGCCTTGGCCCTTGCTTATTATTTACACAGGAGTCATAATTTATTCTCGTTATTACATAACACTTAAGAATCAAAAATATAAAATAAAACACACATCATAAAATTAGCTCTCCTCAAAGCAATTTTCCTTATAATAGTAGTGATTATTTTCCCTAAACATAACAAATAAAAAATGGTTCCTTTATAAAAACAATTGCAACTACTTGCCATAGAAAATGTATGTATTCAAATGATTAATGCAACTGTGTAAACAACCAATAAACTTTTCCTATATTCCATAAACGGTTACTCAAAATTTCAAAGACTTGATACAGTACGATGATCTGCACATAGTCAGCACTTAATAATAAGAGAGAAGCAGCATGGCTGGGTGGAAAGAGTATAGGCTTGGGAGTCAGAAGTCATGGGTTCTAATCCCAGCTCCTGCATTTGTTCAACTCTGTGACTTTGGGCAAGTCATTTAACTTCTCTGTGCCTCAGTTACCTCATCTGTAAAATGGGGAGTAAGACTGTGAGCCCCACGTGGGACAACCTGATCACCTTGTATCCTCCCCTCAGCACTTAGAACTGTGCTTTGCACATAGTAAATGCTTAACAAATACCATTATTATTATTATTATAAATATGATTTATTGACTAATTGATCAGTTTTTTAGGTAATGCCGGCTTGGAACTGTTTCAAATGTTCACAAGCTACCTCCATCCATTCTGGGTATAGACTCTTCTCTATTTGTTCTTCTGTCCTGACTGTTGAAACCTTTCAGGCATCATCACAGCTCATTGGATCCAGGTGTCTCAGAAGGCTTAACACTGACCCGGGAGTCATAGGAACTGTGTTCTAATTATGGTCATTTGTCTGCTATGTGTCCTTGGAGAAGTCACGTAACTTCTCTGTGAAACAATTACATCATCTGTAAAATGGGAATTAAAGCCTGCTCTCTCCAATTTAGATTGTAAGGCCCATGTGGGACAAGGACTGTGTCCAACCTGATTAACTTGTATCTACCCCAGTGCTTAGTACAATGCCAGGCACCTAGTAAGTACTTACAAGATGTGACAGGCTTGACCAGACGAATTCCATTTTGTTGATCAAAGCTGCCATTGCTTTAAACCAGAACATCACACCCCCAGATGTGGTCAGCAGTTTAGTGAAGCAACTGTTGGCCGGTATTGCTGATGGAGGTTGAAAGGTTCCCAGAAAACAGGAAGTGATTTGTCAACACAGGCATTGTGAGCATATCGTTGAAGCAATGCTAGGCCAGTATTGCTGAGAGGGAGTGGAAAAGACCCCAGAAAAGTGGTATTCTCCCACATCTGCTCTGATTGGTCTGACTGGTTGAATTGTACATTCAAAGCACTTAGTACAGTGCTCTGCACATAGTAAGTGCTCAATAAATACTATTGAATGAATTGGTCTAGCATGCTCCATTAGCACCCCAGCCTGAGTGGGAATCCTAGATGGGGCAGATACCCTATAAAATTGGCACCCAGGAAGACTGCACTTCTCATCTTCTCAGTGTACCTCAATCTCATTTATCTCGCTGCTGACCCTTAGCCCACGTCCTGCCTCTGTCCTGGAACACCCTCCCTCCACAAATCTGACAATTACTCTCACCCCATGCAAAGCCTAAATGAAGGCACATCTCCAAGAGGGCTTTCCTAAGAACTTCTTTCCTCTTCTCCCTCTCCCTTCTGCATCAACCTGACTTTATTCATCCCCATTCCCAGTCCCATAGCACTTATGTACATAACTGTAATTCATTTATTTATATTGATATCTGTCTCCCCCTCTAGACTATATGCTTATTGAGGGCAGGGGCTATGTCTGTTTATTGTTATATTGTACTCTTCCAAATGCTTAGTACAGTGCTCTGAACACAGTATGTGCTCATTAAATACGACTGAATGAAATGAATCAATGAGTTCATGGTGGTAGGATGAGAACACTATTCAGAGTGTGGAATGCCCACTCAGGGATGGCCACTACTGGTAATGCAATGAGGAAGCTACTAGGAATGTGAGTAGCCCCTGCCATAGACCTAGAATAGAGCTAGGTGTCCTCCTTGGGCTGTCTGACCTATAGTCAATTCCTTTAAGGAACTGATCCTGGGTGTTTACCTGTATTACTCTCAGGAATAGGTTGTATTAGGTTTACCTTTGTTTCTTTTCTCTTTACCTTTGTTGCTCTCTCTCTTTGGGAGAGAGAAACAGTGTGGTTTAGTGCAACTTCATAAATAACCAAATAAACTTTTCCTGTATTCCATAAACTTTTCCTATATTCCATAAATTCCACTGAACAGAGTAAGCACTCAATAATAATAGTATTTATTTATTTATTTATTGAGCGCTTACTATGTGCAGAGCACTGTACTAAGCGCTTGGGATGAACAAGTCGGCAACAGATAGAGACAGTCCCTGCCATTTGACGGGCTTACAGTCTAATCGGGGGAGATGGACAGACAAGAACAATGGCAATAAATAGAGTCGAGGGGAAGAACATCTCGTAAAAACAATGGCAACTAAATAGAATCAAGGCGATGTACAATTCATTAAAAAAATAAATAGGGTAATGGAAATATATACAGTTGAGCGGACGAGTACAGTGCTGTGGGGATGAGAAGGGAGAGGTGGAGGAGCAGAGGGAAAAGGGGAAAAAGAGGGTTTAGCTGCGGAGAGGTAAAGGGGGGGTGGCAGAGGGAGTAGAGGGAGAAGAGGAGCTCAGTCTGGGAAGGCCTCTTGGAGGAGGTGAGTTTTAAGTAGGGTTTTGAAGAGGGGAAGAGAATCAGTTTGGCGGAGGTGAGGAGGGAGGGCGTTCCAGGACCGCGGGAGGACGTGGCCCAGGGGTCGACGGCGGGATAGGCGAGACCGAGGGACGGTGAGGAAGTGGGCGGCAGAGGAGCGGAGCGTGCGGGGTGGGTGGTAGAAAGAGAGAAGGGAGGAGAGGTAGGAAGGGGCAAGGTGATGGAGAGCCTTGAAGCCTAGAGTGAGGAGTTTTTGTTTGGAGCAGAGGTTGATAGGCAACCACTGGAGTTGTTTAAGAAGGGGAGTGACATGCCCAGATCGTTTCTGCAGGGCAGCGGAGTGAAGAATAGACTGGAGCAGGGCGAGAGAGGAGGAAGGGAGGTCAGAGAGAACAGAGAAGCAGCGTGACTTAGTGGATAGAGCCTGGGCTTGGGAGTCAGAGGTCATGGGTTCCAATCCCAACTCTGCCACTTGTCAGCTGTATGACTTGGAGAAAGTCACTTAATTCCTCTGTGCCTCTGTTACCTCATCTGTAAAATAGGGATTAAGACTGTGAGCCCCATGTGGGACAACCCGATTACCTTGTATCCATTCCAATGCTTAGAACAGTGCTTGGCACATAGTAAGTGCTTAACAAATATCATCATTATTATTTATGTGACCTTGGACAAGTCACTTAACTTCTCTCTGCCTCAGTTTTCATCTTTAAAATGGGGATTAAAACTATAAGCCCCATGTGGGACAGGGAAGCGTCCAACCCGATTTGCTTGTATCTACCCTGTTCTCAGGACAGTGCCTGGCACTTAGTGTGTGCTTAACAAATACCATCATGAAATTTGGGAAAGCCATGTTCTGTGTGATAGGGTGGGACTCACGGCTGCAGAAGCCTAGTGCTTCTACAGGATGAACAGGATGACTACCAGTAGCTTTCAATGAGCTGCTGTGTTGGCTGTTGGAAATTTTATCCTTATTTTTTATATTTACTTTATATTTTTTATGGTATTTGTTAAACTCTTAGTATTTATCAAGCACTCTGAAAGGACTGAGGCAGATACAAACTCATCAGGTTGGACACAGTCCTTGAAACACACAAGGCTCTCAGTCTTTATCCCGATTTTACAGATGAGGTTACTGAGCCACAGAGAAAGTTAAGTGACTTGTCCCATGTCACAAAGCAGACAAGTGTCAGAGTCAGGATTGGAACCCAGATCCTTCTGACTCCCAGGTCCTTGTTTTATGCACTAGGCCATGCTGCTTTTCTGTGCCTATTCCTGCTTCTCTGATACTGTGAATGTGGGTGATTGAATTAATAATAACAATGTTGGTATTTGTTAAGCTCTTACTATGTGCAGAGCACTCTTCTAAGTGCTGGGGTAGATACAGGCTAATCAGGTTGTCCCACGTGGGGCTCACAGTTTTCATCCTCATTTTACAGATGAGGGAACTGAGGCAGAGAGAAGCGAAGACTTGCCCATGGTCACACAGCTGACAAGTGGCAGAGTGGAATTCGAACCCATGACCTCTGACTCCCAAGCCGGGGCTATTTCCACTGAGCCACGCTGCTTCTTCAATTAAGACTCTTGCATTCTTATAGTCTTGGTGTGATTGGTTTGTTTAACCCTGGCTCATACCAAAGGTGCAAGTAGGATCTCTGAACCCGGGTCTTTGAGACTGGTGACACAAGCATGGCATGGTGAATAGACCATGGGTCTGGAAGTCAGAAGGTCATAATCCCAGCTCTGCCACTTGTCTGATGTGTGACCGGAGACAAGTCACTTCACTTCTCTGGGCCTCAGTTATCTCATTTGTAAAATTGGGATTAAGACTGTAAACTTCATGTGGGATTGAAACTAAAAATGGGGATTGAGACTTTGAGCCCAACGTGGGATAGGGACTGTGTCTAACTCAATTTACTTGTATTCATCTCAGCACTTAGTATAGTGTCTGGCACATAGTAAGCGCTTAGCAAACACACGATTATTATTATTTTAATTAATAAGTACCATTATAGAAAAGAAAAAAATGGTCAGAATTAGAACTCAGGAGATCCTCTGACTCCCAGATGAGTACTTTTTCCACTAGACATAAAATGCCACTGATATCTGATGACTATGTGGCTGAAACTGTCAGTGCCCCAACTTTGAAGTGCATAGATTCAAATGTCCCTGGTTGTGTTATCATGGTTGTTACTTGCAGCACCTAGCTTTGTGTTCAATTTTGCCTTCTTGTATTTCTATTCTTATGAAGCTTCTGATTAACTTTCTCCTTTCTCGATCGCAATGTCCATGCTGGTCTATTGCAGGTGATCAACTCTGTTTTAAGAGAACCAGTGTAGCCTAATGAAAATAGCATGGGTCTGGGAGCCAAAGGACCTTGGTTCTAATCCCAGCTCTGCTATTGGCCTGCTTTGTGAACTTGAGCATAGTTAAGTTCTCTCTGCCTCAGTTTCCTCATCTGTAAAATGGGTATTCAATCCTGTCCTCCCTCCTACTTAGACTGTGAACACTGAGCAAGACAGGATCTTTATCTGACCCAGTTAACTTGCATTATTATTAGCTAGGATACAACACTTTCTAGGTCTTTGTTTTACTGCACCTACAAAACATTTCCTCTGTCTTTCATGCTTTCCATTTCATTCGTTCAATCATATTTCATTCATTTCCCAATTTCACCTCTCATCCATTCTTCTTTCCAGTCTTGGAAGTAAGCCAGAAATGATGGAACTCAACTCTGCTGGTGTCCCAAAATAAATACTCCAGGCAGTGGGGCAAAGATAGGTGACAGAGGAGTCCCAATATCAGAGAAGTGGAAACTAGTGGGAATGGATGAACTCTTAGAAAAGATGTAAACCTGGAAAGATAGGGGATTGAGGACAGGGTATTGTGAGAACCTTCTGTTGGGGGATTAAAAGGATTGCTGTGGACCTCTTTCCCACATTCTCCCCCTGGCCAGAAGCTCCCTCCTCCTCCATATACAGCAGACCATTACTTTCTCCACCTTCAAAGCCTTACTGAGGTGACATGTCCTCCAAGAAGACTTCCCTAATTAAACCCTCTTTTCCCTGGCTCGCTCTCTTCTGCATCATCTACGTACTTCAATCTGTGTTTTTCGGACATTGGCTCAGTACAGTGCCTTTCACATAGGAAGCACTTATCAAATACCATTATTATTATTATTTGATATTCGCTCCAGCCCCAACACAACAGCACTTATGTACAAATCTTTAAAGTATAAATTACACTTATTTATTCATACTAATGCCTATCGCCCCCTCTAAACTGTATGCTAATTCTGTTGTGTTGTAATTTCCCAAGTGCTTAGTACCATGCTCTGTACATAGTCAGCTCTCAGTAAGTATGACTGAGTGACTGATTGAAGAGTTTCTATGTTCATCCTATTGGAACAGGAAACTCAGACCATGATTCCAATATACAAAGCAAATGAACATTTCTATGTGACATAGTACACTGGAAAGCTGGACATGGCTAGGTATAGTTACAAATATGAATTCAATAATAATAATGGTATCTGTTAAGCACTTACTATGTATTAGGCATTGTACTACACACTGGGGTGGATACAAGCAAATTGGGTTGGACACAGTCCCTGTCCAGCGTGGTACCCACAGTCTCAATCCCCATTTTACAGATGACGGAACTGAGGCCCAAAGAAGTGAAGTGATTTACCCAAGGTCACACAGCAGATAAATGGTGGAGCAGGGATTAGAACCCATGAATTTCTGACTCTAACCACTTTGCCTTGATGCTTCTCTGTTAATAATAATAATAATTGTGGCATTTGTTAAGGGCTTAGCTATGTGCCACACACTGTTCTAAGACCTGGGGGCGGGGGTGGGGAAAAAACTAAGTAGCTTTGGACACAGCCCCTGTCCCACATGGGGCTCGCAGTCTCTAATTCCCGTTTAACAGATGAGGGAATTGAGGCCCAGAGGAGTGAAGTGACTTGCCCAAGGTCACACAGCATACAAGTGGCAGAGCCTGGATTAGAACCCATGACTTCCTGGCTCTCAGGCCCATGTTCTATCCAATATGCCATGCTCCTTTCAACAATAATATTCCTTTCAGTAACAAGATTTTAAAATAATTCTTGTTGGGCGGGTCGTGGCGGATATAATTGGCAGAGAAAACCCTCAGTTGTGTCAGTCAAAGTGATGGCTTCCTTGAGTTTTGCCAACTGCAAAACTATGCTAAACTTCATACAAAGCTTCTACCATCTCTGTCATCTCCAAACTCCTTGAGTGAGTTCCCTACACCAACTGACTGCACTTCCTCTCCTCCAATTCTCTACATGATTTCCTTCAATCTGGCTTCTGCCCACTTCACTCCATGGAAACTACACACCCGCAGGTCACCAATCACCTCCTTCTTGCCAAACCCAACAACCTCTACTCCATCCTAATCCTCCTTGACCTCTCAGCTGCCTTCAATATCGCGGACCTCCGCTCCTGAAAACATTATCTAACTGCTTTACTGGCAGTGTCCTCTCCTAGTTTATTCATTCAATTGTATTTATTGAGCACTAACTGTGTGCAGAGCACTGTATTAAGCACTTGGGAGAGTATAAGGCAACTATAAACAGACATATTCCCTGCCCCCAGTGAATTTACAGTCTTTTCCTCCTATGCCTCTGTACACTCATTCAAGGGCTTCTCCTCTGCTTCCCACTCCCTAACTGTGGGAATTAGTTAAGTCTCAGTTCTGGATCTCCTTCTATACTCCAACTTCTCGATTAGACTGTGAGCCCATCATTGGGTAGGGATTGTCTCTGTTGCCGAATTGTACATTCCCAGCATTTAGTACAGTGCTCTGCACATAATAAGCGCTCAATAAATACTACTGAATGAACTATTCATTCATTCATTCAATAGTATTTATTGAGCGCTTACTATGTGCAGAGCACTGTACTAAGCGCTTGGGATGAACAAGTCGGCAACAGATAGAGACAGTCCCTGCCGTTTGATGGGCTTACAGGGGGAGATGGACAGACAAGAACAATGGCAATAAATAGAGTCAAGGGGAAGAACATCTCGTAAAAACAATGGCAACTAAATAGAATCGAGGCAATGTACAATTCATTAACAAAATAAATAGGGTAATGGAAATATATACAGTTGAGCGTGCGAGTACAGTGCTGAGGGGATGGGAAGGGAGAGGGGGAGGAGCAGAGGGAAATGGGGGGAAAAGAGGGTTAAGCTGCGGAGAGGTGAAGGGGGGGTGATAGAGGGAGTAGAGGGAGTCAGTCTGGGAAGGCCTCTTGGAGGAGGTGAGTTTTAAGTAGGGTTTTGAAGAGGGGAAGAGAATCAGTTTGGCGGAGGTGAGGAGGGAGGGCGTTCCAGGACCGCGGGAGGACGTAGCCCGGGGGTCGACGGCGGGATAGGCGAGACCGAGGGACGGTGAGGAGGTGGGCGGCAGAGGAGCAGAGCGTGCGGGGTGGGCGGTAGAAAGAAAGAAGGGAGGAGAGGTAGGAAGGGGCAAGGTGATGGAGACCCTTGAAGCCTAGAGTGAGGAGTTTTTGTTTGGAGCGGAGGTCGATAGGCAACCACTGGAGGTGTTTAAGAAGGGGAGTGACATGCCCAGCTCGTTTCTGCAGGAAGATGAGCCGGGCAGCGGAGTGAAGAATAGACTGGAGCGGGGTGAGAGAGGAGGAAGGGAGGTCAGAGAGAAGGCTGACACAGTAGTCTAGCCGGGATATAACGAGAGCCTGTAGCAGTAAGGTAGCCGTTTGGGTGGAGAGGAAAGGGCGGATCTTGGCGATATTGTAGAGGTGAAACCAGCAGGTCTTGGTAACGGATAGGATGTGTGGGGTGAACGAGAGAGACGAGTCAAGGATGACACCGAGATCGCGGGCCTGAGAGACAGGAAGGATGGTCGTGCCATCGATGGTGATAGAGAAGTCTGGGAGAGGACCGGGTTTGGGAGGGAAGATGAGGAGCTCAGTCTTGCTCATGTTGAGTTTTAGGTGGCGGGCCGACATCCAGGTGGAGACATCCTGGAGGCGGGAGGAGATGCGAGCCTGAAGGGAGGGGTAGAGGACGGGACAGAGATGTAGATCTGCGTGTCATCTGGGTAGAGATGGTAGTCAAAGCCGTGAGAGCGAATGAGTTCACCGAGGGAGTGAGTGTAAATGGAGAACAGAAGAGGGCCAAGAACTGACCCTTGAGGAACTCCAACAGTTAAAGGATGGGAGGGGGAGGAGGCGCCAGCGAAGGAGACCGAGAATGACCGGCCAGAGAGGTAAGAGGAGAACCAGGAGAGGACAGAGTCCGTGAAGCCAAGGTGAGATAAGGTATGGAGGAGGAGGGGATGGTCGACAGTGTCAAAGGCAGCAGAGAGGTCAAGGAGGATTAGAATGGAGTAGGAGCCATTGGATTTGGCAAGAAGGAGGTCACGGGTGACCTTAGAGAGAGCAGTCTCGGTAGAGTGGAGGGGACGGAAGCCAGATCGGAGGGGGTCTAGGAGAGAATGGGAGTTAAGGAATTCTAAGCATCGATTGTAGATGACTCGTTCTAGGATTTTGGAAAGGAAGGGTAGTAGGGAGATAGGATGATAACTGGAGGGGGAAGTGGGGTCAAGAGCGGGTTTTTTTAGGATGGGGGAGATGTGGGCATGTTAGAAGGCAGCGGGGAAGGAGCCATTGGAGATTGAGTGGTTAAAAATAGAAGTTAAGGAAGGGAGGAGGGCAGGGGCGATGGTTTTAAGAAGGTGAGAGGGAATGGGGTCCGAGGCACAGGTGGAGGGGATGGCACTTGCTAGGAGGGAGGAGATCTCCTCTGAGGATACTGCAGGGAAGGATGGGAAAGTAGGGGAGAGGGTTGGTGGTGGGGAGGGGAGAGGTGGAGGGGTGACTTTGGGGAGCTCAGACCTGATTGTGTTGATTTTCGTGAGGAAATAGGTGGCCAGATCATTGGGGGTGAGAGATGGGGGCACCCACTCCCTTGGAGAACTCATTCGCTCCCAATATCTTCAGTTACCATTTCTATGTAGATGATTCCCAAATCTACAACTCTAGTCCTGACCTATCTTTCTCTGCAGTCCTGCATTTCTTCCTGCCTTCAAGACATCTCTATCTGAATGTCCTACTGTGACCTCAAGCATTTTTTGTTTTGTTTTATGCTGTCGAGTCATCTCCAACCCACTGCGATGCCATGGACCCTTGTTTCCCAGAATGCATTTCTTACAGAAACGCTCTGAGCATGTCACTCCCCTCCTTAAAAACCTCCAGTGGTTGCCCATCAACATCCGCATGAAACAAAAACTCCTCACTCTTGGCTTCAAAGTTCTCCATCACCATGCCCCCTCCTACCTCACTTCCGTTCTCTCTTTCTACCGCCCACCCCATACCACCCACACAAATCACCCCCGATCTACCAAGTCAGCAATTAAATGTTTCTTAACACAAACAACAACTCTGCTCCTCTGCTGTTCTCCTCCTCACTGTCCCCCATTCATGCCTCTCCCGCCACTGACACCTGGCCCACGTCCTACCTCTGGCCTGGAATTCCCTCCCTCCTCACATCTGCCAAACTCTCTTCCCCTCCTCAAAGCCCTACTGAGAGCTCACCTCCTCCAAGAGGCCTTCCCAGATGGAGCCCCCCTTTTTCCCTCTGCTCCCCCTCCACCCTCTTTTCCTCCCCCTTCCCCCTTCATCTCCCCTCAGCTGAGCCCCCTTTCCCTCTGCTCCCCCTTCCCTCCCCTCTCTACTCCATCCTCTAGTTCTCCCCCTTCCCCTCCCCTCAGCACTGTGCTCATTTGTATATATTATTTATTACCATATTTATTTGTTAATGAGGTATACATTCCCTTGATTCTATTTATATTGATGATGTCATCTGGTTTTTGTTTTGTTCTGTTTTGCTTTGCTGCCTCCCCAGTTTAGACTGTAAGCCCATTATTGGGCAGGGATTGTCTCTATCGGTTGCCGAAATGTACATTCCAAGCACTTAATACAGTGTTCTGTACATAGTAAGTGCTCAATAAATACTATTGAATGAATGAATGAATGAATGGATGAATGCCCCACCTCCATCTGCAGTCACTCTGGTAGTGCATCTGTAGAGTTTTCTTGGTAAAAGTACAGGAGTAGTTTACCATTGCCTCCTTCCATGCAGAAAACTTGAGTCTCCACCCTCAACTATCTCCCATGTCACTGATGCCCAGCACAGGTGAGTTTTGACTTGTAGCAGATTGCCTTCCACCGGCTAACCACTGACCAAAAACTAGGAACAGAATGGGTATGCCTCTGCTTGATTCTCCCTCCCATAGTCGAGACTGGTAGAGTACTAGAAACCTTCCAGGTGCGAACCTGAGAGGGGCACCTGAAACTAATATGTTCAAAACAACTCATCTTTCCACTCCAAACCTGTCCTTCCCCTGACTTTCCCATCATGGTAGAGACTACCACTCTCCTCCATATTCATTCATTCATTCATGCAATCGTATTTATTGAGCAATTACTGTGTGCAGAGCACTGTACTAAGTGCTTGGAAAGTACATTTCAGCAACACATAGAGACAGTCCCTACCTAACAACAGGCTCACATATTTTACAAGCTCATAACCTTTGGTGTTATCCTAGACTCATCTCTCTCATACAACCCAATATTCAAAGTCTCACCAAATCCTGTTGGTTCCATGGCTCAGTGGAAAGAGCCTGGGCTTGGGAGTCAGAGGTCATGGGTTTGAATCCTGGCTCTGCCACTTGTCAGCTGTGTGACTGTGGGCAAGTCACTTAACTTCTCTGTGCCTCAGTTACCTCATCTGTAAAATGGAGATTAAGACTGTGAGCCTCACGTGGGACAAACTGATTACCCCATACCTACCCCAGCACTTAGAACAGTATCAACATTATTATTATTATTATTATTATTATTACTTCTGGACATCGCTAAAATCCAACCTTTCCTCTCCATCCAAACTACTATACGTTGATCCAAGCACTTATAATATCTGGTCTTGACTACTGCATCACCTCCTTACTAACCTCCTTGCCCCATATCTCTCCACATCCGGTCCACACATTCCTCTACTGCTTGGATCATTTTTTCTAAAAAAAATTCAGTCCACATCTTCCCATTCCTCAAAAACCTCCACTTCTGAGTCCAACAGAAACTCTGTACCACTGGCTTTAAAACACTCAATTAGCATTCTCCCTCTTCCCTTATCTCACTGATTTCCTACTATAAACTTTGTTCCTCAAATGTCAATTTTCTCACCGTATCCCAATCTTGTCTACCTCACTCCTGACCCCTTTGCCACATTCTCCTTCTGGCCTAGAACTCTCAGCTCCTACATTTATGCCAGGCCACACTCTCCCCACTTTCAGTGACTTATTAAGATTCCATATCCTCCAAAAGGGCTTCCCCGATTGAGTCCTTTCTTCTCTTTCTCCCTTTCTTTCTTGCTTCACCTAGATGCTTGGATTATGTCATTTGGGCATTTGATATTAACCCCACCTACAGCCCCTTGTTTCATCCTTAAGTGTGATTGTGTGTAGAATGTAAAATTAGCAAGGCTGAACCCAAATATCCCCAGACAAGGCACTTCTCATCCTCTTCCGCTGTAGTATGGAAGGATGCTTAGACATCCTTAGTTTGATTTCAGTCTGAATGGCATTAGAGTTCTTCAGCTTTGATGTCTTTCTCCATGTGACACATATTCTTTAACTTCCTTTGTGCTTCATATCAGTTGTTCATTCTGTTGAAGATTCCAAAAAGCTAAATAGTTTTTAAGGTAGTAATGTAAAGAAATGTTTTAGTACACAACAGATTCACTGGAGCCCATTGTAGTAAAACTAATATCAATTTAGAAACGTCCCATAATTAATGCCTTATATCGTACTTATGGCATGTGCTGTTCCACTGTTGCTATTAGACAAAGCACTTGATGATGATGGAGTCTCCCATCGAGAACCACAGATGAGTTTCGATCCTAATTGTGCTGCAGCTCCAAAATTGGAAGGGGATTGCCTCGGTAGCCACTTCAGGCTTGACCACATATGCTAGTCTCCACATACTTGGAGACTAAGTACTACAGGACGTCTCCACCTGGATGTCGGCCCGCCACCTAAAACTCAACATGAGCAAGACTGAGCTCCTCATCTTCCCTCCCAAACCCGGTCCTCTCCCAGACTTCTCTATCACCGTGGATGGCACGACCATCCTTCCCGTTTCTCAGGCCCGCAATCTCGGTGTCATCCTTGACTCGTCCCTCTCGTTCACCCCACACATCCTATCCGTTACCGAGACCTGCCGGTTTCACCTCTACAATATCGCCAAGATCCGCCCTTTCCTCTCCACCCAAACGGCTACCTTACTATTACGGGCTCTCATTATATCCCGGCTAGACTACTGTGTCAGCCTTCTCTCTGACCTCCCTTCCTCCTCTCTCGCCCCGCTCCAGTCTATTCTTCACTCCGCTGCCCGGCTCATCTTCCTGCAGAAACGATCTGGGCATGTCACTCCCCTTCTTAAACAACTCCAGTGGTTGCCTATCGACCTCCGCTCCAAACAAAAACTCCTCACTCTAGGCTTCGAGGCTCTCCGTCACCTTGCCCCTTCCTACCTCTCCTCCCTTATCTCTTTCTACCGCCCACCCCGCATGCTCCGCTCCTCTGCCGCCCACTTCCTCACCGTCCCTCGGTCTCGCCTATCCCGCCGTCGACCCCTGGGTCACGTCCTCCCGCAGTCCTGGAACGCCCTCCCTCCTCACCTCCGCCAAACTGATTCTCTTTCCCTCTTCAAAACCCTACTTAAAACTCACCTCCTCCAAGAGGCCTTCCCAGACTGAGCTCCTCTTCTCCCTCTACTCCCTCTGCCATCCCCCCCTTTACCTCTCCGCAGCTAAAGCCTCATTTTCCCCTTTTCCCTCTGCTCCTCCACCTCTCCCTTCCCATCCCCACAGCACTGTACTCATCCGCTCAACTGTATATATTTTCGTTACCCTATTTATTTTGTTAATGAATTGTACATCGCCTTGATTCTATTTAGTTGCCATTGTTTTTACGAGATGTTCTTTCCCTTGACTCTATTTATTGCCATTGTTCTCGTCTGTCCGTCTCCCCCGATTAGACTGTAAGCCCGTCAAACGGCAGGGACTGTCTCTATCTGTTGCCGACTTGTTCATCCCAAGCGCTTAGTACAGTGCTCTGCACATAGTAAGCGCTCAATAAATACTATTGAATGAATGAATGAATAGTCAGCTATTTTTTTTTATGTTCTTTGTTAAGTGCTTACTATGTGCCAGGTACTGTACTAAGCTCTGGTATAGACACAGGTTAGTCAGATTGGACATAATCATTAACCCACAAAGGCTCACAGTCTAAATCAGTTTGGCTCAGTGGATAGAGCATGGACCTGTGAATCAGAAGGTCATGGGTTCTAATTCCGGCTCTGCTACTTGTCTGCTGTGTGACCTCGGGCAAGTAACTTCACTTCTCTGGGCCTGTTTGTTACCTCATGTATAAAATGAGGATTTAAAGTGTGAACCCTAAATAAACTAGGACTGTGTCTAACCCAACTAACTTGTCTTTACCCCAGCACTTAAAACAGTGCTTGACACATAGTAAATGCTTTAAAGTACCATAATTATCATTTTTATCATTATTACAGATGAGGTAACTGAGACACAAAGAAATGAAGCACTTGACCAAAATCACACAGCAGACAAGTGGTAGCTGCGGAATTAGAACCCAGGTCCTTCTGACTTCCAGACCCATGCTCTATTCACTAGGCCATATGGCTATTTTTGAGGATCCCATTTGGTTCATCCATATTAAAGGACATTTAGGTGGTTTTTGGCAGAAACTTTCGCTTTTGATGACATAACTCCAATGGGTCGAACTAATACTAAAACCATGAAATTATATTGATAATAATAATAACAATAATGATTCTAATATAATAATAATGTTGGTATTTGTTAAACGTTTACTATGTGCAGAGCACTGTTTTAAGTGCTGGGGTAGATACAGGATAATCAGGTTGTCCCACGTGAGGCTCCCAGTCTTAATCCCCATTTTGCAGATGAGGTAACTGAGGCACAGAGAAGTGAAGTGACTTGCCTACAGTCACACAGCTGACAAGTGGCAGAGCGGGGATTCAAACCCATGACCTCTGACTCCCAAGACCAGGCACTTTCCACTGAGCCACGCTGCAAGCAGCATGAACTCATGGAAAGTGCATGGGCCAGGGAGTCAGAGGTCCTGGTTCCAAATCATGGCACTACCACTTGTACACTATGGGATCTTGGTTAAGTCACTCATCTTCTCTAAGCTTTAGTTTCCTTGACTGTAAAGTTGAGTTTCAATACCCATTCTCCTTTCTTCTTAAATCATGAGTCCCACGTGCATCAAGGACTGTTTCTAACCTGATTATCTTGTATCTATCCCAGCACTTAGTAAATTGCTTGTCACATAGTAAGGACTTAACAAATACCACAATTATTCTTATGTACCAAACACTGAAGTTATGTGACTTGTCCAAAGTCACATAGCAGACAAGTAATGGAACTGGCTGAGAAGGCAGGTCTCTGGACTGTCAAGTCCAAGTTTTTTCCACTAAGCCACAATGCTTCGGATTCTAAAAGCAATTCACACCGCTTCTGATTCTAAAAGCAATGTCCTTTCCATTAGACCAACAAAAAGATTCTCTAATAATAATGAAATAATAATGATAATAATAATTGTGGTATTTGTTAAGTGCTTACTATGTGCCAATCACTGTACTGAGGGCTGGAGTGGATGCAAGCAAATCAGGTTGAACACAGTCCCTGTCCCTCATGGGGCTCAGAATCTAAACAGCCATTTCTCAGTTGACAAAGCTGAGGCACAGAGAAGTCAAGTGATTTGCCCAAGGTCACAAAGCAGGTAAGTCAAGGAACTGGGATTAGAACCCAGGCCCTTCTGGCTCCTAGAACTGTGGTCTGTCCACAAATGCATGCTGTTTCTCTTAGATTTTCAAAATTCTGTCTTTAATCTCTGACATTCAATTAACTGCTAAAACCTGCTAATCCCATCTCCTTTATGAGGAGCAGAGTGACTCAGTGGAAAGAGCCCAGGCTTTGGAGTCAGAGGTCATGAGTTCGAATCCCAGCTCTGCCACTTGTCAGCTGTGTGACTGTGGACAAGTCACTTAACTTCTCTGTGCCTCAATTACCTCATCTGTAAAATGGGGATTAAGACTGTGAGCCCCACGTAGGACATCCTGATTCCCCTGTGTCTACCCCAGCGCTTAGAACAGTGCTCCGCACATAGTAAGCGCTTAACAAATACCAACATTATTATTACATTTCCCAGATCCACTTCTTTAAAATCAATCAATCAATCAATGGTATTTATTGAGAGCACTTACTAAGTGGAGAGCATCATTGGGAGAGTACACTTGAAGCACCTAGGTTGCATTAACAACTTGTTGAACTTAATGGCCTTCATTGTATGGTTCCTAAGATACCAATCAGCCTGCTAGATGGGCTCCATGGGAAGTCTGAATGTTGACACAGCCCCAGGGCCCCCAGGCCAGACACCTCCTAAAAATGGAACACAAATGAACTGTAATCGATAGGTTAGGATTATTGGATGGAAGAGGCTCCATGTAAAGGTCAACCAGTATAGTATAAAAGGCTGGGGGAAACACTTGTCCCTGATGCTGCTCCTTGTTATCCCAATGGACTACAGAGACAACCCAGGCAAGAGAAGAGAAGATGCTTGATGTTTTTCTATACGTTAATAAATGTTTTCTTACTGTGATACTGAATATTGTGGAATAATCCGTAGGTAAAGCTGAGTTGTGAACTCCTTCATCCCTAATTGACTCTAGTAGGACATAAAAATAATCCAACAGAATTAGCAGTCACTTTCCCTGCCCATAATGAGTTTACAGTCTAGAAGGGAAGACAGACACTAATATGTATGAATAAGCAATTTCTAATGCAATAATATTTAAGTGCTTATTATGTAGCTATCAAGCACTGTTCTAAGCACTGGGGTAGATACAAGATAACCAGGCTGTCCCACATGGGGCTCACTCTCTTAACCCCCACTTTACAGATGAGGTAACTGAGGCACAGAGAAGTTAAGTGACTTGCCCAAGGTCACACAGCAGACAAGTGGTGGAGGAGGGATTAGAACCCACGTCCTCTGACTCACAAACCCATGATCTTTCCACTAAGCCGCACTGCTTGTATAGTCTACCCAAACACTTAGTTGAATTCTGAAAGTTTCAAAGTTCTTCCACTTAGCGTGATCATCAGAGTATTTCTACTGATTGCTGAAATATTATCATTCTATTTATGTGCAGAGACATATTTTAAATTAAATTATCTCACTCAAGAAAATGTTCCCTTTATTTACCATATCAATAACTTTTCTTAAAAAAAAAAATCTTCAAAGCCAATTTTCATGCCAGTTGTCATGAAATTCACTGTAAATTACTGGGTCATCACCATTTTATGATGAATGAAAGTGACCTATCATTCAACACAGTTTAGTAAAAAAAAAATAACCTTCCCATCTGTAGAGCCAAACTCTGACAATTTCATAGTAAATTTGAGTGCCCTGAAATGTTTAGCAAGTTTCTTAGATTGCTTCTGAACGGATTACATCAGAAATGAGAATTCCCTGTCAAATCCACTCCCATCAACAATGGAGTAGAGCAGGGCTGCAAATAGGTCCAGTCCTGTTCAATTTATTTTACATAGTCATGCTGAAGGATACAACAAGGAATCAATTCTCTGGGAAATTATTTCTACTCAGCATACTATTATCATCACTGAATATCCTAGGTAAAATCAACCAGGAGCTGCTGTGTTTGAATGACTGTGCCCTGGAGTCACACACCCAACATGACATGCAGGTTATTGTGAACAATTTTTATAATCTGCTGTGTCATCTAGACTATTAACAATCCTGAAGAAAGTTGAGGTAACATATCACACAATCTTCATAATCATTCTTGGCAGCACTGGACAGAATGCTGGTCAGAGAATTCTTTCACCTAGCCATTCCATTGGTAAATAGGGAAGTAAATTCCTGCAACTAAAGACCAGACCTCTGGAAGTTACAAATGTGCAGTAGGGCTATCCAAATTTCTTTTTGATCATGAAATATAGACCCAACACAAGCACTTTGAGCAGTTCCATGAGCTTCATGGGAAGCAGTATGGTGTAGTGGATAGAGCACAGGCCTGTTAGTCAAAAAGTCATGGGTTCTAATCTAGACTCCGCCACTTGTCTGCTGTGTGACCTTGGGCAAGTCATTTCATGACTCTGGGCCTCAGATACCTCATCATAAAATGGGGATTGAGTTTGTGAGCCCCACTTGGGACAGGGACAGTGTTCAACTCGATCTGCTTGTATTGACCCAAATGCTTAGTACAGTGCCTGGCACGTAGTAAGTGCTTAACAAATATCGTAATTATGATTATTATTCATTCTTGGGCCTTACTCAACATCTCTATGCAGATGATGACCTTGTATAAACCCTAGTGCTTAGAACAGAGCTTGGCACATAGTGCTTAGCAAATACCATAATTATTATTATTATTATTTCCAAATCTACCTTTCCATTCCTGACCACTCTCCTTGTCTTCAGTCTTTCATTTTCTCCTGCATAATGTGGTATCACAGTTGAAAACAACTGCGCCAGACAGCTCAGGACACACTGCAGCCAAGAAAGGTCTGTCTCATGTGGAGGACAGCTTTGGAAAGATGTGAGGCAGATTAATGAAACTGAGCTTCTGCAAGCAGCCAACATAGAGGTACAACAGAATACAATCATTAGGCAGGACATTTCTACCTGATATTCCACTGACATCTCAAACTTAACTTGTTCAAAATAATAATAATAATAATGTTGATATTTGTTAATAATAATGTTGGTATTTGTTAAGCGCTTACTATGTGCCGAGCACTGTTTTAAGCGCTGGGGTAGACACAGGGGAATCAGGTTGTCCCACGTGGGGCTCACAGTCTTAATCCCCATTTTACAGATGAGGTAACTGAGGCACAGAGAAGTTAAGTGACTTGCCCACAGTCACACAGCTGACAAGTGGCAGAGCTGGGATTCGAACCCAAAATAGAGCTCCTCTTGTTCACACCTAAACCCTGTTCCCCCTCCCCCATTACTGTAGACAGAACCACCATCCTGACTGTCTCACAAGTCTTAACCTTTCATTATCCTTGACTCATCTCTTTCATATAACTCACATATTAAACTTGTCAACAAATTTTATTAGTTCGACCTTCACAGCATCCATCGCTTAAATCCACCCTTTTTTCTCCATCCAAACTGCTATTATGTTGATCGAAGGACTTATTATATCCAGCCTTCACTATTGCATTAGCCACCTTGCTGACCTTACTATCTCCTGTCTTCCCTCATTTTACTCCATACTTCACTCTGCTTCCCTCATCATTTGTCTAAAAAAAATGCATTCCATGTTTCTCCTCACCTAAAGAAACTCCAGCTTTTGTCCATTCACCTCTGCATGAAACATTAATTCTTTACCATTGGCTGTTAAGCACTCAATAGGTTTGTCCCTTCCTATCTTACCTTACTGATTTCCTACTACAACTCAGCCCATTCACTTTACTCCTTTAATGCCAACCTACTCATTGTGCCTTAATCTCATTGGCCTTGCCACTTATCTCTTACCCACATCCACACTCTGTCCTGAAATTCCTTCCCCTTTCATATCGGACAAATCACCACTCTCTCTACTTTCAAAGCCTTATTAAAATCACATCTCTTCCAAGAGATCTTCCCCAACTAAGCCCCTATTTTCCCTACTCTCTCTTTTTTCTCCATCTTCCTTGCACTTGGGTTTGTGCCATTTAATCACTTGATATTCACCCTGTCCTCATGCATTTATGCACATATCCATAATTTATTTAAATATCTGTCTCCTGCTCTAGACTGTAAGAACCATGTGAGCAGGGAAGCAGCATGGCTCAGTGGAAATAGCATGGGCTTGAGAGTCAGAGGTCATGGGTACTAATCCTGGCACCACCCCGATCAGCTGTGTGACTTTGGGCAAGTCACCTGACCTCTCTGTGCCTCCGTTCCCTCATCTGTAAAATGGGGATGAACACTGTAAGCCCCCACGTGAGACAACCTGATGACCTTGTACCTACCCCAGCGCTTAGAAGAGTGCTCGGCACATAGTAAACGCTTAACAAAAGCCATCATCATCATCATGTCTACAAACTCTGTTATAATGTTCTCTCCCAAGATCCGCATGCAATTAGTACTCAATAAATGCAGTGCTCTGCATGCAATTAGTATTCAATAAATCTCACTGACTGATTGATTGATTGATCAAGTGTCAACACAAGATGTTAAATGTTGAGGTCTTGGAACAAAGTCATTCTATTTGAACTTTTCTCACCTAAGTATAGATTTGATGGATGATCTATCCATCAGTCAGTGAGCCCTTATTGAGCACTTACTGTGTAATGAGCACTGTACTAAGCACTTGGGAGAGAACTATACAGTGGATTTGGTAGACGTTTCCTGCCCACGAGGAGGTTACAATTATGTGAGAAGGATGAATAACTGCAGCATTCCCAAGCAGTTGCTTTAGCAGAGCTGATACAGGACAGTCAAAATAAGGGGAGTAGGGGAATGTTTTAAGGAAGCTGCATAGTAGAGCTTAAGGCAATGTGGAATCACAGATGAAAACAACTAGAGCAGACAGCTCAGGACACATTTCAGCCAAGAAAGGTCTGTCTCATTTTCAGGAGAGCTTTGAGAAGATGTGAGCAGATAAATTGAAACTGTTCAGCTTCTTCAACAACAAAATACAATCATTATGTGATTACATTAGGTGAGTGATACAATCAGTCCTGCATCAGCTTTTTCTGCCACTCTAGGGTTTAAAGATCACCAGTGTTGATGGAGTCTTCTTTGAATACAAAGGACTAGTCCTGTCTTACAGCTGCTCCTGCTAAATTTTCCCATATTTGGTAATAACTCTGGGGTGACTTGGAGGAGATCTTGTCAATTTTCCCTTGGCTAATATAAAAACTCCTACTAGACACAATACACTCAGAAGAAGTAAAGGAAGTCTGACTATGCCTCAGAAAACCTTGGCGTGAATTTTTGCTGAATTGCAAAACTGACTGAACATGTCAAAGAAAGCATTTCATCACACACAATGATTAGCAGGAAATACTATTTTTACCCAGAAGGGATTTACTCATAAATAAATTCAAGGGGAAATTCAGATTCAAACCACAAAATGTAAAAGATACAAAGCCTTATTTCTTTATTTTATTTTCCCATAAGTACAATTTCTCAAGTAGGCAGCATAACATGGGGAAGACCTGATTTCCAGGAGCTGTAAAAGAACACAGACTCACATAATCAGGGTCTCTGGTGAAGAGAAACAGAAAATTCCTTCAGACTCATGCAGCCCCTTATGCAGGCTTAACATAATGACCAATGACCATTGGAAACATATGTAAACACCTCTTCAATCAATCAATCAATAGTTTTTATTGAGCACCTTATGCATGCGGAGCACTGTACTTACTGCTTGGGAGAGAACAACACAACAATATAACAGACACGGTCCCTCTTCTTCAACTACTGGGAGATACGGTTTTACTCTTCTTTCTCTTCATTACTATTCTCCATAATTAAGGTATTCTGAAATCAAACTGGTCTAATCAAAATATGTTTGCTATAGTATTCATTCAATCATTCATTCAATCGTATTTATTGAGTGCTTACTGTGTGCAGAGCACTGTATTAAGTGCCTGGTAAGAACAAGGCGGCAACAGATAGAGACAATCCCTACCCAACAACAGGCTCACAGTCTAGAAGGGGGAGACAGACAACCAAACAAAACAAGTAGACAGGCATCAATAGGGTCAAAATAGATAGATAGAGAGAGAGAGAGAGAGAGAGAGAGAGAGAGAGAGAGAGAGAGAGAGAGAGAGAGAGAGAGAGAGAGAATCATAGATATATACACATCGTTAATAAAATAAATAGAATAATAAATATGTACAAATATACACAACTGCTGTAGGGCAGGGAATGGAGTAAAGCAGAGGGAGGGAGGGAGGCAATGGGGAGGAGAAGAGAAGCAGAGGGAAAGGGGGGGCTCAGTCTGGGAAGGCCTCTTGGAGGAGGTGAGTTCTCAGTAGGGCTTTGAGTGGGTAAGAGAGCTAGTTTGGGAGATATGAGGTTGGAGGGCATTCCAGGCGAGAGGTAGGACATGGGCCAGGGGTCAGTGGTGGGACAGGAGAGAATGAGACATAATGAGAAGATTAGCTGTGGCAGAGGAGTGGAGTGTGCAGGCTGGGCTGTAGAAGGCGAGAAAGGAGGTAAGGTATGAGGGGACAAGGTGATGGAGAGCTTTGAAGACAAAGCTTTATAGTATCCTATAACACAGTCTAAACATTACACAGTCCCTCTCCCAGAAATCCACAATCTTGTCATCAGCCTTGACTTCTTCACTGTCTTTTAGTTCCCACATTTGTACAACTGCTAAATCGGGCTGTTCCTACACAACATTTCCTAGATCTACCCCTTCCTTAATACCCTCCCTTCTACCACTCTGTTCAAAGCTCTTGTTGTACCACTGTTGGCCTACTGTATCAGCCTTCACACTCCTCTTTCCTCCATTTCAGTTCATACTTTACTGAATGGATCATCATATTATAGCAGCAAGGTCTAGTGGAAATAGCACAGGCCTGGGAATCAGAGGACCTGCATTTTAGTGCCAGCTTTACCACTTGCCTACTGTGAAGCCATAATGGGTTTGTAGTCTCAGTTTCTTATTCTGTAAAAACTGAGATCAAATTTTTGTTCTTCATCCTCCATCCACCCAAATGAACAGAGGGCTCTACTGGAAAGAGAACATACCTGGGATTCAGAGGATCTGGGTTCTAATCCTGGCTCCACTATATGCCTGATGGGTGGCCTTTACTTTTCTGTGCCTCAGGTACCACATCTTTAAAATGGAGATTCAATACCTGATATTCGTCCCACTTAGACTGTGAGCCCCATGTGGGACAGAAACTATGTCTGAACTGATTATCTTGTATCCTCACCAGCACTTAGAACAGAGCTTAGCACATAGTAAGTGCTTAGCACATACCACAAATATTATCCCCCTTAAGCTGTGAGCCCCACTTAGACTACTGGTTATATTTTGTCTACCCCTGTGCCTAATGCAGTGTTTGGTACATAGTAGGGTCTTAACAAATACTATTAGTATTATTACTGTTGTTATTATTAATGTTATTATTACCATTATTAGTAAGCTCCCATCAGCAGACATCTTTCCACTCCTTAAGTACTTCCCATGGCTACCCATCTCCTTCTGCAAAAGAGAAAAACTACTTACTATTGGTTTCAAGGATCTCTACTACATCTCCCAAAATCCCACTTCTACCAAGAATCTTTGCCAATTGATTCACAACATTCATTCATTCAATAGTATTTATTGAGCTCTTACTATGTGCAAAGCACTGTACTAAGCACTTGGAATGTACAATTCGGCAACAGACAGAAACAGTCCCTGCCCATTGAGAGGCTCACCCAAAAAGCATCAACTCAACTATCACCCTTAGCATTTATGAGGGATAGAATGAGCACAGTTGCTAAGGATATGTGTCTGCTGCTTTACCTTGGTCACACCTCAGTGCTTAGTACAGTGCCTGGCTCATAGTAAGTGCTTAACAAAAATCACAGTTATTACCATATAGGCAGGGCCCTTTCCACAAAGATACAATTTTCATATCCTTCAGCTTTGTTCTTCCCATTCAAATCTATTTAGGTGAGCTATTCAGTGTTAACAAAAATTATTCTTTCCTTTTACTTGGGACAGAACCAGGCTTATTGTCCCCATTGGCTCATACAGGTGTCTCATGGTTCCTGGGAAGATGGAACATTCATTCAATCATATTTATTGAGCACTGGTTATGTGCAAGGCACTGTACTAAGAACTGGGGAGAGCACAACACACACTATAACATTCCCTGCCCATAAAGAGCTTACAGTCTAGAGAGGGAGACAGCGTTAATAGTGGTTTCTAAAAATCCCACCATCTTTATTAAAGGTGTTGTAAAAATGCATTGTATTTGGGGAATTACTGTGAACCTACCACTTCTCTGGCTTGGCTTGAAAGAACGTTGTTGTTGTGATGTTAAATCCAATAGTCATAATATTTACATATATGATAATTGAAGAATGTGCTTTGTTTTTGTTTGTTTTTTCATGGTATTTGTTAAGTGCTTATTATGTGCCAGGCACTTTACTAAGCACTGGGTTAGATACAAGCTACTCAGTTTGGACACAGTCCATATAATAATAATAATAATGTTGGTATTTGTTAAGCACTTACTATGTGCAGAATACTGTTCTAAGCGCTGGGGTAGATACAGGGTAATCAAGTTGTTCCACATGAGGCTCACAGTCTTACTTCCCATTTTACAGATGAGGTAACTGAGGCGCAGAGAAGTTAAGTGACTTGCCCAAAGTCACACAGGTGACAAGTGGGAGAGCCGGGATTCGAACCCATGCCCTCTGACTCCCAAGCCCAGGCCCTTTCCACTGAGCCACGCTGCTTCTCTAATTGCACAAGGGGCTTACAGTTTTAGTACCCATTTTACAGCTGAGTTAAGAGAAGCATGAGAAGTTAAGTGACTTTTCCAAGGTCACACAGCAGACAAATGGCAGATATGGGATTAGAATCCCGCTCCTCTGACACCCAGGCCCATGTTCTATCCACTAAGATATGCTGTATCCTGTTTGAAAGGTATGACATTTCTCAGTTGATACATACAGTCTTTAAATTACTATAGTAAAGTTTTCATGTATTTCATATTTTTCTATGGATTTTAGAAGGTCAAAATAGAAACACATATATTTGAATTTGAACAAGAAGTTATATTCAATATGTGTAGTAGGTATTCTTTCTTAAAGTTTAAAAATAGACATGCAATCAAAAGTAGAGTTGAACTGCCATATTCAATATTATAATCAAATATACAATGTATATATTCAGATACGTTTAAATAAAATGTCTAATAGCATTTTATTCACTGAAATGTCTGCAAGAATAGTGAGATTTCTACTAGATATGGTTACCTTAATTTCCATATTTTTAATTTCACTGTTCACAAACAGCATGGCCTAGTGGAAAGAGCCCAAGCTTGAGAATGTGAGGACCTGGATTTCAATCCTGATTCCACCAGATACCTGCTATTTGACCCTGGACAAATCAGTTCACTTCTCTGTTCCTCATTTACTGAAAAAATAGGGATTCAATTCATGCTCTCCTTCCTACTTAGACTGTAATCCCCATGTAGGACCTGATTATTTTATACCTATCCAAAAATTTAGTACAGTTTTGGCACATAGTAAGCACTTAACAAATAACACAGTTACTGTTAGTATTATTACTATCATTAACAAACCATTCACAGTTGTGGGAAGAATTTAAACCATTTCCATTTCCCAGCTTTTGTGAAATAGCAAAATAAAGGGTAAAATGGAAAATATTGATCTGTAAATATATTTTTTATGGTATTTGTTAAGCTCTTACACAGCTAAGCAGGTTGGACACAGTCCACTCCAACATGGGACTCACAATTTTAACCTCCATTTTACAGATGAGATAACTGAGGTACAAAGACATTAAATGACTTGTCCAGGGCCACATAACAAATGAGTACCAAAGCTGGGATTAGAAGCCAAATACATCTGACTCCCAGAGCCAGACTGTGAAGATAAATATTGATAATGAATGAGGAAATTAATGATTTAGTTTCTTTACTGTCCTATGTATTTTTCAACTGGGAAAATTATATTTAAAAATAAAATAGACAAAACATGAATCCATCAAAAATGAAAAAGTTAAAATCAGAAAAATAATCTTCATACAAGGTAGGCCATGTTCACTAGTGAGAATTCTAAATTACATCAGATTAATCCTTAAAAAAATCAGAATACCATTAAAAAACATTTAAGCAATGAACTCCCCAATCATATATCTCTATGTGAAGGGGTGCTTCTCTGAACTACAGTCTACTAAAAAACCACCAAGACTATGGGTTTGACAAGGAGATGATGAACAAAATAACACAAAAATTTGTCAGATTAAAATGTGTTTACAGCTAGGAAAAATGAAGCAGTGTGTCTATAGAAAAAACAGAACACTAAGTCAGAGGAACTGGGGTTCTGATTCCAATTCTACCACTTGTCTGCAGTGTGATGTTGGGCAAGTCACTTAACTTCTCTGCACCCCAGCTACCACATGTGTAAATAGGGATTAAAACTGTGCAGTTTATATGGGACAAGGAGTGAGTCCAACCTGATTATTTTGCATCTATGCCAGCATTTAGCAGAGTACCTGGAACATAGTAAGTATGTGGTTAACCAGTACCATTTAAATAAAAAAAAAAGGTAGAGAAAGAATTTGGTTGATTCATATTTTCCAATTCCTTAGAATACTAGCAAAAGAAAGTACTATGAAAGTCCACAAAATTCCAACCAGAGGTCATGAGAGGTTGAATAGGACTGTAGAAAATATATAGAAAAAAAAGGGAAAACAGAGAACAGTTCCCTGTTACCATCGTCAGTGTCATTTTTGGAGTGCCACCTGAGTGCAGAGCACTGTATTAATTGCTTTGGAGGGTTCACCAGAGGCACAGAATAGAGTCTCTGCCTCCTAGGACTTATAATTGATGGGAGAGCCAGGAATGCATAAATTATTTACTCGTGTTGGCAACAGGTAAAAGAACAGGTTTTATAGCTTATAGCACAAACATAAGCATAATTAGCTAAACAAAAGAATATACAAATATAAGAGCTAAGAGTGAGCAGAATACATATATGTTAAAAGTGGCTTTGGAGTTAACATAGTTTGAGAGGTTGGGAATTAACTGGGGAAAGGTTCTTGGCAAAGATATGACCAAAAGAAGGCTTTAAAGAAGGGGAGATCTAGTATTGGGCAAATTTAAAAGGGATAAGAGTTCCAGGCAGAGGAAGTGGTGTGAGCAAGGAATCAGAAGTTTAAGGAGTCAAGAATGAGGCACACTAAGAAGAGTAAAGAGTGTAAGGTGGTTAATAGAAAATAGAGAGAGTGGATAAGATCTGGGCCTGTAAAAGAGGATGAATTTACCTTTCAGACATTCTTCTTCCTTAACAGATCTTCAGCTACAGCAAATGTCTTTGAGACCATCTGTCCAGGAACCATAACTTTCTGTGGAAACATTAAGAAGACCTGCAGATGATTTTTTTTAAAAAATCCTTTATTTTATTTGGAATAATTAAGGAAATATAGTATTGCATAATTTACAGTATCTGTTCTTTTATTAATTTCTTAACATTTGTTTTTAAAATCATATTAAAATGACTAATGCTTCTGGGAAATCCTTTTCTCAGTCTAACCTGCTTCCTAGAATAACTAATGGTACATTCTAAATATTGTTTTGATTGAAAATTGAATTATGAAATATTTTAAAATTTCATTCGGTATCTTTTTTCTGAAACAAATTCTTATTTTGAAGATGATAGACAACGATGACTACATGATGAGTGAGAGGTTAGCAGTGAAGCAGACAAGACTGAGATACGATGAGTAGGTGGGTATTAGAGGAGCAAAGTGTTTGGACTGGGCTATAGTAGGTGAGCAGAGAGGTAAGGTAGGTGAGGGCAAGATGACTGAGTGCAATAAAGCTGATGGCAAGAAGTTTCTGTTTGAAGCAGAGGTGGATGAGCAACCACTGGAGATTCTGGAAGAGTGTGGAAACACGGACTGGACCTCATTTTTTTGTCAAGGTATTTTTTAAGCTCTTATATTATGTGCCAGGCACTTTACTAAGTCCTGAGGTAGATACTAGCTAATCAGGTTGGACACAATCTTGCACTCTCAATCCCCATTTTGCTTGCACTCTCAATCCCCATTTTGCAGCATGACTTAGTAGAAAGAACAAGGGTTTGAAAGTTAGGGGATGTGGGTTTTAATCCTGAATCCACCATTTGTCTGCTGTGTGACCTTGGGCAAGCCACTTAACTTCTCTGTGCCTTAGTTACCTCCTCTGTAAAATGGGGATTAAGACTCTGAGCCTCACATAGGACAACCTGATTACCCTGTATCTACCCCAGCACATTATTATTATTATTAGTGTGCCAAGCACTGTTCTAAGCACTGGGGTAGATACAGGGTAATCAGGTTGTCCCATGTGGGGCTTACAGTCTTAATCCCCATTTTACAGATGAGGTAACCGAGGCACAGAGAAGTGAAGTGACTAGCCCACAGTCACACAGCTGACAAGTGGCAGAGCCGGGATTCTAACCTATGACCTCTTACTCCCAAGCCCATGCTCTTTCCACTGAGCCATGCTGCTTCTTTAATCCTGAACAAAAACCATAAAAATAATAATAATCATTATTTTAAAGATGAGGGAACTGAGGCATAGAGAAGTGAAGTGCTTGCCCAAGTTTACACAGCAGACAAGTGGCAGAGCCAGGGTTAGAACCCAGAACCTTCTGACACCAGGCCTGTGTTCTATCCTCAGGCCACGCTGCTCCTCTGATCTCCTTTATTTCACATTTCTAACTAGTAGATTTCATATGCTGAATCCAGAAAAGGGAAGCATCATGCTTACTATGTGTCAAGCACCGTTCTAGGTGCTGAGGCAGAGACGAGCTAATCAGGTTGGACTCAGTTCCTGTCCCACTTGGGGCTCACCTTCTCAATCCTCATTTTACAGATGAGGAAACTGAAGCACAGAGAAGTTAGGTGATTTGCCCAAGATCACACAGCAGACTAGTGGTGGAGCCGGAATTAGAATCTAGTTTTTTCTGACTTCCAGGCCTGTACTCTATCCACTAAGCCATTCTGCCAGCTGAGATCTGAGGATACTTTCACTAAGTAGTATGTAGTTCTGGGTATGCAATTATCGCACATCGTTAAGTCCTCTGTCAAGTAGGAAGTAGACTTTGGTTCCAAATGGTTATCACCTTTGATTGGCCAAGGGTAATTGGGTTCCCTATAGGTTTCGCGCTGGCGTAGTTCCCATTTTGCTCTTGTACTTCCATATTTTCAACTTTCAAGGCACAAGCCACAATATGATTTAGGGATAGACTCTAAACTGTAGACTCTAGACTGCCTCTAGACTGTAACCTCTTAAAGGGAGGGAATGTTTCCACCTACTCTACTAAACGGGTCTCTCCAATGGCTTAGTATAATGCTCTGCACACCATGAATGCTTATTGAATATGACTGATTAATGGATAGAGACACACTGTATCAAAATGAGCTCAGAAAAAAACCCAAGTGATTAGCTTGTGTTCCTGGGAAAATGATAATTTTCTCTTTTTCATGACATTCATTCATTCAATCGTACTTATTGAGCACTTACTGTGTGCAGGGCACTGTACTAAGTGCTTGGAATATGCAATTCAGTAACAGAGAGAGACAATCCCTGCCCAACAAAGAACTCACAGTCACTGTCTTTAAGATGCTTTAGAAGTAACAGCAATAGAATAATCAAAGAGTTCTGAATTTTTTCATCATCTCTTCCGAATAGTTTCTATTGTTGAGAAACAATCTGGAAGTCAGAGGACCTGTGTTCTACCCTTGACTCTACCACTTGCTTTCTGTGTGACCTCTGTTTCTCAGTTTCCCCATCTGTAAAATAGGGATTAAATAACTGTTCTCCCTCCTACTTTGGCTATTAGCCCCAACTTGGACAGGGCTCTTGTATCTGCCCTTGAACTTGATATAATTCTTGGGGCATAGTAAATGCTTTAGAAATATCATTATTATTGTTATCATTATTATTACTATTGCTGTAATTGGTAGAATGAGCTACTCCAATGCAACTTTCTGTCAATAAAGATACTTTTTAATGGATTTTCCAATCACATCTTGAAAAATTTGTGGTAGCCTACTGAATAAGATAAATGTGCAGAGTGTTAATAAAATTAAGCTATTTTTCCCCCTAAATTATTTCACCATCAACTCTGTAGCTTCCAGAATTGGCAGGTCATTATCCTAGTAGGTCCAGGCTTTTCTACAACAGTTGTGATTGTATAAACAAAATCTATATTTTTGATGTGCAAACAAGGAACAATCCTATGGTTGTAGAATAGTAGGTTTCTGTTTGGGTGATGATATTTTGTTCTTGGTACCAACTGCAATAAGTTGGCCAAATATTCTTAAAAGAAGTTAAAGATTTAAAATTGGGTAAGCACTTGAACCTCAGATATCTTGCACTGTAAATTAAGCATTGCACCAACAGTACAAAACTATACTCAGAGCTGATAGAATGGAAAGCAGTTAGAAAATAGAATAGCAAAATAGACTTATTCAGTTTATTTGAGTTGTGTCTGTCATGTCAAGACATTTGTACTCTGAGTTTCTCATGCTTGGCTCTTTGTTGGAAAAGAGAACCCGTCTATTCATATTCATCTCTTGTCTTACATTCTAAATGTGAAGTGGAACAGAATGTAACATTTAATTGGGATACAGTTTGTATAGTTATAAATCCTGAAGAAACCACTAAGAAAGGTCAGTTTTCAGTAATTTGAGGATACTAATTGCTCAGTAGTGGGCAGTAAGGAGAAACAGCTTTGGGTGGGTTCTCCCTGTGTGAAGATTTATGCAGATATGATTATATATGCAGAATATCTTTATCTTTTTTCACGCATCTTTCAAAAACTTCAGGGAAGAACATTTCAGACATATGAAGAAGGTACATGACTGTTCCAGGGCAGTTAAACGAAGCCAACTGGGATTGTTTAAATATCCATACCCCTGTCTTTCATAAAAAGTAAAAAAAAAAAAAAAAAGGAATATCCCTCTAGGAAATACAGGCTTCAAACTCAAATATTACTTATGGGAAGGCTAAGAGTACAACCAATCCTAGACTGCCTTTGCTCCCACTGCCACCTACCTCATCCTCTCCTGCCCTTTCCTCTCCACCCAAACGGCTACCTTACTGTTACGGGCTCTCGTTATATCCCGGCTAGACTACTGTGTCAGCCTTCTCTCTGACCTCCCTTCCTCCTCTCTCGCCCCGCTCCAGTCTATTCTTCACTCCGCTGCCCGGCTCATCTTCCTGCAGAAACGATCTGGGCATGTCACTCCCCTTCTTAAACAACTCCAGTGGTTGCCTATCAACCTCCGCTCCAAACAAAAACTCCTCACTCTAGGCTTCAAGGCTCTCCATCACCTTGCCCCTTCCTACCTCTCCTCCCTTCTCTCTTTCTACCGCCCACCCCGCACGCTCCGCTCCTCTGCCGCCCACCTCCTCACCGTCCCTCGGTCTCGCCTATCCCACAGTCGACCCCTGGGCCACGTCCTCCCACGGTCCTGGGACGCCCTCCCTCCTCACCTCCGCCAAACTGATTCTCTTCCCCTCTTCAAAACCCTACTTAAAACTCACCTCCTCCAAGAGGCGTTGCCAGACTGAGCTCCTCTTCTCCCTCTACTCCCTCTGCCATCCCCCCTTTACCTCTCCGCAGCTTAACCCTCTTTTTCCCCTTTTCCCTCTGCTTCTCCACCTCTCCCTTCCCATCCCCACAGCACTGTACTCGTCCGCTCAACTGTATAAATTTTCGTTACCCTATTTATTTTGTTAATGAATTGTACATCGCCTTGATTCTATTTAGTTGCCATTGTTTTTACAAGATGTTCTTCCCCTTGACTCTATTTATTGCCATTGTTCTTGTCTGTCCGTCTCCCCCGATTAGACTGTAAGCCCGTCAAACGGCAGGGACTGTCTCTATCTGTTGCCGACTTGTTCATCCCAAGCGCTTAGTACAGTGCTCTGCACATAGTAAGCGCTCAATAAATAAATACTATTGAATCATCCTGTGTACTGTTGGCCACATTGTTGTGGAATTGTGCTGGATCAGGACAACGCCACTCTGCAACTAGTAAATCAAATCCTCAGTCCTCACTATTGGCTTCAAAACTCTCGATGACCTTGCCCTTTCTTACCTCACCTCTCTTCTTTCCTTCAAATATCCCAGCCGGCACACTCTGCTCCTCTGCTGGTAACCTTCTCACTGTGCCTCATTCTCGCCTATCCTGCCATCAACCCCGACCCATGTCCTACTTCTGGCCTAGAATGCCCTCCCTTCTCAAATCTGCCAATCAGGATTCCCCCCTTCAAAGCCCTACTCTAGTCTCACCTCCTCCAAGAGGCCTTCCCAGACTAAGTCTCCCTTTTCCTTATCTCCCCCTCGCCTCCCCATTGCCCCAACTCCCTCCTAACTCTACCCCCGTCTTCCTGTCCCACAGCACTGGTGTATATGTGTACTTATCTATAATTCTATTTATTAATATTGATGGTCGGTTACTTGCTTTGATGTTTGTCTCTCCCCATCTAGACTGTAAGCCTGGTGTGGGCAGGGATTGTCTTTCTTTATTGCTGAATTGTACTTTCCAAGTGCTTAGTACAGTGCTCTGCACACAGTAAGCGCTCAGTAAACATGATTAAATGAATGAAAGAATAATTGAAATCCAGCTGACAACCAGCTCACATAGTAGCTCACATAGTAGGCTACGTCTTGGGGAAAACCTTTTTCCTCTATATGGACTCAGCCCTCCCCAATGAAAATCTGTGAGAGAAATCTTTGGTCACTATTGTCATTTAGGCAGATCACTTGCCTGATCAGCTGCAATTAATAATAATAATGATAATAATAATAATAATGTTGGTATTTGTTAAGCACTTACTAAGTGCAGAGCACTGTTCTAAGCATTGGGGTAGATACAGGGTAATCAGGTTGTCCCATGTAGGGCTCACAGTCTTAATGCCCATTTTACAGATGAGTTAACTGAGGCACAGAGAAGTGAAGTGAGTTGCCCACAGTCACACAGCTGACAAGTGGCAGAGCAGGGATTCAAACCCATGACTTCTGACTAACAAGCCTGGGTTCTTTCCACTGAGCCACGCTGCTAATGCCCTGTTCTGTTTGATTGGTTGAGGGGGCCAATAAAGGTGTCCTACAGTCTGTACTTGGGTATAGCATGAAAGAAGCAGTCTTTTCATCCCCATCACACCTCAGTAACATTTTCTTCTAAAATAGAAAAAATCACAGAGGTACACCCAAATACCATATTCATCAGTCAGTGTTCAATAAATACAACCATATTTCAATCTCAATCAAAAGGGAATTTTCACCAGGATAGAATCCTAAGCAAGAACTCTAAAAGACTGTTTCAGGGATTAAAGCTCAAGTTTTCTGAAATGAACATCCAGCTACTAGTAAATCTTAGTTCTTTAAAATGCAGTTTGACATCCTAAGTTCTTCAGAAAGCTGTCAGTTTGTTATTTCACTTTCTGCTGGGTAGCTCTGACCCTGGACTGCTTGCCTATCAAACTACCAATTGCAAATCAGTTTATTCAGCCCTTCACCTAACATTTTTTTTTTTGTTTGAGCCCTAGAATAATTAATGCTTAAACTCAGACTTTTATACTGCATAAGTAATCAGGACATGACAAAATGATTCAACTTGATCATTACATTTTAAAAATGATTAGATATGTCACTTCATTTCCTGAGATGTATGTATTCCTACATAAAGTTTATCCTACAATCTTTCCCAGTGTCCCACACTCTTAAATTATCCCTGATTTGTTTTGTACTACTTGACTCTTTGCATGAATTACATAGCCATATAATGCTCCTGCTCTAATAACTCTTTTTCTGGCATTTCCAAATCTTCCTTGGGACAGATTCTGGAAAGCACCATAGTGTTTCTATGTAATTAATATGATGTAGATCATCTCCATTGTAACCTTTTTAACTAATTAAAATGCCATTGGGATGCCTATGATAGTCACACTGATTCCCGAGTTGAATCTTGGAAACATATTCATATGTTTCTAATTTTAACCTACAACATTTTATAGCTACTTATTTGAATATACATACAGATAGTTTGATCAATTTCATCACCAAATATAGGATAAACAATTTCATCGTTCACTGCTGTTGATCTTATTCTGCCAGAGTGATTTCAATTTGTAATTATACTTTGCTGTGATGTGGAGTCGAGTCAGGGAAGAATTAGAGTTCCTGAGTTAAAGCAAAATAGGAGTCAGTGAAGATAGAGCTTTCCCGCACTGCTGTGTCTTTCAGACTATACCCTCTGCTGCTGTGTCACTTGGTCAGTTCCCCACAATGCCTAGCTGAAATTCTGGGGTAGCCTATGGCCACCGACATGCTCACCTAGGTGAGTCCCACCTTTCTCATTTTATGCAAAAATTTCCCACTCCCTGTATGACTCAACATAGGGAACATGACCTGCTCCTTGCTCTCAGGTGCCACCCTTATTCATGATCCCAGCAGCACTTTTACCTCTTCTTTTACCATATTGCTTCTAGGGACTTCAAGATAAGAGCCTAGGCTTGGGAGTCAGAGGTTGTGGGTTCTAATCCCAGCTCCACCACCTGTCTGCTGTGTGACCCTGGGCAAATCACTTAACTTCTCAGTGACCTAATCTGTAAAATGGGAATAAGGACTGTGAGCCCCACAGGGGACAACCAGATGACCTTGTATCTACCCCAGTGCTTAGAACAGTGCATGACACATAGTAAGCACTTAACAGGTACCAACATTATTATTATTATTATTATTGTATACGCATATATTCAAATATATGTGTCCTCTACATTCATAATGATAATAATACTAGTTGTGGTATTTGTTAAGCATTTACTATATGCAAGGCACTGTACTAAGCTCTGGGGTGGATACAAGCAAATCAGGTTTGACAAAGCCCCTGTCCCACAAGGGGGTCACAGTTCAAGAGCTGTGGGGCAGGGAGAGGAATAGAGCAGAGGGAGAGAAATGGGGCATTGCGGAGGGGAGGAGGAGCAGAGGAAAAGAGGGCCTCAGTCTGGGAAGGGCTCCTGGAGGAGATGAGCTTTAATCCCCATTTTACAGTTGAGGTACCTGAGACACAGGGAAGTTAAGTGACTGGCCCAAGGTCACACAGCAGACAAGTGATCATTCATCTTTAAGCAATTTTCTTTTTTGTCTACCTTTCAATCCCTGCTAATAAGTACATCTCAATCTGTCTCATTTTCCCATATAACCAGGACTCTGGATACTTTGATAAAGAATATCCAGGGGGCAGGACATCCACACATGTCCTAGAGGGAGGAATTAAATTTAACTGTGACCCTACCCAGTAGGAAGGAATCCCTGAATACAACTGTATATCTGCTACAAGTGTTGTGCACTATTGATGGGGGGACATGTCCCTAACTTGTGTCACACTCTATCACTGCATGCAGAGCCCAGAGTTCTCTTGAGTGGCTGGAAAATCCGAGTCCTGATAGATATCCTCAGAGTCAGAAAATATGGAGAGAGAGAGAGAAAGAGAGAGAATAATAAAAGGGGCAAGAATTGGGGATGATGGGACTACATATGTAGAGTCCAAATTAAACTAAAACTAATTATACTAAAACTAAGAGGTACTACCAACCTTAAACTGAATTGTATGATCACCATCATCATCACCATCATCATCATCAGTGGTATTTATTGAGTGGTTACCATGTGCAGAGCACTATACTACACACTTGAGATAGTACAATACAACAGAAGGACACATTCTCCGCCACATTCATTTGCTGAATCAGAGTATTGGAAAGACTACCATAAAGTGCTAATGAATATTATTTACTGAAATATCTTTATATCTAGAATATTGAAATATTTAACCATGGCTATTACATTCTTCCCTGAAAAAGAAATATATAGTTCTCCTTTGGGTTTGAAGTTAAAACTCCTGAAACATTAATATTGAAACACTAATATTGCACTGGGGTAGAAACAAGCTAATCAGGTCAAACACAGAACCTGTCCTACATGGGGCTTATACTCAATCCCCATTTTACAGATGAGGTAACTGAGGCACAGAGAAGTGACTTGCCCACTGTCACACAACAGATGAGTGAGAGAGCAGATTAGAACCCAGGATTATTTTTCCCTGAAAAAGAAATATATAGTTTTCCTTTGGGTTTGAAATTGAAACTCCTGGAAACACTAATATTGATTTTTCTGGCACTGATGACATTTTCCAGGTTCTTGTCTCTGTTCTGGCTGATCTTTTTCTGGCTCTCCCTCCATGTCCTGCTGGAATGTCTCTCAAGGCTCTGTTCTGGGTCTCCCTTTCTCATTTATACCCATTCCCTTTGGGACTTTTTCGTCCTCCAAACTGCAACAACCACCTGATGAAAATGACTCCCAAATCTATCTTATCCTCCCTGACTTCTCCCCATTGCAATTTCACATTTCTTCCTACCGTCAAGACACACTTCCACCAACAAATTTAGTTCAATATATTCCAAACTGAATTTGTCATCTTACCTTTTATATTGTCTCATCCACCTACATTTCCCATCACAGTTGAAAATATCACCTCATCTCTCAAACTCATGATCCTTGACTCCTCCCTCTTTTCAATCTTCATATTTAGTCTGTTGTGAAATGCTGCTGGTTCTTCCTTCACAACATTTACCCCAGAATCTGCCCCTTCCTCTCCAAACTGCCACCATGGTTGATTCAGGCACTTGCCAGTAGACTACATTAGCTTTTACACTGATTATCTTGATTCTATAATGTCTGTAGTCCATACCTCTTTAATCAGCAGCCCAGATCATCTTCCTAACATTTGTTGCCCATTTGACTCTGCATTCAGCAGACCTAAAGCACTCAATCAGCTCTCTCCCAACTACTTACTCACTCCCATGCTTCATTCCTATAGGAAAACCTACTCATTCAATCTCTTCTTTGTCTTTTCCACTGCTAACATTTTGCTCACCTCCTCCCTGCTGCTTAGGACTAAGTTCCCCTTTAGATCTGACGGACCACTGATCTCTCCATATTCAAAGTCTTTCCAAGCTTTCAGATATAATCCCACACAATCGTTTTAAAAGAACTTTCATAATGTGAATAAAGTGTTTAGAAAAGCTCTCGTTCATAAAACTCAGTTTAACACACCATTATTTGTCATATTACCCTAGATGGGAAGGGGAGTTGCCTGAATAAATATTTATAAATATTTATAAAATATTCTAATTATTTCATTACTCCCTCACTCACTTTTTATATGAACCACGTGCCTTATTTTAAAATCCATGTCCCTTCTCAGTTAAAGAGTATGCCATTCTAGCACATAATGATAATAATAGCAATAATAATAACTGTGGTATCTGTTAAGCACCACTATGTGCCAGACACTGTACTAAGCACTGGGGTAGAAACAAATTAATCAGGTTAGACAAAGACCTTGTCCTACATGGGGCTCACACTCTTAATCCCCATTTTACGGATGAGGTAACTGAGTTACAGGGAAGTGACTTGCTCACTGTCACATAGCAGATAAGTGGAAGAGTGAAGATTAGAACCCATGTCCTTCAGACTCCCAGGCAAGTACTCTATCCACTAGCAAAAAGTACATTTTGGAAAACTAATCATGACATATAACACTGATAAATTTGCATTCATTTTATTTCAAATCTGGAAGAGTTAATAGAAAGTAGAATACCATTCAAAGGAGAATGACCTACCAATAGCGATACCAGTGAACCAATCAATAGTATTTATTAAATACCTACTAGGTACAGAACACTGAAGGAGTTGCTTGAGAGTATATTAGAAGTCTTAAGTAGAATCAGGAATTTAGCAAGATTATTTAACTCAGTTTTATACTTCACTCAGTTGCACTATAAATTGCTATCTGCGTAGATCTGAAGAACAAAGAAATGACTATTTGAGAGTCCTTCTTGATAGTATTCCACCAGTTTAAAGAATTACTGAGGGGATGCTAACAGGCTAAGTACCAGTTTAAAGAATTAATGAGGGGATGTTAACAGTCTCAGTACTTTGATTGCTTCCCACAGACAGGATTTTATTGCTGACACATTTTCCTGTCTCAATAAATCAATCAATCATATTTATGGATTACTTACTGAGCAGATACTGTCCCCTGATGAACTTCCTTTGGTTCCCCCAGATGGGAAAAGACTGGTGGAGGTTGATGGGTGGAGAAAATGGTGTTAGCAGTGTGTAGACTGTAATGGAGAAGCAGCGTGGCTCAGTGGAAAGAGTCTGGGCTTGGGAGTTAGAGTTCATGGGTTCGAATCCCGGTTCTGCCACTTGGCAGCTGTGTGACTGTGGGAAAGTCACTTAACTTCTCTGTGCCTCAGTTCCCTCATCTGTAAAATGGGGATTAAGACTGTGAGCCTCACGTGGGACAACTGATTACCCTGTATCTACCCCAGCGCTTAGAACAGTGCTCAGCACATAGTAAGTGCTTAACAAATATTAACATTACTATTTTTATAATAATGTTGGCATTTGTTAAGCACTTACTATGTGCAGAGCACTGTTCTAAGCGCTGGGGTAGATACAGGATAATTAGATTGTCCCACGTGAGGTTCACAGTTAATCCCCATTTTACAGATGAGGGAACTGAGGCACCAAGAAATGAAGTGACTTGCCCAAAGTTGCACAGTTGCCAGGTGGCCGAGCCGGGATTAGAACCCATGACCTCTGACCCCTAAACCCGTGCTCTTTCTATTGAGCCATGCTGCTTCTCAAGCTAACTGTGTGCAGGGATTGGGTCTCTTTATTGTTGTAATGTACTCTCCAAAGCACTTAGTCCAATGCTCTGCACACAGTAAGCACTCAATAAATATGATTGACCAACAGTGTGTATACAATGGATGGTGGAAGGGGTGCAATGCCAGCCACCCCTCAGGGTTCTTGCAGAAGGAGCAGGTTACCTTGAATTTTCCAAGATCCTTGTGAGGCCTTCATAAGCGGTGGGTCAGGGGCAGTGGTGAGCTCTGCTCAGTCCCTGTCCCATAAGGGGCTCATGATCTTAATCCCCATCTTCCAGATGAGGGAACTGAGGCACAGAGATGTTACATAATTTGCCTAAGGTCACACAGCAGATAAGTGATGGAGCTGGGATTGGAGCCAATGTCCTTCTAACTCCCATGCCGAAGCTCTATCAACTAGGCCATGCTATTTCTCTGTAATTGAAGCCAGTGGTTGAAAGCTATGTATATGTCAACTCCTTATTACTGTAGTAGGGTGAGTGAAATTAATTTGCATCACAAAATTCACTATTTTTGTTGACTGCTTTAGTCTAAAGAAACACAATTAAATCAAAGGTGAGCCTAGTAACACATATGCAAAACTTGTCTCCAGCTCTAAAGATAGTTTAGTAAAAATATTAATTAAGGACAATGGTAAAGGCTGTCTTTCATGTACTGAAATTAGTTCTATGAGGGAGTAGAAAAGTTATATATACTGTTTCATTCCGAGAAAATTAATCTTCAAGTGAATAAGCCCCTAATTTTCCAGATTATCTTCATTTTTTTTAAACCCAAAAACATTCTTAAGGCAGGGTGATCCATTTAGATTCCATTGAGTTTTGAACATTTCAACTAAGCTATCCAACAAAGGCTGAGGAATTCAAATTAAACTACAAAGGAGCTTTTCAAGATGAAGGAAAATTCAAACTACTTGGGAAAAAGCTGTACAAATTTTCAGCACACATGGCAGGTGTTGGGACATAGGCATAAGCCAATAGCCCAGTGGGGAGCTCTAGCAAGACCTTTCCAAAGTTAGATACCCCATAAATTTTTCTGTCCTCCCCAGAATTTTCCTATTCTTCAAACGTTCACCTCTTTACTTCTTTCCTTTTCATGATGTTTGTTAAGTGATTCTTATGTGTCTAACACTGTTCTAAGCAATGGGGTAGATACAAGCTGATTAGGGTAGACACAGTCCATGACCCACATGGGGCTAACAGTTTCAATCTCATTTTACAGATGAAGTAACTGAAGCATAGAGAAGTGAAGTGACTTATCTAAGGTCAAGACAAGTGGCAGAGCAGGGATTAGATCCAAGATTCTCTGGCTCCTACGTCAATGCACTTCTAAACACAGGTCTTGTTATTTAGTGAAAAGATCTGATCACAAGATGTCTAAGGTACCCCCTCTTTCTCCCTGAGGATGAACTTCCCCATTCCCCCTTCACCTCCTCTTCCATTCTCTGAGGTAAGGCCCTAGGTTTGTGTGGAACCATTTGGATGAGTCACCCCCAACCCGAGTTCACAACTTTCTAAAATGTCATCGAGGATATGTACCTTCAATTCCATCAATATGTTGGCTTGAATGTTTCAGATATGTTTGTTCAGGTATGGGGAAGACACTTCTTAAGGTGAATGTCTTATAAATGTGATTCTAAATGTGGGACTAGATCAGAGGGCAGAAAGGGAGGAGGTTTGATGTGTTTGGGGGCACCAACATTTCTAAGGCTGGCCCTGCATACAATTATAATGTTATAATTCATTTTGGGCAACAATGACACACCTAATTTTGGAAAGTGCCACAACTAATTCATCCTAAACAGCTTAGAACTTTTTTTTAATTAATGGCATTAAGTGCTTACTACTGAGGCACTGTACTCAGCACTGGGGTAGATAAAAGCTATTCAGGTTGGACACAGTCATCCCATGTAGGGGATCAGAGTCTTAGCAGATGAGGTAACTGAGGTATAGAGAAGGTAAGTGACTTCACCAAGGTCACACAATAGACAAGTGGAGGAATCAGGATTAGAACTCAGGTTGTCTGACTCCCAGACTCATTCTGCTTCTCAACCTCCCTTGGTAGCCATTGATCAACAATTGTACCAACATTATTATTGTAATAATAATAATAAGTTTGATGTTTGTTAAGCGCTATATACCAAGCACTGTTCTAAGTGCTGTGACAGTTACAAGGTAATCAGGTTTTCCCACGTGGGGCCCACAGTCTTAATCCCCATTTTCCAGATGAGGTAACGGAGGCACCGAGAAGTTAAGTGACTTGCCCAAAGTCACATAGCTGACAGGTGATGGAGTCAGGATTAGAACCCATGACCTCGGACTCCTAAGCCCATGCTTTATCCACTGAGCCATGCTGCTTCTCTGTTTAACTCTTGTTTTCAGGAAATTTCTCTTTTGATTCAATTTAAAATCTTAATGATGTAGGTGTTTTTTCCCCAGATGTCTCTGTTCTAGCCTTTATATCTCCTTTATATCTTTAAGGACCTTGTTAAATCAATTCTCAACTGTTTCTTCTTCAGGAAAAATGACTCCAATTATTTCATCTCTCTTCATAGGTCTTATTTCCAAACTCTTCATTTCCTTCATAGTTTTCCCAACCCTCTAAATTCTCCTTGGCTATTTCAAATTATAGAGTATAAAAGTGAACACCAAAGTTACTAACCAGTTTAGAGACAATAGGTATATAAGAAAAAGATCAATTAGATAACAAGGACCATTATCCCCCTTCTAGACTGTGATCTCATTATTGGGTAAAGATTGTCTCTGTTGCTGAATCGTGCTTTTCAAGTGCTTAGTACAGTGCTCTGCATACAGTAAGCGCTCAATAAATATTATTGAATGAATGAATGGATTATAAAAGTATATTTTCGGTCACATTTCTCCACAATCCTTTTTCCACCAATATTTGAAGTACAGTTTTAAAAACTTGCAAATTTTGTGGAAAAATTAGAAAGGCAAAATACCCACCAAGAGAAGTTCAATGTGAACAATGTTTAATTCCACAGAAATAAATCTAAATCGGTACTTAATTTTTTCCTTTCATTGAAAGGATTATAGAGAAAACAAGAACTGTCATACATCTATGAGCTTATAGACAAATTACAAGTAGATGAGGAAATTAAAGTCTAATTATTTTAAAAAAGAATAATGCAAGCATTATATTGAACAAAGTTTCATAATGCTCCAGTGTTTGATATTCAATTTAATTTGTACACTTATGTACATATCTTTAAATTATTATAAATTATTTATTCATATTAATTACTCTCTCCCCCTCCAGACTGTAAACTCATTATGGGCAGTGAACGTGCCAGCTAAATAACTTGTATTATACTCTCTCAAGCACTTGGTGTTTTGCACATAGTAAGTGCTCAATCAATACCACTGATTGATTGACTGATTTTGGCACACTTTCATACTGATAATAATAACGTTCATTGTGATATTTGGTAAGCATTTACTATGTGCCAAGCACTGTACTAAGCACTGATGGAGTCAAGATAAGCAGATTAATTGACTGATGGATGAGACTCAGTCTGTCTTCCACACAGAGTTCATAGTCTAAGGAGGAATGGAGAATAGGTGCTTTATCCCATTTTGGGAGATGAGGAAACTGAGGTAAGAGAAATTACATGATTTGCCCAAAGTTACTCAGCAGGCAAGTGGCAGAGCCAGGATGAGGCAGGATGAAGCAGCGTAGCCTAGTGGAGAGAGCACAGACCTCAGAGTCCATGCAAGTCACTTAATATCTCTGAGATTCTGTTTTCTCTTCTGTAAAATAAGGATTAAGACTGTGAGGCCCATGTGGAACATGGATTTTGTCCAAACTGATTATCTATGTCTGGCACATAGTTAATGCTTAACAAATACCATTAAGAAAATAAAATAAAATTTCCTGAGTGTAGGCCTTTCTTTCCAGTAGGTCAAGCTGCCTCCTTAAATTCCCTGGGTGTTTTTCTTTCACCCTGAGAAGAAAAGTAATTGTTAAAGAGGAAGAAAATGGAACATACAACACTACTTACTAACAGGACTTAAGTACATATCTGCAATTTATTTATATTAATGTCTGAATTCTCTCCTCTTGACTGTAAGTTCATTGTGGGCAGGGAATGTTACTGGTTATTGTTGTATTGTATTCTTCCAAACGCTTAGTACAATGCTATGCACACCGTAAGCATTCAATAAATATGGTTGAATGGATGAATGAACTATTAGGATATTGGAAATTTGAAAGTTTGTACTTTACTCTTTCCATTTTTCCATTGTTGTTCATCAACAAGACATTCAGTGATGCTAAAAGTGTGAGGGAAGAGCTAATAGAATTAGAGGGCTGGAAAGGATCTATGGAGACAGCCAATCCTTCCCTTTGGTCCTGGTTGGTTTACAGACCAACTTTAGAAAAATAACTCTGGTCCATTGCAGAACCCCAGGTCTGTCTGTCTGAAAGTCAGAAGGTCTTAGGTTCTAATCCCAGGTCCATCTGCTGTGTGATGTTGGGCAAGTCACTTCACTTCTCTGGGCCTCAGTTATCTCATCCAGAAAATGGGGATTAAGACAGTGAGCCCCTTGTGGGTTAGGGACTGTGACCAACCTGATTTACTTATGTCCACCACAGTGCTTAGAATAGTGCCTGCCACATAGTAAGCATTTAACAAGTACCATAATGATTTTTGTTATTATTATTATAGAGCACTTGCATGGAAGTCGGAAGGACCTGCTTTCTAGTCCTGGCTCTGCCACTTTTCTGCTATGTGGCCTTGGGCACGTCACTTAACTTTTCTGTGACTCAGCCACCTTATCTGTAAAATGGGGATTAAGATTGTGAGAGAGGGACTGAGTCCAACCCAATTACTTTGTATCTACTATAGTGCCTGGAACATAATAATAATAATAATGTTGGTATTTGTTAAACGCTTACTATGTGCAGAGCTCTGTTCTAAGCACTGGGGAGGATAGAAGGTGATCAGGATGTCCCACGTGGGGCTCACAGTCTTCATCCCCATTTTACAGATGAGGTAACCGAGGCACAGATAAATTAAGTGATTTGCCCACAGTTACACAGCTGACAAGTGGCAAACTGGAATTAGAACCCATGACCTCTGACTTCCAAGCCCGTGCTCTTTCCACTGAGCCACGCTGCTTCTCTAGTAAGTGCTTAACCGTGTGCCTGATTATTGTTGTATCAGGTTCTCCCAAATGTTTAGTATAATGTGCTGCACACAGTAAGCACTCAATAAATACAACTGATTGACTACTGAATATAGAAGATAGTTCAAAATCCATACAATGCCAGTGTTCTTGCAGCACAAATCTAAATCAATAACATCCACATGCTATTCTCCAGTATGAGTCCAGGAGGAAAGAAAAATGCTTTATCTTCTTTCATTTTTTTCTCTGCAATGCAAAGTCTTTTAACTAATAATAAATCCTCTGATAAAATGGGCCAGGCAAAGTAATTCTCCCTCCTCCTGAAGGAGCCACAGATGCCATATTGGCATCTTCCATGCTTTGTAAAATTGGAGCCCTTCAAAACATATTTCACTTCTATTTAGGAAAAGAACAAATATTATTAAACATAACTCAATCTTTAAGAATTTAAACTGAAAAGCATGTCACCAAAACAAATGAACAAGAAACCAGTGCTCACCCATAAGAACCCAGAAACAGGATTATGTTATAGCATGTCAGTTTTCATGCTTCCATGATAAACCATTTCAATAATGTTTTTGTACAGAGGTATATTTTACAATCCAATGAGCTTACAAATCCTTAGTCACAGAGTTTAAAAGCACGGCAAAATAAAATCAAATAGAAAATGTTCTTGCTCTGCTGAATTAGGCTCTACCATTTCTAGTGGCTGCAAAGGCTTTTAAGAGGTGTCTAGGTCAAACAATGTTTTCCATGTACTAATGTAAAAATAACCAATCCAAAGTAAAGACAAAATTGGCCCATTGAGAATGAAGACCTTCCAAACTTTTTTTTTTTTAAATTCTAGAAGCTGAATAGATTGAACTTAAAGCTATAAGATGAAGATATTAATATTAGATCATTTCCTTCTGCCAAACATTTCTTTCTTGTTTATTAATTAATAGAACTCTTCAAAAATTTAACAGCCTCTAGACTAACACATTTCATGGCATAAAAAACTAAATGTTAGTCATTACAGTCATATCTTCCTTATTACCCCATTTATATTGTAATGAATCTTAACTAAAAAGTCCTTATTACCATTTTATATTCACAGCCACTCTGCTTACACAGACAAAAAGGAAATAGGGAGATGAGAATTCTTCAGAGAGCTTTGTGCATGTGAATTCTCGAGCTTAAAAAATTAATGCAACCAAAGTCCACTTTTTACTTTATGACTATGTTTCATGGGGGAATTTACACCATCAGTCAATTAGTGATTGCTTACTGTGTGCAAAGCACTGTACTGCGTGCTTGGGAGAGTACAATACAACAGAGCTGGTAGACACAGTCTCTGCCACAATGAGTTTATAGTCTAATGAAAAAGACAAACATTATTATAATTAAATGATGATGGCAATAATTCTCTAATACCCCATGTAGCCATAATTATTGGTCATGTTTCCATATACTACACCCAACAGCAGAGGGAAAATGATATTTGACCTGTTGGTTAACTCATATTAACAATTATGTTATTTGTTAAGTGTTTACTATATGCCAGGCATATGGGGTGGATATAAGCAAATTGGGTTGGACACAGTCTCTGTCCCACATGGGGTTCACAGCCTCAAAACCCATTTTACAGAAGATGTAACTGGCACACAAAGAAGTAAAATGACTTGCCCAAGGTCATACAGCAGACAAGGGGCAGAGCTAGTATTAGAACCCATAACTTTCTACCTCCCAGGCCTGTGCTATATCTACCTCTGCTCTATCCACTATGCCATGCTACTTCTCCAAGCAGCAGAAAGATTAGAAGGATATTAGATATTAAATATTAGATTAGAGATTAGATATTAGATAGATATTAGAAGGATGAGATACTAACATTTTTCAGCATGTCTTATGTTCATCATACTGCCATCTATGTGAAATGTAATTATCTTCCTGACTTTGTTTTTAGCTTTTTTTTTTACATCTGTATCACTGAATAATATACTACCATATTGATGATGATGATGGTATTTGTTAAGTGCTTATTGTGTGCCAAGCACTGTTCTAAACCCTGGTATGCAGGTGCGGCGGGTACAAGCAGATCAGGTTGTCCCACATGGGGTTCACAGTCTTAATCCCCATTTTACAGATGAGGTAACAGAGGCACAGATAAGTGAAGTGATTTGCCCAAAGTCACACAGCAGACAAGTGGCAGAGTGGCGATTAGAACCCATGACCTCTGTCTCCCAAGCCCATGCTCTTTCTGCTGAGCCACACTGCTTCTCTTGAATGGTAGTAATGGTAGTAATTTTTGCAAAATACTGAAATAAACTTTGGGAAAGTACACGTGGGTGGGCATTAGAAAAGTCCTTAGTCCTCAAGGGGCTCATAATCACGTAGTAAGGCAGTGAAAAGGCTGGTGACAGACATAGAAGGAGAAACAAAAAACAATGAAAACACAAAAATCAACAAAAAATTCAAAGACATGAATAAATACCAAATGAAAAATTGTTATAGGGTAACAGATGCCTCGATAATGGACAGAGGACAGGCCTGAGAGTCAGAAGCTCCTGGATTCTAATCCCGGCTCCCCCAAGTGTCGGCTGTGTGACCTTGGGCAAGACATTTCCCTTCTCTCTGCCTCAGTTTTCTCATCTGTAAAATGGGGATTGAGTTACTGTGAGCCCTGTTTGGGACACGGACTCTGTCCAACCTGATAAACCTTTGTCTAACCCAGTGCTTTTACAGTGCGGGGCAAATAGTGCCTAACAAATGCTATTAAAAAATACAATAACAAACTATGGATAACTACTGTAGTCAAAATTTTAAATATCACCAGAAGCCTGTGAAATGGATAGAGCACAGGCCTGTGCATAAGTATATTCTGACACCAGCTTCCTGGTATACTGTCGTATCCTTTCGTGCAGCAACAGAGAATCAGTGGAACAAGCAGAGTCCACCTCACAGGTCTTGTTTGCTATGATGACAGTAAGGAACTAGTCAGACAGAACATTTTAAACTTTGACCCATCAGATCAACCATTAAGGGCACTGGGAAACTTCTCACAGCCAACCATAGTATTTGACTGTAAATGGTTTCAAATGCTTGTGTAAGATTTAAACAGTAGGGCAGTCTCTGCATGTACCTTCAGTAGCCTCTACAGTTAAACTAAATTTTTTTCCAATAATTGAGGCATTTTCTCCAATATATTTCAAACTTATAATGCACCTATTTTTCATGCACCTATGTCTTCAGCTTTCTGACTTCTCTAGCACGCCCAACTTTTCCCTCTGATATGCCATTATACCCTACTCATCCAGGAATTTATCCAAACCCATTTTCGACCTAATTCATTTACTGACTAATGATGGGTGTTAATCATGAAGAGTCAGAGGAGAATGATTTTCAAAATAGCGCAATACCTTTGACACTTTTGTGTCCACTATGAGAGTTAAAATTGATAGCAAAAATAGCTTAAATGTGTGGGGATACCACAGCTAAAATTTAATGAATACATTATAACAGTCTTTGGTTACTGTTTAGTAAATCACTGCAGTTTGGTAAATGGTTCACATGTGAGCTGAAAGAGTTGATACAACACTTCTAACTGTGCTCCAGAGAGGAGCTTTCTCAATCCTAGTATTTCATCCATTGCCCATGGAGTGCTTTAGATTCTTCAAAAGGACACTTGGAGTGCTACTAATTTTCTGCTGCACATGGAATTTTTAGTAAATGGCAAGTTGTTTTGCATTCAAAACTGAAATTGGTCGAAATTGCACATACTACAGCTCATAAATATATGTATTTTACTATATTATGTTTTTCACTATATTATATTTCATATTTAATCTGGAAAGCTTTGAAATCCTGTGGTAGCTAAACAGGGCTCCACAGGTTGAGAAAGAGCCTTTGCAGGTGTGCAAATAGAACATCGCCTCTATGCTTGGGTTCGCTAGCAAATCAGCCAAAGATCTTCATACATTAGTGACTAATGTGGCACATCTTATTTAAATACATATTAAATTCTTTGATAATGCAAAAAGACAGATGAGTTCTGGATATTAGTACACCAAAAGAAATGAGTTGCAGCTAATATAGCTCAAGTAAGTAGTGAATTTTCACAATTTTCCTTTTCATCAGCCTTAAGCATAAGAATATTAAAACTATATTATGATCCCAAAGCACCTCTGAGTTAAAATTAGAATTACATTAAACTGGATTACTTAACTAATGGTAGCATGAATAAAAACTCCTGAGGATGCTTGTCTGGAATTATGCTAATTTAACTGGAAAATAATTATCTGATGAAATAGAAAATGGAGAGAGAGTAAGAGAGTACCCTGAAATAGAGTAATGAACTGTTTTTAGTGAAGGCTTATTTTTCTGTACATAAAATATTCCTTTCTCCAAAGGGTTCAGCTTATTTAAAATTACTAAAGTTTCAGTTCTGTACCTCTTCTAATGAAAGTACCAGTGTTTTCATTTTATATTTGAAACACATAAAATGCTTCCAAACTATGAAAAGTTCTGTATCAAAAGTGTCTTATCAACCGGATTTTATTATAATTCCTGTAACACCAAATCTACTTAGTCCCAGAGCCAGAAACTGAAGACACATTTGAATTACTTCCTTGCTTTAGTACCACACTTTGTGTATTCAGGGATAAATGTAAAGTTCTAGATGGAAAATGCTACTTTCTCAATTAGAAGTTTCATTTTTACTAAGCTTCCATTAAACAATGATAATTCTGTAGTCATGGGAGGCAGTGCTGAAATTGTTGCCTAAAAGAAAGGGCTATATCATGTGGAAGCTGAAAGAAACCTAGATTTGGAAGTGGAAGAAAATAAAGGCAGCAACTAAAGGAGTAAATGCCACAAATAACGTAAAGCCAATCTGAATAGGTGGCCATGAGATCGGAGAGACTGGTGGAAACAGAAGTGTTTTCTGATTTAAATGCCCGCGCTGTGTGCTGGGAAGTAAGGACTTGAACTTCCTTACTTGGAAGTTCATTATTTAGGGAATGTGTCTACCAACTCTGTTATATTCTACTCTCCCAAGTGCTTAGCATAGTGCTTTAGCACAAAGTAATCACTCAGTGAAAAGCAACAATGGTCTAGTGGGTAGAGTACTAGACTTGGAGTCAGAAGGACCTGGGTTCAAAACCCTCTCCACCACCTGTCTGTTCTGTGATCTTGGGCAAGTCACGGAACTTCTCTGTGTCTCAGTAATGTCAGTAAAATTGGGACTAAGGCTGTGAGCCCAATGTTGTACAGGGACAGTATCCAGGCTAATTATCTTGTATTAATCCCAGGACCTGTCATATAGTAAGTGCTTAACAAATACCATAAAAATACTATCGCTTGATTAACAATCAATGCATGCAAGTTACTTAAGTATCAGGACTCTTTGGGTGTTATTTCATGATGGAGTTTTATGTTAAATGTAAAAGATCTGGGCTTCAGGCAAAAATGTGACTCAAACTCCAAGCCCCCAAAGGCAGTTTTTACATCACAGGACACATGACACATTAGTCAATCCATCATATTTTTGAGTGCCTACTATGTGCAGACCACTGTACTAAACACCTGGGAGAATAAAGTCCCACAGAATAGAGGGGAAAGGGTGCAGAGCAATGTTCTAAAGGAGGAAAATGAAAAGAAGAATGAGGAAAGTACTGAAAAGCACTACTGGCTTATCCAGTTAAGCTCTCTTATCCCAGTTCCCTCATCCTTCTATGTCATCTATGTACTTGGATCTGTTTTCTTTGGTCATTTGGTGTTCACCCTGCCGTCAGCCCAACTGCACTTCTGAGCATATGAGTAAATTATGCATTATAAGTTATATGCTTATATTAATGTCTGTCTTCCCCTCTAGGCTGTAAGCTCATTGTGGGCAGGGAATGAGTCTATCAACTCTGTTGTATTGGACTGTTTTATTGTGCTGGAGAAAAACAGCATGGCACAGTGGATAAATACAGGCCTGTGAGTCAAAAGGTCATGGGTTCTAATCCTGACTCTGCCACTTGTCTATTTGGTGATCTTGGGAGAGCTATTCAACTTCTCTGTGCCTCAATTTTCTTATTTGTAAAATGGGGATTGAAAATGTGAGCCTCATGAGGGACAAGGGACTGTGGCACATCACCTGGCACATAGTAAGCACTTACCGAATCCCATTATAATTATTATTATCATCATTATTATTACTCTCCCAAGGGCTTAGTACAGTGCTCTCTGCACATGGTGACTGCTCAATATAGTCATTCTGTGTTATGGAATTGATGTAATCAAAGTGCTATCAAGGGAAAAGGGAAATATTTAAGATCCTGATTCAATCAGTGAGTCAAACAATGGCATTTGAGAATTTACTATGTCCAGCACATTGCATTAAGGACTAGGGAGAGTGCAACACAGCATAGTTGGGAGATATATTCTCTGCCCATGATGGGCTTATTGTCTAGAGGGAGAATAAAGATCTCGAAGCTTTCATCTCTGAAGGGGCTCCCTGCTGGTTCATTCATTCATTCTATAGTATTTATTGAGCGCTTACTATGTGCAAAGCACCGTACTAAGCGCTTGGAATGTACAATTTGGCAACAGATAGAAACAAAGAGTGCCCAATGATGGGCTCACAGTCTAAACTGAGGAGACAGACAGCAAAGCAAAATAGAACAAACGAAACAAGACAACGTCATCAAGATAAATAGAATCAAGGAGATATACACCTCATTAACAAAATAAATAGGGTAATAAATAACATATACTAATGAGCACAGTGCTGAGGGGAGGGAAGGGGAAGAGCAGAGGGTGGGAGGGGAGGATGGAGGGAAGGGGGAGCAGAGGAAAAGGAGGGGCTCAGTCTGGGAAGGCCTCCTGAGGAGGTGAGCTCTCAGTAGGGCTTTGAACAGGGGAAGAGAGTTATTTGGCAGATGTGAGGAGGGAGGGCATTCCAGGAAAGTGGTAGGATGTGGGCCGGAGTCGATGACGGGATAGGTATGAACGGGGGATGGTGAGGAGGTGAGTGGCAGAGGAGTGGAGTGTACAGGGTGGGCAGTAGAAAGAGAGAAGCGAGGTGAGGTAGGAGGCGGCAAGGTGATGGAGAGCTTTAAAGCCAAGAGTGAGGATTTGCTTTATTCATGCGAAGGTTGATAGGCAACCACTGGAGGTTTTTAAGGAGGGGAGTGACAGCCCCAGAGCATTTCTGTAGGAAGATGATCCAGGCAGAAGAATGAAGAATAGACTGGAGTGGGGAAAGACAGGAGGAAGGGAGATCCAAGAGAAGGCTGACACAGTAATTCAGTCAGGATATTATGAAAGCTTGTAGCAGCTTAATAGCAGTTTGGATGGAGAGGAAAGGGCGGATCTTGGCGATACAGTGAAGGCGAGACCGGCTGTTTCCATGGAGTGATGGAGGAGGAAGCCAGATTTCAGAGGGTAGAGGAGAGAATTGGAGGAAAGTGGAAGCAGTAGGTTTAGACAACTCATTCAAGGAGCTAAAGAGGAATGGTTGGAGGAAGATGGAGTGCTAACTGGGAGGGGCCATAGTGTCAAGGTAACATTGGTGAGTTTTTTTGTTTTTTTTTAGGAAAGGGATTGTGTCAGAGTGCCCAGTATAGTAAATTCCTAGTCGGTACAAACCCAGGGCTCATAACATAAATACATGAGCATGTTTGCAAAAAGTGGGAAAGGAGCAATAGGAGTTTATGAAAACTGCACTGATTGAAAACTTGGTGAGGCATAGTCTCAAACAACTGGACTATTGGGAGAACACGGCAGTGGATAGACCGGCATGGTGGGCTGAAGTTGGGAGAACACTCTGAAAACTGGGATGCCAAGTGGCACGCTCAATAATAGAAATAAGTCCTGTGTGGCACACATCCAGTAGTGCACCATTAGTTCAAGCAGAAACTCTAGATCATCAACTTTAAATCACTCAATCAGTTCTCTCCATCCTACTTACCTACTCTTCTTTCCCATTAGACCCCAACTCTCCACCTGGCATCTTCTCAAGCAAGCCTACTCAACTGTGCCAGGATTTTGTCTCTCCCACCAATCTCTTGTTAATACCCCCTCTCTCCACCTCATATCCAACAGATCGCAGCTCACCCCATCCTCAAACTTCTGTCCAGGAGGCCTTTCCCAAGTAAACATTAATCTTCCCAATTTGAGTCCCCCACCTTCCTACTCCTCCTTTCTGCATTTATGTGGCCACAGCTCCTAAAGAATTAATGTCATATACTTTATTATTAGAGGATAATAATAATGATAAAATTATTATTATTATTATTAGAGAAGCAGCCTAGCTCAACCTTATTCACTTCAAACTTATTCTTTCCTGCCTTAACTCTTCTCCCTCCTCTGCCAGGCAAAACTACTTTTCTTTCCTCATGGACATTAATGCCTATCAGCCCCGCCAATTGTTTTGGACTTTTAACTCTCTCCTCAGGCCCCCTGTTCCTCCCCCTCCACCGTCCCTCACCCCTAATGATCAGTCCACCTACTTTATTACAAAAATTAACACTATCAGGTTTGAGCTCCCCAAAGTCACCCCTCCACCTCTCCCCTCCCCCCCACCAACCCTCTCCCCTACTTTCCCATCCTTCCCTGCAGTATCCTGAGGAGATCTCCTCCCTCCTCGCAAGTGCCAACCCCCCACCTGTGCTTGGGACTCCATTCCCACTTACCTTATAAAAACTATTGCCCCTTCCCTCCTCCCCTCTTTAACTTCTATCTTTAACCACTCACTCTTCAATGGCTTCTTTCCCTCTGTCTTCAAACAAGCCCATGTCTCCCCCATACTAAAAAAACCCTCTCACGACCCCACTTCCCCTTCCAGTTATCGTTCTATCTCCCTTCTACCCTTCCTTTCCAAACTCCTAGAATGAGTCATCTACACTCGCTGCCTTGAATTCCTCAACTCCAACTCTCTCCTGGACCTATAACAATCTGGTTTCCATCCCCTCCACTCCACCAAAACTGCCCTCTCAAAGGTCACCCATGACCTCCTTCTTGCCAAATCCAATGGCTCCTACTCCATTCTAATCCTCCTTGACTTCTCAGCTGCCTTTGACACTGTCGACCATCCCCTGCTCCTCCACATCTTATCTCACCTTGGCTTCACGGACTCCGTCCTCTCCTGGTTCTCCTCTTATCTTTCTGGCCGTTCACACTCGGTCTCCTTTGCGAGCTCCTCCTCCCCTCTGCCCCCATCCACTAACTGTAGGGGTTCCTCAAGGGTTAATTCTTGACCCTTTTCTGTTCTCCATCTATACTCACTTCCTTGGTGAACTCATTCACTCCCACAGGTTCAACTATCATCTCTATGCAGATGACACACAAATCCACATATCCTCCCGTGTTCTCTCCTCCTCCCTCCAGGCTTGTATCTCCTCCTGCTTACAGGACATCTCCACCTAGCTGTCTGCTTGCCACCTAAAACTCAACATGTCTAAAACTGAGCTCTTTATCTTCCCTCCCAAACCCTGTCCTCTTCCTGACTTCCCTGTCGCTGTGGACGGCATGACCATCCTTCCCGCCTCACAGGCCTGCAACCTTGGTGTAATCCTTGACTCAGCTCTCTCATTCACCCCACACATCCAAACCATCAACAACACCTTCTGCTTTCACCTTTACAATATCGCTAAGATCCACCATTTTCTCTCCATCCAAATGGCTATCATGCTCTCATAATATCCTGACTGGATTATTATTAGCCTCCTCTCTCATCTCCCTTCCTCCTGTATCTATCCACTCCAGTCTATTCTTCATTCCGCTGCCCAGATTATCTTCCTACATAAACGCTCTGGGCATGTCACTCCTCAAAAACCTCCAGTAGTTGCCTATCAACCTTCGCATGAAAAAACAACTCCTCACTCTTGGCTAAAAAGTTCTCCATCACCTTGCCTTCTCCTACCTCACCTCCCTTCTCTCTTTCTACTGCCCACCCAGTACACTCCGCTCCTCTGCTGCTCACCTCCTCACGGTCCCCGTTCACAACTATCCCACTGTCGATCCCTGGCCCATGTCCTACCGCTGTCCTGGAATGTCCTCCCTCCCCATGTCTGCCAAATTAACTCTCTTTCCCTCTTCAAAGCCCTACTGAGAGCTCAGCTCCTCCAGGAGGCCTTCCCAGACTGAGCCCCCCTTTCCCTCTTCTCCCCCTTCCCCTCCCCTCAGCATTGTGCTCATTTGTATATATTATTTATTACCTATTTATTTTGTTAATATGTTGTATATCTTCTTGATTCTATTTATCTTGATGTGTTGTCTTGTTTTCGTTTTGTTCTGTTTTGCTTTGCTGTCTGTCTCCCTCAATTAGATTGTGAGCCCGTCACTGAACAGGGATTGTCTCTATCTGCTGCTGAACTGTACTTTCCTTCCGAGTGCTTAGTACAGTGCTCTGCATGTAGTAAGTGCTCAATAAGTACTACTGAATGAATGAAAGTGGCGAGGGACACAAGGGTTAGAGTGCTGAGCAGCCAGCTAAGTTTGGAAATTGCTGCTTTGCCATGTGGTGAAAGTGCATAAATTATGCAAAATGACACCATCACACCACATTTTGCAAGCTTTGTGTTGTGTTACCCGAGGGTTCACTTTCAACTCGTGCATGACTAGCTGACACAGGCCTTCTAATACCAGAGAAAGCATTTTGAATTAGAAACTCACTATCAACCTAGCTTAACATGGCTCAGACAGGTCATTTCAGGGTCTCCCTGAGGAATTTTGAAATATTTCATAACCTAGAACTGAGTCTATGTATGCAGAATACAACCATTAATCATTATTACATTGCTTTGCTTGTATGTTCGCTGCAAAGTGTATTAAGGCAGCTGAATTGGCCTTAATTTCCATCACCTGGGCTCAGAAAGCAGGACACCTTTTGAGGCTATTATCCTGATTTCTTTTTGCCAGAGCATTTACAGTTGAATTCATTGTGGTTGGGCATTTCAATTTAAAGTCTAGTCAAGGAGATACCTGACCCAAATAGAATTTAAAACTATCAGATTACATTCTATATGTTTCAGAGTTGAGTTCCAATTTTTTCTCTTTTTCTCATTTAGGGGCTGTCCCCACCATTAAAAAAATGAAATTTTTACTCTTAATAGCGGAGGAAAAAACAAGAGTTGAAATGAAAGGCCAATGAAGAAGATAGCGTGACTGGTGGCAAAGTACGGAAAAAGGACTCAGGGAATCTGGAGACTGGTCCTATCTTGAGTCATTGTGTTGACTGGAGTCATTTACTGTAGTCATTTACTACTCAGGGTCTCACATTCTTCATTTGCAATTGAGTGAGCCCACAGAAAGCTACCTTTTTAGTGACTGTAATGTCACAAACTACTACAGAGAGGTTTTGGGAAGACACTAAGGGACACTACCTGAGAGAGGTGATTGCAGGCCTCTGTGGGGGCAGAACATGGAGGGAGGCTTGGCTTTCTCTCTCTATCTACCCAGTAATGGGCCTGGACCAATCAAAGACTGCCACTTAGAGCCACAGCTGCAACATCTAAGCCAGATAAAAGGCAGTTGCTTTGAATCATGAGGAGGCATACAAAAAAGCACATACAGAGAGGAAAGTAAGAGGGAAGTGTGTGGAAGTAGCACTTGGAAGGAGCAAGAAGAAGCATTGGCAGAAGCATTGGCAGAAGCATTGGCAGAAGGGGCTCCTTTGACCACAGACTGGTATTGGACCTTTGGTGGAGTGAGTGAGTGTGTGTTTGTGTCACTTCCTTAACTTTTCACGCTGGTAAAACTAAGTAAAAAGTTCCCACAATAACCTCGGTGAGCAGAGGTGTGGTATGACTTCTACTATGTGTCCCCGAGGTTCCCCTGCTCCTGAAAGGTCCTGGTTGATATGAAACGGGGCTGTCGCCAACAATATAACAGACACATTCCCTGGCCACAAAAAGCTTACTTTAAAGGGGGAGACAGACATCAATATAATTAAATTATGGATATGTACATAGGTGTTGTGTGCACATGAGGGTTATATAAGAACCCTCCAATTATAAATGCAGAGCCTGTCAATGTCCCCAATAAGATGACCAGCTCACTGAGGGCAGGGTTCACATCTCTCATACAGTCTTCCAAATGTTTAGTACAGAGCTCAGGACACAGTAAGTGCTCAATAAGTACCATGCATTGACTGATATTGCTTCCTCTAGTAATAATGTACTGCTACTCTTCTCGTTACTATCATAGTGTTCTTATTTTTCACCATAGCTTCTTCCTGTAGTATTTTTTAAAACTGTCCATTTCTTTCTCAGTGTCTCTGTTTCCCTCTCTCCTTCAGCCCTTTGAGGTTTTGCGTTTCCTTATGGCCAAGGATGCCTCAATTATCTGACAGATTCTCTCCTCCTCCTCAAAGCCTTATTGAAGGTACATCTCCTCCAAAAGGATTTCCAGGACAAAGGCCCCTTTTCTTTTCTTCCACTGCCTTCTGCATCTCCCTGATTTTCTCCCTTTATTCATCCCCCGTCTCATCCCCAAAGCACTTATGTTCACATCCTTAATTTATTTTATTTATATTAATGTCTGATTTCCCCTCTAGATGTTAAGCTTGTTGTGGGCAGGGAAAGTGCTTGATTACTGTTATATTGTACTCTCCCAAGCACTTAGTACAATACTCCACACACAATAAATATGATTGACTGATGGAATGATCCATCCTAAGCTTTTTGATTTATATAAACATCATTCAATTGTACATTCAATTATTTGATTACTCTGTAAATATTTTTTTTCTGCCTCCAGGGAATTGAACTCTTTTTTGTGTACTTCCCAAGTTCTTAGGGCAGTACACTGCACTAACTAGGTGTCAATAAATTCTATTAATACTACCTACTCTTTCTTCTCATCATTACTCCTCAAAATCCTTTTCTCTTACTGCTCTACCAAATATACCCCAGTGTAAATTGCTTGATTTTAATAATAATGTGAAGAACAAAATATCTTCAAATTAAGTAGAATTAAACTCCGGATTTGAAAACACACATTTGCAGTTTGAAATAATACCCAAAAGGTCATCTGTTTTAATATACCACTTTATAATGATTACTTAGTTAACTCTCACAATGGCCAAGGGATGGAAGTAGTTATTACTTTCCCCATGTTTACAGAATCATTTAGTTCAGTTTTATACACAGTTAAAACTTGGAAATATTTATTTAATCAATCACACAGGAACAGACCAGGACTAATTAGAATTTAGGGTTCTCATCCTTTCTCTTTCATTGGTCAGACATCTTGCTCTACTAATTTGCTTTCACTCCAAAGGAAATATGTTCTCCTCACAGTTGGAAGAAGCAATTTTTATTTTTCTTTAATAGTATTTGTTAAGCAGTTACTATGTGTCAGGCACCATAATAAACTCTGGGGTAGATATGAACTCAGTAGGTTGGACACAGTCCCTGTCCCAAATTGGGCTCACAGTATTAATCCCCGCTTTCTATTTGATGTAATTGAAGCACGGAGAAGTTGTGACTTCCCCAAGGTTATACAGAACAGACAAGTAGTGAAGCTGGGTTTAGAACCTAGGTTTTTCTGGTTCTGAGGGAGAGAGGGAATGGCAGTCAAGGAGGTAGGTGGGAAGAGGTAGGAGGTTTCTCCACACTGCTCCTTCTCCCACTCTGCTCCACTGCTGCTCTTCCCCTCTCTCGTCCATGGCTATCAGCAGCCCACAGATTTGCATCCCTGGAAATAGGCAACTGCCAACCAGAGGAACAGCTTAGCTATCTGGGAAGGCAGGGCAGCAAAAGTTGCAGCAGCAGCAGGGATCCTGATTGGATGTAGCAGCAACGGAGTAGCAGGAAATAAGAATAGCAGTACATAAGATATAGATATAGTTTGTGGGACAGGAAATCTGAAGAACGTTGAGTAAGGGGAGATAAAGGGAAAGAGCTAGGGTTTATGGACCTCCAAAAGGGTTGTACTAGGAAAACCTAATTTGTCAGAAAAGAAGTTCTGAAGCTCCCGGCACAGCAAAATTTGCTCCCTTAAAAACTTTAAAATACTAAAAAAAGATGCACGTTAATGAATACCAAATTCCCTCCAGATCATAGGTTTAATTTTTATGGAAAAAAGTTCAAAATCAGTAATGGAGATTTTACTCTTACAATCACTAACATTATTGCTCAGTAAAATGAACACAAACTCCAAATGACTTAATTGTCTTTGTGCCTCTGACATCTCCAATTTTTGGTGTTCTCCTTCCATGTAAGCAGTAGGACTCCGGGGAACAGCTGCAGAAAAATCTCTTAGTGTTTTAGGAACCATTTTCCAAGTCATTTTATATAAACAATAATAATTCATCAAGTCCAGTAGTCAACCTCTGACAGTGGTCCAAAGGGTGCTTAATGGTCAGTTGCTTGCTTTTATATCTATCCTGGCAGTACTAACAAATATCATTATTATCATTATTTACTCTAATGGGTCTATCTAGTAAACTATGTTTATATATGTATTTAGATCTTTCTCAAGGAGTCTATAGTCCCAAACCTTCCTCAAAAATCAATTATATTCTAACTAATTGATGTTCTTCCATGATAACTCACCCTGAAAATCTGATAATTTCAAATTGATTCAACACAAAGTCAAGGACTCAGAAGGATACACAGTCCTAATTGAAAACACTTTTCCAATTGCAACAAATCCAAAGACAAAAATCAAAGGACTTCAAGTCTTCTCACAAACTCTTTAACTATTCCCAAGCCTCTGAGAGCCTATATTCATTCAGTCGTATTTATTGAGTGCTTACTATGTGCAGAGCATTGTACTAAGCACTTAGAATGTACAATTTGGCAACATAGAGAGACAATCCCTGCTCAACAACGGGCTCATATCCTTTCATAATAACCTGGCATGCCTACCTCTTTATGTACATCATTTTATTACTATGTTGCCAGTTTAGAAATTATCCTTCTGCCTATATAAGAATTGTAGTTTTTGGTGTCCTAAGGATTGTATCGTACCACTTTGTGCATATGTTTTAATACTGGGAGAAAGGAAAGAGAAAAAAGAATTTTCTAAGTTCTTTCAACTAATTCTTTTAAAGATTTGCTGTCCCTTCTCTAAGTCCTTAACAACGAACAGAGATGACATTAAAGAGAATGTTAGAGAGTGAAGTGAAAAGATCACATTCCATTGCTTTGGTCTTAAATTGAATAAGATCTTGTGCTGATTTTATTCATCTATATGGTTTCAAACGTGTATTTTTTTTTAAGTTTTATAGTTTAGAATGTACTCAAAGCTTTTTTTTCCTCCTTTCTTTAACTTCCTAAAGAATAATACCAGTTTCTCTTTGGATAACCTATTTTATTCAATTTATTTCTTAGTGATAGACAGTGGGGAAGAAGAAGAAATGGGATAAATGCCATCCTCAAACAAAACTAGGGAAGCAGACATCAATTAACCTTCTTGGTTTAGAATTGATTGCATTCTTACCTCCCAAGTTGAAGAAAAAAGCAAGTATTTTCAAAATCTCTACAGTGCTTGATCTCTTGGATATAAATGAGAACAAATACTTTATGCCAGCTTTAGAAAGTACTTGAAAATTGATGGATTACAAGTATATAACCTCACCCTGAAAGTGTTGAAAAAATATTACTTCTTTAAAAAACTTAGTTATCAAGGTATTTTAATCCCCGATTGTTTTTTTCAGTGTGAGAAATGCAGTATTTAATTCATTTTTTACAGATATTTGGAAAATATATCACATTATTTGTGATATTTGATATTTGATATATTGATATTTGCCTAAATTAAAACATTTGTGGATTTTCCATTTCTTAAAAATAAGAACAATTGGCTTGTCTAAAAAAATTTGATTTTTACATTGAAATCTGGCCTTCAATTTCAAATAAACTATAATGCATAGTTATAGTTTATAACAAACCTTTGAATTATGTAGACATTCATTCTGTTTTAATGATCAAATTTTAGTTTAAGCATCTTTATATTGCTTGGGAAAGCTAACTTTAAATGTAACCATTCATACCCAAGTTCAGTTGGGAGAAGAAAAATTCAAACACTGTAAATTTGTTGTTGGGTGGAACTTAATGTAAGGGTTCAGTAACAAACTATTTTGTTCCACTGGTTTGATAGATTGTTTCTAGGTAGAGTTCCTCATCCATATGAGCATTTCACACAGTTAGCATAAGAATGGTATAAAAAAGCAATTAGCATCTATTAGTCTATATTGAAACTAATTTGCACAACATTGCTGAACAGTCACTGCAAATATTCTTGTCCCTCACAGTAGGTTGAAATCATAGTGTAAAATAGTTCCAGAAATAGTAGTTTGAGGTCAAAGACTTGAGTTTGGCTTTGCCATTCTCTATAATAACAATAAGAAGAAGAAGAATAACAATAAATAATAATGTTAAGCTCTTAAGTATGTGCCAGGCACTGTACTAAGCATTGAGGTGGATACAAGCAGATCAGGTTGGACACATTCCCCATCCCACGTGGTGCTTATAGTCTTTATCTCTGTTTTACAGATGAGGTAACTGAGATTTAGAGAAGTAAAGTGCCCAAGGTCACACAGCAGGTAAATGGTGGCGCTGGAATTGAAATCCATGACCTTATGACTCCCAGGCCCATGCTCTATCCACTAAGCCATGCTGAACTGGAAGATGTGTAAAAAGTATTAAATGCAATTCTTTTGATTTAAACTCCACAAAAAAATTTTATACTTGGTGTTATATTTACCTTAGTAGTTATCAACATTTTATATTTTTTGTAGTTTCATATTTATTATCATAGTTTTCAGAAAGAATGTCCATTACATTATTATTGGTTGTGAAGTCAAATACCAGTTTCAGAGGCAAGAATGTTTCACTGTCTGTAGGTTTGAGGAACCTGTGTTTCTAACACCAGTGATAATTTTTATTATCCCAAAGAAATCTTTGATCTCAGGAGAGGAACTTCTAACTTCCTATAAGCTCTAGTCTTAAAAAATGAAACTAATGATGGGAAAGATTTCTCAAGACTGGAATTAACATATTGCATTAGCTAGTGAAGGGATCCTTCTCATAGCACTACTTCACAATGAAAATAAATGATAGTCATCTGACAACCATTAAGGTTCCTCTTCTGCCTTCCATCTTCTAAGTGTGTGGGGGTCCTCTTTTATTCTCTATACCTACTCCTATGGAGAACTCAACTGCTCTCTTGGCTTCAACTACCACCACTATGTGGATGATTTCCAAATCTTCCTGTCCAGTCCTGATAGGCCTGCTCTGTCCTGCTCTGCAGTCTCAGATTTTCTCCTCCTTTCAGGAAGTCTCTACTTAGATGTCCCACCGACACCTCAAACTTAACTTATCCAAGACAGAACTACTCGTCTTCCCACCAAATCCTGTTCTCCTGACCATTACTTTCCTATCACTGTTTACAGTACCACTGTCCTCCCTGCTTCACCTTGGGGTTATCATTTACTTATCTCTCTCTTTCAACCCACACCTTCACTCTCTCACAAGATCCTGTCAATTCCATCTTCACAGCATCTCTAGAATCTGTTCTTTCCTCTCCATCCAAATTGCTACCACGCTGTTCCAAGCACTTATTTCCTGCCTTGAGTACTGCATCAACCTCCTCACTAACATTCCCACATCCAGTTCATAGTTTACTGCCTGGATAATTTTTTTCTGAAAAAAATTTTGTCCACATCTCCCCACCCCCTCAAAAATCTGAAATGGTTGACCATCCACTTCCTCATCTAATAGAACCTCCTTACTATTGGCTTTAAAGTACTCAGCTCTCTCCCTCTTACCTAACCTTGCTGGTGTCCTACTAAAACCCAACCTACACACTCCACTCCTCCATATTAATCGGCTACTCTCTGCATTTTGATCACATCCATCCCGTGACTGACACCTTATCCATGTTCTCCCTCAGGCTTGTAACTGAAAGGCTCCCCCTTTCATATCTGACAATCAAGTCCTGCTTCAAAAACCTCCTGAAATCACGTCTGCTTCAAGAGCCTTCCAAGTCTAAGCCTTTCATTTCCCTTATCTGCCATCCACTCTGTGTCAACTATGCAATCGGCTCTGAGCACCTTCACAATGATAATAATAATACTAGTAATAATAATGATAATGACATTTGTTAAGTGCTTACTATGAGTCAAGCACTGTTCTAAGCACTGGAGTAGATACAAGCTAATCAGCTTGGACACAGTCCCTGTTCCACATAAGGCTCACACTCTTAATCCCCATTTTACAGATGAGGTAACTGAGGTCCATAGAAGTTAGGTAACTTGCCCAAGGTCACACAGCAGACTGTAAGCTTATTTAGAGCAGGAAATGTGTCTGTTTACTGTTACATTATACTCTCCCAAGCGCTTAATTCAATATTCTGCACACAGTAAGCTCTCAATAAATATGATTGAATGAAGTGTTGAAGCTGGAATTAGAACCCAGGTCCTTCTGACTCCCAGGTCTGTGCTCTATCCACTAGGCCATGCTGTTTGAGCAATTTGCGACTCACCCCAGCCCCACAGTATTTTTGTATATATTTTTATACTGTACTATTTCCCGTATCTCTAATCTAATATCCATCTCCCCCATAGACTGTACGTTTCTTCTGGGAAGGAATTGTGTCTACCAACTTTGTTGTATTGTACCTTCCCAAGTGCTTAGTAAGTGCTCTGTACACAGTATGTGCTCAATAAATACTATTGACTGAATGATTGATTGGAGTAACCATTGGTGGTCTTTGAGCACACTAGGCACTCCTTTGTCATTTAGGAAGCAACAAACATTATTCATGGGTTATAAGAATATGTGAAAAGGTTATTTGGGGAAATTAGTAGAATCTAGAGTATTTTAATCTGACAACCTCCACCCCGACCATTCCTGAAAATGATTGTGTTCTTATGTTCCCTCCCAAGTCCATGTCAATTTGGTCAGGATTTCTAAAAAGAGGCATGCAGGAATAGGTGCCAAGTTCCTTAATAATTCCAAATAATTCCAATAATTCCAAAAGCTCCAGGTGCTCTATCTGCGCTGGGCTCAGCTGATAATAGAAAGAATAGTCATCCTAAAATCAAAAGTTTATTTCAGTCCTTCTAGACTGAAAAATTCTGCTTGACATTTGAACTGCCTGGAAAAGCCTACTAGTGATTTTTCTGGATCATTGTCTCTACAGTTACACTTTCTTCACATTTCACAAAAGAGCTCCTATTTCAGCAGGAATATCTCACTGTCCAGCATCTTATCCCTTAATGAATTTTCCAAGAGTGTAAAGCAGTGCTTTCATGGTTAATCCAGTGATGAAAATTTCTTCCCCAGCAGATAAGTCAAATATCCTGTTACTTAGCAGGGATTCTCAGCCATAAATCCCTAGCAAAATTTCCACCATTGTCACTTTAGGGGCAGCAGGACCCCAGCTATTTTCCACTGGGTCCTGAAGCCCTCCAGTTGTTCCCTTAACAAAATGGTAGGCTAGGGATTTCTCAGCCTAGTGTACTCTATAACACTGCACCTCTATCTCTGTGATCACACCTTGCATGAAATAAAAGCATCCCTAAAATGTGAAGGGGTCACTGGGGATGAGCTATCTAACCAGGAGTGGGGCTGGCTATAGGAAACTCACAGAAAAAGTATTTGCTCCATGGCACTTGGCTTCCCAGGTCCATGTGTCTCCTGGGAATTGGAAACTGTTTCCTCTCATAGTGGAGGCAGGCACCAAGATTAGGGATCTCAGTAACACTTATATGCATCCTAGGACTCTGGTACCTTCCTTCTTTTCTTAGGAGGTTCCAGGCTCTAGTCTCACACTCTCCAAGCCCTTCCTTTTTTATAACAGCATTTGTTAAGCACTTACTATGTGCCAGGCACTTTTCTAAGCCCTGGGGTAGATAAAAGTTAATCAGGTTGGACATAGTCCATGTCCCAGGCGGAGTTCACAGATTTAATACCAATTTTACAGATGAGGTAACTGAATCACAGAGAAGTTTAGTGTCTTGCCTATGGTCACACAGCAGGCAGATGGCAGAGCTGGGATTAGAACCCAGATCCTTCTGACTCCCAGGCCTGTGTTCTATACATTAGACAATGCTACTTCTTTTTCAAGAGGCCTTCCCCAACTAAATCCTCAGTTTGCCTACTCCCTCTCCCTTCTGTGTCACTTAGGCACTTGTATCTCTTATCTTTGTGTTTTATAGTCAGTTCGCCCTCAGCCCCACAGGGCATATGTACATATCTGCAATTTATTTTACTGTCTACCCTCCTGGACTTTAAGCTCCTTGTGGGCAGAGGACATGTCTGCCAATTCTGGCGTTGTGTTTTTCCAGTAACTTAGTACAGTGCTCTGCATACAGTAAGCACTCTATAAGTACCATTTATTGGTTGAAATTTATTTTAACGGCTATCTCCCCCTAGAAAGAGTAATCTCCATGTGGGCAAGGATCACATCTACCAACTTTATTGTACTGTACTCTCCCAAATGCTTCGTACAGTGCTCAGAACACTATAAGCACTCAATAAATGCCATTGATTATTGGGAATGTTAAGTCTCCCTGACCGCGTTACTTCGAATGACAGGGTTTCTCAGTGTCCTTTCCCCCTTTCAGGGAAGGGACCCTTCCTCATCTCTAATCAGCAAGTTTTAGTGGAAAGATCCTGGGCTTGTGAGTCAGAGGTCATGGGTTCTAATTCTGACACCACCACTTTTCTGCTGTGTGACATTGGGTAAGTCACTTCACTTCTCTGTGCCTCAGTTACCTTATCTGTAAAATGGGGATTAAGACTGTGTGTCCCACATGGAACATCCTGATTACCTTATATCTACCCCAGAACTTAGAACAATGTTTGGCACATAATAAGTACTTAACAAATATCATCATCATCATTATTATTATTAAAATCCTAGCCTTTGTTCCCCAAACCTTCAAGGTGTCTGAATCCTCACCCAGAACCATCTCTGATCCCTCCCTGTGTCATGCATCTGTCCAGGCCACAATGAGCTGACAGTCTAGAGGACATGAATAGAAATAAATAAATGAGGGATATGGACAAAAGTGGTGTGGGGCTGGGAGGGGGATGAATAAAGGGAGCAAGACAGGGTGACACCGAAGGGAGTAGGAGAAGAGGAAAAGAGAGGGGAAAGGGTGTCAGGGACTAATAATAATCATACTAATAGTAATTATATAATTGCGTATTTGTTAAGTGCTATGTTCCTTATGTTCTGTTCTGCCACACAGCTCACTACCTCTCACCTCAAAATTACAAGAGTCATCTTCCCCAACTACCTGCCTCCCCACAACTTCCTTCCCAATTCTTCCCTCTAATTGGTCTCATTCCACATACTGCCATCATGTAAGACATTAATTTCACTTCCCTCAGGGAGAGGCACCATGAATCTCTCCTCTCCAGAGCATGGGGGCTAGTTTGCATGAAATTATTATCCAAACAGTGGAGATTGTTTTTCACATATTAAACTTTTGAATATTGATGAGATAAATGGCAAGAGGCATTAAGAAGTTATTTCATTAGTGGTAGTATACATTATTTTAATACAATTGAAGCCCTTCTGGTACTAACCATTTGTGATTCATTAGCCAGTTAATGTTAGGGAGAGTTCATTTTAGAATATAAGCATATAAGTGTTAGAGATGGCTGGTGGATTTACATGACTTGGGGTCTTGGGAGCCACTCAGAGAAGAGGTGGAATTTTAGGAGAGCTTGTAATATGGGGAGGGCTGCAGCATGTTGGATTGGAGAATGGAGGGAATTTCAGGCTAGGGGAAAAATATTTGTGGAGGGATGGAGACAAGTGCAGGCATTAGCCTAATGAATAGACTACTGGCCTGGAAGTCAGAAGTTCCTGGTTTATAATCCTGGCTTCACCACTTGTGTGATGTGTCACCTTGGGCAAGTTGCTTCACCTCTCTGTACTTCAGTTCCCTCATCTGCAAAATGGGGATTAAGACTATGAGCTCCATGTGGGATATGGACTGTGTCCAACCTGATTAGTTTGTATCTACCCCAGTGCTGGTACAGTAGCTGGCATGTTACTACATGTGCTTAATACATACCATAAAACAAGGATAAATTACAACTATAAGGTTTCTTTGAAGGTATAAGGAAAGTGAGCTAAAAAGTAATGTATGAGGATGGGATGATTTGGTAGAGAATTTGAAGACAAATCTGAGAAATTTCTGTATGATGTGGAGGGAAACAGGAAATTAGTAGTAGAAGGTTTTGAAAAGTAATGTGTTTTAAGCAAAGCTTCAAGAATTTGCCAAATACAGCAGTGTGTATCAGCAAGGTCTTTTTCTTGTCTCATATTTCCATCTGCCTTCAGAACATCTTTACTTAGATGTCCCAACAACACTTCAAGCTTAACATGTCCAAAAGAGAACTTCCTATCTTGCCTCCTAAACCCTGTCGGCCACCTGAGTTTTCTGTCACTGTAATAATAATAATGATGATGGTATTTGTTAAATGCTTACTATGTGCCAGGCACTGTTCTAAGTGCTGAGATAGATACAAAATAGTCAGGTTGTCCCACGTGGGGCTCACAGTCTTAATCCCCATTTTACAGATGAGGTAACTGAGGCACAGAGAAGTTAAGTGACTTGCCTAAAGTCACACAGCTAACAAGTGGCAGAGCTGGGATTAGAACCCACGACCCCTGACTTCCAAGACTGTGCTCTTTCTACTAATCCACGCTGTAGGAAGCACCACTGTCCTTTCTGTTTTGCAATCTCATAACTTTGGCATTACCCTGGATTTATTTCTCTCATCCAATCCACATATTCAATCTGTCACTAAATCCTGTAGGTTCAAACTTCATAACACTGCTAAAATCCACCCTTTCCTCTCCATCCAAACTGCTACCTTGTTAATCCAAACACATATTCTATCCCCCTTTATTACTGTATCAATCAATCACATTTATTGAATGCTTATTATGTGTAGAATACTGTACTATGCATTTCGAAGAATACAATACTTGCCCATAACAATCTTACTATAACAGCATCCTTGCTGCCCTTCTTATCTGCTGTACTGCTCCCTCCAGTCCATAATTCATTCTGCTGCCAGTTTTCTATTTTTTTTAGAAAAACATCCAGTTCATATTTACAAACTTCTCAAGAACAACCCGTGGTTGCCCATCCACCTTTGCATCAAACAGAAACTCCTCACCATTAGTTTCAAAGAACTCAATCACCTTGCCCTTCCTACCTCACCTTGCTGCTCTCCTATACAGCCCAGTCCTCACACTTTGCTCCTCTAGTGCCAGCCTGCTCATTGTGCCTCGATCTCTAAATCTTTTTGCCTACTCCTAGGCCCCCTCCTGCCTCTGGCCTAGAATGCCCTCCCTGTTTATATCTGACTGACAATCACTCTCCCCACTTTCAAAGCCTCAATGAAAGCACATCTCCAAGGGGCCTTCCCTGACTAAGCCCTCATTTTCTCTTCTCCCTCTCCTTTATGCATCACCCTTGAACTTGTATTTGCACCCTCAGTCCCCCAGCACTCATGTACATATCTGAAATTTATTTATTCATATTAATGTCTGATTCTCCTTCTAGACTGTAAGCTTATTGTGGGTAGGGAATATGTTTCCCAATTCCGTTATATTTTTCTCTCCCAGTTATTTTAACAAGTAAAATAATAATAATAATAATTGTTAGGAGTAGGAGTAAGTTTAGAGGGAAGAAGAATTCTTCCATTTTTGGAATATTGACTTTGAGATTCTAGCAGGACATACAGGAGAAAATGTCCTGGAAGCAGAATTAATCGATCAAACAATCAATCATATTTACTGAGTGCTTACTGTGTGCAGAATTTTGTTCTAGGTGCTTGGGAGAATACACTTTAACAACAACATAATATTAATAATGATATTTATGGATGTCTGCCCACCACCTAAAACTCAACATGTCCAAAACTGAGCTCCTTATCTTCCCTTCCAAGCCCTGTCCTCTTCCTGACTTCCCTGTCACTGAGGATGGTACGACCATCCTTCCTGTCTCTCAAGCCCGCAACCTTGGTGTCATCCTTGATTCAGCTCTCTCATTCACCCCACACATCCAATCCATCACCAACACCTGCCGCTTTCACCTTTACAATATCGCCAAGATCTGCCCTTTCCTTTCCACCCAAATGGCCATCTTACTGGTACAGGCTCTCATCATATCCTGGCTAGATTATTGTGTCAGCCTTCTCTCTGATCTCCCTTCCTTCTGTCTCTCCCTGCTCCAGTCTATTCTTCATTCCACTGCCCGGATCATCTTCCCGCAGAAACGCTCTTGGCATGTCACTCCCCTTCTTAAAAACCTCCAGTGGTTGCCTATCAACCTCTGAATGAAACAAAAACTTCTCACTTTCAAGGCTCTCCATCACCTTGCCCCCTCCTACCTCTCCTCCCTTCTCTCTTTCTACTGCCCACCCCGCATACTCCACTCCTCTGCCACTCACCTCCTCACCATCCCCTGTTCAAGCCTATCCCTCCATCGACCTCTGGCCCATGTCCTGCCACTGTCTTGGAATGCCCTCCCTCCTCACCTCCACCAAACTAACTCTCTTCCCCTCTTCAAAGCCCTACTGAGAGCTCACCTCCTCCAAGAGGCCTTCCCAGACTGAGCTTCCCCTTGTCCCTCTGCTCCCTCTGCTTCCTCTCTGCTCCCCCTTCACCTCCCCTCAGCTAAACCCCCTTTTCCCCCTTTCCCTATGCTCCTCCCCCTCTCCCTTCCCCTCCCCTCAGCACTGTGCTCATTTGCTCATTTGCATATATTTTTAATACCTTATTAATTTTGTTAATGAGGTGTACATCCCTTTGATTCTATATATCGTGAATAAGTTGTCTTGTTTTTTGTCTGTCTCCCCTGATTAGACTGTAAGCCCGTCAATGGGCAGGGATTGTCTTTATCTGTTGCCAAATTGTACATTCCAAGCCCTTAGTACAGTGGAGCTTATAGTATATAGTTAGCATATAATAAGCGCTCAATAAATACTAATGAATGAATATTTGTTAAGTGCTCTTTATATACCTAGCACTGTTCTAAGTGTTGGAGTAGATACAAGGTAATCAGGTTGTCCCACGGGGGTCTCACAGTCTTAAGCCCCATTTTACAGATGAGGTAATTTAGGCACAGATAAGTTAAGTGGCTTGCCCTAGATTACACAGCCCAGATCACACAGCAGACAAGTGGTGGAGTTGGGTTGAGAATCCACATCCATCCAAGAGAAAAGCCCATTCTCTTTCCACTAAGCCATGCCACTTCTCTGCGCATTCCCTGCCAGGTTATTAGATCAGTATTTGCCCATGCTAGGGGGAAGTCTGAGATGGGGTGAAGCAGGAGGCCAGTAGGAACTGAGATGTGAAAAGAAGTGGGTTACAGAGATCATGAATATGGTAGTTAAAGCCCCCTAGGAACAGAGTAAGAATAGGAAGGGAAGTGAGAAAAGCATCAAATTTGGAGAAAAATGCAAAAGTAAAGGGTACAAGGGAGCAATACATGGTGGTGACTAATAGTTATAAGGAGGGTAGAGACATACAATGTGCAATTTAGAGGAAGAGGAAACCAAAAGGAATGGTGAAAAGAGTGAGAATGACATGAGGAGACAAATTCCTCTCCTTTCCCCATTAGATGTGGTAATGAGAGAATATGGGACCACTTTCAGGAGAAAATAGCAGGGAAGAAAATGAAAGCCAAGTCTCAGTGATGGTGAGGAAGAGTGAGTGAGACAGTAACAGCTCAAGCATGAAGGGGAAAGTGCCCATGATGAAACTGGGATTCCACAGACCAAAGTGAACTGTGGTCAAAAGACCCGAAGGAACAGATAGTTGGTGGGGACAAGTAGGTGGGGATATGGAATTCAGTGGTGAAGGACCAGAAGATGTTTTTTTGGAGTATGAGGGGTTTCACAGGGTGATTGGAGACTAGAGCACAGGTGGGAAGATAGGGGTCAGAGAAGGGAAAAGATGGGGTGGTTGGGGATATATTATCTATGGACTACTTTTGGAGCAATGCAGCATTTCAACTTCTGGAATCTAATTCTAATCATTGAAAAAGAGAGCTTGGAATCTGGGAAGTGGAAAAGCTGTGCTGATATCAAAGTCACTTGAGGGGATTTAGAGGCTTCAAAAGTATTATTCTCAAGAGCCCACAGTACCAACAAATCCTAAGTTTGTCCTTGCAGAATCGAGCCAACATTTTTTTGCCTAATGAAAAATTATCTTCAAAAAATCCACATACCCCCTGTACTTAAAGAAATTATCTCCCTTACTAAATGAAAGGTCTGCTGGGATAGCATCCCTTAAATCAAGACCCTGCATAGGATTAAGAGGGATTTAATAACAGTGAACACCATTTTCTGACTCTCTTGCTGAGGTAAGTTAGGAAGTTTGGAAGACATAATTACTCCTTCATATCCCAGTGTGCAAGGAACATATAAGTTGTAACTCTTAGGGTACTGATTCCCTTTTCATTGCATAATTGAGGCCTACTCATCATTAATACTTTAGAATAATCAACTACAAATTTCCATAGTTGTGATGAATGACATCACCACTATGCGCTAATGCTCAAAAACCAAACAAGTTAGAGATTTGAATTAAAATTCTTACTAAAACTTCCTAAACTTGTTCTGAGCATACTTATCATTCACTGTACAAGACATCTGACACAATACAGCACTTTGAGATTCAGGAAGCAGAGTTCCACAACAAATACCCTGCTGGTAGCAAAATTAGAATCCTAAAAGCAAAGTTCTGTAATGGAATTTAGGTAGACAAAAGTCATTTCTCACTGATGCCTTGGCCAAAGCACACGTTTAGTGATTTTTAACTTCATTTCATATTTGCTGACTTCTGAAGAGAAAATGCAAGCCATTCAATTATGGAGTACAATTTTTAATTATGACGCTCAAATGGTAAAAATGATAAAATCAAGTTTCTGGGTGCAGCCCAAGAGAAAAGTTAAAGTCCTTCATAGACTGCATAGTGCATTACAGCCCCCTCAGAAAACAGTGGCAAGAACACAAGGCTGAGAGTCATGAAGACCTAGGTTTTAGTTCCTGCTCAGCTGTGTTACCCTGGGCAAGTGGCTAAATCACTCTGTGTTTCAGTTTCCTCATCTTTAAAATAGGGATAAAAATACCTATCTCAAAAAGATATTGTGAGAACAAAATGAGATAATTATATGAAATGAATGAGGGGAAGAGAACAACAGTAGAAAAACCTGGGAGCCCAGAGACCTGTGTTCTAATCCTGTAAATCTCTTAATTTTTCTGCACCTCAGTTTTGTCTTCTGTAAAATGGGGATAAAATATCCATTCTTCTTCCCTCTTTGGCGATGAGATCTGTGTTGAACAGGGACTATATCTAATATGATTCTCTTGTATTTAGCACTGGGCACATAGTAAGCCTTGAATAAATTACATAATAATGATAATAATATCACATAGTAAACACTTAGCAAATACTATAAAAAGAGTAAACTTCCCCATTACTGCAATCCAGTAGATGGCAAATTTCTAATGAGTGTGGAGGATATCTTCTTTAATCTCTGGAACTCCCTCAAATAACCAGTAAAGTCCTCCACCTATTATAGGACTTTATAAAAACTGAAATTTTCAACATAAAGTACCATATAAAGCCATAAAAATATTCCTGCACTCCATAATCTTGTAAAAATTAGCAATTCTAAAAAATTGCATTTAGTAGAGAATGACCCTGACTAAATGGAAATCAATTGTACCCTCAGGTTAATTATTTACATTATTAACTATAACAAGGGGGCTTTAAAATCTATCCATTATTCATTTTAATTAAATGGGGAAACTAACAGTGAAATATAAGAATTAACACCTAAAGGAAAATGCTGTGAGCAATGGAGTACATACTACATATAGATAAAACATTTTAAAGTGCTTAATTACTCTGACAACAATAACTGGGATACTTGACCTGTCACAGTGCTTTTCACCTTTTCAAAAAGAATGCATGCAAATCTACAATTTTAATTTAACAGGCAACACTTTGTAATGTTTGGGAGAGCATGAAAGTCAATGTTTAGATGAGTGAGTTTGATTTCCAATAAAATGTATGATATTGGCCTAAGAAGTTGCCATTAGACTTTTCACATTCCCTGTATCAGCTTTAAATGTATGCACAAGTTCTAGAAGGTGGAGCAGTGCAAGATCCCAACCCCAACCCCAGGTTTCCCTTTAGAACTGAACCTGATTAGAAAATTGGAGTGACATGGTGAAGGGGAGAAGGTTGGCACCTCTACCTCCTGGCTTGCGGGATTCCAAACTCTTAAAGGTATCTCCCAGATCATGTGTGTAGGTTCAGGTCCACAGTCACTACCCATAAGGCATTTAGTGAGAGCCAGTATGTCAACGTTTTCAGGAGAGGGACCTGAGATAAATTTATGGCACTCCAGGAATTTCCCAAACTCTCAGAATTGAGACAAAGAAGTATAATTTAATATACTGGAAGAAAGAGAAGGGATAACTAAATCAGATCCAAATTCATTCATTCATTCAATGGTATTTATGGCACTTACTATGTGCAGAGCACTGTACTAGGTGCATGTAATGTACAATTTGGCAACAGATAGAGACAATCCCTGTCCAATAACGAGGTCACAGTCTAAACAGGGGAGACAGACAGCAAAGCAAAACAGAACAAAACAAAACAACATCATCAAGATAAACAGAATCATGGAGATATATACCTCATTAACAACATAAATAGGGTAATAAACAATATATATATATAAATATGCACAGTGCTAAGGGGAGGGGAAGGGGGAAGAGCAGAAGGCAGGGGGGGAGGGAGGAGGAGCAGAGGGTAAGGGCAACTCAGTCTGGGAAGGCCTTCTGGAGGAGGTGAACTCTAAGTAGGGCTTTGGAGAGGGGAAGAGAGTTAGTTTGGATGATGTGAGGAGGGAGGGCATGCAAGGCCAGCGGTAGGATGTGGGCAAGGGGTCGATCGCTGGACAGGCGCGAATGGGGGACTGTGAGGAGGTGAGTGGCAGAGGAGCGGAGTGTATGTGGTGGGCAGTAGAAAGAAAGAAGGGAGGTGAGGTAGGAGGGGGCAAGGTGATGGAGAGCTTTGAAGCCAAGAGTGAGGAGGTTTTGTTTTGTGTGAAGGTTGATAGGCAGTGCCTATGTATCACTAGCTATACGGTTTCTAAAAACACACAAACTGTTATGAATGGACAAGTAAGCTTCCTTAGATATACAAAGTTCTAAGCAGGCAGGCATAGAAAAAGAAGTAAGGACTGTTCCCTCTTCTGAATTTTCAAGGCTCCACCTTGGCTTAGTTAGATTTCATTTCTGGGTGATTCTTGTAATTATAAGAGTTTGTTGCTTGGGAAATGTAGTTCATAGGCAAATTTGCAACTTTACCTTCAATTTTTCACCTTAGCGCTATATCCAGATGAACACTGTTATAACAAGGAGGTTCCAGCATAACTGAGACCCGCTGAGAGTCAAATAATTATTCACTCCCACCAATCACTCCCACCAACCTTAACAATGTTTGAAGAGGATCCTGCCAGGTGGCTAAGAGCCAGCCCAGCTGCCAAATATTTAGATCACTTGGAAAGTTGAGGAAGTTGTGGCCACAGGACTCTGAACTGGTGAAAAAACCAGAACTCTGCTCTGTTAGCTATAATGTACTAATATTCTTAGAGCTTTTATTGCTGCACTTGTTTTCATGTGTTATTTTGCTCTATATTATTTCACTCTAATTCCTAGTTGGCCCATTGGCCAAAAGCACAATTATAGAAAATGAAGTAGGAAACAAAATCAAGAAATTTAATACTGGTATGAGACAGAATGAATGAATCACCAACTTGACATCAAGCTTCAGCTCAAGCCACAGTCTAGAGAACAATTATGAGATGATCTGCACATACATATGATGAAGAATGGAGTAGAGTTTCCAAACTGGTGTTCTCTGCACCAACATACGCTAAAAGCAATAACTTAACCATGAAGGACAGCCCTCTGTATACATTTTATTACGTGAAGATTGGGAAGAGAGAAATCATGATACTTGCTTTCTCAATATTCTTTGATTTTTTTCTAGTTATATAGTTACAATACACCTTGGATTTTCCCCCTAAAGATGATATTTCATTAATCATTTTGATTCAGTGAGTTATTATTTTGTCATTTTATTACAGATCCACTTTATACAATTTTGAATGGCAATGCTTTGGTATACATATTTTCACACCTATGACAGTACCTTTCTAAGGCCTTTAGCACTATCATAATCCATATTTGGTCATTTTATTATCTTTTAATATGTGATTAATAGGATCAACTCATGTTTTACATGAATTGCAAAGTGAGCTATACACCACACATAAAAAGCAGAATTAAAATATTTGGAGCTTCATTGAATTTGTTCTGCCCTGTGTCTTGGACTATTTCACACCTCAATTTTTGCAACTATTCTAACCTAAACAGATGGTAGAAGTGGTATTTTATTTCTGAATTAAAGGTATATCAAGCAGAAGTGTGCTGGTTCATTACCTAAATATGTTTATTTGACAATCAAGCTTTTGGAGAGCAAAAATAAGAATTACTCTTTAGAGCTGTTTTTTTCTACAAAATACATTTTAGTTAAGTGAGAATATTAAATGCAAAATAACCACAGAATTCATTGGAGAAGAAACAACCCACACAATGTGTCCTGAAATGGAGGAGAAATACTTGTGTTTATTCTAAAATACATTTTATCCTGAAAGTTTTGTTTGGCATTCATTTTAGCTAGGGCTAAATATTTTGGAAAGCTTATTTTTCTGTGAGGAATATTAACTCTAAAAATAGTTCTATTTTAGAAAAAGGCTTTATACCTTTAAACCATGGCTCATTAGCAGGTTTATTCTATTTCACATACACAGGTATTTTCAGGCCTTTAGTTGTTTTAATAGGAATTTTGAATAACATTTCATTGTCTTCCAATTGTTAGACTATTTTCTCCACCATTTAAGCAACCTCTCTATTCAGTGTATGATAGTTACATATTAATTTCCTTTCCTTATTTTTAGTTTTCCAGATATTTGTTACATTCCAAGTATGGGGAAGCTGAGTGGAGACAGATGGAGGGAGATTGTATAATTCCAGTGTTTGGGATTTTCCCCCAAATACTTAACAATGTAATAACACTTTCTCGGGGGCATAAAACAGTTACATCTTTGAATCAGCTCATTTTTCTTTGAAATACTAGTACATTTTCTTCTAGGGTGGAGAAATACTTTCTACATATAACTTTGACCCTCAGGGGTAGAGCTTGGAGTGTACCAATTCCAACTCTATGTTTATTATTTATGTGACTTTTATAAATTGCACTCTTTGTGGACTGCTTCAAGGCAAAAGAACAGAATATAAATACTAAAGCAGTTGCTATAAGGCACAGCATTAAATTATCTGTAAGATATGAAAATGTCACCCTTTTAAGGAAGGTCAGTTTAGAAAGAGAAGCCTTGCATCCTGTCATGATAGGGTGAGGACTTGCAAAGAGTTCCACAGACAAGGATATTATATCAGAAGTGCTCTGCTTCTACCTTCTTACCAATAAAATTTGGAACTTTCATTAGGAAAACTCCAATTACTCTCAAGAAAAAAGAATACAAATTGATCATCATTTTTACAGCAAGCACACATTTGTGCTGTTTTTCACTTTTGTCAGATACCTAAATCAACAAGCTGCTCCTAGCTAAGGAAAAATCAATAGTAGAGAGTCAAAGAGTTTTCACTTATGTTTATGTAGATTAGATGCAATGAATGGACATTTTTCTGTGGTGCTTTAGGTGAACACATTGGGATGAGAGAAGGCATTTAGACTGGTAGGATGCAAATGACACAAAGACAAGAGGACTATTTGCTTCAAAACATCTATTGCATCAGTAGCACCTTACAGCATCCCAGAACTCAGGAAAAAAATGAGACTTTCAGAAAAATATGTTATGATTTGCAAGATCAGATTTAGAAACATGCCTGACAGGATGATGGATGCCAAAACAGAAGAGTTCCAGGGCTATGCAGACTGCCATGAAACCAATCACATCCAATGATTAAACATGTAGTGTGACCTTGCACATGCTATTACAGTATTTCTGCCAAGTGAAGATAGCTCCAGTTTCATCACAGAGAAGAAAGGATCCTTAAAAGATTGGAAGACCATGTCTACATCCTCCTCAACATGCTTTCTACTACTAAAGCACCACAAAACTTACAAAATTTTCCAACATGTGAAGACATCACATTTGTACCAACACTTGTGAAGTCACTGTGACAGTCAGAGCCATGAAGTGTGGGAAAGCACTTCAACCTGATATCATGTCTGATAAAATGTACAGACCTGGAGGGAGCACCCTGCTTAAATATTTACACAAATATGCTGGCCACTGAGGAAATGCCTCCATATTTCAAAAATGCCATTGTCATCTAAATCTTCAAAAGAAATGCAAAAGATCAGATTATGGATATTATTGGGGCATCTAAATACTCTCAGATTATTGCTCTGGATCCATTGCTCTGGATTAGCTACTAAAGATTATTGTTAAGCAAAATTTACTAGAATCATAATGTGGCTGCAGACCAGTGTGGACAAGATTTTTGCTTTGTCACATACAGGAAAAGAACAGGGAACAGCATCAAGACCTTTGACAGCTTTTATAGACATGATGAAAGCATTTGATGACCAGTAGATTAGGTTCTGCTCTGAAAAATTCATCAATGTTCTGAGACTACTTCATGACAGCATGACTGTCAGTACCATGAACGTATTTTGAGGTTGCCGTGGGATGCTCTCAGTGTACTCAGCTGGGGTGATCCTGGTATGAAATTAGAATAAAGGTAGTCAGTCCTCAACTGAACAACAAGCAGAGGGACAGAAAAGAAGTTTCCCACAGTACAATTAATCTGGCAATGAGAGGAAGAGCTAGATGTAAATTGTGAGAAATGAAAAAAAAATCCTTATTTTTTGAGTTTTACCTCAAGGGTATTTACTATATTCCTAATTATAAAGTGCTTCAATATTGCTCCCAGTTGAAATGATAAATATGAATAATGTAATCATTTCCTCACAGTTATGGTTGAGCTGATATATCTTTCAGGTTTTATCCAGGCTTTTAAATCAACTGATATGTTATTTTCCCAATCAGTAAATACAGTTTATGAAGGCAAAATATGACAGAAATACTGACCCTAATCCATTTTCTAAAAGATAGACTTTCTACTCTTGACCATCTACTTCATTAAATAATTTTGTCAATTTGATGTTATTAAAATATTTTCAAGTCATTTGGGTGACACTCTATATTGTAGTAGTAGTTATATGAACTAAATTAAGAACCAAAGAGATAATAGACCATATAGCTTTCTAACACTCACCTACTCTATTTCTAATTATATATGGATATGAAAAGACCATGGGTGGAAGGGAATGGAGGGAAAGTTTAAAAACCACTGTAAAAGATGTGAATAATTTTTGGAAAGCATAAGAAAAACACAAGTATTTATAAACAATTAAAATGGATTCCATACCCTTGGAATCATGTCTTTCTTACTGACAGAAATTTATATCCATCAATATTAATTTATATTGAGAAGAAGCGTGGCTCAGTGCAAAGAGCAAGGACTTGGGACTCAGAGATCATGGGTTCTAATCCTGACTCTGTCGCTTGTCAGCAGTGTGACTTTGGGCTAGTCACTTAACTTCTCTGTGCCTCAGTTACCTCATCTGTAAAATGGGGATTAAGACTGTGAGCTCCACGTGGGACAACCTGATTACCTTGTATCCCCCCAGCAGCACTTAGAACAGTTCTTCACACATAGCACTTAACAAATACCAGCATTATTATTGTTATACTGCAGTAATTTATTGAAATAACTTTCAAAATTGAAAGTGAAGCAGAATTACATAGTGGACATAGCAAGGGCTTCGGAGTCAGAAGGTCATGGATTCTAATTTTGTCTCTTCCACTTGTCTGCTCTGTGACCTTGGGCAAGTCACTTTATTTATATGTGCCTCAGTTACCTCATCTGGAAAATAGCAATTGAGACTGTGAGCCCCTTGTGGAACACGGACTGTGTCCAACCCAATCTGCTTTTGCCCACCCAAGTGCTTAGTTACAGTTCCTGTCGCATAGTAAGCACTTAATAAAACCATAATTATTATTATTATCACCATCTAATAGTCCTTATTTAAATGCCATGAGGACATTTGTTATTTTCTTCCTTCAAGTTTAGGCACAAAAGTGGAAAATTGCGATTAGGGTTGAAAGGTGGAGGAGCCAGATTGAGTGATTGCTAAAATACAGGACAGGGTGAAACATATAAAGAAGAGAGTGTGAAGGTCAACTTGCCTAGATCAGGAGAAGCGAATAGTGGGGGAGTCATCTCAAACCTGAAAAATATAATCAATATTCTAGGCTACGTTTTAAGTCTATGCCAATATCTATCAGTGCATAAGAGTTATTTAGGGTAGTTAAATGGACAAGATATAACTGTTTTGAAGCAGACCTGAAATGAATAGATTTATAATGAAAGCAAAACAGAGAGCATGAATCAGATTTTGTTGTTTTCCATTTGCACCTTTGCTTAGTCTCAATATGACTGTGAGAACTATGGTTATTTTTTAGTTGTTAATCTATCCACCACTTTAACATCACCCAATCTGCAATCTCCCAAAACCTTGGTCAGGACAGAGTTCTTGTTGCCCTTCAAAGATATCAGGATGTAAGGAAAATTGAGATTAGCAGGAACAGGAAGGAAGTAAAAAAAAAAAGTTATACTTTGATTTTCTACTATTTACTTCCTCTCCTATCCTGTTTCACCCAGTCTCTGCCACCTCTTTTAGTCATTAACGGAGAACCATTGAGAAATGTGTGAGGATAAGAAAGAAATTATGACAGCATATTGTCTTTCAGAGTAGGCACGGGCTTGTGAAACATAATTTAACCTTCTAATTCAATCAACCAATCATGATTATTGAGCAGTTATCGTGTTCGGAGCACTGAAGTAAGTGCCTGGGAGAGTACAATGTAACAGAGCTGGTAGACATGTTCCCTGTCCACAGCAAGACTGTCTAGAAGGGGATACAGACATTAATAGAAATAAATGAATGTACATCAGAGCTTTGAGGCTGAGGGAGGGATGAATAAAGGGTGCAAATCCAAGTGCAAGGGTGACACAAAAGAGAGTAAGAGAAGAGGAAATAAGGGCTTACTCAGGGAAGCCTTCTTGGAGGAGATGTGCTATTAATAAGGTTTTAAAGATGGGACAAGGGATCGTCTGTCAGGCATAAAGAGGGTCACATTCCAGGCCAGAAGCAGAACATGGGCTAGGGATCAGCAGTAAGATAGTAGAGATTAAGGTATAGTGAATAAGTTGGCATTAAAAGAATGAAGTGTATGGGCTGGTTGTCTGTAGTAGGAAATCAGGGTGTTAAGGAAGGAGGGGGCAAGCTGACTGAGTGCTTTAAAGTCGATGGTAAAGAGTTTCTGTTTGATATGGAGGTGGATGGGACACCACTGGAGGTTCTTGAAGGGGCAATACATGAAACTGAACATTTTTGAAAAAAACTGATGGGGAAAGGAAACTGAAGTACGGACTGGAGTGGAGAAGAAAAGAAGGCAGGGAGATCAGCAAGAAGTCTGATGCAGTAATCAAGGTGGGATAGGATAAGTGCTTTGATTAACATGGTTGCAGTTTGTATGGAGAGAAAAGGGATGATGTTAGTAATGTGAATATTGGATGGAAAGATATGTAGTTCTGTTTTGGACATGTTATTCATTCAATCGTATTTATTGAGTGCTTACTGTCTGCAGAGCACTGTAGTAAGTGCTTGGAGAAGTACAATTTGGCAACAAATGGAGACAATCCCTACCCAACAACGGGCTCACAGTCTAGAGTTATGTTCGAGTTGTTGGCAGGACATCTAAGTAGAAATGTCCTGAAGGCAAGAAGAAATATGAGACTGCAGAGAAGGAGAGAGATTAGGACTGAGATGTAGATATAGGAATCATCTTCATAGTTAAAGCCATGGGAATAAATGAGTTCTCCAAGATAGTGTGTGTACCTGGAAAATAGAAGGGAACCTAGAAGTGAACCCCAAGGGACTCCTACATTTAGGGGGTGGGAGGCAGAGGAGGATCCCATGAAAGACACTGAAAATGAGTAGCCAGAGAGGTAGGTGGAGAACCAGAAGAGAGCAGTATCAATGAAACCAAGATTGTATAACGTTTCCAGGAAAAGATGGGATGGTAACTGGAGGAAGCTGTGGGATCAATGGTGTCTAAACTGTAAGTCTATGTTGGCAGGATATGTGTCTACCAACTCTATTATATTGTTCTCTCTCAAGTGTTTAGTACACTGCTCGGCACACATTAAGTGCTCAATAAATATCATTGATAACCTCATCAATCAATCAGTGGTATTTACTCATCACTTGTTCTGTTGATGCTGGACTAATTACTTGGGAAAATACAATAGACTTCATCGGAATGATACCTATCCTCAAGGAGCTTAAAATCTAGTGTGGAGAGACAGAGAGTAACATAAATTACAGATAAGGGAGGCAACGGAATATAAAGACATGTCACAGTCTAAATCCCCATGTTACAGATGAGGCAACTGAGGTCAAAAGAAGTGAAGTGACTTGCCCAAGATCACATAGCAGACAGGTGAAAGAGCTGGGATTAGAACACAGGTCTCTCTTATTCATTGGCCCATGCTCTTTTCACTAGGCCATAATGCTTCCCCAGTCCCTCCTAGTGGGGCACGTCAGGACCCACCATCCTGAGTTTGCTACCCCCACATATTCAGGGTTCCAGAGTTTAAGTGCTGGGCAGATGTGAGGTTCTGGGGTCAAACCTCCACCAAACTCTAAAGCACAAGGGATCAGAGACTGAATTGACTGACTGCTTTAAAGGAATTTCTGTTTTGTAAAGAGGTGGATTGGCAATCACAAGAGGTTCTTGAGGAGTGGGACTGAGAGCTTTTTTGGAATAAGGATCCAGGCAGCTGAGTGAAGTAAGGACTGGAGTGGGGAGAGGAAGGAGGCAGGCAGGTCAGCAAGGAGGCTGATACAGTGGTCAGTACAGGAAATAATAACTGCTTGGTTCAACGTGGTAGTAGTTTGTATGGAAAGGAAAAAGTAGACTTTAGAGATGTTGTGAAGGTAGAACCAACAGGAGTTTGCAACACATTTATTGTTTGGGTGGAATGATAGAGCTGAGTTTCGGATAATGCCCATATATATCTATAAATGCCAAATTCCACAGGATTCCCCATACATACATCACAAAAAAAACCCAAAAAACTCCAAACCTCTTGGTCTTCCATAACTTTTCTGGTCCTAATTTGAGATGATCCAATGGAAAAAATTCCATCTGAACCTAGGTATTCTTATTCCAAGGCACATGCTCTTTCTGCTAGGCACATTACTCCTCCAGTGCTTAGCAAATACCACAATTATTATCATTACTATGATTATTACTTTTAAGAATTTTCCATTCTCTCTTCCAAATGATTCCTTAACTGGACCATATAAGGTCATGTCATGTCATGAAATTTTATGCCGGCGATGTTTTATATCATATCAAGTTCCATTTTCATGGCTCAAATATCTTGCATATGCCAAAGTGTTAAATAATTAAGACATATTTTGTCACTAACATAAAGAATGTAGCATAGTATTGTTTTTACCAACTGTATTGTACTCTCCAAAGTGTTAAGTGTAGTGATCTGCACCTAATAAACACTCAATAAATACTATTGATAGATTAATATGAAAAGGAGACATTGTTGAATAGACAATAGACATAAAACAGTTTTGAGAGAGAATAAGTGCATCAGTGAGATGAAGGAAGAATTCAACATTTGCATGAAATATTCTCTCAACCCTCGGAGATAATTACATTGTAGGAATTACCTCCATTTTGTAGATGTTGAAATTGGAGTCCAGGAAGGTAAAAAAAGGTTTTGCCTGAGGTTACCAGAATGTCAGTGACAGAGCTGAGAAGAGAAAGAGGTATGAAAAGAGAAAGAGGTTACTGAAAAATATACTAATAATAGAAAATGAGTTAAAAGCCTCTGAACAGTACTAATTCTGATTTGAATTGATATTTAATTATGTGACTTTATGAGTTCTTGGCCTATTTAGATATCTAGAGTTTGCCAAGAAAGTCACAATCCTGAAACCATAGACGAGGCATTATCATTTTCAACATCAGCAGTATGTAGCTCAATGCCAGTAGTCATTAAAACAACTTAATCTCTGGAGTCACTTTACAGACAAATAGAGTAGCTCTCCTAGTTAATTGTTTTAAATCTGTTGGACAAGACAAACTATTCAGGTCATTAAAATGAATATTCTATTAAACTGGTTTCTGACACATCTGAAAAATCCAGCTACAGTAGAAAGAGGTTCAGGCATCCTCAATTTATGAATCTAAATAATGTAGGAAATAATAATAACAATAGTAATAATAATGGTAATTGTAGCGCTTCTTAAGCACTTTCTATATGTATCTATGTAGACATATGAGAATCAGATTGTTCACAGTGCCCACCCCACGAAGGCTTCGCAGTTTAAGTGGGATGGAGAAATGGTATTGAATTCCCATTTTACAGAGGAGAAAACTGAAGATCAGAGAAGTGAAGTGCCTTGCCAAAGGTCCTGTAGCAGACAAGTGGCACATCTGGGGTTAGAACCCAGGTCTTCTGACTCCCAGACCTGGGTTCTTTCTGCTAGGCCATGCTGCTTTCCTAAGTAAGCATTAAACACCCTTAAATGAATGGATGAATCTGTAAAAGGGTTGGATAGCTGCATAATTTCCTGAAAGAATATTTTTTTTCAGAATGTTTATGCTATATAGACTTAATTGTCACAGTTCTAAAGGAAGATGTATGTTCTTATTATTGAGGGTTGAAATATATTGAAATAACTTCAGGAATCATAAGACACAAGTATCTAGAGATAAAGAAATTATTATCATCATATAAGATCCAACGAGAGCACCAAAGTCCTTTGTTTCTTCTTGAAATATATTCACCACCACTTTAAACAATACTCCTTGATTTTCCGATTATTTTAGTTCCCTTATTTGTGCCTTTCCACAATGTGTGCAAGTAAGCAAAATGTGTAACAATGTCTCCTTATCAACCTCCTTTGATGGCTAAATGTCTAAATACACAGGGAAGAAGATGCCATCTAGTCACCAGGTGCTCACCATTGTTCAAACATGCCACAAAGCCTACAGTCACATCATGTAATGGGAATTCATGAGACTACTACTGAGTTATTGAGCATCTACTGTTCATAGTGACTTTACTGAGTGCTTGGAAGAATATAATATAGGTAAAAGGCCCCATACCTGCCCTCAAAAAGTTTATAATCTAATATATGAAATAGGAAGACACAAAGTTACTTGCAGCCAGGAAAGAGAAATAAACCTAATAGTAACACGATTAGGAAAACATGGATCAAGAATAAACAAAGTCTTAAACAATAGAAGTAATGGAAGCAGTCAAATTTGAGATTCAACTGGTACAAGAAAACTGCACCAATCAGCTTAAGCTGATTCACTGTATAGCAGAATTTAACATCTCATAAAAGCAATGTAATAAATGGGAGACAAGTTCTAAAACCAAGATTAGATATACACTTTTTACCCCAAATTATCCATAATTGTGTACTCAACCAATTAAGTAGTAAGAGAAGTAAATTAATTTCTGTTGAGTTAAGCAGCTCCACCACAAGTTAGCTGACTTGTATTTCAACAGAAGTGAAATAATAACCGTGACATTTGTTAGGTGCTTACCATATGTCAGGTACTAAGATAAAAGGTAATCAGGTCAGACACAGTCCCACAAGGGGCTCACTGTTTAAGGAGAAAACAGGTTTTAAAAAATGAAAGGATTGTGAAGTGTATGTACCAATCCTAAATCTCACCAACTATGAGATAATCACCCTTACTGCCTCCTCTTAACTTTCTCCTCTATCCCTCTCACCACTATATGGCTTTTAATATTGTTTTCCCATTTCTCCACAGCTCCTGTGCACTCCCTACGCTCTTTGATTTCCACCCCTGGAAGTAGTGCCATAAAGGAGGCTGGTGTTTTACAGTTGAAATAGATGTACTGTAAAGATGAAACATTGTGTATATTTAGAACACTGTAAGTGCTTAGTACCATGCATCAATGCAAACTATCTTAAATTGGGGACTTGGTGAATGCAAACTGATAGGTGCACAAGTGATATGGACAGCTGAGAGCCGATAAGTGATGAAATGATATTAGTCCAGATGTGACACAGGGAGAAGGTAATCAGGGAATGTCTTCAGGAAGAGGTGGGTTTTAGGAGGCATTGAATTTAGGGAGATTTGTAGCCTGGTGGCTTCAAATGGCTGTGGGAGTTAGAGGCAGGGGAAGGCAATGAGCAAGGGGTCAGAGGTGAGAGTGGAAGGGCAAAGTACAGGGAGGTTCACTTAGGTATAGTCTAGAATGCAAGCTGGGAAGTAGCAAGTGAAGAAAGTTGACGAGAGAGGAAAAATTAGGCAGAAGCCGTTGCTTGATATTTAGGGAAATAGGTAGCCACTGCGAGGTTTTAAGGAGGGTAGGGAAATGTGCTGAACTAAGAGTGTTTTAGGAACAGAACTGACTGCTCTACAGCTGTGATTCTGAAGACACAGTTTCAATCAATCATATTTATTGAGCTCTTACTTTTTGCAAAGCAGTGTATTAAAAGGTTGCGAGAATACAAACTGAGTTGGTAGACACAGTCCCTCACTTTCCATGTCCTAGTGTGCCAGGAATAATTTGAAATGATTTTCCCCCCCCCACCCCGAATTTGCCTGGGACCAATAATATTTTTTGATCACTTTTATTCCCAAAGTTTTGTCCCATTACTTATAGGTAGATAGGTAAAAAGGCAGACATTCTTATACCCCTTCGGCAGATGAGGAAACGGAGGTGCTGTGACTAGTCACATCCTGGCCAAGACAACAAGCTTAGCTCACTAGCATTGAAGGGACTGGCAGGGAGCTATAGGCAGCATTAACACTTCCCATACTTCCTGACACTACCTACCTCGGAGGGCCTGGGTGAGCAATAAGCACGAACAAATAGACCCAGAATGAGAAAATTGTGATAGGTTTTGTCACGAGATCCTTTTTTTTACCCCAAATTTGGCCAGTGGAAGGCAAGAGGATCAGGGCATAGAAGGATATATCTAGGGAGGGGTCTCCATGAATGCTTTGTAGTAGGTTGTAACTCTCACACCTATGTGGTGAGTCGTTTCTACCCAGAGCTAGGGACGTCCATTCTGACAGACCTTGTGTGACGACAAAAGGCCCATCGTACCTTCTTTTTGGGGTTAGGAGGAGTAAGGATTCTAGGATTTTGATCTGGGAAATTGAAAGGAAGCCTATTTGGGTTTACTTGTTTGAGAGGTAGCCCATTTGCGATTACTTGTTGGAGAGGTAGCCTGCTTGCAGTTACTTGAAAGAAGCCCGTTTGGTGTGGTTTGAAAGGTAGCTCATTCGGTAGTATTTATTGAGCGCTTACTATGTGCAGAGCACTGTACTAAGTGCTTGGAATGTACAAGTCGTCAACAGATAGAGACAGTCCCTGCCCTTTGAGCTCCTTCAGGGTTATTTGAAAGAAGCCATTTGGGGTAATTTGAAAGGTGTCTCCTTCCCAGTTTTACCAGCTGCTGGAAGTGTGGTATTATGCTGACTTATTGCATAATAGACTAGAAATAGCTTTGCTCCTGAGGGCTACCTATCATGGGTTCTTTGTGCTATCATTTTAATAAATCTGATCCATCACCCTTAATCCTCAAGGCTGTGAATCCATTTCCAACCCTCTGATCCATAAACTCATGAATTACCCAGTGGCTGATTCCTCCCAGTGACAGGTGCAAAGAGGTTAAATGACTTTCCCATGGTCACAGGCATTCCTGTGTCAGAGCTGAGAATTGAAACCAGGTCCCCTCGAGCTATTCCATTACACCACCCTTCCTCCCTGCTCTAACCACCAGTGCAGATGAAGATAATGATTCTAGAACCACAGTTCATTTAATATTACTCCACACCCTACCCTGGGAATTATGACATCTTTGCATCTGTCAATCTGTCACAGTGGCAGACCCCGGAGACCAAGTAGATTTTTGGGGGGGGGAAGAGGTTGGCCAATTTGCACCAGGTGAGTGTTCAATAAATGCTGTTACTGCTGCTACGATTATTTCTACTGAAACTATTTCATGATGACGTGGATAGACAGGTCAGAGTTGAGGGGCCCCAACCCTAAAGTGTCAGAAATACTTCAGAGTCCTGGTCCTGTTCAATTTATCCCAAATGTCATGCTGGGGATACAATAGCAACCAGGATACAGGTTTTTCTTAGGTATACTTGAGCATTATACAGAGTTGGGTCTTAGAAGCACACAACCAAAGAGACATGCAAAATGAATGTAAAATGCTGCGCCAAATCTGACAAGCTTTATCAACTGACAGTGAGTATAAGGAAAACCAAGGTGGGTGCACCAGAAATAATATGGGATTAATACTATACACAAGTGAAAATATATAATGGTAATAAAAGGCAAACAACTATCATAGAATTGTAGGACCTCTGCAGCCTAATTCCCAAGATAGAGTGAAAATCAGTGAAATGGAAAATCAAGTCAAAAAGCTGAGCATGACATTGAAAGCCTGTTTAAATTGACTATGGTGTATCAAGGTATCAGGCTCCATACCAAACTAAATGTCCACAAAGACGTTAATACTGTTCACACTTCCCTACTAGGGCTGTGAAATCTCAATTGCCCACAGACTCCAAACGATATCATCAGCATCACTTATGTACTAAACTGAACATCACATACAAGACAAGATAGCAAATGAAAAGGTCCTAGAATTGTCAGTCTCCTAGCATTGAAACTATGCTCACCACAACACAAGGTTACTGGATCAGATATGTGAAAAAAACCAGACAGTCCATCATATTTATTGAGTGCTTGCTGTGTGCAAGAGCACTATACTAACTGCTTTGGAGAATACAATATAAAAGACACATTCCCTGCCCAATATCACGATACTTTAAGTGGCTCCTGTATGGTTAGTTGAAAATGGAAAATCAAAAGCAGGGGGACAGAAGAAACATTTTCAGAATACATTAAAACAAAACCCCAGAGAATGCTGCTTTTCCTCTTAAAGCTACAATCACGTGCCATAGACCAGGATGGCACACCCCGAAAAAGAGAGGTGCAGATTTTTTGAGCAGAAGTTTCACAAGGATCATGAGGCAAGGAGACAAAAGTGAAAAAGTCACCAGGAGGTCAGCATAAAATATCAGCAAAACAAGAGATGACCTTTGTATGTGCACATTTCAGTCAGGACTGTAGGGCTGGCACTGGCCTTTTCAGGCACACATTATCTACTTAGATGAACTTCACTTTCAATGGTATCTTCTTCAAATACATAGAGAGTAATGTATTTTTTACCTGGACACATTTTCTGCTATCTTGACTCTCACAAGGGCTCTCTGGTATCTAGCCATAAGTAACGAAGGCAGAAATAGTAGGAAGCTCCAGATTGGATTGGAAAACTACAAACAAAAAGAAAAACCACTCCATTCATATTCAGTGAAGTTTGCTTACTATTCACCAGGACGCTCCTTGCTTCCTTTTCCTGTGGTACAAAAGAATGAGACAGGAAAAGAAGGTAAGGAAGAAAAAACAAGTAGTAAAAAACAGGAAGAAGAGAGAGGAAAATGAAAAAAGAGAGGATAAAGTATGAAACTCATACCTCTTCCCTTTGATCTTCTCTACTATTCCTTCCCAAGCTCTTATAAATGAAGCCAAAGTCTACCATCCACAATCTCTCCAGCTCTTAGAGTCATAATATTCCCCTCTTTGCCTGGACTATTTGGGCCTATATTCTTCCCTGCCTCTGTTTCAGCTACAACCCTAACATGATGCCGAGTGGATTGGTCCCTTCTCTCTCACTTAGGCTATATTTAACACATTTACTTCATAGAGCAAATTTCTATCAGAACATTTAAGTGAAATATGTGATCCCAGATTGACTTTACTTCTAGCATAATTATACTTGCTTTACAGATAGAGATAGAGGGAGATTAATTATTTGTGATAAGCTTCCACAGTCAAAATGGAAGTAGAACTTTGATTTACCTCTTGCACATCTGGTGGCAGGTTAACTCTCATCCCTTAAGAGTCATTGTTATGAAGCATGAAAATGTTAACATTCAGGATGGTTCTGCTATACTGACTAGATAGGGTGTAAAGAGAAATATGTCTTTCCTTATTGACACTTTGTGATGGCCAGTTCAATTAGCCCCCCACATTTAGGAGAGGGAGGAGGAAGCCAGGAGAGTCAGTCTGTGGTGCCCCTCCCTAAAGACTTAGCTGAACAAATCAGAGAGAAGGATTTAAGACAAAGTGGAGGGGTCAGAGAGTAAGAGAGGAAACTCTGTCCATCTTGAGGAAAGGAGAGGCAAATTGCGTGCATGGGAAAGCAGGACATGGGGAGAGTTCGTGAAGAGACATAAGGGGATTCAAGGGAATCCTGGAGGTTCAGAGCCTAGCAGTTAGGACTCTGGAGGGACAAAGGTCCTGCCCCTGAGAGGGAGAAGAACAGATCCCTGGGGAAGTGCAGAGGGTCCTACAGAGGGAAATAGTAGAAGAAGCAGCGTGGCTTAGTGGAAAGAGCCTGGGTTTAGGAGTCAGAGGTCGTGGGTTCTAATCCTGACTCTACCACTTGTCGGCTGTGTGACTTTGGGCAAGTTAACACTGTTATGGATATTGCAAATGCATAGCCACTCATCTCCAATGAGAGTCAAGTGAAAATTGCTATGTGATCCTATCAGGAAATAATTAAGAGCCTAGAAGAGTCTAACTCATTGGGCTTTTTCACAGACAAAAATAATATCTCTTTAGAAACACTGAAAAACCACATTTTTTTCTTAATAGATTAGTTTAACAAAACCTGCTCTTAGAATTTCGTTGCAATTAGCAGAGATGAACTTAAAAGCATTAGGTTGAGGTAAGGCAGGCTGAGTTTACTGCCGTATGTTTACACTGTCCTAAATTCTTGGATTGTAACTATGATATCAAAAAAGACTCACAGTGACCATACGGTAACTTTGGATACTAAGATGAAGCCAATAGAGTCAGAGTTAGGAGTGGTAGAATTTCAGCAAATGGAAGTGTGTTCCATGAGAAGAACCAGAATGATAATGAATTTCAGGGTTGTTGTTCCTCTTTAATGCAGTTTTTCTTGTATGCAAAGCATATTTCAAAATTTCAACACACAATAGACCATATAACGTACAATAATATGTTAACACTTGTGCTTTCAGAGTTTAGGTCATCTTTTCTCAGATTGATATCAACTATTCTTTCCACCTCTATCTCCAGGTCCTTATATCGAAGATTTGGGTTCTCTCTAGTCAAACAAAGAGTTCATCTCCCTCTCCAGTTGTTTGTTATGATTTAACATAGTGGGAAAGTAAGTCTGGCCAAATATATCTTCCATGAAGCCCTGTGAATCAAGGGCACCATAAAAATCATTGCTTTTTTTATTTTCCCAAGAACAAGAGAATACTATTAATGAAGACAACAATCAATTGTAATACCAAAAACTAATAATAAGATGACAGAATTAGGAAACTTCCTTCCAAAAACTTATTTCTTTCTGGATAATGTGACACGTGGAAAAAGTAATTGTAAGTGTGTGGTGTTAGACCCAGGGTAAGTAATTAAGTTATCCTTAATACTGGCTACGTAGAGAAAACAGCCTCTATCTGAGTTGTAGGAAAATAGGGAATAAGGAAAAGAATGAAACAACAATACTGCCAGAGCAAAATGATGCAAGACAAGTAATTAAATTAGACTTACTTCATTTTTTAAAAATGTGTTTGGTCTGATTAGGGAAATACAAACACATATTATCCAGAAGAATTTGTCTTATCAGCTGGTTCTGATTTAGAACACACTATAATTGAGTGCTTTCTAAACATGAGAACCATAAGAGTAGGGAATTGAATTGAGCTGATGTGTAATGATGCTTGCTTGAGAGCCACTTAGTATACGTTCTAAAAATTATTACTAAAATGCTAATGATGATCCAACTGTAACACATGCTGTGTTTTAAGCTGGAGATGGAATAATAAAAGATAATGTATTGTTCTCATTCTTTGACTCCTATCCTTTACTCTGATTCATCAAGGATTGGTGAACCCCAGTTTAAGCATTATTGAGCCCATCATTGGGCAGGGATTGTCTCTATCTGTTGCCAAATTATGCATTCCAAGCCCTTAGTACAGTGCTCTGCATATACTAAGCACTCAATAAATACTATTGAATGAATGAATGAATTTTATGTAGGATCCAACATGATATTATGAAAATCTTCTGAATGATGTTTATGAAAAGCAAAATAAATTTAGTGCTTTTTGATCTATTCTAAAGATCAGTAGATATTCATCGTGTGTTTGAAAAGCAAAATATTGGTTTTGTCCATTAATAGAATGATAGTACTTTCACATTAAAATTTACAATCAGCAGATAATAGGAATGATATCCAGTAGCTAAAATTGACTTTAATATGATTTTAAATTGTTTTCTCTCAAGGGGATATTCTCATTCATTTCTTTCTTATAGCTACAAATTACTTCAAATTGAAACATCGTGAACTTTTATGTACTTTTCATTTGCCCATCCCAGTTAAATATTATTTACTCTTTTAATTTATGATGTTTATGAGCTCTCTGTAAATTGTCTGAGAACTTAGTGGGCTTTGCTATCCAAGGGAAACATTTTTAAAAGGAAGAAGTAATACTCTTGGTCAGCTTTAGAGAAAAAATCATCACCTAGATTGAAAATAACTTTAGAGTGCAAATGACGTTCACCAGATTGATTAACCAATACATCAATATGTGGTATTTATTCAACCAATACTTACTGTGTGCCAAGCACTGTACTAGGTTTTGGTAGGGTACAATACAGTAAAATTGATAGGCACATTCCCTGCCCACAAGGAGCTTACCGTATGGACTGGTGGGAAGGGGATATGTCTAGAGAAGCAGCATGGCTTAGTGGGAAGAGTACGGGCTTGGGAGACAGAGGATGTGGGTTCTAATTCTAGAGAAGCAGCATGGCTTAGTGGGAAGAGTACGGGCTTGGGAGACAGAGGATGTGGGTTCTAATCCTGGCTCTACCACATAATTACATGTCTGCTGTGTGACCATGGGCAAGCCACTTAACTACTGTGCCTCACTTGCCTCATCTGTAAAGTGAGGATTAAGACTGTAAGACCCACGAGGGACAGCCTGATTACCTCATGTCTACTTTAGTGTTTAGAACAGTGCTTGGCACATAGTAAGCACTTAAATATCATAATTATTATTATTATTATGTCTACCAACTTTGTTTTATTTGACTCCCCCAAGCATTTAGTATAGTGTTCTGATCACAGTAACTGCTCAATAAATACCACAGACTATAAGAAAACTAGATTCACATTTCAGTATCAAAAAATCATTTAGCAAGGAAACAAACATCATTCAATAATGTAGGTTGGGTGTTGAGAGGTCCCTGCTATTCCTCTATTCTTGGGAAATATCAAGTGAGTATTATAATTTTATTTTTTTCAACTATGTTTCATCACTCAATATTAACCTCTGATATTTACTGAGCTCTTAATGTATGCAGAGATAGAGTACCAAGAGCTTGAGGGAGTATACTATGTGCAGAGCACTGTTCTAAGCACTGGGGGAGATACAGGGTAATCAGGTTGTTCCATGTGAGGCTCACAGTTAATCCCCATTTTACAGATGAGGTAACTGAGGCACAGAGAAGTGAAGTGACTTGCCCACAGTCACACAGCTGAGAAGTGGCAGAGCCGGGAGTCGAACTCATGACCTCTGACTCCAAAGCCCAGGCTCTTTTCCACTGAGCCACGAGCTAGGCCAAAACATACTGAAAATACATGGGAGTATGAGGAAAAGACAAATGGGGGAAAGAAAGGGACTTTCGTGAAAGGGATATCCTACACAAATCCAAGACCACATCTTATATGTATTGGCTACTTTCATTATTCACTGTCTTTTGTTAAAAGGGAAATAAGTGAATGATTCCCTACTTCACAGTGTACATTATCACTAACCATTGTGTGGCCTAGCGGAAACAGCACGGGCTTGGGAGTCAGAGGTCATAGTTCTAATCCTGCCTCCACCACTTGTCAGCTGTGTGACTTTGGGCAAGTCACTTAATTCTCTGTGCCTCAGTTGCCTCATCTGCAAAATGGGGATTAAGACTGTGAGCCCCTCATGGGACAACCTATTTACCTTGTATATACCCCAGCTCTTAGAACAGTGCTTGACACATAATAAGGGCTTAATACCAGTATTATTATTATTAGATTTTTTCAATCACGCTTCCAACTGTAGGAACTCAATTTGCATCTCTCCTAGAAGATTTAGATGAGGAAAATATAGCATTAGAAAAAAAACACAGACATTTAAAAGTTTCAGGATTTGTGTTTTCCTTAAATGTATGACTTTAATTTTGCTTTCAATTTAAAAGGTACTTCATGAAATCATGTCTATTAATTCTATTGAATTACCCCAAAGGCTTAGTATGGTGCTCAGCACACAGTAGACATTCATTAAATCCTAGAATTGATTGATGGACTGACCCCTGAATTCACTCTCAGTTCTCATTTTCATTTCTAGGTGAGAATTTTGTTCCTTAATAATAATTTATGCTATCAAAACCAAACAGTATTCAGGACATTTGATACTTTTAAATTTGAATAAAAATGAAATGGAGCCTGATTTCTACTTCGATAATTACAGATGAATCAAGAGCATCAATTCTATTATTCTTCATCAAAAACAGATTTAAGGTATAATGATAAGCAGAAGATAGGATGTTCTGGAGAGAATATATCCAATGAGTCTCTATGACTCTAAACAACTTGACAGCATTTGTAATAATAATAAATAAACCACATGGTGAAAATGAAGGGTTATTACTGCAATTCAAGTTTCACAGTCCTTATTACAGGCACAAGTATTTCATGATGAGAGGAACATCTAATGTTTTTCACGACCACAAATAGAAATATTTGAAATGTTTTTAACAGTTTTCAGTTTTTCCTGGGACATTTTTCACCTTCATCATTACTGGAAGTGGTACTGAAACTATGGATGGAACAGTTCCTTCCTATAAAAGAGGTCTTGACTACAATTATTTTGACTACTTTGGTTTCTATTGCTAAATCTAATTTTTAGTATTTTAATCTTCAGTTGTAAAAGTTGAAAATGCATTTAAAAAATATTACTTTTCCTCCATATCACTGATAATCCTCTTTCAACTCCATCACACTATCTGGATATCACCTCCATTTGCCTCTCATTTTTGTCAGATTCCTTGAACAGGTAATTTAAACCCATTACCTCAACCTCCTCTCTTTCCAATTTCTCCCTTGATCCCTTACACACCTGCTTCTGTCCCCTTCTCTCCACTGAGACTGTTGTCTCCAAGGTTACCAATGACCTTCTCCTTGCCAAATTTAATGAACTCTACCCCATATAATCCTTCTTGACATCTTGGCATCCTTTGATATTGTACACCACCCCATTTCTCCTGTAAATGCCCAATTTCTCCTGTAAATGCTGTCTAAGCTTGGTTTCTTTGATACAGTCCTCTCCTGACTCTCCTCCTACTTCTCTGGCCTTTCTTATTTTTATGTCTTTTGCCAGCTCTTCCTCTAATCGACTGATTGATTCCTTTTTGTCTTTTTTTGCCAGCAATTCTTCTGCTTCCAAATCTCTAAAGGTGGGTGTCCTTCGAGACTAAATTCTGGCTCCCCTGATAACTCAATCTATATCCACTCCCTTGGCACTCATCTGCTCTCATGGCTTCAACTGTCACTTTTAGGCATAGGAAAAGCAATGTGAGAAGCATGATGATGTAGTGGATAGAGCATGGGTTTGGGAGGTAGACCTAGATTCAAAACCTGGCTCATTACTTGTCCGCTGGGTGACCTTGTGCAAGTCACTTAACTTCTTTGAACCTCAGTTACCATATCTATAAATTTAGGATTAAGACTGGGAGCCTCATGTGAGATAGGGACTACGTCCAACCTGATTAGCTTGTATATACCCCAGTGCTCCATAAAGTGCCCGCTACATATTAAGCACTTTGTAAATATCATTAAACAAAAAAGAGGGATGCTTCTAAATCCACCTTACTATCCACAACATTTATCCTTCCTCTTTGTTTTACAACTCCTCTCACCTCTAGGACATTTTTACAAGGATATCCTGCTGGTCCCACAAGATCAATGTGTTCTAAACTGAAATCCTCACCTTTCCCCCTAAATCTTCTTCTACACTTAGCTTTGCTATTACAGTTGGCAACCCCATCATCTTCTCCAAAATGTCATTCCTCTGCACAGGTTTTTCTTTCTGAACTTTCAGGACCAAGGCTCATCTCTTAACAGGACATTCCATCACCATCAAGTGCTTTGTTTAATAGCAACAGATGATCAGCACATACAGTAGGTAAGTTCCAATCTTCCTACTTATAATAGATAATGGAAAAGTAATTGTTTCATTCCCAAAGGCTCCTTAGTCCACCTAATGAATCTTGAAATATTTCTTTGTATCGTTAGCTATCACTTTATCAAAACATAGGAAGAGCATGTTTATTGGAATACTAGTAGTAATAATAGTAGGAGAAGCATTTTTTCATGCACCCACTTGATGCTGTACACTGTACTAGGTACTTGGGAAGTACAGAATAAAGAAATGACACATTATTTCAAGGAGCTTATGCACTAAGGTCAAGATGAACATAGACATATAGCAAGTAGAGTGGTCAGAATAAATAATTGTGTACTGTGGGTGTATATATATATATATGTGTGTATATACATAATTATGTATATGGTGTATATGGTGTATACATTGTGGGTATATATAGTACATTGTGGGTATATATGTACTGTGTATATATTATGTAGAGAGATTACTATTGAATATATGTATATGTATGTATGTGTGTGATGTGTGTGTATATCTATCTATTTATGCATATATACATAAATAATAATAGTAATGGTATTTGTTAGCACTTACTATGGCAGATACTGTATTAAGTCCTGGGGTGGAGAAAAGCAAATTGGGTTGGACACAGTTTATATTCATTCATTCATTCAATAGTATTTATTGAGCACCTACTAGAGAAGCAGCAGAGAAGCAGCATGACTCAGTAGAAAGAGCACGGGAGTCAGAGATCGTGGTCAATTCCCGGCTGCGCCACTTGTCAGCTGTGTGACTTTGGGCAAGTCACTTAACTTTTCTGTGCCTCAGTTACCCCATCTGTAAAATGGGCATTAAGACTGTGAACCCCACTTGGGACAACCTGATCATTTTGTATCCTCCCTAATGCTTAGAACAGTGTTTTGCACATAGTAAGCACTTAACAAATGCCATAATTATTAATTATTATTACTACATGCAGGGCACTGTACTAAGCACTTAGAATGTATAATTCGGCAACAGATAGAGACAATCCCTGCCCAATGACAGGCTCACAGTCTAATCGGGGGAGACAGACGGCCAAGTAAAACAGAACAAAACAAAAACAAGATTACATTATCACGATAAACAGAATCAATGGGATGTACACCTCATTAACAAAATAAATAGGATAATAAAAATATATGCTAATGAGCACAGTGCTGAGGGGAAGAGGGAGGAGGAGGAGCAGAGGGAAAGGGTGCTTAACTGAGGAGAGGTGAAGGGGGAAGGGAGGGGAGCAGAGGGCAGAGGGGGAGAAGGCTCAGGGTCTCAATCTCCCTTTAACAGATGAGGTAACCGAGGCACAAAGTAGTGAAGTAACTTTCCCAAGGCCACACAGCAGACAAGTGGCAGAGCTGGGATTAGAACGCATGACCTTCCGACTACCAAGCCCATGCTTTATCCACTACTCCATGCTGCTTCTATATATACCGAGGAGGGAATAAATAAGTTCATAAATGCTACAGTTGATTGAAGGAAAAATACAGCTCAGAGTTCTGGGTGATGTCCTCATTGAATTAATCTGATTCTTCAGACAGAAACTGTTTACTAAGAAATTACTGCCTTTCTTAAGTTAACTAAGGGTTGATTTTGACAGTACTAGAGAAGAGGGCTAAGGCTCAGGGGTGAGTGGCAGATGGGACTCCCTCCTCTTCAGAGCCACCTCCTCAGATACCATTCATTTAACCCCAATTTTTGTGGGAACAGTGTCTATCCATAATTTTTCTGGGAATAGGAACCACCCATTTACCCCCATATTTTCCTAGAACTGGAAGGCTGGGTTCTGATTGCCCATCTTACCCTATTTCTCCCTTCTACACTGCTACCAGCAAGGAAGGGAGCTTCACAATTTTTACATAGGTTTTCTGGAAAGCAGGAGAAAAACTGCCAGCTTCAGTCTTTGGGAAGATATTGCAGGGTATTTTGCTTTCCTTGTTCCACTTTCTTGCAGTTTATTATTGGACTTCAAAAGTTGTGAATGAACTCTTCCAAGCTTTTAAGGGAGAAAAATACCTTTCTCCCTCCCACCTGAAATCCAGATATCACATTTAGAGTGTTCTTCCCATTCCACCCCTGCTCCCTGCCTTCTGCAGTTTCCCTTTTTCCAGCATTTTAGTTTTGCTAAACAAAGATCCTGGGACTGGAAGCAGCCTGGTTTAGTGGATGGAGCTTGGGTCTAGGAGTCAGAAGGACCTTTGTTCATACATTAATTCATACAATCTTATTTATTGAGTACTTTATTGAGCAGAGCATTGAACTAAGTGCTTGGAAAGTACAATTCAGCAAGAGAGAGAGACAATCCTTGCCCACAACAGGCTAGGTTCTAATACCGGCTCTGACACTTGTCTGCTGTGTGACCTTGGGCAAGTCACATAACAGTTCTGTGCCTCAGTTCCCTTATCTGCAAAATGTAGATTCAGTGTCTGTTCTCCCTCCTTAAACTTTGAGATGCAAGTGGGACTTAATTATCTTGTATCTACGCCAGAGCTTGGTACAGTGCTTGGAACAGAATAAGCACTTGGCAAATGCAACAAGTATACCACAATTATTCTAAAGATTTCTCAGAAGACTTTCATTTGTCATGAAAGCCTCAAACCTATCATGTATCTTGGGAGATTTATCATGGGAGAAGAAGGCTTGAGTTCTAAATTCAGTTCTGAAAATAATATATATGCTGGGAATATACCACTAATGTTCAAGATTTCTCATTGAAGAATGATCTAGGGTGTTTTGGAAGGCGGGCAGACACAAGCCTGGAAAATGAACTGGCTCTCAAGGACAACAAGGCCACAGTGACTATGGGGCAACCATATTCTGGATTGTAAAGCCTTCACTCAGCATCAGTTATACTCATATTGTCCATAAAGGGGTCTCTCAAATAGAAAGTATTCACTGGCACCCAGCAATAGCTCTTTCCCCAGACTATCTACTCACTCATTATATTTTGTGCCCCAGGAGAAGCATAACAGTAAGACATAAAGGAACATGAGTGTCACTGCATTCCTCAATGATGTTATAATCAAAATAATGATAATAATGATGGTATTTGTTAAGTGCTTACTATGTGCAAAGCACTGTTCTAAGTGCTGGGGGGATACAAAGTGATCAGGTTATTCCCCATGGGGCTCACAGTCTTAATCCCCATTTTACTGATGAGGAGAGGCACATTCATTCATTCATTTATTCATTCAATAGTATTGATTGAGGGCTTACTATGTGCAGAGCACTGTGCTAAGCACTTAGAATGTAAAAATTGGCAACAGATAGAGACAGCCCCTTCCCACTGACAGGCTTACAGTCTAATCAGGGGAGACAGACAGACAAAAACAATAGCAATAAATAGAATCAAGGGGATGTACATCTCATTAACAAAATAAATAGGGTAATAAAAAATATATACAATTGAGTGGACGAGCACATTGCTGAGAGGAGGGGAAGGGAGGGGGGAGGAACAGAGGGAAGGGGGGGAAAAAGGGGCTTAGCTGAGGGGAGGTGAAGGGGGGGTACAATTGATGCTTAGAATTCCTTAACTCCCATTCTCTCCTGGACCCCTTCCAATCTGGCTTCCGTCCCCTCCACTCTACCGAGACTGCTCTCTCTAAGGTCACCCATGACCTCCTTCTTGCCAAATCCAATGGCTCCTACTCCATTCTAATCCTCTTTGACCTCTCTGCTGCCTTTGACACTGTCGACCATCCCCTCCTCCTCCATATCTTATCTCACCTTGGCTTCACAGACTCCGTCCTCTCCTGGTTCTCCTCATCTCTCTGGCCGGTCATTCTCGGTCTCCTTCGCTGGCACCTCCTCCCCCTCCCATCCTTTAACTGTTGGAGTTCCTCAAGGGTCAGTTCTTGGCCCTCTTCTGTTCTCTATTTACACTCACTCCCTCGGTGAACTCATTCACTTTCACGGCTTTGACTACCATCTCTACGCAGATGGCACGCAGATCTACATCTCCGCCCCTGTCCTCTCCCACTCCCTTCAGGCTCGCATCTCCTCCTGCCTCCGGGACGTCTCCACCTGGATGTCGGCCCGCCAACTAAAACTCAACATGAGCAAGACTGAGCTCCTCATCTTCCCTCCCAAACCCGGTCCTCTCCCAGACTTCTCTATCACCGTGGATGGCACGACCATCCTTCCCGTCTCTCAGGCCCGCAATCTCGGTGTCATCCTTGACTTGTCTCTCTCATTCACCCCACACATCCTATCCGTTAACAAGACCTGCCGGTTTCACCTTTACAATATCACCAAGATCCGCCCTTTCCTCTCCACCCAAACGGCTACCTTACTGCTATGGGCTCTCGTTATATCCCGGCTAGACTACTGTGTCAGCCTTCTCTCTGATCTCCCTTCCTCCTCTCTCGCCCCACTCCAGTCTATTCTTCACTCCGCTGCCCGGCTCATCTTCCCGCAGAAACGATCTGGGCATGTCACTCCCCTTCTTAAACAACTCCAGTGGTTGTCTATCAACCTCCGGTCCAAACAGAAACTCCTCACTCTAGGCTTCAAGGCTCTCCATCACCTTGCCCCTTCCTACCTCTCCTCCCTTCTCTCTTTCTACCGCCCACCCCGCACGCTCCGCTCCTCTGTCACCCACCTCCTCACCGTCCCTCGGTCTCGCCTATCCCTCCGTCAACCCCTGGGCCACGTCCTCCTGCGGTCCTGGAATGCCCTCCCTCCTCACTTCCGCCAAACTGATTCCCTTCCCCTCTTCAAAACCCTACTTAAAACTCACCTCCTCCAAGAGGCGTTGCCAGACTGAGCTCCTCTTCTCCCTCTACTCCCTCTACCACCCCCCCTTCACCTCTCTGCAGCTTAACCCTCTTTTCCCCCCATTTCCCTCTGCTCCTCCACCTCTCCCTTCCCATCCCCACAGCACTGTACTCGTCTGCTCAACCGTATATATTTCCATTACCCTATTTATTTTGTTAATGAAATGTACATCGCCTTGATTCTATTTAGTTGCCATTGTTTTTATGAGATGTTCTTCCCCTTGACTCTATTTATTGCCATTGTTCTTGTCTGCCTGTCTCCCCCGATTAGACTGTAAGCCCGTCAAACGGCAGGGACTGTCTCTATCTGTTGCCGACTTGTTCATTTCAAGCGCTTAGTACAGTGCTCTGCACATAGTAAGCGCTCAATAAATACTATTGAATGAATGAATGAATCTATCTCACCATTTACCTCTAATTCACATCTTGCCTCTATACTTGAACACCCTTCCTCTTCATATTTGACAGACAATTACTCTCCCCAGTGACAGACAGTTATTATTCCCCTATTCAAAGCCTTTATTGAAGGTACACCTCCCCCCAACTAAGACCTTATTTTCTGTTTTAATAATAATAATAATAATGATAATAATGGTATTTGTTAAGTACTTACTATGTGCCAAGCACTGTTTTAAGCACTGGGGTAGAAACAAGGTAATCAGGTTGTCCCACATGTGGCTCACGGTCTTAATCCCCATTTTCCAGATGAGATAACTGAGGCACAGAGAAGTTAATTTGCTTGCCCAAGGTCTTACAGCTAACAAGTGGAGGAACTGGGATTTGAACTCAGGTCCTCTGACTCCCAAGCCCAGGATCTTTCCACTAAGCCCTGCTGCTTCTCAAGTCCACTCTTTCTCCCCTCTCTTCTACATTGTCCTGATTTTCTCCTATTCACCCATCCCTCAGCCCTGCAGCACTAATACACACATCCTAATTTATTTATTCAGACTGTCTCCCCCATTAGACTGTGAGCTCGTTGTAGGCAGGAAATGTGTCTACCAACTCTGTTGCATAGTACTCTCTGAAGTGCTTAGAACCATGCTCTGCAAGTAGTAGGTGCTCAATAAATACAATTGATTGATTGATAAGAGATTTTAAAGTTTATGGTAAGGAGTTCTTATTTGATGAGGAGGTAGATGGAAGTTCTTGAATAATAATAATGATAAGGATGGCATTTGTTGAGTGCTTACTATGTGCAAAGCTTGAAAAGTGGGAGACATGGGCTAATCTTTCTTTAGAAATAAAGATCCAGGCAGCAAAGTGAAGTAAGGTCTGAAGTGGAGAGAAACAGGAGGCAGGGAGGTCAGCGAGGTGACTGATGTGGTAGTCAAGGCAGGATATATCCAGGTCAAGGCAGGATATATCCATCAGTTATATTCTTTGAAAGCTTACTGTGTAAAGAGCACTGAAACACAAACCTGGGAGAGACCAATACAAAAAGTTTGGTAGACATGTTCCCTGTCTACATTGACCTTACAGTTTAGAGGAGAGTCTTGTGGTATTTGTTAACCACCGTCTATGTGCCAAAAACTGCTCTAATTACTGTGGTATATACACATAGAGAAGTTAAATGACTTGCCCAAAGTCACACAACAGACAAGTGATTGAGCTGGCATTAGAATTCAGGTCTTCTGAATCCCAAACTTGTGCTCTTTCCACTAATAATATTAACTGTGGTATTTGTTAAGCATTTACTATATGACAAGCTCTGTTCTAAGCACTAGGATAAATACAAGATAATTGGGTTGAATACAGTCCCTGTTCCACAGAGGGCTCACAGTTTTAATATCCATTTTACAGATGAAGGCACTGAGAGCCAGAGAAATGAAATGACTTTCCCAAAGTCACACAGTGGGGCACGGATTAGAACCCACGTCTTCTAACTGCCAGGCCCAAGTTCTTTCCACTAGGTGATGCTGATTCCCTAAAAGATGAGAGAACTTCCATGAAGTGCTTAGTGCTTAGTTTACACAAAGTAAACACTCAATAAATACCACTGATGATGAAATACCTTTAATGATGCAACAACCCTGACCCTTTGGTTCTTCTGATGCTACTGCCTTTCCTCTGACTGCTTTCTTCTTCATCATCATCATCATCATTGTCATTATCATCATCAGTATTTATTTAGTGCTTACTATACAGATCCCTGAACTGGATACTTGGAGAGTACTAAAGAAGTAGAAGAATTACTTCCTGCCCTGTAGGAGTTCACAATCTAATGGAGTGTATTGGCTAGACTGGCTGGGAGCACATTCTTAAATTAATCGGGTATTTTATTTTGCAAATCACATTAGCTCTATGGATTCAGCTTTTTCCAAACCTGCATTTCTACCTCTAGCTTTGAGGTAGAGCATTTTGTAAAAAGGCAAGAAAAGTAAGGCATCTTTGAACAAATCACTGGATTCTTTAGTGTGGACTAAAGAAACTTTAACAATTCAAAAAGACAAAAATGTATTTTAAAGGAAAAAGCCAATATGAGAAAAGTTAATAATATTTTCTCAGGTTTTTTTCTTCCTGTCCATGGGTAAAGTGAGATGAAAGGAGTTGTCATTCTAAGCTTTATTCTTTCAAAGATTTATATTCACCACTTAAAGAGAGTATGCCATAGTCAGATCCATCACAAAATCTGGACCATTTTGAACAGCAGGTAGACAAGCCTCTCAAGAAAAGAAAATATATAGTATTGCAGCATGGATCCAATAAATTGAAGTTTGGGGAAAAATATACCTATAAAGAGATTCAAAAACTCCTTCAGGTTTTTCTCTACCACTCTTCTTTTGACACCTAAACTGATGTTCTGTATCTCAAATATTTAATAAATACCAAAAAAAAATTTGTGATTATCTTATAATGTGAAAGATAGTTAAGGAAGCAGAATGCTCCTTCATTTAAATCCAGTATCCCAATACAAATAATTTTGTTTGCAGTCTGAGGGTCAATGGCCAACTCTCACAATGGAGGGGGAGCATTTTTTTGACCCTTATCTTCGTTTATTATATAATAATATATAATATCTATTTTTCAAACCGAATGAAAAACTCAGCAATTGGTGTCTGTCCTCTCCTAGTCTGTAAACTCTGTGATTATAGATATTATTCATTCATTCAATCATATTTATTGAGCACTTACTGTGTGCAGAACACTGTACTAAGCACTTGGAAAGTGTAATTCAGCAACAGAGACAATCCCTGCCCACAGTGGACTCAGAGTGTAGAATAATAATAATAGTAATAATGAAGGTATTTATTAAATGCTTACTATGTTCTAAGCACTGTTCTTAGCGCTGGGGTAGATACAAGGTAATCAGATTGTCCCGTGTGGGGCTCACAGTCTTAATCCCCATTTTACAGATGAAATAACTGAGGCCCAGGGAAGTTAAGTTACTTACCCAAGGTCACATAGAAGACAAGTGGTGGAGTGGGGATTAGAACCCATAACCTCTGCCTCCCAAGCCTGTGCTCTTTCCATTAAGCCACACTGCTTTTCAAGACAGACATCAAAACAAGTAAAAAAGTAAACAGGCATCAGTATAAATACATAGAATTATAGATATATACATCAAAACAAGTAAACAGGCATTAATGTAAATAAATAGAATGATAGGTAAGTACATATATTCACAAATGCTGTGTGGCAGGGAGAGGAGAGTATAGCAAAGGGAGTGAGTTGAGGCGATGAGTGGGGAAGGAGATCTTAGGAAAAGGGAGGGCTTAGTCTGGGAAGGCCTCCTGGAGGAGGTGAGCCTTCAGTAGGGCTTTGCAGGGGGGAAGTGTGATTGGCAGATTTGATGAGGGAGGGGAGCCAGGCCAGGGGTAGACAGTGGGACAGGCGATAACAAGGCACAGTGAAAAGGTTAACACCAGAGGAGCGGAGTGTGCAGGCTGGAATGTAAAAAGAGAGAAGGGAGGTGAGATAGGAGGGGGCAAGGTGATGGAGAGCTTTGAAATAAAAAGTGAGGAGATTTTGCTTCATGTGAAGGTTGATAAGCAACCACTGGAGATTTTTGAGGAGGTGGGGGGACATGCCCAGAACGTTTCTGTAGAAAGATAATCCAGGCAGCAGAGTAAAGTATAGACTGAAGTGGGGAGAGACAGGAGGTTAAGAGATCAGAGTTTGCTCTCCCAACAGTTTAATATAGGATTTTAGTAAATCCTGTACTTAGCAAATCAATAGTATACTGATTGATTTAATAGTACCTTAAGTGCTGCCATAAAGTGCACTTTTCAGTATATAATAGAATGTTTTTAAGGAATTAAGGAACATTCATCCAACAAGAACCTCACTGGCTACAACATATAATAATGTTAGGAGAAATAGATGTTAATGTGTGTAGCATCTAAACTGCATGAGATTTTCTTAAGGCAGGGTTTTGAAAAATGTAACACTGATATTATAGGAAAATTGAGTATACAGTTGTCTTTTTAGTACAGACATATATGTCTTTTTTAGTACAGGTATATGTCTTTTTTAGTACAGTCCCTACCACATAGGAAGTGCTTAACAAAAACCATTTTTTTAAAAAAAAAAGAAGTGAGGAACCCTGTGTACAACAGCACTTCAGAAAAATAATTTAGGCAACAGAGTAAACTGTGGTCTGTATTAGGGAAACACTGGAGACTGGGAAATCAGAGGGGTGAGAGGAAGGGTGAGATCCCAGAAACGTGGAAGGAAAAAATGACTGGATTTGATGACATACCAAATATCAGGTGTTGAAAGAGAAAGAGGAGTCCAAGTTAATGTCAAGCTTTCATATTTGAGAGACAGAGAGGATGGCAAATGGTTGCCAACTCTGATCCATCAGTGGTATTTATTGAGTATTTACTCTGTGCAAAGTACTGGATTAAGTCCTTTCATTCAATCATTCATTCAATCACATACATTGAGCGCTTAATGTATGCAGAGCACTGCACAAAATGCTTCAAAGATTACAATACAACCCTAAACAGGCACATTCCCTGCTCACAATGAGCTTGGAAGAGAATAATACAACAGAGTTGGTAGACATGATCCTTGCCCACAGAAAGCTTACATTCTGATGGAAACCATAGGTGGAAGAAAAGATTTGTTTGGACATACTGACATTGAGATGATGGTGGAACATCCACATGGAAATATCCTGGAGGCAGAGAAAATGTGAGACTGAAGAGCAGAGATAAGGTCTAGCAAGAAATGTTTTCTATATAGTTTGATGAGGCAGGGCTATCATTCTTATATTACCTTAGAATAAAATAAGGCAGCTGGAGAGGTTGGACAGTAGAGGATATTATGAAACCAATCCATTTTATTTGACAACAATCCTCATATTTGGTGAATTCCTCAAAGATTGATTATTTTACATGTAACTTTACAAAGCAACTATTTCCATCCTCAAGTGTACTAAGGCTCAATTTTGGCAATTCTAAGGAAGAGGAGTTGGGCAATAGAGAGAATGTAGGATGCATCAAGGCACTGTCTTTGTTTTTCACTGTGATCCTCATGGAAGTAGAATAAATAATAATTCTGCTATCCCTCCCAGTTGTTGGCAGTTTATTACTTTCTCACCTCCTCTAGTCTGACCCCTCAAGGAAAAAAAAGCATGAGTTTTGTGGGCTGATTCACAAGAAAATACTGTTTTCTGCTTTCCTTCCAACCTGTTTGTAATTTATTGTTGGATATCAAAAAGTATTAATCAATCAATAAATTCATGGTATTTATTAGTACTTATTGAGTTCAGAGTTGTTATGTGTTTTTTTTAGTTGACTGTTAAAAAAAGCTGTTTGTATTTCCACCAAAAGGAAAATATTCCTTAAGTAGTAACCTCAGTTTTGACTCCTGTACACTTGATTAATAAGGATGAAAAAAAATGAAAATTTAAAAAATTGTTTTGCAAGGCTTTGGAAATGAACTACAGTTCAGCAGTACAAGACTTTGAAAGTACAATAAAATAAAGTAGTAGATATTTATGATCCCTGCCCACAAGCCTCTTATTGACATTCTGCCAAGCTCGTAAAGGGAGAAAAATATTTTTTTCCCTTCCACCCCAAATTCAAGCAGTGGCAATCAGCTAATCAGGAGACTTTGGAAACAGATCATCACAGAATGCCCAGTGTAGTGGATAGAGCACAGACCTGAGAGTCAGAAGGTTATGGGTTCACTCTGAGCTCCACCACTTATCTGCTGTGTGAGCTTGGGTAAGTCATTTCACTTCTCACCTTTGACTCAGCTGTCTCATTCATCCCACACATCCAATCTGTCACCAAGACCTGCCGGTCTCACCTTTATAATATTGCCAAGATCCGCCCATTCCTGTCCACCCAAATGGCTATCTTACTGGTACAGGCTCTCATAATATCCTGGCTGGATTATTGTGTCAGCCTTCTCTCTGATCTCCCTTCCTCCTGTCTCTCCCCACTCCAGTCTATTCTTCATTCCGCTGCCCGGCTCATCATCCTGCAGAAACGATCTGGGCATGTCACTCCCCTCCTTAAAAACCTCCAGTGGTTGCCTATCAACCTCCGCACAAAACAAAAACTCCTCACTCTAGGCTTCAAGGCTCTCCATCACCTTGGCCCCTCCTACCTCTCCTCCCTTCTCTTTTTCTACTGCCCACCCCATAGCCTCTGCTCCTCTTCCGCCCACCTCCTCACCGTCCCCTGTTCTCACCTATCCCGCCGTCGACCCCTGGCCCACGTCTTCCCACTGTCCTGCAATGCCCTCGCTCCTCACCTCTGCCAAACTAATTCTCTTCCCCTCTTCAAAGCCCTACTGAGAGCTCACCTCATCCTAGAGACCTTCCCAGACTGAGCTTCCCCTTTTCCCTCTGCTCCCTCTGCTCCTTCTCTGCTCCCCCCTTCACCTTACCTCAGCTAAGCCCCCTCCCGCCCCCCATTTCCCTCTGCTCCTCCCCCTCTCCCTTCCCCTCCCCTCAGCACTGTGCTCATCCGCTCATTTGTATATATTTTTATTACCCTATTTATTTTGTTAATGAGATGTACATCCCCTTGATTCTATTTATTGCTATTGCTTTTGTCTGTCTGTCTCCCCCAATTAGACTGAAAACCTGTCAGTGGGCAGGGATTGTCTCTATCTGTTGCCAATTTGTACATTCCAAGCGCTTAGTACAGTGCTCTGCACTGTAAGCGCTCAATAAATGCTATTAAATGAATGAATGAATAAATGAATAATGAATGAATTCTCTGGGCCTCAGTTACTTCATCTGTAAAATGGAGATTGAGACCGTAAGCGCCATGTGGAACAGGAACTGTGTCCAACTCAGTTTGTTTGTATCTGCCCCTGCCCTTAGTACAGTGCTTTACACCAAGTACTTAACAATATCCATTATAATTTATTATTATTATCATTAGTCACTTAACTTCTCTGTGCCTCAGTTACCTCATCTGTAAAATGGGGAATAAAACTGTGAGCCCCACGTGGGACAAGCTGATCACCCTGTATCTACCCCAGCGCTTAGAACAGTGCTCTGTACGCTTAACAAATACCAACATTATTATTATTATTATTATTCACCTTCCTGGGTTCAGATGCTGTGGGTGCTGAAAATGTTCAGTACCGGAGTGGATGGTATCATTGGCACAAGGGATTCAACAGGTAAATTTTCCCATCTGTCACTTAATAATAAATACTCAAAAAGCAGAATTGCACCTTCAGATCCTGCCTAAGGAAACTAGTCAGAACATGGAGTGGGAGGGGAAGGATCAGAGGGATGCTTGAACCAAAGTCACCTGAAAAACCAGTGTTTCCTGGAAGCCTTTCAAATGTAAACAGGAAATCACACCCCTAGGATGTATCTGGAGAGAGTAGTCAAAAGGAGAAGAGTGAGAAGGAAAGTATTCAGCGGACAGATGGGGGTCAAAATCGAAAAGAGTCATTCTCAAGATATATATATGGCAGATAAATCAAAGGGAATGGGAGGAGAGAGTTGCTACAGAGACAGCAAAAAGTGAATAAGGTCTCCAAAGTCCTTTCCAACATTCCTTGATACCTGAACACAATTAATTTAGGTGAAGGGGCTATATTGGCTATATTGGTACTTACTTCTAGAAAGTGTAGGCCAGAGCAACATAACAAAGAGTGGTTATTCAACAGTTTTTGTGGACTAGCTTTCACAGTGGGAAAATCCTAAAACCATTTCCCTGTACTTTTGTGATATTCAGGAATTTCAACTACTCTGCTCTACTTTTATTGCACATTGCTTAACAAGGTCTTACTGCAATTCAAAATTCTTTCACCATCCCCTTTGGTAATATTCCTTTCCCTCCCTTCTTATTCTTTAATCATTGGAATTCCCACCCCTTTCCCCCCTTGCCGGACAATGGCTTAGAGCTTATGAAAAATAGAATTTTAAAAGATGGCTTTCCTTAAAATACAGCGGTAAATATACTGATGCATTTGGTGCTGAACTGCAGTTCATTTCCCTGGCCTTCCAAAGCACATTTTTAAATTTTCATTTCTTTTTCATTTATATTAATTAAGAGAACTGGCATCAAAACTGAGGCTATCCTTCAGGAGCGTTTTCCTTTTGATGGAAATACAAATGGCTTTTTTTTAATAGTTAACTAAAAATAAAACTAAAATATGGGAGCTTAGCTTTCTAAAATGGATTTAATTTTTTAAATGTTCCTGAAAGCTTTTCAGGGTTTAAATTGAGCTTCTGAATTTTATTTTGCATTAGAGAATATAATATTTGCCTTTGCAAGTTCATTTTTTAAAACTTTAAGGATTATTCATCAAAAGAATGCTCTAGGCAATGTATGTTCTATGAGCATTTGACATACATTTCATTAAAAGTAATACATTGAATCTATCAATCTATTAATATCCTGCACACCACAGGGTAGAGTAGCTGAGGCTATTATATAAAGAATTTTAATACAGGTAAGAGATTCTCTCTTAACTGTCCATGTAACCATAAATAGAATCTCAGTAAAACTAAATTTAAACACCCAAGTTCCACCATGGATAATATAGTCACAAAATGCATCAGTGGCATGATACTCAAACCAGCAATTCATCACACTAATTATTTTAGGATTTCAGAAAGGCTGCATGTCTTTTTCCCACAGCTCCCCTGCTCCAGCACTAATCTCATCCATAAAAGCAGCAGAGCAGTGGGAAAGGAGATAAGGGAGTCTTTACAGAAACAGAGCTGCAGATTACATCCAACAGAACATAGGTTAAAAGTGATGTGTTTAAACCAGACAAAGGGCACAGCACAACGTATTATTTTGCAGGGATGCAGGGTAGTTTGGTGGGGATATCTCTGAGACATAAGAACCACAATTTGTGCAAACAGAAGGATTTAGACCTGCCAGTGGGATACTATTTATATACAACCTTGAAAATAATGGTTATAACCTTGGGGATTAGAGTATGATATTACCAAATAGAAAAAAATAATGTTGAATTCAACATCTGATGCTCAGCTTATAAATTAGCAATAAGAGTTGAAGACACCTCTCCATATTTGGGACATACGAAAGTCAAATGTAAAATGAGTTCCACTTTCACCCAGGCAACAGTGAGTTATCTTGTATGAAAGAACAGACAGTATATAACACAGTTTCCAAAGATCAGAGCCCCTTCTCCCAGTGAAACAGTACTGTTTTCCTAATGGTGTCTGGCAACAAGGAGATTAAATTCATTCATTCATTCAATCATATTTATTAAGCACTTACCGTGTGCATAGAACTGTACTAAGTGCTTGGAAAGTACAATTTGGCAACAGATAGACACAATCCCTACCCAACAATGGGCTCACAGTCTAGAAGGGGGAGACAGACAATACATAACAAGTAGACAGGCATCAATAGCATAGATAAATAGAATTATAGATATATACACATCATTAATAAAATAGAGTAATATGTACAAATATAAACAAGTGCTGTTGGGCAGGAAAGACGGTAGAGCAGAGGAAGGGAATAGGGGTGATGGGGAGGGGAGAAGGAGCAGAGGAAAAGGGGGGGCTAGTCTAGGAAGGCCTCTGGAGAAGGTGACCTCTCAGTAGGGCTTTGAAGAAGAGAAGAGAGTTAGTTTGGCAGATGTGAGGAGGGAGAGCATTCCAGGTCAGAGGTAGGATGTGGACCAGGAGTCAAGGGTGGGACAGGAGAGAATGAGGCACAGTGAGGAAGTGAGCAGCAGAGGAGTGGAGTGTATGGAGTAGGCTGTAGAAGGAGAGAAGGGAGGTGAGGTAGGAGGGGGCAAGGTGATGGAGAGCTTTGAAGCCAAGAGTGAGGATTTTTTGCTTCATGCAAAGGTTGATAGGCAACCACTTGAGATTTTTGAGGAGGGGAGTGAAACAAAGTTGCCATAGATGAGTGAAGTCCTACAGGGGAAAGTTAAGAGTGTGGAGAGAAATTTCTGGGAATTCTATATAACACATTGGCTAAGTACCTTTGAAAGAGTAGTATATTCACAGAGTGATAGAGGATACCAGAAAGAAAGTAGAGAACAAAAAAATAATAAATTCTGAAGCAAGGACAGAAGAAAGTAGAGGGCACTACAGACAATAGAGAGTGTAAGCATGGATTAGTGTTCAATAAACCATAATCAGAGAGCTTAGAGCAGAGACATCATGTCAGGTTGTAAGAGGGGCTTCAGAAAAGTAACAAGGGTAGAAAAGTCTGCAAGAGACCTTGGTAGTGGTGAGTATCCCTGCCTGTCACACAGGAGACTGGGGTTTGGTTCCCTGACAGGGAGGTGAAAATATTTTAGAGAAGCAGTGTGGCTTAGTGGAAAGAGCACTGGTTTGGAGGTCAGAGGTCAGCTTCTCCATTTATCAGCTGTGTAACATTGGGCAAATCACTTAACTTCTCTGTGCTTCAGTTACCTCATTTGGAAAATGGAGATTAAGACTGTGAGTCCCACCTGGGACAAGCTCATAACCTTGTATCTACCCCCATGCTTAGAAAAGTGTTTAGCGCATAGTAAGAACTTAACAAATACCATTATTTTACAGCAGCAGGGTGGCTTAGTGGAAAGAGCACGGGCTTGGGAGTCAGAGTTCATGGGTTCTAATTCTGGCTCTGCCACTAATCAGCTGTGTGACTTTGGGCAAGTCACTTAACTTCTCTGTGCCTCAGTTACCTCATCTGGAAAATGAGGATTAAGACTGTGAGATCCACTTGGGACAAGCTGATAACCTTGTATATATCCTCCAGTGCTTAGAACTGGTGCTTAGCAAATAGTAGGTGCTTAACAAATACTATCATCATCATCATCAATGCCAGTAAGATGAGGAATGGGACCCTACTCTTATTCTGCTAGCTCTCTTTGCCCTAGAATGGAAGCAAAATGTAGGGGAACATGCAAAAGATGCTCGAAAACAAAAAAGAAAGCAGGCTAGCTGAACTCATAGATAACATGCAAAATACTGGGGACTCCTGATGCTCCAGCCTTAAGCCTAGTAGAGCAAGACTGATTTTTTCTATTTTTATGGTATTTGTTATGCATTTACTCTGTGTTAAACACTGTTCTAGGCACTGGAGTAGGTACAAGATATCCAGGCCAAAAACAATCTCTGTCCTACAATCTTAGTAGGTGGGAGAACAGATATTAATCATCTCCAATTAACTGGTGTCATCATTACAAGACAAAAACTAAAATGGAATTGGAACTGCTGAATCATTAAATTCTCACTGAAATCCTTATTTGTTTTGTTTGTGGTATTCATTAAGAGCATACCATGTGTAAGCAATGTTCTAAATGCTAGGGTAGATATAAGTTAACTGGGCCTGACACAGTCCCTATCCCATATGGAGCTCACATTGTAAATAGGAGAGGGAACAGATATTTCATCCCCATTTTACAGCTGAGGAAATTGAGGCAGAGAGAAGGTAAGTGACATGCCCAAAGTCACACAGCAGGCAAGTGATAGAGCCAGGATTCAAAGCCAGGTCCTCTTATTCCTAGCTTGTGCTACTTTCACTAGGCCACATTGCTTCCCATATACTGAATAAACAACCCTAACTCACTACTCTCCCATACAGACACTTTAATGAAAATCTGTAGGACTTCTAGCATGTCCCTGGGCAATCATGATGCTCAAAGTTGCTCTGTGCCTGTTGTTCTTGTTCCCTTGTGATGAGGAGAACTTTGGTGTGCTTAAAATAACAGCTGGAGGCATTCTATGCATGGACCAACAATTTTACTGAGATGTCATCTATTTTGGTGACATTAAGAACCTACAATTTCCAAAATAATCACTCCCCAAATCCCTCCAGACCTTTAAATACTATCCCATCTTAAAATGCTTTTGTAAGACTATATTTTTCCTATTTTCACTCTGCTAAATTCATATCAGAGCAAACTGGCAAACAATCCTTTCTTATGTTTTCCCTTTAGTGGTGATATTCTTGAATTTAAACATTTTGCTACCTTTGAAAGAAGAAAGAATTGTTACTCTTCATTGCAGAAAATAATAGATGCTGGTAAGTTATATAGAAACTGAATATTGTCTAAGGCATTTACTTTGCTCCTGTTTAACTCATTTACAAATGCTAGTGACAAGTAAAGTGTTATTAATGGTCTAAAACCATAGCAGAAAGATAAGAGCTAATACAAGGAAATCTGTTGAAGTCAAATGAAAGGGTCTAAAATATTTGACAGTATAGTTAGCCTTCTGAAAACTGATCTGAATACTGAATAAGGAAATCTGAGTGCACATGTATTTTGCTCTGAAATAAAATGAGGCTATGGAAAAAACAGTATTGAGACAAAGTGCCATAGACAGACCAATAACTACATGCAAACGAGTGAAAAGTTCAGAATAAAGCATGGAACTCAAAGAGATGCTTGCCTAGTAACAGTATAGTCAATTTTCCAAATCCAGCACTCTGCACCAAGTTTAATGAAGTCAATTACCAATATCAAGGAATAAGAACCTGCTTCCTTTCAAGTCAGTAAATGAATTATGAAAAAAAGACAGTTCACTAAATGAAGGTATTAAAATGACCATCACGTCTCAACAAAGATGATTATGATTAGAAATAATGTTGACATCCAGTGCAGAAAAATTACGATAAATATTTGATTTGAAGCAGTAAGCAAAAAATCTGAGTTAATTAGGGTTTTACAGAACTCTTAGCCAAGATTGAAAATGTTTTGATTTTTTCATGTAATCTAAGAAAATATATATTATACTTCCCATACAACAGCACTATGACAATCTCAGATTTTAAGAATATGCACTCATGTTCAGCACATACAATAATGAGCCCCAGTCTTTATGGACAGTTTGGAAAAAGAGTAGAGGGGTCAGAATCTATGTACCGTGGAAGGTGGGTTATCCACCTTCCATTCAACTCTGGCAATGTTGAGATCAGAAATCTGGGCAGAGGACAAGGGAAAGGCAAAAAATGACATTTCTGCTTTAGGCATATATAAGCAACTTTGTCCAATATTCAAAGTTGTCTGAGTAAACCGAAAAGTGTAGCTAGATGAACAGCCATTTTCATTAAATCTTGTCATTAAGGCATGTGTGGCCTGTTTTATGAGCAGGATCAGAGAGGGCAAGTATTTATGGACCTCTGGATGTAATACATTGTAGTAAGCACTTGACCTCTGGATGTAATGCACTGTAGTAAGCACTTAGGAAGTACAACAGAACAACATAACATGCTCCTACACTACTTTAAAGGAGGAGATAGTCTAGACAGAAATAGTCACAAATGCAATATTGGAAAAAGAATAGATAAAATTCAATATTCAAATATTTGTGCATATAGACACAAGGGATGAGAATAGGCATAAATGTATTACTGCATATGTTACTCGAACACATGGATCATTTTCCTGTAAAGGTATTCAGTCTGTATCTCCCCATTCCTCAAAGACTGTCCGTGGTTGCCTATCCAACTCCCCATCAAACAGAAACACCTTACCATCTGCTTTAAGGAATTCATTCAGCTCTCTTCCCTCCTACCTAATCTCACTAATCTCCTATTACAACCCAAGCCACACAATCTACTCCTCTAATACCAACATGATTCTCTGTCTGCCACTCTTCCCACCTTCAAAACTCTCCTAAAATCAGATCTTTTTCAACAGGCCTTCCCAGACTAAGCCCTTCATTTTCTTATCTGCTGTCCCCTCTGCACCTTCTTGGTACTTGACTGTGTACTCCTTAAACACTTTGATTCTCACATCAGCTCCACAGCACTGAAGTAAGTATTCCTGTACTCTACTATTTTCCCTGTCCCTAATCAATTTTAATGTCTTCCTAACCCTGTAGACAGTAAGCTCCTTGTGGACAGGGATCACATCTACCTACTCTGTAGGGTTGCACTGTCCCAAGCACTTTGTACAGTGTTCTGCACATAGTAAGAGCTCAATAAAAATCGTTTGATTTATTGCTTAATAAGATTCATGGTATAAATAAGTAGAAAGAAAAGGTTTGTTGGAATAGTTAAGAGTTTAGGAAGTTTTCAAAAGTGGGGAGGGTTAAAACCTGGAAAATTTTGTGGGGAAGGGAATTCTAGGTACCAGGGCTTAGATCTGCAGGTGGTTAGAGGTCAGAAGTGAACTTGGAGGACCAAAGAGGAGCAGAGGGAACTTGATAAGTGAAGTGGAGAGCACTTATCCTACCCCGCCTAGATTACTGTATTAGCCTCCTTGCTGACCTCCCTGCTTCCTGTCTCTCCCCTCTCCAGGCTATATTTCACTCCGGTTTCCTGATCATTTTTCTGTAAAAAAAACATTCAGTCCATCATTTCCCACTTCTCAATAACCTCAAGTGGTTGCCCATCCATCTCCTCATCAAACGGAAACTCCTTACCATCGTCTTTAAAGCACTCAATTACCTTGCCCCCTCCTACCTCACCTCACTATTCTCCTACTTCAACACAGCCCACACACTTAATTCCTCTTATGTCAACTTACTAACTCTACTTCAGTCTCATCTATCACGCTGCTGACCTCTCACCCACATCCTGTCTCCGGCCTGGAACTCCTTCCCTTTTAATATCTGACAGATAATTATTCTCCCCACCTTCAAAGTCTTCTTGAAGGCACATCTCCTCCAAGAGGCCTTCCCTGACTAAGCTATCATTTCCTCTTCTCCCACTCCCTTCCGCATCGCCCTTGTACTTGGATATGCTCTGTTTATTCACCCCTCCCTCATCCCCAAAGCACTTATGTACACGTCCATAATGTATTTATTTACTTATATTATTATCCTTCTCCCTCTCTCGACTGTAAACTCACTGAAGGCAGGAAACATGTCTACCAAGTCTGTTATATTGTTATATCATAGTCTTCCATGCATTTAGTATAATGCTCTGCACAAAGTAACTATTCAATAAATATGATTGATTGAGAGTTAGTGGAGTGCCTTGAAACCAATGATAAGGATCCCTTGTTTGATGGACAACCATTGTTAGTCTGGAAAGAAAGGAAGTGGGGGAGAATGCATCTGAAATGAACTGTGCCACAGAGTCAACTGTGACTCTTTTAAGATTCTGAATTTTCCATGCCCAGGCAAGCAAATCATAAACTGCCCAATCTCAGCTTGGTTTGGGTATTCTAGGATGTGATATAAAATTAATATTTAATATATTTTAATGGCATTGTTAAGAGCTTACTATATGCCAGGCACTATTCTAAGCACTAGGGTAGATACAAGCTAATGAGGTTGGAACAGTCCATGTCACACATGGGACTCACAATATTGAACATGTTGACATTTTCCATACATCATTAGACAAATAAAAGAACTGATAATAGCCCCAGTCATACAATTTTATTTTCTCCAGAGATGAAATTGCAAGGGAAATTTAGAATTGAAAAAGACGCTTATATCCCTCGCTTCTCACTTCTTTCTTCCACCCTGAAATTAAACTTTCCATTCTAAATTTAAAGTATTCCACCATTCGGCCCCTATTTAACGTCTTTTCTTGTCTCACCTTAAATCTTGGGTTGATGCCATAATTAAGCTTAACTTCCCCAAATTGCTTCCTCTGTCTCCTCTCATTTCCAAGTATCACAGGTACTTTAAAGATTTTCTGACTGTTTTCATCATACAGTCTCTCTGCATTTAATAACTGCTTTAGGACCACTTCTTCACAGTCTCCTTTGAGCTACTATAGATCATCCAATGAAGAAGTAATATACAGGGTTAATCAATGAATGCCCGTAATCTTGGCAGTGTCCTTGACTCTGCTCTCTTATTCAACCCACATGTTCTATCTGTTACCAAATCCTGTCAGTCCTACCTTCACAACATCACTAAAATCCATCCTTTCTTCTCCATCCAAATTGTTACTATGTTAATACGATCATCTTATCCCACAAAAATTGCTCCATCAGCCTCCTTGTTGACCTCCCAACCTCCTGTCTCTCCCCACTCCAGTCCTTTCTTCTTACAGCTGCCCAGATCATCTTTCTACAGAAACGTTCAGGACAAGTCAAATCCCTCCTCAAAAATCTCCAGTGGTTGTCCATCCACCTCTATATCAAAAAAAAGAAGAAAAACTCCTCACCATTGGCTTTCAAGCACTCCATCTCCTTGCCGCCTCCTGCCTCACCTCACTTCTCTCCTTCTACAATCCAATCCACATACTTCATTCCTCTAATGCTAAACTTCTCAATGTGTCTCTATCCCATCTGTCTTGCTGCTGACCCCTGGCCTACATCCTGCCTCTGACCTGGAACTTCCTCCCTCTTCAAATCTGACAGACAATTACTCTCCTACCTTCAAAACCTTACTGAAGGCTCATCTCCTTCAAGAGGCTTTTCCAGATTAAGTCCCTTTTACATCTCCCACTTCCTTCTGCAATGTCCTGACTTGCTCCCTTTGCTCTCCTCCTCACCACCCCCAGCCCCATGGCACTTCTGAATATATCTATAATTTCATTTATTTGTATTGGTGTCTGTTTCTGTAGACTGTGAGCTCAATGTGGGAAGGGAATGTCACTGTTTATTGTTGTATTATACTTTACCAAGAGCTTAGTAAGTGCCCTGCACACAGTAAGCACTTAGTATATACATTTGAATGAATGAATGACCATCTACCCTTCCCAAAATTAAATATTTTAGGTGCCCTCACTGTAAATTTCTTTTGGTTTTAATTTAGTGTGCAGAGTGACTATAAGACCCTATTTCCTGAACAAAATCTTGTAAGGTTGAATGCTTTGAGTGGTTTCTATTATTACATCATGAAATTTTTTTCCCTGTCATTTTATCCACCTGAAGTTCTCCATGAATAAAATTATGAAGACTAGCTGCTAAAAAAAATACTTAAACATATGTCATTAATCAATCATATTTATTGAGAGTTTGAGTTATGCAGAGCACTGTAGTCACATGCCTTGCCCAGAAGGACCATACAGTCTAGCTCTTTGTGCATATATATAAATATAATCTATGCATTCAGCACTTATTTTGAGCTATCAATGTTATAAATACTTAATGCACTCATTTATGATATAACTTACAATTGCTTCTTTAAAGTATCCGTTTGAATATTGAGAATGACTAAACAAAATTAACCCAATCAGACACAGCGATCTATTTTCTTATATTCAGTTTTCTTATGACAGGAGTAAAAAGAAAATGTCAGTCCAACCAAATTTGACTTTAAGAGCTCATTTGCATCCAATCTGCTACCTGAAACTTTGCCATAGTTCTGTCACCAATGTTGATAACCTCATTAATCAGATATCATCACGGAATAATTTTCTTGGCAAAAATACGGGCTAGAAATGAAACTTGCAATATTTTCACTCCTTGCAAAAGTATGGACACTATTTACTTTCATAGCCCATTTTCCTCCTTCTGCTCTTTTCCCCCTCAAATAACAATCTTAATGAATCAATTTATCCTACTCTTTTTTGTGATGTCAGGTTCTTACCCTTTTGCTCCTCCTCCTTTCCCAGTGCACATGACTATCACTGTGTACAAAAAATAATATTTTATTGCCACTCAAAAATTGGAGTAGGACAATTATGCAATGGAAGCAATTATGTGAGTAAATCTGGTATTTTAGAAGTAACAGTCTGGAGAAGCTTGGCATATTAACCAAGGCCTTGTAATATAAAATGTTTCTTTCTGCCATTGTTCCAGAAAGTTGCTTCCGGTGAGGAATTCTGAAGTTCACACTCCTAAACCATGTTTTAATCACTATAGAACATTATTTCAATTCTATTTTTTCTTTAGCATTCTGCTTTTGTATCACTTGATTTCATTGATAGAACAGAAAAGCACATCGTGATACAATCATACTAGAGGGACTTAAACTCAACCCACAAATTCAAGATTTTTTTTTTACTGTATTATGGTACCAAATCCAGAGCAATTGAAATAGATAACACAGAAGTGACTGGATACAGCCCAGAGGCATAAGATGAAGTAGTAACAAATCCAGGATAAATTGAGCATTGACTCAAATCACTAAACCTCATCTCAATCCTGCTCTTGAAATTTCAAGAAGCCCATTCTTATCATGCGTGCTTCAGATTTATAGTGATGGAGTATTTGGTACCTTGCTGAAATCATGTCCCAACTCTTCCCTGCACGTTTCCCTGTGTCAGAGTCTGACAAATGTTGTAGTTCATCACAATATATCACGTCACATTACACTGAGCTGTGTTGTTCTGGGTCTCACGTGTAATGAGACTGTCACATTGTCAGCCAAGATTACCCCTCTTAAAGGAATAGATGGAAGTCTCCTTGAAAGGAAATAGATTTAAAAATTTAGAAAGTGTCACTGTTATGCATCCCATTGCCAAGCGGGAATTGCTTACAATGTGCAGATTGTATAAACAGCCTATTATTTAGCAATATACTCTTTTGTTCTTTACAGTAGTGTAGCATGGCTCTTCATTTTCTGTCTTGCAGATCCTGAATGCAAATTCTGGAGAACACTCTTCCAGTTTGAGTTTCCCTTCTCTCCTTGTGTTAGGAATGAGACAGTTGGACAGAATATAAAAATCAAGAAGGTATCTAGTGTCTAGGCTGGAGTGGAACTCAGATTTAATGTAGATCATCATGATCAGTGATAATTGTGGATCAAGTAGTTTGCATGCATACAATTGAACTTTTTGAAGAGAAACAATTCTTCTACCAGAGCAGGGTACTTTAGATTCCTACTGTACAAACCTGAGCACAGTATAGCAATTTGAGAGAACAGCAGTGCCTTTCTAGCCTTCCAATCTATTTTTCCACTGGTAGGCCCAGGTTGTTTTCTGGCAACCATCCTGAAGCCTACTTTGAAGCAGCATGGCTCAGTGGAAAGAGCGTGGGCTTGGGAGTCAGAGGTCACGGGTTCTAATCCAGGCTCTGCTGCTAGTCAGCTGTGTGACCTTGAGCGAGTAACTTAACTTCTCTGTGCCTCAGTTACCTCATCTGTCAAATGGGGATTTAAAAAAAAAAACTGTGAGCCCCAAGTGAGACAACCTGATCACCTTGTATCCCCCAGCACTTAGAACCATGCTTTGCACATAGTAAGTGCTTAACAAAAAGCACAATTTATTATTTATTTATTTTTATTTTTACTTGTCCACTGAGAGGCAATTCAAAAGAAGCAGCGTGAGCTAGTAGAAAGAGCGTGCTGGGAGTCAGAGGGCCTGGGTTCTAATTCCAGCTCTGTCACATGCTTTTTTTTATAGTGTTTGTTAAGCATTTACTAAGTGCCAGGCAGTCTTCTAAGTGCTGAGATAGTTACAAGGCAATCAGGTTGGAAACAGTCCATGTCCCACATAGGGCTCACAGTCTTAATCCCCATTTTACAGATGAGGGTACAGAGACACAGAGAAATGAAGTGACTTGCCCAAAGTCAGAAAATGGACAAGTGATGGAGCCAGGATTGGAACCTAGGTCCTTCTGACTCCCAGGCCAGTGCTCTAAACATTGGAAGACACTGTTCCTCATGCAACTCACTATGTGAACTTGGACAAGTCACTTAACTTCACTGTGCCTCAGTTCCTTCATCTGCAAAATGGAGATTCTGTACCTTATTTCCCTCCTACTTCCTTCCACTGTGAGCCCCATGTGGCACCTGATTATCTTATAACTACGCTTAGTATAGCTCTTGGTTTATAGTAAGTACTTAACAAAAAACATAAAATTGAGAGGATTAATAGAGGTAGATAGAGCTTGGCATATTTTCCCAATTTTTTTGCTACACATTTATTATTGCTGAACTACTTCATAAGGAAGTTCAAACTATAGTGCTTTTAGGGACCTGTGTTTCATTTATTAAAATTGTGAATATATGGTATAAAATTAGTAGGATATAAGCAATGAGAATGTGTATCTATTGGGAACAAGAGCCTTTTTATTTGTCCTGTTAAGCAAGCATTTCTACAACAGCATGATTCTGTTGGAAGCTTTTCATTGACTTTTGTATTATATTTCTCCCTTTAATGTACTGTGCCCTTCAGATAATGACTTCTCACTAAGCAGCACGGGAAGATAAGATTGAGCCCTATTGCCCTCTCCACAGGCTTTGAGTGAAAAAAGAGTGAAATGTTGAAAAATCAAATCACATGTTTACTGATCCTTTTTCTAGAGTAGATTTTTATGGCTATTCTTCAAGTATGGGAGGAATATAATCCAATGAGAATATTGATATGAGAATGTTATGAGCAAAGCCATAATGTTATGAGCTCTTCTCAACTCATAGAAAGACATCCCTGCCCACCCCTTTGCCCCCGCTTTCTCCCCCCCACATCCCACTCCCTTAGCTAAATAATCACAGTGTGGTCTAATGGAAAGAAAACATGGGCCTGGGAGTCAGAGGAGCTGGGCTATAATACAGTTTCTGCAATTTGCCCACTGCGTGACCTGGGCAGGTCACTTAACTTTCCTATGACTCAGTTTCCTCATTTGTAAAATGGGGACTCAGGAGTAGGGCTCACAATCTAAGTAGTGGAGAGAACAGTTGTTGAATCCCAATTTTACAGATGGGGGAACTGTTCTCCTTCCTCCTTAGACAGTGTACTACATACGGGACAGGGATTGTGTAGAACCTGATTATTCTGTATCTACCACAGTGCCTAGTACAGTGCTTGGCACATGGTAAACACTTAATAAATGCTATTATCATTATTATTATCAGTTGTAGTAGTAATAATAATAGTAAGTACTATGCTTTTCCAGGAGTTGAACCCAAAATGGAGGTAGGAAACAACTCACTCACCTATTATCCCATTAGAGGCTATTCAATACCTTCCATTTTATACCTTCACTGCACACATTCCAATATCTGGGAGACTGTAAATGTAGAAAGAGATGTATTTTGATTAATGCAAATACAAACTGTCCCAAAGTGTATTTGTCTTCAGTTAATACCAGAACTACCATTGATGTCAATGGGAAAAACAGGGGTTTGGAAATTTTCCTGATGAAGTCAAGGAATGCCATATTTATTTGTTAGAAATTGATTTTATTTGTGTCACAAGAAACAATGAATGTGAAAAAGCTGAAATTTTATGCCCTGTATTTTAATTACATGTCAGCATTGAATTTATTTTTTCCTTTGTCTCCTTACTTTTCAATTATGCAACTTAAATACAGTGATTTCCCTGTCAGTTATACTTTCCCTAAAAGTAAAAGGAAACCAAATTTATGATAATATTATCATCCAGTAATTCTATTTTTTAAAAGAAACACTTTAGCCTTCAAAATATTCAGTCCTTTTATCTACTGAATGAAAATTTATTCATGCAGCATAATCAACATTTAATGTCACCTACTGATGTCTTCAGTGAATGTGGGTGTACATATAGCATTAGATTTTGTTATTTGGACTGTCAGGACTTTCAGAGTGGCTATTTTTGATGAACTATTCTTCTTACAATTCAATAAATTCTTCAAATATGACAAATGAAAAAACCAAGACTTTATTGCACTTGAAATAGCACCATGAGTGCTGTATGTGGGTTCCAAATACTAATTGATGATGATGACTATGAAAGAATAGAATTAGGACTCAGTTATTCAAGCAGTAAATTTTAGGCCATTTCCGCATTCATGTATGATAAAAGTGAATAGGAGACGCTGATACCATCCTCTCCAGGTTCTCCTCCTAAGCTCTTTGGACACTTCATTCATTCACTCAATCATATTTACTGAGTTCTTATTATGTTCACAGCACTGTGCTAAACTCTTGGGAGACTACAATATAACTCATTTTCAGTTTCTTTCACCAACTCTTTCTCTACCTTAACTGTGGGAGTCCCTCAAGAAGACTGGATCCTCTTCTGTTCTCCATCTACACTCACTCCCTTGAAAAACTCATTTCCTCCTATGGCTTTAACTACCACTTCTACATGGATGATTCCCAAATCTACCACTTCAGCCCTGACTTCTCTTCTCTGCCGTCTCACATTTTCTCTCACGTACAGAACTTTCTCTACTTGGATTTCCCACTGACACTTCAAACTTAATGCATACCAAACAGAACTCCTCATCTTTACACCCAAACTCTGCTCTTCCTCATACTTTCCCATAACTGAAGACATAGCTTCCCTGTCTCACAAGACTCTTACCTTAGCCTTATCCTTGATTTTTCTCATTCAGTCTATATTATCAGTCTGCCACCAAATCCTGTCAGTTCTAACTTTGGAATACCTCTACAATACACTCTTTTGTTTCCATACAAACTACCACCTTGCTTGGACTAACACCTTGACTACTGCATCAGCATCCTTGCTGGCCTCCCTGCTTCCTGTCTCACCCCTCTGCAACCCCAACTTCACTTCGTTGCCTAAATCATTTTTCTGTAAAATAATTCCACTCCCCAATCCTCAAGAGCCTCTAATAGCTGTCTGTCCATCTCAGTATTCAATGAAAATGCATTTATCTTTAGATTTAAGGCACTCAATCAGTTCTCCAGTTTCTGCCTTTCTTAGATGATTTCCTTCTAAAATGCAACCCATACACTTCACTTTTCTGAACGCGAATCTACTCAGACAATGAAGAAGTGTATGGGTTGAATTAATGTAGGAAATCATTTATGCTTTGATGTAGTCTGTCTTGTCACCAACCTCTTGCTCTTGTCCTCCTTCTGGCCTGGAATTCCCTCCCCCTTCATTTCTGACAGACTGCCACTCTACACAACTTCAAAGACCTACTAAAATGATCTCTCTTCTAAAGGACATCCGTGACTAAGCTCTCACTTCCCCTTTTGCCCTCCATTGTCTATGCCCCTGGTCTGTACCTCTTAAGCATTTTGATTTTCAATTCATCCCCACAGTATCTATAATTTATTTCATTGTCTGTCCCCCATCTAGTCTGTAAACTAGAGATTGAGAGATTGCTCTACATATAGGAATTGTAATAGTAGCTTCTAGATCTTGGGTTGTTTTTTAACACCTAACCAAACTAATTCATATTTCAACTCAAAAAACAACCCAAGATCTAGAAGCTACTATCACATTTGATCAATGGTTTCCACTGTCACTTCTAAGAGTTGAGGAGACCAAGAAGAATCAGCAATATGGTGGGTGGGGACAGTAGGGTTTAAGGGGTCATACAATTATCTAGATAATGTAGAATGGTTCGGCTCTTTAGTGCCTTATCCATTTTCTCCAGATTGGGTGCAAAGGCATTGGTTCTGGAGCCATTTCTCCTAGATTTTGCATCTCTATTTCTCTTGTAGAGGAACTCAGAAGGAGGAGGAGCTTTGCCAAAACATGTACTGGGGCTATTATCCCAATTTATCTTTCCTTGGGAATGGTCTTGCTGCTCTTCCTCTTGCCAATTGCCATGGGTATATAAGAACTGACAGTAAAATTGTCACCAACCATCTGTGGATGGTTCAAAATATTGAAGATGGAACTTAAGGCCAAAAATACAATAAAACATGCTGTTTGACTCAAAAAATATATTTGTGCATAACAAAGCTTTAATGACATGATCTGAAATGTATGAGAATTGATTTTAAATGTTCACGCTGCCAAACAATCATACTTATTGAGTAGTAACCTGTGTGCAGAGGATTGTTCTAAGCACTTGGGAGAATACAGTATAACAATATAAGCTTGTTTATAGATACCTTCCCCTTTCACAATGAGCTCATTGTGGATGAGGAGGCAGAGATTAATATAAATTATGGACATGGACTGAATGTATCTGTAGAAAAATGATAGAGGAAGCAGAATGAAGTATGAGTTGCAGTGGGGAAAGACAGGAGTCAGGTAGATCAGCAAGGAGACAGATAAAGTCACCTACCTCACCTCCCTTCTCTCCTATCTCACCTCCATTCTCTCTTTCTACAGCCCACCCTGTAAACTCTGCTGCTAACCTCCTCTAGGTCCTTCACTCTCCCTGTCCCGCCATCGACCCCTGGCTCTCATTCTACCACTGACCTGGAATGTCCTCCCACCTCACATTCATCAAACTAACTCTCTTCCCCTCTTCAAAGCCCTACTGAGAGCTCACCTCCTCCAGGAGGCCTTCCCAGACTGAGCCTTCCCTTTTCCCTCTCCCCTTCCTCCCCTCCCCATTCCCCCTACTCCCTTCCTCTGCTCTTCCCCCTTCTGCTCCCCACAGTACTTGTGCATATTTGTATATATTATTTATAACTCTATTTTATTAATGATGTGTATATATCTGTGATTCTATGTATCTTGATGGTATTGATGCCTGACTACTTATTTTGTTTTGTTGTCTGTCTCCCCGTTTAGACTGTGAGCTCATTGTTGGGCAGGGATTGTCTCTATCTGTTGCTGAATCGTACATTCCAAGCACTTAGTACAGTGGTCTGCACATAATATGATTGAGTGAATGAATGAATGAATGAATAAAATAATCAAGGTGCTTTAGGAGAATTGCTTGGGTTAACATGATAGCAGTTTGGATGGAGAGGAAAGGGTGGATTTTAACGATGTTTTGAAGGTTGAACTAACAGGATTTAGTGATTGAACGTGTGCATGGATTGAGAGAGATGAGGCAAGGATAACACCAAGATTCTGGGATTGTGAGACTGGAAGGATGCTGTTTACAGTCATGGGAAAATCAGCAGGAGGGCAGGGTTTTGGTGGGAAGATAAGGAGTTCTGTTTTGGACATGTTATGTTTGAGGTGTCAACAAGACATCTGTCTTGAAGACAGAAGGAAAAGTGAGACTGCAGAGAAGCATAGAAATCCATGCTGGGGATGTAGATTTGTTAATTATTCATTCAATCATATTTATTGAGCACTTAGTAGTTGTGGTAGTTGAAACCATGGAAGCGAATGAGTGCTCATGGGAGTGGGTGTAGATGGCAAATAGAAAGAATATCAAAACTGAACCTTGAGGAATTCCCAGAGTCCAGGGGAGAGGCTGAGAAGGAGCCCAGGAAAGAGACTGAGAATGAGCAGCCAGAGAAACAGGAGGGGAACCAAAAAGGACAGTTCTTATGAAGCTGAGTTTGAATAATGTTCCCAGGAAAAGGGGTTGGTTCACAGAATTGAACGCAGCTGAGAAGTCAAGGAAGATTAGGATGGAGTAAAGGCCATTAGATTCGGCAAGGAGGAGATCATTTGTGACCTTTGAGAGGGGTTGGAAGTCGGATTGGTGGGCATCAAGGAGAGAATTGGAGAAGAACTTGAAACAGCAGATGTAGTCAACTCAATTTGGAGAGGAATGTTAGGAGGGAGATAGGGTGATAATTTTAGGAGGTTGTGGAGTTAAGGGAGGACTTTTTAGGATAGGGGAGAGATGAGCATGTTTGAAAGCAGTTGGGAAGAAGCTATTTAAGTTGAAGATGTCAGCCAGGAGGGAAGAAAGGAAGGGGCAAGTGTTTTGATGAGGTGCAAAGGGATGGAGTCATATGTATAGGTGGAAGGGGTGGATTTTGAGAGAAGACAGGAAACCTCCTCTTGAGATACTCCTGGGAAAGATGGGAGAGTTGAAGAAGGGGAAGTAGGAGAGAGGGACTGGAGAGTAGTTGGGAAGATTTTAGGGAAATCATGCCTGATAGTTTAAACTTTCTTGATAAAGTATGTAACTGGGTCATTAGGGGCAAGAGATGGGGAAAGCAGGAGAACAAGAGGTTTGAGGAGGGAGTTAAGTGGTCTGGAACAACTGGTGAGGGCAAAAGACGTGTGTCAATAATCATAGAGAAATAATTTTGGCAGTCGTTGGAAAGAGAAGAGTTATCTAATAATGGTATTAGAGACATTCTTTCAGTGCTCACTTTGTGCCAAACATTGGATAAACCATTGTGGTAGATACAAGATAATTAAATTGGACATAGTCTCTGTCTCATATTCAGCTCACAGTCTAAGATGCAAATTTAGTATTTAATGCAAATTTTACAGATTAGCAAACTGAGGCACAGAAGTTAAGTGATATGCTCAAGATAAATAAATAAATGTTGGTATTTGTTAAGCACTTACTTATGTGAAAAACACTGATCTAAACGTTGGGGGATACAAGATGATTAGGTTGTCCCACGGGGGGCTCACAGTTTTAATCCCCATTTTACAGATGAGGTAACTGAGGCACAGAGAAGTTAAATGACTTGCCTAAAGTCTCACAACTGGCAAGCGACGGAGCAAGGTTTAGAACCCACGACCACTGACTCCCAAGCCCGGGCTCTTTCCAGTGAGCCACACTGCCAACAGCAGTAAATGGCAGAGCAGGATTTGAACCCAGGTCCTCTACTTCCAGGCCTATGCACTTTCTACTAGACCACATTGATTCTCTGGGTCCATGAATAATAAACAGTATGTTGAAATGCTGATGTCAATAGGCAGAAAATAAAATGAAATTGAAACAGGAATTTTATCTGATGGAAAAGTGGAATATCAGTTAGTCCATGAAAAAGTAAAAGATCATTCTGACTCCAGAAATTCCCAAACAAATATAAATATAGGCTTGACTTCAATAAAATTAAAGTAGGCAAAATTATGTGAACTGTCTAAAAAAGGTAGAAGTGGCAGAGCATTTATTTCTTATAACTGAGTTATGTCATTTCTGAAGTTAAACTGCTTTAAGAAATAAATAATAAATCTCAAAATATATTTCTATATTCCAGGTTCCATGATCTACCAAAAAATTTTCTACAAAAACATTCAGGCCATGTTTCCATACTTGTCAAGAAACTCCAGTCGTTGCCCATCCACCTCCGCATCAAAAAGACACTCCTCACCTTTGGCTTTAAAGCAGTCATTCACCTTGCCCCCTCTTACCTAATCTCTCTGCTGTCTTACTATAACCCAGCCCACAAACTTTGCTCCTCTAATGTTAACCTTCTCATTGCACACTGCCTCATCACCTACCGCATCACCTACCTCTCGTCCACATCCTGCCTCTGTCCTGGAGTGCCCTCCCTCCTCATATCTGACAGACAATTACTCTCCCCACCTTCAAAGCCTTTCATTCATTCAGTAGTATTTATTGAGCGCTTACTATGTGCAGAGCACTGTACTAAGCGCTTGGGATGAACAAGTTGGCAACAGATAGAGACAGTCCCTGCCGTTTGACAGGCTTACAGTCTAACTGGAGACACGTCCTCCAAAAGGCTTTCCCTGACTAACCAACCTTTTTTATTCTCCCACTCTGTCCCAAGGTGGCTCTAGGGTACTGACCATCTCAAGGTCAAATGCTATCTCGTGACCTCCTGAGCCAGCAGGTGGAACTCAGAAGTCAGGGTGGGATACTGCCCCCACAACCCAAACTGCCAGATTGACAACCCAAGATGGGAATATAGAAAGTGTCCCTTGCTCCCATGCCAATCAAATTAAGTATGGAGGAGAGGGGAGGGCAGAGATTGGATGAACTGAGGCCAGAAGCTGGTCTATGATTCTATTCATCTATTTTGATAATAATAACAATGATGGCATTTGTTAAGCGCTTACTATGTGTGGAGCACTGTTCTAAGTGCTGGGGGTGATACAGGGTGATCAGGTTGTCCCATATGGTGCTCACATCTTAATCCCCATTTTACAGATGAGGTCACTGAGGCACAGAGAAGTTAAGTGACTTGCCCAAAATCACCAAGTGAGAAGCGGCGGAGGCGATATTAGAACTCATGACCTCTGACTCCCAGTCCCGTGCTATTTCCACTGAGCCACACACCGCTTTGCTGGTATTGATGCCTGACTACTTGTTTTGCTTTGCTATCTCCCCCTTTTAGACTGTGAGTCCGTTGTTGGGCAGGGATTGTCTCTATCTGGTGCTGAACTGTAGATTCCAAGCGCTTAGTAGAGTGCTCTTCACACAGTAAGCGCTCAATAAGTACGATTGAATGAATAAATGAATGAATGAATAGCCTAAGAGCATAGAGAAGCAGCGTGGCTAAGTGGAAAGAGCACGGGCTTGGGAGTCAGAGGTCATGAGTTTGAATCCCGGCTCTGCCACTTGTCAGCTGTGTGACTGTGGGCAAGTCACTTAGCTTCTCTTTGCCTCAGTTACCTCATCTGTTAAATGGGGATTAACTGTGAGCCTCACGTGGGACAACCTGATGACCCTGTATCTACCCCAGTGCTTAGAACAGTGCTCTGCACATAGTAAGCACTTAACAAATACCAACATTATTATTGCATGAACCTGTCCTTCTCGTGTTTTGTGTGCATTGAATGGAGGACGTTCTAGGAAAGCCAAATAGTTGAGATTTGAGGTGATGCCTATAGAAAGATTATGTATATGGATGTGGGTGAGCAGGAACAAAGAATGATGTAGGCATTTTGTCCTGAAGTAGGTGGGAATTAAAATCGTTTGATATGGGGGAATTGACTTTACCCTTGTGTCGTTGTGAAGGTGTGTTTAGGATGAGTTATAATTAAATGAATTGGCCAGTGTTGTGAAACGTGTATTGTTCACTGCAGAGAAATTCCTAGCTGAATTTGGGTAACTCCGCAGATGAGTCATTTTATTTGGCCTGGGGTTTTAATTCTTCTCCCTTCTCTGGGCTATCCATGAAATCACCCAGTTACTTGCAAGAAATTTGCAGTTAAGGCCTGGGGGGTAGGAAACAACCAATTTGCCTTCAGGGCCAGAGCTATAATAATAATAATAATAATGTTGGTATTTGTTAAGCGCTTACTATGTGCCAAGCACTGTTCTAAGCGCTGGGGTAGACACAGGGGAATCAGGATGTCCCACGTGGGGCTCACAGTCTTAATCCCCATTTTACAGATGAGGTAACTGAGGCACAGAGAAGTTAAGTGACTTGCCCATGGTCACACAGCTGACAGGTGGCAGAGCTGGGATTCGAACTCATGACCTCTGCCTCCAAAGCCCATGCTCTTTCCACTGAGCCACGTTGGAAGATCAGAAGGGAACTTCTTTGAGAAAGGGCACCTTCCTCTAGCAAAGGGTTGCCTCCCTAAAGTGAATGGGCCTTCTCAATCTAAGGCACCTCGCTCTAGAAACTACATTGGCGGTAATTGGGTGTGAATTTGTCATTGTTCTCCCATCCTACTAAATCCCACCAAAAAAACACGTCGCCGAAAATCTCCGCACACATTTCTGACCCTTGGTGTGAAAAAACTGCCACCCGCCCCGGCAGCGGGGACACACGACAGGTGGAGGCCGGGTCCGCGGAACGCCACCCCGGCGCCTGGGACCCGACCTGGACCCCTCAGCCGAGGGAGGGACCGGAGACGCGTCGGGGGGGCGGCCCTCGCGCACCGGCCCAAACGCCTAAAAAGTATATAAGCAAATCAAATACAAAAAGTCATTTTGACATATTTGATGTATATATATATATATATGATGTATGCACTTATATATACATATACTTATATATATATGTATCTGGATGGTATAAAGGAACATTGTTGGGGTAAAGATAGTGAAGATTGGAAGGGAAAACTTGGAATAATTGAATCTGGAGTTTTCCTCTCCTTAAATGGATTTTGAAGAAGTTAACTAAAATAGGGTTAAGCTAAGAAACTTTGTCAGCCATTGATCTTGAGTTTAATAAGGAGACAGCTGCACGCAAAGTGCAGATTTAATTGCTGAATATTACAAATTGAATGTATTAAAAATGAGGTTTATAATAATGATAAGAAGAATGGTATTTGTTAAGCACTTACTATGTGCAAAGCACTGTTCTAAGCGCTGGGGGGAGACAAGGTGATCAGGTTGTCCCACGTGGAGCTCACAGTCTTCATCCCCATTTTACAGATGAGGTAACTGAGAAGTGAAGTGACTTGCCCCAAGTCACACAGCTGACAAGTGGTGGAGTCGGAATTAGAATCCATGACCGCTGACTTCCAAGCCTGGGCTCTTTCCACTGAGCCACGCTGCTTCTCTATTCGTTCATCCTTGCTTGTCGTATTGGTTCAAGTGGTCTTTAATATAAAATTTTCATTATATTGAGGGTTAACAACGCAAGCTCTGTGTGTTGTCTCTGCTATAGTCTAGCTAAGGGGGATAAAACCAGATGTACATTACTCGGTATCATACGTATGTACAGCTCTGGTTGTCTATTTTGTCTATACAATTGTTTCCTTTTAAGGAACTGGGAAGGTTTAGTCATATCCCAAGGATTTGGAGAGCAACAGAAGGATAATAATTGGAAAAACTACTAAACTGTTATTAATATTTTTAAGAATGAGTTAAGAATGAATGTTAAGTATTATTAAGAAAAAACTATTATTTCAAACTTTATCAATCGTTTTTGGTTATATGATGCTCCTGGGTAATTCTCTGCTTCACAATTCTATGGTTAGGATGGTCTGACTTCCAGACAGGTCTTGCAGAGGAATCATCACTGAACTGCCTCCCAGAGAGCCTATCTTTAATCTTAGCCATGATGCGACAGCATCAGAAAAGGGAACCTGTTTCTACCAGACCCAGACCACCTGCCTCAACATGATTGGTGCCCCTTGCCCCTTCTAAAACTGAGCTCCTTATCTTCCCTCCCAAACCCTGTCCTCTCCCTGACTTCCCTGTCACTGTGGATAGCACTACCATCCTTCCTGTCTCACAGGCCTGCAACCTTGGTGTCATTCTTGACTCAGGTCTCTCATTCACCTAACACATCCAATCCATCACCAACACTTGTCGGTCTCACCTTCACAATATCACCAAGATCCTCCCTTTCCTCTCCATCCAAACGGCTATCGGGCTGGTACAAGCTCTCATAGTATCTTGACTGAATTATTGTTATCCTCCTCTCTGACCTCCCTTCCTCCTGTCTCTCCCCACTCCAGTCTATTCTTCATTCTGCTGCCCGGATCATCTTCCTACAGAAATGCTCTGGGCATGTCACGCTCCTCCTCAAAAACCTCCAGTGGTTGCCTATCAACCTCTGCACAGAACAAAAACTCTTCACTCTTGGCTTCAAAGTTCTCCATCAGCTTTCCCCCTCTTACCTCACCTCCCTTTTCTCTTTCTAATGCCCTCCCCCCCCCCCGTACACTCCGCTTCTCTGCCACTCACCTCCTCATGGTCCCCCGTTCACACCTGTCCTACAATCAACTTCTGGCCCACATCCTACTGCTGTCCTGGAATGCCCTCCCTCCTCACATCAGCCAAACTAACTCTCTTCCCCTCTTCAAAGCCCTACTCAGAGCTCACCTCCTTCAGGAGACCTTCCCAGATTGAACCCCCACTTTCCCTCTGCTCCTCCTCCCTCCCCCCAGCCCTCTGCTCTTCTCCTTTCCCCTCCCCCCAGCACTGTACTTATTTGTATATATTATTTATTACCCTATTTATTATTTATTTATTTATTTATTAATGAGGTGTATATCTCCATGATTCTATTTAGCTTGATGATGTTGTCTTGTTTTGCTTTGTTCTGTTCTGCTTTTCTGTCTGTTGCCCCCGTTTAGATGGTGAGCCCATTATTGGGCAGGGATTGTCTCTGTTGCCGAATTGTACATTCCAAGTGCTTAGTAAAGTGCTCTGCACATAGTAAGTGCTCAGTAAATACTATTGAATCAATGAATGAACGAATCCCGGTAATTCCAGACAATTGGACACAATTATCTCTGGCAGTGTACCATGTGGCTGACAAGGAGTCCACACCACAGAAGGAGTTTGGGACTGGTTTTAAGGCCTCCTTTGAGAACTGAGTCAGCTCCTTAATCCATGGGTTGCAAAGACTTTTTGCTATTAACTAAAGGTGTGCTAATGAGGGAGGGGGTTTGTTATCTCTCCCACTGCTGCACCGTTTTATCTGCGTGCAGTGGACACTTCAACTATCTCTGGACACTTACCTTAGTGCAGGGCTTCAAAGTCATGATGGTCCACCAACCACATTCCATACCTCCATACCTCGTATTCACATGCCTTAAAGGTTGGGGGGCCGCCTTCAGTTGCCCCTGGCCATGGGATAGAAACCATCCTCTGCCCCAACCCCTGGATTTGCTTTCCGGGTTCCCATGGCAAGCCAGGGAGGTTATCGGTCTATGCGGTCAGGGGAGGGACAACTTCCACTGCCACCCCACCACCATGCCACCCGGAGGGGATGGAGGAAGGGATGGGATCAGGTAGACACAGATGGCGAGGTCCAAGGCGTGGTCTGTCCCAAGGTGACTCTAGGGTACTGACCATCTCAAAGTCAAATGCTATCTCGGAACTCGGAAGTGAAGGTGGGACACCGCCCCCACAACCCAAACTGCCAGATTGACAGCCCAAGACAGGAAGGCCGAAGGTGACCCTCACCCCCATGCTAATCAAATTAGGAATGGATGAGGGGGGAGGGCAGACATTGGATAAACTGAGCCTGGAAGCTGGAATGGCCTAGGACTACAGGTGATAAATACCTGCAGCCTCTAACCTTCTGTGAAGAGGATGGAGATTTGCAGCAGCCGGCTGCAGATCGCCTCTGTCCAGAGCGTGGAAAGGCCTCTCTGCCTGCACCAAGTGAGGAGCCATGATATGGATGGGTGAGTGTCCCATCCTGCTGAACACTGGTGGGTCTAGAAGCCAGACACTTTGTAATGGGTATGTAACACATAAGTGGATTTCTCCCACATGGGAACGGTCGTGGGTGGGAGCCAGGGGCTTCACCATGGGTATGTATAGCGTAAGTGGATTTAACGCCTAAGTAGATTTCTCTTGAGTGGAACGTGCACATGGTGGGAGCCAGCGGCACCACCAAGTGCGAGTAACGCATAAGTGGATTTAATGCTTAAGTGGATTCCTCCCGTGTGTAGCCACCTCACCATGTGTGAGCAAACCCTAAATCAATTCTGCTTGAGTGGGCCCAGGTAATCTGCCAGGTGTAACATAAGAGTATATTCCTCCCCTTAGGGAAGTTCTAATACCACCATACAAGTATATTCCTCCTATTAAGGAAGCTCTAACACCACCAATAATCATATTCCTACTGAAAGGGAAGTTCAATTTGTTGCATCTAAATAATCAAATAATTCAATTCGCCTTGCGGAATAAATTTTATACAAAACTCAGGCTTTCTATCCCCGGTCTCTCTCTCGCCATGCCGATTCCAGACGAACCCGTCTCCAGGTGACAGGAGACACGATCCCTTCTACATTGCTCTGATTGGTTCCCTTTATTCATCCCCCACTCTTAGCTCCACAGTTATGTACATATCTATAATTTATTTATTTCTATTAAGTGTCTGTCTCTACCTCTAGGTTGTAAGCTTGTTGTGGGCAGGGAATGTGTCTGCTTATGACTATTTGTACTCTCCCAAGTGCTTAATACAGTGGTCTGCACACACTAAGTGCTTGATAAATATGATTGACTGACTACCACATAAACAGCACTACCTAGAAGTCATTCTTCTATAACCCTAATTTAGATAGTAGCCAAATTCCAAATTTTATAATTACACAAAATCACTTTTGATTGTATACTTTTAACATCAACATCTAATTCTAGGATCATGGCTAATCTGTCCTTACACCTCGACTTTTTTCCATTGCCCTCAAGTAGGCAATAGAGAACTTGAAATTAAAGATTAAATAGACACCCAGTACTAATGCTTAAGTGGGCTGTATGACACAAAAGTTGAACAGGCAGAGGGAAATTCTGATAGCTTCCACAACATGTATACTAAAGATTGACCTCAAATGACCCATAGTAGCTCTGATTTCATTTCTCCCTCATAGTGTCATCATCTTTTCGAGGTACCCTGATTCAAGATGTCACCCCTTTCCACATTCTCCTGCTTATTGTTGGAGAATGGAAAAGACAAAGGATCATTTTAACCTGGAAATAGGAAATTAAAAATGTTTGAACATAAAACTCTGGGCTTGCAAATTCTGCAGCTAACCCATGTGATCTTCAAAGGGAAAGTTTAGTAAAGGATGTCTTAATAATGTGGCTCAGAATCAAAAAGCTGCATTTTATGATTATTTTAAGATTTCACATAAACCTTACCCGATTCAAAAATCTGACAAATTAGAATGGTGGAGCTACAGATGAAATTATGAAGTTTGTCCCTAGACTGTAAGATTGTCATGTGCAGGGAATGTGACTACAAATTCTATTATACTGTTAAATTATACTCTCCCAAAGCACTTAGTTCAGTGCTCTGCACAAAGCATTCAGTAAATATGATTGATTGAAGTTGAAAAGGACAAATATAACCTTTTAGATTTAGATAGTTTAGGGACAACTGCAAAACAAATATGCCAGCAATTTGCTAATAATGTCTTATGAGCAGTAGAATAACAAGTTATACTTGTTGTCAAAAGAAACACGATTTCAAGGGCAGACACTCGAGTTAACCACACAGAAGGAGGTGATGGCAAAGCACTTCTGGATTTTTACCAGGAATACTCGATGGAAACACTACCGGAACTATTGCAGATGGAGGTGAGGCGTTCTGGGAGAGATGTGTTCATGGCGTCACTGTGGGTTAGAGATAACTCAACCGCGTAAGACAAGACATGGTAAGTGTTCGATAAATACCACTGATAGTTTTTCTACCTTGTAACAAATCAAGTAAGCTGTTTTTTGTCCAAAATAGAGGTCTCTATTTAACTCAACTCACAGTTTAGAAGTCGGGGAGACTAATGAGGTGGGTGATGTGTTCTTTAGAACTATATTTAGTGGTTCTCAGATCCCCCTCCCACCTGCTGAAAATTTTGCTATGTGGTATACTAGTGTCTCAAAGACAAAATCATCTAGCTGCTCTCTGGAGGACATATGTCAAGCACCAAGCTTGTCTTAGCCTGATCAGAGTCACAAATCCCTATGGTGGTGCTGGAAGCCAGAGCCACTGAAAGGTTAAGAAGGGTGTCCACAAGGAGCTGTCTTGAACAACCAATGTTCAGAGGTTCAGGAAAATCAGACAGGCCATTCCCTTTTTTGGAGTATACCCCAGTGATCTGCCCTAATCCCCTTCTTCCTTAGCTTCCCATGAGGGCAACACAAATTGGGTGGCAGACCCACCTGATTGTAAGTATGAGGACAGCACTCACACTGTAACATTTACCATAATCAGACAGGTAAAGAGAAAATTTTATTATTCATTCATTCAATAGTATTTATTGAGCACTTACTATGTGCAGACCACTGTACTAAGTGCTTGGAATGTACAAGTCGGCAACAGATAGAGACAGTCCCTGCCCTTTGACGGGCTTACAGTCTAATCGGGGGAGGCAGACAGACAAGAACAATGGCAATAAATAGAGTCAAGGGGAAGAACATCTCATTAAAACAATGGCAAATAAATAGAATCAGGGTGATGTACATCTCATTAAACAAAATAAATAGGGTGATGAAGATATATAGAGTTGAGCGGATTAGTACAGTGCTGAGGGGTGGGATGGGAGAGGGGGAGGAGGAGGGGGAAAGGGGGGAGAAGAGGGTTTAGCTGTGGAGAGGTGAAGGGGGGTAGAGGGAGCAGAGGGAAAAAGGGGGGAGCTCAGTCTGGGAAGGCCTCTTGGAGGAGATGAGCTTTAAGTAGGGATTTGAAGAAGGGAAGAGAATTAGATTGTCGGAGGTGAGGAAGGAGGGCATTCCAGGACCACGGGAGGACGTGACCCAGGGGTCGACGGCAAGATAGGCAAGACCGAGGGACAGTAAGGAGGTGGGCGGCAGAGGAGCGGAGCATGCGGGGTGGGCAGTAGAAAGAGAGAAGGGAGGAGAGGTAGGAAGGGGCAAGGTGATGGAGAGCCTTGAAGCCTAGAGTGAGTGATTAATGGGTAATCATAATGAAAATAATGATAATTATATAATTAATATATAATAAATTAATAACAATGATAATTATTAATGATAATAGTAATTATTATAAAGCACTATTACAAAGCTCTGGAGTAGATATAATATAGACATAGTCCCTGTCCCACATGAGAAACAGCGTGGCTATGAGAAGCAGCATGCTTTAGTGGAAAGAGCACGGGTTTGGGAGGCAAAGGACATGGGTTCTAATCCCGCCTCTGCCACTTGTCTGCTGTGTGACTTTGGCCAAGTCACTTAAATTCTCTGTGCCTCCGTTACCTCATCTGTAAAATGGGGATTAAAAGTGTGAGCCCCAAGTGGGACAACCTTATTATCCTGTATCTACCCCAGTGCTTATAACAGCGCTTGGCACATAGTAAGTGCTTAACAAATACCATTATTAATATCATTATTAACTCAGAGTCTGAATAGAAAGGAGACCAAGTATTTAATCCCCTTTTTACAGCTAAGGAAAGTGAGGCAGAGGGAAGTTAAATGACTTGCCCGAAGTGACACAGCAGAGAATTATTCAATCAAGCAACCTTATTTATTGAGCACTTACTGTGTGCAGAGCACTGTACTGTACTAAACACATTGGAGAGCACAATATAATAATATACAGAAGTCGTTAACATATTCCCCGCCCACTAGGAGTTTATGGTCTGCAGAGAAGTGGCAGAGCCAGAATTATAATATAGGTCTTCTGACTCTCAGGCCCATGCTCTTTCCACGAAGCTAGTCTTTGAGTACTCTAGTTTCTTCTAGATTTGTTTTCATCCTGATCTCATTTTATTTTCTTAATTTTTTCATGATTGCCTTTTATCCACATACCTCATTAGATGAAAATGAGAATTAATTAACTTTCTTTATGAAATTATTTCTGCCATAATTTTTAAAGCATTATAAATAGCAGCAATTACTGAGTAGCACCCTTAACCCCACAACACTTATGTACGTATCTTTACTATTTATTTTTATTAATGTTTGTTTCCCCATATAGACTGTATGCTCTTTATGGGCAGGGAATGTGCCTACCAACTCTGTTACACTGTACTCTCCCAAGTACTTAGTACAGTGTTTAGCCCAAAGTAAGCTCTCAATAAATATGAGTGACTGATTGATTTATTGTTTGTGTACCTACATGCATGTATGCAGAACAGGCAAGAGTAGTAAAAGCCTCTGAACTCTTGGAGTTCCCATCATGGCCTAATGGAAACAGAATGGGCCTGAGGGGTCAGAGGATCTGAGTTCTAATAATGGCAGGGAATGTGTCTACTAACTAAATTATATGTACTCTCCCAATGCTAAGTTCAGTGCTCTCCACATAAAAAGCACTCAATAAATAAGATAGTATTTAATAACAAATAATAGCATTTGTAAAGTGCTTACTATGTGTCAAATGCTGTTCTAAGTGTTGGGGTAGATACAGGGTAATCAGGTAGATAAAGGGTAATCAGGTTGGACATAGCTCCTGTCCCACATGGGGCTCAGTCCAAATTGGAGGGAGAGGGACTTCATCTCCATTTTACAGATGGTATAACTGAGGCACAGAGAAGTTAAATGACCTGTCCAAGCTCACACAGTAGGAAAGTGTCAGTGGTAGGAAGTGGCAGAGCTGGGAATAAAATCCAGGTCCCCTGACTCCCAGGCCTATGCTTGTTACCTTAGGCCACTTTGCATCCCACAATTCCTTCATTTGCCTGCTTGCTCTTAGCTTCTCTGTGCCTCAGTTTCCTCAATAGTATTCTCTCTTTAGTCCGTGGACCTCATGTGAGACAAGGATGGTACCCCAGAGGGTGGCCTTATATTAACGGGAGTGCAAGGACAGTGCTTAGAATATAGTAAACACTTAGCAACAGAACCACATACAAATCAAACAGTAGTATTTACTGACCCTATACTATGTGCAAAGTGATGGAATGAGGACTTGGGAATGTAAAATACATGTAACAGAGATGACAATTGTTTGAGGTATACAATAAGGATTAGAATTCCATTTTTTAACTTTGGATAAGGTAGACCAAATTAGATTTAATTTGACTGCAACTTAAAATGAAGAAAGCTACTGGCTTGTATCTCTACAGTTACCAAATATAAGAGAAAAATCCAATGGATTTATTTCTCTTTATATTTGGATAATGAGTACTGGAATTTTATTTATAGTCTCCATTGTTATACGTTTTGTGTACATCTAGAAAAAGTAGAAAATATGCATATAAAACCTTGATTGTTTTTTCTTTTTGGACCCCTACATAATATATAGTTACCTCATAATGATTCAATTTCTTATGTTAACTTCATAAGGCAATGAAAATGAATGTCAAATAGAGATGGGATGATTATCTATTAGCTATTAGTTATGCTTTATAACCAGCTCACACAATTTCACTATTATTTTAAACACAAATATATTCACTGGGTTGTTTCTGATAAGTGTTGTTTTTTTAATTAGAACAAGTGATAGTTCCACAGAGAGGGGGCCATCAGAGTTGTTGCAACTAAGCTTTTCATAGTTGTGTCAATCTTCCTGATGTTGACAGTGATGCACTATTTTCCTGATGTTTTTCCCCAGCATATGCTGACTCTAAATAAAATTCATCTACTCCACATAAATATGGTAGCAGTGATTTTTAGAGCCACAGTGGGCTATAGATGGAATATTAAATCTGCATTACAATGGTCTTTCGTAAAAAGTAAGCATCTCACTGGGATGAATTAACTGAAGCGTAGCCTGTAGAAATGATGAAGTAATTCCACTCTACAAAACTCTAATCGGACCCTTATTCAAAGGTTGTGTCTTGGATCTCCACCACTTGAGAAATGCAGAAAATACAGTAAATTTTCAAAGGAGAGGAACAAAACATTACTAATAAGAAATTTGGCTTACTTAGCTTGGACAAGGGCTGGAAGAAGACTTTACTGGTAGTAAATGAGTGTTGCAGTAATTTATGAGGTGATAATCATTTTACTGATACATCATGGGTATGACTCAAAGAACAAAGAGTTACTCTCTACAAAATCAACATTAGATTATAAACATGTTTTCCAGATTCTGACCAAATAAAAGCCTAATAAATTCTGCATTATGAAAGTGTGACAACAGATTGTGTTAAGGTACAGGGATGCCCAGAAATCAGATACTATGATTAGGTTCTCTCAAAACACCACCAACCAAAAGCCACATCTTTATTCTGAAGTGTTTATACTAAGGACATCCAAATTATAGTTGATGATGTTTCACTTGATTTAATCAAGATTCCTAAGCAATGGCTATTAGCCCCTCCAGGTAGGCAACAGAGCCAGTTGGTGTAGGATTAAATTGACTTCTTGTCTCTTATGAAATCACTTCACCTTCCGGAAGCCTTCCCTGATTTATGTCTGATCTTCCAACATCACATCCCCCAAATGCCGTCAGTACTTCCACACACCCTAAATACTTGGGTACACATAACCACCCAACCCCAGCTGAGCATATAAGTACACAATTTTATTATCTATTAATTCTTCTTGCTATAATTTGTTTTAGTGCCTATCTCTCCCTCTAGTTTGTAAGTTTCTTGTGGGCAGGGGTCTTGTCTACTAATATAGTGCAGATAACACAGTAATTATGTGCTCAGTAAATACTATTAATCGGATATGCTAGATTTCTTGATTCAGTTTCTATCTTTGCCTTTCACTTATCATTGGCTAGTGCACTTCATAAGTAACAGAATCCAGACAGCGTTCAAATTAACATTGCTAAAGGAATTTCAAGGCTGTGTGTAGGTTTATAATCCCACATGAGCTGCTGAATGACCTCTTCAGACTATCCATCAGCCCATAGTACTTTGCTTATTCTGAGAAGATGTCCATAATTATTTATACATCCTTATGTTTGCTTTCCTATAGCACATTTATTCATATTAGGGAGCTTCTGTTTGATTCAAGGATTTGGGATGTTATTCTTAATCTATTGAGATGGAAAATTTCTCAGAGATTGAAATTGTATTCTTACCTCTAACACTACGGAATTTAAGTGGCCAAAGTCTCACAGCAGACGTTGGTCAGCCTGGCGGAACTAATCTCAGAGATGGGAGGATGCTTCAGCAGTATTTCCAGAGAAGCAGTCCCCACAAATATGTACCTGGTGCTCCATAAGTCAAGAGACTCAGTCCAGTGCTGTAAATATTAGTGGGATGGAGAAAGATAGGAGAGAGATCCAGTTTGGAGTGGTTGTAAATTGTTTTGAACTTGGGGAGAGACTTTGCAATAAGGTCTTTGGACTCTGGCTGTCAGGTAACTTCTGATTACCAGTCTCAGAACAATGAAGACGATCTCTAGGTAGCATATCGTAAGCTTCTTGAGGGCAGTGATCATCTCTACAAATTCTTTTTCTTTAAAAAGGTATCTGTTAAGTGCTTACTATTTGCCAGGAATTGTATTGAATGCTGAGATAGATACAAGTTCCTCAGGTTGGACACAGTTGCTGCCCCACATGGAGGTCACTGTCTTTATTCTATTGCATTGTGCCCTCCAAGAGGCCTTCCTTGACTAAGTCCTTATTTCCTTTTCTCCCACTCCCTTCTATGTCACCTTGCACTTGGATTTGCACCTTTTATTCACCCTTCCCTCAGCCCCACAGCAATTATATACATCTCTTTAATTAATTTATTTATATTAATGTTGCTCTCCCCCCAGACTGTAAACTCAACATGGGCAGGGGCCATACACACCACTCCTATTATATTGCACTATCCCAAGTGCTTACAATGCTCTGCACACAGGAAGCACTCAATAAATACCATCGATTGATTGATTTGATCCATAGCTCCTATTTTGACCGGGAGCATGTTTGCACAGTATAGATTGAATATAAAATGTAGTTCTGCTTTATAACCTTGTTGAGGAAAGGATCACACCAAGGACTCTCCATTTTTAATGTCTGCTAGTCCATTGTGAAGTAATAGTTACAACTAACCCTAAAGGTTTTCAGAACCTAAGCATCTTCAGTTTGTCAACTCTGTATCCCTTAGTTATAACAAAAGTAGAAATAGAGCAAAGTATATTTTAAATTACCTTTTTTTCTTGCAGAATTCCTCCACATTCAACTATGCATTAGAAGTTATAAATGTTCTTGTGTAAAGCTAAATTATGTTATTACAGCATATGCTGTTCTATCAGGGTTTTCATTTTTTTACATTTTTATATCCCTTGCACAATTTGTGAAATTAACTAAAATTACATCTGTGTTATTATTTTGGTGTAAATTCATGTTTATGAAATGAAAAGCTGCTAAGACACTCTTTTTCTGCTGCACTAACTCCTTCTAGGCAGGGACCATGTGTACCAATTCTATCATACTGTACTCTCACAGGCATTTAGTGCAGTGCTTTGCACACAGTAAGTGGTCAATAAATATAATTGATTGGTTGGTTGATAGTTATTTTCAATCTTAGCATTTCCCCTTTTTTAAATCATCAAGTTTTAGTTTTTTAACACTTCCCCCCAAAAAAAGCAGTTTGTGATAGATGTGCCAAAAAAGCAGTTTTCAAATTAATTTCTGTAGCTGTGCTGGCAGGAAATATCTTTTTAAATTCATCCTATATAGGAAGGGAATCTGAATCTTGGCAGAAAAGACCGCACCAGTTAAACTTGAGGTAGACCCGATCACTATAAGATAACCTCAGAGTTAATTAGAACTGCTCGAAAATCTGCAAACCATATTATTTTGACATATTAAGTAAGCAAGTAGCTACCCTACAACATCCTAGTACATTCTGATTTCTCTCAATCAGAAATAACACAATCATAACTTTTTCTTACTATTTTCTCACTTTGCCCGGTAGAGAAGCCTATGAAGAAGACTACATCCTTTTAAGATCAGTTAAGAGAAGGATCAGGGTATGCCCAAAGTTTGGCAACATCATTTTTTCCTAAACACCTTGACATTGTTTAGGGTTTTATGGATTATATTTATAAGAGTCAGCACTTAGACCTAGAAAAAATAGCAGGAAATGTTAGCTTTAAGGTAGAAAGTAACGACTGCAGTCTACATAGCCAGGTTGTCATGAATATAAATACACCAAATAAAATAGAAAGATGTAATGCTTCAGGTATTTTAATGATGACACAGCAGGTACTTTCCCTTTTGGAATTTTTAAATAGGTTGAAGGACTTGATTGAGGGTCATCCTAGGGGAAATACCAACTTTCAGCTGTCTGCATTTTTCATGCTTTCAAGCTTTAGAGGTCAGGTCAAAAGAATGTAGCAGTTGGGTGAAATCTTCACTGTTACACCAGCATCTGGAAGCTTGTAAGAAAGTGCAGTGACATTTACAAATCCTTTGTCTGGATTGATTACGTGGTTAGGTAAGACATAAATGTGGTTATTGTGCCTTTTTTGGCAGTTGTGACAGAATCAGTCATCATATTCTAAAAACTGTGTGAAAAAAATCACAAAAATAGATGTTGTTAGTCCATAAACATAAACTGATGATATTCTGTGAACATGTTCAAATGAAATTAATTCACTTAACCTCTCCTTATCCCTTTTATATTCATTCAATAGTATTTATTGAGCGCTTACTATGTGCAGAGCACTGTACTAAGCGCTTGGGATGAACAAGTCGGCAACAGATAGAGACAGTCCCTGCCGTTTGATGGGCTTACAGTCTAATCGGGGGAGACGGACAGGCAAGAACAATGGCGATAAATAGAGTCAAGGGGAAGAACATCTCGTAAAAACAATGGCAACTAAATAGAATCAAGGCGATGTACAATTCATTAACAAAATAAATAGGGTAACGAAAATATATACAATTGAGCGGAGGAGAACAGTGCTGTGGGGATGGGAAGGGAGAGGTGGAGGAGCAGAGGGAAAAGGGGAAAATGAGGGTTTAGCTGCGGAGAGGTAAAGGGGGGATGGCAGAGGGAGTAGAGGGAGAAGAGGAGCTCAGTCTGGGAAGGCCTCTTGGAGGAGGTGAGTTATAAGTAGGGTTTTGAAGAGGGAAAGAGAATCAGTTTGGCGGAGGTGAGGAGGGAGGGCGTTCCAGGACCGCGGGAGGACGTGACCCAGGGGTCGACGGCGGGATAGGCGAGACCGAGGGACGGTGAGGAGGTGGGCGGCAGAGGAGCGGAGCATGCGGGGTGGGTGGTAGAAAGAGAGAAGGGAGGAGAGGTAGGAAGGGGCAAGGTGATGGAGAGCCTTGAAGCCTAGAGTGAGGAGTTTATGTTTGGAGCAGAGGTTGATAGACAACCACTGGAGTTGTTTAAGAAGGGGAGTGACATGCCCAGATCGTTTCTGCAGGAAGATGAGCCGGGCAGCGGAGTGAAGAATAGACCGGAGTGGGGCGAGAGAGGAGGAAGGGAGGTGAGAGAGGGCTGACACAGTAGTCTAGCCGGGATATAATGAGAGCCTGTAACAGTGCATGGCTCAGTGGAAAGAGCATGGGCTTTGGAGGCAGAGGTCATGAGTTCGAATCCCAGCTCTGCCACCTGTCAGCTGTGTGACCGTGGGCAAGTCACTTAACTTCTCTGTGCCTCAGTTACCTCATCTGTAAAATGGGGATTAAGACTGTGAGCCCCACGTGGGACATCCTGATTCCCCTGTGTCTACCCCAGCGCTTAGAACAGTGCTCGGCACATAGTAAGCGCTTAACAAATACCAACATTATTATTATTATTGTTATTAAGGTAGCCGTTTGGGTGGAGAGGAAAGGGCGGATCTTGGCGATATTGTAGAGGTGAAACCGGCAGGTCTTGGTAACGGATAGGACGTGTGGGGTGAACGAGAGAGACGAGTCAAGGATGACACCGAGATCGCGGGCCTGAGAGACGGGAAGGATGGTCGTGCCATCGACGGTGATAGAGAAGTCTGGGAGAGGACCAGGTTTGGGAGGGAAGATGAGGAGCTCAGTCTTGCTCATGTTGAGTTTTAGGTGGCAGGCCGACATCCAGGTGGAGACGTCCTGGAGGCAGGAGGAGATGCAAGCCTGAAGGGAGGGGGAGAGAACAGGGACGGAGATGTAGATCTGCGTGTCATCTGCGTAGAGATGGTAGTCAAAGCCATGAGAGCGAATGAGTTCACCGAGGGAGTGAGTGTAAATGGAGAACAGAAGAGGGCCAAGAACTGACCCTTGAGGAACTCCAACAGTTAAAGGATGGGAGGGGGAGGAGGCTCCAGCGAAGGAGACCGAGAATGACCGGCCAGAGAGATAAGAGGAGAACCAGGAGAGGACAGAGTCCATGAAGCCAAGGTGAGATAAGGTATGGAGGAGGAGGGGATGGTCGATAGTGTCAAAGGCAGCAGAGAGGTCAAAGAGGATCAGAATGGAGTAGGAGCCATTGGATTTGGCAAGAAGGAGGTCATGGGTGACCTTAGAGAGAGCAGTCTCGGTAGAGTGGAGGGGACGGAAGCCAGATTGGAGAGGGTCTAGGAGAGAATGGGAGTTAAGGAATTCTAAACATCGACTGTAGAAAACACCCATCCAACTTTTGTATGTAGAAATCATTGCAACAGGGTCTGGGCACTCCTAAAATGACCCCAAGGGCTCTTTAAGCAGGGATTTAAGAATGAGAACCCAGGTAATCACGAAGGCCCTCATTTAGCTCATTGCTTCCTTGTCTTCGCTTCTCTTTCACTATAAAAAAGCTCACACAGTGCTCTCAGGCCAAACACATTCACTGAGACTAGTTTTTGACTATCTCACCACCCAACTCTTGCTCATCTATCTGCAATTCTTTCCCCCTTAATACCCAGAACAACACCTCCTGCAGGAGACCTTCCCAGACTGAGTCCTCCCTTTCCTTCTGCTCCTCCTACCCTTCCCATTTTCCCTTCTCCGGCCCTCTGCTCTTCCTCTTTCGCCTCCCCACAGCATTGTGCATATTTGTATATATTATTACTCTATTTGTTAATTATATGTATATATCTATGATTCTATTTATCTTGATGGTATTTAGCCAGACTACTTGTTTTGTTTTGTTCTGTTTTGTTTTGTTGTCTGTCTTCCCCGTTTAGACTGTGAGCCCATTGTTGAGCAGGGATTGTCTCTATCTGTTGTTGAATTGTACATTTTAAGTGCTTAAAACAGTGCTCTGCACATAGTAAGCGCTCAATAAATACAATAGAATGAATGACTGCTCACTTCTGTAAAGCCTCTTCTGAAATCACATCTCTTCCCTGACAAAAGTTTTATCCCCTTAAACTCTGTTCCCCCCTACCTGTAATTTATTTTAGTGTCTGTCACCCCTAATAGACCGTAAACTCCTGGGGGTAGGGCTCATATCCAAGAGATCCAGTTCAGCCCTGTATTCTGCCACTTGGCTACTACATGATCTTTGGTGACTCATTTAACTTCTCTGTGTCTCTGTTTCTTCATCTTTAAAGTGAGGATTCAATACCTGTTCTCTCTCCCCACTTAGTCTGTAAGCCCCATGTGTTACAGAGGCTGTGTCTAATTTGCTTATATTCTTACTCCAGTGGTTAGTACAGTGCTTGGCAGGTAATATTGATCATTTTTTTTTAGAGTGCTTACCATATGCAGAGCACTCTAGTGCTTGGGAGACAATATAAGAAGAGTTGGTAGACACACCCTCTGCCCATAAAGAGATCAGAATATAGAAGGAGAGACAGATATTAAAATTAAAATTTAATATTTATTTAAATTGTAGATTTTTTTTGTGGGACAGATGCTGTGAGGTTGATGGAGGGGTGAAGAAAGGAAGTAAATCATGGTGATGCAGAAGGAAATGGGGAAAGGGAAGGCCTCTTGAATTCATTCAGTAAATGGTATTTAATGAGCACCTACTGAATGCTAAGCAATGGGAAGCCCTATGGCCTGGTGGAAATTGCACAGGCCTGCCACTTGATTACTGTGTGACCTTGGACAAGTCAGTTAACTTCTCTGTGACTCCATTTCTTCATCGGTAAAATGAGGATTAAATATTTATTCTCACTCCGACTTATTCTGTGAGGTCCATGTGAGACATGGATTATGCCCTACCTTATTATCTTGTATTTTATCCCAGTGCTTCAAAAGATTGAAGGCCTCTGTGGGGAATAGTACATTTTTATGGGAGGTGTGCGGGAGAGGAGGCAAGTGAGGAGGTTGTGGTCAGAGGGATTTCAGAATTATGAAGGTAGGGATTGTGCAGTGGCTAGAAATGATGAGATCAAATGTTTGTCCAAGTTGGTGAAGAGGTAAGGTGGGGTGGAACAGGAGGTCAACAGAGTTGAGTGGTAATAGAAGGTGGTCAGCACAAGGGTCATCAGGAACATCTATGTGGATATAGAAGTCCCCAACAATCAATGTGGACACTTGATGGAGAAAGAGAGAAGGAATGTGAGAGAGGGATCAAAATAGTTAAAGAAGTTGGAGATGGGAGTTTAATCCGGGAAGGCCTCTTGGAGGAGATGTGCCTTCAATAAGGCTATGAAGGGGAGGAGGGTATTTGTCAGACATGAAGAGGGAGGGTATTCCTGACCAGAAGCGGAACATGGGTGAGAGGTCAATGGCAAGAAAGATGAGAATAAGGTACAATGAGTAGGTTGGCATTGGAGGAGCAATAATAATGATGATAACTGTGCATAATTCTTGACTACAGTGTATGTCTTGATGTCCTGGATGATCAAACCAAATTTATTAATTGAAAAGAAGAAAATCCAGGAATGAGTGTGTTGCAAAGTGAGATGAAGAACTAGGTTTGAAAAAGTAACCAGTTATGTTAGGCAATACACTCTCCCCTTGCCTTAGAAATAAAGAAGCAGCATGGTCTGGTGGATAAACCACGGGCCAAGGAGTCAGAGGACTTGGGTTCTAATCCTGCCTCTGTTACTTGTCTATTGTGTGGTCTTGGCAAGTCACTTCAATTCTCTGGGTCTCACCTCATCTATAAAATGGAGATTAAGACTGTGAGCCCCCTGTGGGACATGGATTTTGTCCAACCTGTTTAGTTTGTGTCTGCCCAAGTACTAACTACAGTGCCTGGCACAGAATGAGCACTTAAATATCATAAAAAGAATTAGGAAGGGAAAGCTAATGTCCAATGATTTCCAAAAAAGCAGTTGCATTATATGATGCTGCTGCTTTGTCTTTATGTTAAGAGTTGTTGCGGGAAGCAGTATGGCATAGTGGATAGAGCACAGGCCTGGGAATTACAAGGTCATGGATTCTAATCCCAAATCAGCCACTTGTCTTCTGTGTAACCACAGGCAAGTCACTTCACTTCTCTCTGTCTCAATTGCTTCATCTGTAAAATGGGGATCGAGACTGTGAGCCCCAATTGGGATAGGACTGTGTCCAATCCAATTTGCTTGTATCCACTCCAGTGCTTAGTACAGTGCCTGGCACATAGTGAGTGCTTAACAAATACCATTATAACTCAGTCTCACATGAGGGAAGCCAAGCTACATAGAGGGAAAGAATATTTAAAGAGTACCTAAAAATTTCAAGTAGATCCACTGACATGAGGAGGGCCTAATGGGCTTGCGTCTCAAGAAAGGTAGGGATTTATTGCAGAGCCACTAGCTATAATTTTGAGAAGTCCCTTAGGATAGGAAAATGCCAATGCTGTCCCATCTTTCACAAAGGATAAAAAGGAAACTATCCCTACTATGACAGATCAGTCTCTAGGTAATATCAGTAGCTGGGAAAATAATCTAACAGCTCATCAAAACAATCAATTTGCAATCACCTGAAAAAGCGTGACACCAGTAAGCAAGCAACACATTTGTGCAAAGAGCAAATCATGCGAGACCAATTTTATTTCCTCCTATAATAGCATCAGATGACAATAACAAGTAAAAGCAATACATAGTCTATCTAAACATCTATAAGACTTTAGACTCTGACCTTAATGAAATCCTCATCAACAAGCTAGAAAATATGATCTTGGTTGTATTATTAAGGATGTGCCTAATGCTGGAGGCCTGTCCTTAAGCTAACTCAGTGTCAAGGTGAAGGGGGACATCTTCTTGACAAGTGTCCAACAGAGATTACTCTTTCATGGTCTAATGGAAAGAGCACAGGCCTGGGAGTTAGAGGACCTGGGTTCTAATCCCAGCTCCTCTACTTAACTGCTGGATGACCTTGGGCAAGTCACTTCTCTGTGCCTCAGTTTCCTCATCTGCAAAATGAGGATTCAAATCCTATTTACTCTCCTACCTGACTGAGCCCCTGGAGGGACTTGGTTATTTTGTATCTACCACAAAACTTAATTTCAATAATTGTGATTAGTGATAGTAATAATGTCTAGACAAGGACATTGAAACTGCTCATGAAAGTTGTGGATCAGGATTCCTGCACTCTGGAAGCTTGAATAAAATTCAGGGTGACTTTGATAAATAATCATATTTCAAAAGCAGAATCCAATTCAACAGGGATAAGTGCAGAGTACTAAATTTAGGTTAGGAAAACAAATAACCAAAAAATACAATAAATATACAAACACCTGAAAGAGAAATTCCTAGAAATCACCCAAATGACACTAGAAAGATCATTGTAATTGATGGTGCTGAAGGGGATCGTAGTTGGTCATAAACTGAATAGGAGTCAGGAGTGTGATTAAAAGAAATACCAAAATAGCATTAGAGTGTCTTAAAAGGAGGATGATATGCAAGTGTTGGGAAATAACTCTTTCCACTCTATGGCCTGGCAGACTAAATTCTAATTCTAGTCTGCCACTGACCTGCTGTGTGACTCTGGGCAAGTCCCCTAATCTCTCTGGGTTTCAAATTTCTCAGCTGTAAAATGGAAATAAGATACCTGCTCTCTTTATCTCATAGATTGCCCCATGTGGGACAGGACTATACCTGGTCTGATTTTCTTTCAACTCTCCCAGTGCTTGGCACAAAGTATCTGTTTCATAAATACCATAACTAACTCACTCTATATTTACTAGAACCCTGTTAGACTATGTGGCTAATTTTTGTCACTAAGCTAAAATGCAGAACAGAGAGAAAATAGATTCACTATCAGTCATAGTTATTGCATTCTTACTGTGTGCAGAGCACCATACTAAGCATTTGGAAGAGTACAATATAACAGAGTTGGTAAGCATGTTCTCTGCCCACAACACACTTATACTAGTTCTGAGCTCCACAAACATTAACTCCCCATAAATATCAATATTAATATATTTATAGACTGACAAAATCATCTCTTTCTGTAGGGCATGGCATATTGGATTGAGCATGGGTCTGGGAGTTCAAAGGTCATGGATTCTAGTCCCAAGTCTACCCCTTGTCTACTGTGTGACCTTGGGCAAGTCACTTTACTTCTCTGTGCCTCAATTACCTTAACTGTAAAACTGGGATTGAAATTGTGATCCCCACGTGAGACAGGGGCTCAACTCAATTTTCTTGTATCCACCCAGCGCTTAGTATAGTGCCTGGCACATAGTAAGCATTTAAATACCATAATTACTATTATTCTCTATTGAGCATTTACTGTGTGCAGAACACAGTACTAAGCACTTGGGAAAGTATAATATAACAATAAACAGACACATTGCTTGGGTTCACGTTAGGAAGTGGCTGCACTCCCATCCCGCTTCCCTGACCTTGCGATTTTCTGTGTCTGGAATACTGCAGATGCAGGCTCAGCTTTCTGATTTTACTCAGTTCCAGGGCCCTGGGCTCTTTTGGGATGATACAAGTCCTTGTTCGGGATGACTAACCCTCCACCTCCCACACTTCACCCCATTGCTGCTCTTGCCATAGCTATTATCCACTCTCACTCTCTGCAATACCTGGTGGGGGCTGCAAAGTTAGAATTATTTTCCTTTCAGCCCCTGTAAAAGAATAGGTAAAACAGGTTTGTGAGGAAAGGTTAAAGTGCAGATCACTGTTCTAAGCTGTTGGAGAGAAAGCTATGTTGCATAAGGACTTTGAACTGATTTTGGTTCAAACTCCCGAAGATCGAAGAGGAAATGAATTTATATGAAGGCAGTTGAGATTTTGTTTGGGCATAAGAACACAGTAAGCACTCAATAAATACGATTGAATGAATGAAAGAAGTTATGGATTCTCAGGTTGATAAAACTTCCTTTAGCAACGTCCTGACTTGCTCCCTTTATTCATACCCTTCCCAGGCTGGAGTCTAGCAATATTTCCTCCTGATTGATAAAGGCTATTTAAGCTTTTCTATTCCCAATTATCCCACAGCACCCTTTACCTGGACAGGCCACCACTATGCAGATTGTGATTACACAGAAAGATCAGAGACCTCCCGCAATCAGACATGGCTTCCTATCGGAGACCATCTTTCTTCTCCAAGATGATACATTTTTCATTGGTTGGAGATTGTTTTTACTGGGAGAGATTGGAGTAAATTGGAGACATGTTCTTTGCCCGTGAGAAGCTTACAGTCTAGAGGAAGAAGGATTTTGAAGGATAAAAGTCATGCAAGATGATCAGCATTTTAAGGCATTGAGCCAATAAGGAAGCAACATTAGGGACAAAAATCTCAAAACCCAAGTTGTTCATTTAACTCTTCCATTTATTTTTAGTCCCTGCTTTACTGGAGATTTAGTGCTAAAATGGTTAAGTTTACTCTAATCTCTTCATGTCAATTGATATGGCTAAGTTGGAAAAGCTATGTGCTATTAACAGCTAAAACATAAAAGACCTTGTCATATAAGGTTCGAATTGTACATCTTAAGTTTGTATTCAGGCAGTAAAAGCACCAGCTGCTCACTGCTGGAGGCAATATAGAGTTTATTTCTCTTTCAATCATGGTGCCCAGCACTTCTTAGGAAGGCAGCCTGAGGAATGATGGCCATTAATATAAATTTGAAGTCAGAGGCAAGATTAACACAGAAAATTTCCATGCTTGTGCCAGCAAACACTGACAAAACCCTGTGATTTAAAGTACTTCCCTGACAGTTTTGATTATAATTAAATCACAGACATATGGAAGGTGAATAACTGAATGTCATTTGAGCTGTCTGCAGAGTGCAGAGAAGTTCTGAAAGGTAAAAAGAAAGGTGGTTGTTTTCAAAAGTCTGTCATTTTACTTGTTTGGTATTGTTCCCTATTTTAATAACTGAATGGATATTGAAAAGGGGATTTTGTTGTTCACTGCAATATGTAGAAAAAGTTTTCATGGAAGATGCCTTTCTGTATGACTTTCTTGGGGGACCATGAGGATTAAGACAAATTCACTGTCTTTTCTGATTTCAGTATTCTTTAAAAGAGGTCAAAAAATACTTCCTACCATTTTCTTTTGTTTAAAATGATTATGATTTATTTTGTAGCCAACATTTTTCAAAGAATATTGATGAAGACTAAACTGTCCTATAGACTGTAAGCTCTTCCTCTAAACTGTAAACTTATTGTGGGGAGGGAACATGTGCACCAACTTTTCTATATTGTACAGTCCCAAGTGATTAGTACAGTGTTCTGCACACTGTCAGCACTCAAAAAGTATGATTGACTGAAAGATTGATTGATGGAAATGGAATCTGAAGTTAAGGGTACAGTATCATGTGTGGGACATGGACTGTGACTGACTTGATTATCTTGTATCTTCCCCAGAGCTTAGTACAGTGCCTGACACATAATGAGAGTTTAACCAATAGCGTAATTTAATGTAGACATTAAATATCAGGTGAGAAGCTGAGTTTCATAGGCCTGAGGTTTTCAAATTGCTCATTGGTCAACTGTTCCTTGAAAGAGATATACTTACTGCATATTTAAACAATACTTAAATATCTCTATAGAACTGTGAGATAGTTATATATTTTTGACTGAGAAGATAATTGTTTTAAGAATGATTCTGTGTCTAATTAAATCTTTCTCCTCAAAGACAAGGGATTATGTCTTGATATCTTTTTATTTCTATTTTGGGTTCCAAAAGCCTAGAAAGCTGGCACTCGGTAATTTCAAATGATCATGATGAAAATGAATTAGGGAAAAATAAATCAATGTGTGCAACTATCTTGAATGTGAAATCACACTTGCCAATGTTGTCTAATAAAGTCATGGTTAAAACTAGACTGTTATACAGTTGTGCATAACTAAACTCCAGGTGGGCAGGGAATGTGTTAACCAATTCTGTTCTAGTGTATTCTCTCAAGGTCTTAGTACAGTGCTCTACACCCAGTAAGCACTCACTAAATACTATTGATCAATTGAATGCCAGTAATGATCACAGTTTTGGGGGCTTGTAAAGATATGAAATTTGTGATTAATTTTAATACATGAACTTTTTGTATGCTCCAAAATTTGTATCTTCCCCTAATTCACATTCTAAATTTCTGCATTTAACTATAAACTCTTAGAATCTGATTGGGCCAGTATGTCTATGTAAACTCAATAGTTTGTGGTAGTAACTAATTTAAAATTTTAGAAGCCCGAAGGACTAAACACAAACCAGCTCAATTCTTAAATCTTAAAGAATATTAATGTTATTCGAAATAAAGGACTCTATTTGGCTTCATTGCATACAGACGTTCTCCTCCTTTTAATATTTTAACATTCCTCAAATTAAGAGAAAAGGCAGAAATAGTGGCAAGTGACTTTTTCATCTTAAACCTCTCCTTATTCAACCGTATGGATTGTTTTTCTCTTGAGTACTGCCATTAAACCTATTCCACTTAGTTATGAAAAGCTCTTACTGAAAGAATGACTTTGCCTTTGGTGGGGGCAGCAGCTAGCAACCTACAAAGTGAATAATAGAATGCCATTTTTCCATTTCTCTCAAGCTCTGGGGAATATCCCCCGTAGCCAGATTGTCTAGTGGTATTCAATCATTGATGGAAAGTCATGCTCAGGGACCCTGCCCTCTGACACACTGTTTCCCTGACTGGTTTTCGGTAATGGCACTCTTGTTTTATTGAATATTAGTTGTCCCCTTTTTTTAAGAAATAGTTAGTGGAGTGTATCTATGTTAGCAAGAGCCATTGATATTTGCTTGGGAAAGATCTTATTTAAAATTTGATCTTGTTTCTATTTAGGTACTTTGAAGTCAGCATATTTTTAGACAGTGTAACAAGTATTCCGTCTTCACGTTAACAACTGAAATAAACTGTTGTAAATCCCATCAATCAAAGATTGGGAAAAGCCATAAAGCATGACTGAGTGATTAAGCCATTTAATAGGGCATTGAGAGAGGTAAAGAAAAGTTAGCTTCACTGGATCAGAAAACGTGTTTACATCACAAAGGTAGGAGTTGTGTAACTGGAAAACATGGGGTGATCACAGCCGGCAGTAATGTAGAGTTTGAATGGAAAAAGCGGAAGAAGAAATATCCAAGCATAATAGTTCTATCTACCCTCTACTTTCCATTTTCCTTCATCACACCATCAGCTTATGTTTGAACTTGATGGACTAGGTAATTCCCACCTTCTGCAGTCCAATCTATTTGCACAAGTAGAGTTTGATAACCCATCTCATTTCCTTCAAAAAATCTATTTTTTTAAAAAAAAAATGGTATTTGGTATTGTACGTACTCTGTGCCAGGCACTGTACTAAGCCCTGAGGTGGGTACAAGCTAATCAGGTTGAACACGTTCCATGTCCCACATGGAGCTCTTTTACAGCATTAATCTCCATTTTGCAAATGAAAGAATGAAACACAGAGAAGTAAAGTGACTTCCCCAAGCTCATACAACAGGCTAGAGGTGAAGCCAGAATTAGAACCCAGATCCTTCTGATTTCCAGATGCTTGTTCTATCCACTAGGTCATGCTGCTTCTTTCTTGTATCAACCTCAGCACTCAGTACAATCGCTTAGCACACAATAAGCATTGAACATTTCATTCATTCAATTGTATTTTTTGAGCACTTACTGTGTGCAGAACACTGTACTAAACACTTGGAAAGTACAATTCAGCAACAGATGGCAACAATTTTTTATAATCATTATTTTCTTCAATTCATTATGAAAAGAATCACAGTTTGCCATATCTCCATTAGAATACTACATAAAGATAGCTATTTAAATAATCAAATTTCTTCATCTGTACCTTATTATGCATGTTATAAATCCATAGTCTTAACTTCTCATCTGTGATCCACATGCAGCAAACCCGCTTCTTAGTGTACAGTCAGAATAGAACAGTCCCTTTTAGAAAATAGGTCAATTGAGTGAATTGGAATACATCTTTGTTGTATTCTTCATGTATTTGTGTGTGTTTCAAAATTTAAAGATCTTTTTAATGATTGAATATGTTAGCTGAATCCTCCAGTGGTTGTTTCCAAATCCTGGTTTTGGAAGAACATTAACTCTTTCAGGTTAGGAGGTTTACTAATTAGTAAAATACTACTTCAGAATTTTCAGTAGTGTTCCAGCAGACTAGAGAAAATGCTACTTTCCTAGGAACCTGAACTACATCCAGGAATCATTTAGGGGAGTGGGAGAAAGTAGCTCAATGTTTAACCTTATCTTGTTATTCTGTGCCCCTTTTTTTTAAAAAAAAAAAGTCAGGCTCCCTTGCCAGGTCATTCTCCTTTGTAACAACTTGAAAACAGTTGCTTGTCAACAATTGCTTGACACCAAAGGCAATTTGTCTAAAATGGGGCTCCATGTTTGTCTAGGTCTACTAAGAGCAATCCACTAAGGATGTGGTACCCATAACCTCTTCCATCATTTAGAAACCATTCGATAGTATTTATTGAACATTGACTAGAATCCGCTTGTGAGGAAAAATTCTTTGCTCTGGAGCTACATTCCTTAATCCCAATTGACTATTTGATTGGAAATGTCTGCATTGCCAGAGGGCAGGGTGCAGCATAAAGGCACATGACTCCTTTTAGTCTTTGGAAAATGATGGGAATTAACAATCAAATGAAACTATATACTTAAATTCCATGGTTAAAATACCATACATGATTTGTCCAAGGGACTTGCATATGACCTTTGTATTGTCTTTATTCTTCTTCCTGCAAGATACATTTTGCTATTGTCCCTCCATTTAGGAGCATTTCTATTTGCTTTAATAAGTCAGTGTTGTGTGGAGTAGTTCAGAAGTCTAATGCATATATGAAAAGGTTTTGTTAACAAGTCATAAAATTGTTAAGAGAATGCTTTTCATAACTGTTTTCTTATATCTCTTCCTCAGAGACATCTAGCTGCTATAGAAACATTTTCATTACCTCATTGCATTTACTTTTGTACATGAAATATTTTAGAACATAAAAGTTACCTGAGACAAGTATTAAATATGGGTATACCTAAGTGGAAATTAATGGACTATGAGAACCTCTGGCCATAGAGATGAGGAATCTTAACTGTCACATTGCACTATCTAGTATTTGTTTTGACATAAATAAATTGAAATATATTATGGAAGGCTGGGGCTAGAGGCAGTGGACATTTAAGCCTTATAATTAATCTAAGCCTGGGCATAGTACCAGGAAGTACTCACAAAGCATCATTAGGAAAAATAAATTATTTGAGAGCACACATAACTTTATTCTCTCTCAACTCATTCACTCCCCTGGTTCCAACTACCATCTCTATGTGGATAATTACCAAATCTACATCTCCAGCCCTGATCTCTTTCCTTTTCTTCAATCCCTGGTTTTCTCCTGCCTTTAGGACTTTTCTACTTGGATGTTCCATCGACACTTTAAACCTAACATGTCCAAAATAGAACTCCTCATCTTCCTATCCAAACTCTGTCCTCCCTCTGACTTTCCCATCACTGTAAACAGCACCGTCATCCTCCCAGTCCCACAAGTCTCTAACCTTGGTGTTATCTTTGTCATTCAACCCACATATTCAATCTGTCACCAAATCCTGCCATTTGAACCTTCACAAATGAGTTCACTTCCCCTCTTCAAAGCCCTACTGAAAGCTCACCTTCTTCAGGGGGCCTTCCCAAATTGAGCCCCCCATTTCCTCTGCTCCTTCTCTCTTCCCCATCGCTCTACTCCCTCCCTCTCTTCTACCCCTCTCCCTGCCCCACAGCACTTGTATTTATATATACATATTTATTATTTTATTATTCTATTTATTTTATTAAAAATGTGTATCTATAATTCTATTTATTTATAATGATGCTATTAATGCCTGTCTACTTGTTTTGTTTTCTCTCTCTCCCCTTCTAGACTGTGAGCCCTTCGTTGATGGGGATTGTCTCTATTTGTTGTCGAATTGTACTTTCCAAGTGTTTAGTACACTGCTATGCACACAGTAAGCGCTCAAACATGATTGAATGAATAAAACACATCCTTTCCTCTCCATTCAAATTGCTATAATGTTAATCCAAATGCTAATCCTATCCCACCTTGATTACTGCATCTGTCTCCTTGCTGACCTCCCTGATTCCTATCTCATTCTACTTCAGTCCATACTTCTCCAGAGATCATTTTTCAGCCCATGTTGCTCCACTCCTCAAAAACTTCCAGTGACTGACCATCCATTCATTCATTCAATAGTATTTATTGAGTGCTTACTATGTGCAGAGCACTGTACTAAGTGCTTGGAATGTACGATTCGGCAACAGATAGAGACAATACCCATTCATCAGACAGAAACTCCTTAACACAGTCTTTTAAACACAAAATCACTTTGCCCCCTTCTACCTTTCCTCTCTGATTTCCTACTACAGTCCTGCCCAAACACTCTGCTTCTCTAGCATTAGTTTTCTCACTGTACCTTGATATCGTCTTAGCACCTGATCCCTTCATCCACATTCCACCTCTGGCCTGGAATTTCCTCCTCTTTTTACACCCAACAGATGATCACTCTTCCCATCTCCAAAACTTTATGAAAAACACAACTCCTCCAAGAAGCCTGCCCTGAATAAACCCTTATTTCCTCTTCTTCCACTATCGTGCATCACCCTTGCACTTGTATTAGAACCCTTTACTCACCTTTTCCTTAGCCCCACAGCTTTTATGAACACATCCCTAATTTATTTATTCACATTAATGCTTGTCACCATCTAGAATCTAACTTCCTTATGGGGAGGTAATGTGTTTCCCAAGTCTTGTACTCTCCCAAGTGTTCAGTATAGTGCTCTGCATATATTAAGAACTCAGTAAATGATTGCTTGATATTTTATGAAGTCAGAAGGTACTTTTTACCAGCATCAACTATATAAACTACAATGTGAAAGTCAATGGTGTTAGTTTGTCAGCTATTCTTCACCAACAATTAAAAATTAGAAACCACGGTCTTGCTGAAATTAATGTTGACACCTCACTTTTCTTATACCTGAGGCTCAGCAGTTCCAATAACAATAAAGACACATTTGTCAGTGAAGAAGTCGGATATGATTACAGGGAAAGAGAAACAAGAAACTAAGTGGGAATACTGAATACAATATTTTAATAAACTTAATGCTAGTATTTAAGCACTTTGTGCCAAGCATTATGCTAAATGCTGGAAACATTTAGAGCAGACCCTGCCGATTGCTGTCCCATTTGGAGTTCACAGTCTAAATGGGAGAGTCAAATGTGCTTTATCCCATTGTACTGTTGAGGAAACTGGGGCCCAGAGAAGTTAAGCAACTTAACCAAAATCACACAAAACAGACAAGTGGCAGAGCTGCAATTATAATCCAGGTAGGTTCCTTAACTCTAAATCTTTCTCCACTATTCTATTTCTGTGCCTACAGATTCAACTTGGAGGATAAAGGTGAAATGATATTTGTAGCCCAGTGTCTCTACAAATTCAAAATCTTCCCAGCCCCCAAACTCAACCTCTCAAACCTGTGAAGGCTAAGATTAATATAGCTGAATTGGAGCATGCATGGGTGAAAATTGTGAAGAAAACTAAGACTTCCACCTCACTTCACAACTGGGATATGAATATATCCATAAGGTCATTGATGGAGTAAATATTCAAGAAGACTCACTTTAATCTTATTTCATAATGTTTGCTTACATTAGAGAGTCTCACCCTTTGGGAAGTGATAAACAATCTTGGAACGAGTGATGTCTTTCAGAACATTACAATGTGCATTTTCCACTCACCTTTTGAGTTTATTTGCACTTGTGTGGACTTTACTAAAATAAGCCTTATCCTAAAACCTCATTACATTTAGGAGTAGCAGCATGGCGTACTGGATAGAGCACGGTACTGGGAGTCAAAAGGTCATGGGTTTGGGCCTGAGAAGGAGACCCAGAATGACCGGCCACAGAGATAAGAGGAGAACCAGGAGAGGACAGAGTCCATGAAGCCAAGGTGATATAAGGTGTGGAGGAGGAGGGGATGGTCGACAGTGTCAAAGGCAGCAGAGAGGTCAAGAGAGATCTACACATGCTCACTGGAGGACCAGGAATTGGATGTCTTTCCAACTCTGTCCCTCCAACACCCACTTTTTTCCTGATCTGACACCCATCTGAAGGATGGGTTTTCCTCCAGAAAGAGTGATATTTAAGAAGGTAAATGGCTTTTATTGACCTTCTACTAAATGTGATGCATTGCTTAAACGTAATTCCTGGTCCAACAGTTGCAAGACATCTGGTCCTGCTCTCAGAGAGCATACAGTCCAGTGAAGGAGACAAACAAACAGTATTTAGAGCTAGTGGAAGCTGGAAGAAGAATTATAAATAAGATTCAAACAATACATCAGTTGTATTTATTGAACATTTACTGTGTGTAGAGCACTTACTAAGCACTTGGGAGAGTACAATAAAACAGAAAAATAATTAGATGTATGATAAATATATAAATAATGTGAAAATAAAGTATATATATATACACATGAGTGCTGGGGATGGCTCAAGTACGAGGTTAGGTTAGATATGCTTGATGTAATTAGAGTGTTGTGAATGTAAATCTTTTCTATATTTTGGGTGATTTATTTTTTCAGTAGGAATTGCAAAGATGTTAGGTCACTTTCAGATTAGAAGTAGTCTTGCACCAGCATGATTGGTGGTATATGCAATATTTGCTGCCTCCTCAATAGAATATGTTGAAAGACAGCAGCCCTACTATATAAACCTGCCTTTTCCTAGGGTAATGGAGACTAAACCAGACCAGTTCTATTGTTGGGGACCAAGCTTAGAAGCTTGATGAATTTGAGAAGCAGCTTGGCCTAGTAGAGAAGCAGCACAGCCTAGTGGATAGAGCACGAGCCTGGGAGTCAGAAGGCCATGGGTTCTAATCTTGACTCCATCACTTGTCTGCTATGTGACCGTGGGAAAGTCACTTCACACCTTTGCACCTCAGCATGGCTCAGTGGAAAGAGCACGGGTTTGGGAGTCAGAGGTCATGAGTTTGAATTCTGACTCTGCCACTTGTCAGCTGTGTGACTGTGGGCAAGTCACTTAACTTCTCTGTGCTTCAGTTACCTCATCTGTAAAATGGGGATAAACTTTGAGCCTCATGTGGGACAACCTGATTATCTGTATCTTAGAACCGTGCTCAGCACATAGTAAGCGCTTAACAAATACCAACATTATCATTATTATTATCTGTAAAATGGGAATTGAGACTATGAGCCCCACACGAGACAGGGACTGTGTCCAACCCAATTTGCTTGTATCCACCCCAGTGCTTGGTACAGGGCCTGGAACGTTGTAAGTTTTTAACAAATACCATAATCATTATTATTATTATTTTAGTCCCCGAGTACAGTTGAGATGCTTCGCCATGGCGCTGATCGGATAATTATTCCTATGGTGTGTTCCGGAGTCAACATCAGATGAGCCATGACTTTTTTCCTTAATCTCTTCCCTTGCTTATCATCAGTGTACTCAGGGATTCTTCCCCAAAGATAGTTAAAATTGCAATAATGTTCTAACCAACTGTAAAAGGAAGCCTGAAATTTATGTTATGATATTATACCCACAGCCTCCTGTCTCCATATTGGCAGTGTCTTGTGTTTACTACTTCGGCTTTTCCTGCCTTTTCAGCGGTTATTCAAAATTTTGCCAGAGATCCACTAACACCTGGGTTCTATGAAATCATGTATGATGGCTGAGGTTATTATACCAACATTCTGGCACCCAGCAGTCCTGTTGGCAGCTGACTCTGTCATTTGGAGGTAGCCATACTATGCTTAGGGATTTACACTATTTTTGGAAGGAGAGGGATCAGGATATTACCAGATGAATCTTCCTTACATCTGGGAAAAAGCAGGAGTAAATGTTTGATTTATTTGCTTCTCCACATAAACACAAGTGTTTCAGATTATTTCATGTCCAATTATAATCATTCTATTTATTGAGTGTCTACGGTGGGCAGAACACTACTGAACCCTCGGACAGACTCAAAGTGGGAAAACATGGTCCCTGCTCTCAGGGAGTATACAATCTAAACATAAGGAAAATGCTTCACTATTTCAACTCTCAAATAGTTTTGGATCTGGATTCTATGTCCCCTTCCCTTAACACTTGAATTTAAGCCAATCAATCATCTCTCTTTTCTCCCAAGAGAAGCAGAGTGGCCTAGTGAATAGAGCAAGGGCCTGGGAGTCAGGAGGACTTGGGTTATAATCCTGGCTCTCCCACCTACTGTATGATCTTGGGCAGTCACTTAACTTCTCTGTGCCTCAGTTACCTCATCTGTAAAATCAAGATTAAGACTGTTGGGTCCATGTTAGGCGTGGACTGTGTCCAACCTTATTAGCTTATATCTACCTCAGTGCTTAGTACAGTGCCTAGCACATAGTAAGTGCACAAGAAATACTATATAAAAAAATTACTGTGGCATTTGCAAAGGGCTTACTATGTGCCAAGCACTGTAATAAATGCTGGGGTAGGTACAATTACAGGCATTCTCCCCATTTAGCAGATGAGGGAATTGAGGCCCAGAGAAATAATAATAATAATATTTATGGTATTTGTTAAGTGCTTACAATGTGCTGGGGTGAATACAAACAAATGGGGTTGGACACAGCCCCTGTCCCACACAGGGCTCACAGTCTCCATCCCCATTTTACAGATAAGGTAAATGAGGCTCAGAGAAGTGAAGTGACTTGCCCGAGGTCACACAGCAGACAAGTGGCAGAGCTGGGATTAGAACCCATAATCTTCTGACTCCCAGCCCCGTGGTCTATCCACTAGACCATGCTGCTTCCATGCATCCTTGTTTCTTTCTCACTACAGCCCAGCCTGAACACTTTACCCCTTGAATACTATCCTACTTTCTGTGTCTTGCCTTCATCTCACCACCATCCACCCATTACTCACTCCCTCCCATTTGTCTGGAACTCACTCTCACTTCATATCCAACAGACTAGCACTCTCCCTAACTTCAAAGCACTACAAACCTCACGTTTCCTCCAGGAAACCTTCCCTGACTAATCTTCCATCTCCTCATCCTGTTTTTCCTTCCTAATGTCTCATCTAGCAGTGTGACTTAGTGGGAAAGCATAAGCCTAGGAGTCAAGGACGTAGGTTTTAATCCAGATCTGGGCACTTGCAAACCTTCACAGTGTGACCTTGGGTAAGTCACTAAACTCCTCTGGGCCTCAATTTCTTCTTCTGCCAAAAGGGGATTGAATATCTATTCTCCTTCCTATTTAGACTATGAGCCCCATATGTGACAGAGTCCATGTCCAACCTTATTATCTTGTATCAATCCCAGTGGTTGTTACAAAAAAAACCACCTAACAAATATCACAATTACTATTACCTATATACTTAGTCTCATCTTCTAAGCACTTAGAAACTCACACAACCACTACAGCAATTATCTGTAATTCATTTTTATGTTGGATTCTCCAGGTAGACTGAAAGCTCCTTGAGAGCAGCAATTGTCTACTTACTCTTACCAAGTGCTTTGCACAGAATTATGTAGAAAAAAGTACTAATTAAAATACCATTTGATTGATAATATATGCATGCTATAATGATCAATATTTGAAGTAAATATCATTGCTAAATATTCCTAGCTAGGAATACAGGATTTATCATTTGGATTTTGTTTCCAGGAATCTTACTGGTGCTGGAAACTGAGAATTCATTCACTAAATGAATATAATAAACTGTCTGGATGTAAATTAAATTTGCTTGACTGCAACAAGTAAGATAAATGCTTAAACTAAAAACTAATAATCACAAGACAAATTCATCACTGTAACTAATTTCTATGGTGAGTGTTAGGATTAAAAACAAATGCTGGAAGAAACTATAGGTATGAATCCCAAAGGCTTTCCAAATGGATCATAATTTTTAAAGCAGAACAACTGTAATAACATTTTATTGATGCATTGCTCAAACAAGTTATGATTGTTGCAATAAATTATACTTAAAAAAATCATAACCAAGTGACAAAAAACTAATAAAATGGACTCCTATTATAATTCATTTTTAAGGGTGGTAATTTGGTGTTTTCTCACGTTGGCCAAGTCATGCAGTAATTCACTAAAAATGGGCAAATACATGTGTAAGATTCAAATAACAAGAGTAAATTCAAAATAGAATAGGAATCCCTTCAAATGAATAGGGGGATTTCTGGTATTTAGTAGCTTTGATAAGATGGGATATCTGGCCTATGCTAACATTTGTGCAAAGTAAGTATCATTTGTTACCTTCAGAGCTGTAAACACACGCGAGCAGAGGTCCAAACCACAGAGTCTGAATGGAGAGGTGAGGGGGTGAAGGGAGGTGGTAGGGGTGTTAAAACAATAAGAGGCAATATCACTGGTGGCTATGGGAACCATGGAAGGCCACATCTCTAATTTTAAGTAATACTATGCCTTCACATATCATATGTGAGCCGATCTTCTAGACTGTGAGCTGGCTGTTAGGTTGGGATTGTCTCTGTTGCCAAACTGTACTTTCCAAGTGTTTAGTACAGTGGTCTGCATACAGTAAGTGCTCAATAAATGCGACTGAATGAATAAATGATTCTTATCACTAGTGGGGCAGAATCTATGACAAGCCAACAAAATGGACTAGCTTGTCTATAGAGCAGGGAATTCAGGAAAAGACTTAGCATCAAAAGAATAGGGGGACCCAAGTAGGAAGCCGGGAGTCAAACTGATGATGGAGTTAATAAAAATTGTAATTATGACATTTGTTAAGCACTTATTATGTGCGAAGCACTGTTCTAAGCGCTGGGGAGGACGCAAGGTGATCAAGTGGTCCCAAGTGGGGCTCACAGTTTTCATCCTCATTTTACAGATGAGGTAACTGAGGCAAGGAGAAGTTAAGTGACTTGCCCAAAGTCACAGAGCGGAAAAATGGCAGAGCCAGGATTAGAACCCAAGACCTCTGACTCCCAAGCCCGGGCTCTTTTGACTAAGCCACTCTGCTTCTCGAGTTGGGGAGAGAAGGCAGTGGGATGGTGTATCTGTGGGTAAGATCTACCAGAAAAAATCGTCATGTTTTGAAAATGTTAAAAAGCAAGGAAAGCAGTGGTTCCTTTCCCTTCACAAGCTTGTAATCTCCCAAGGTGCCTGAATGTAGTTCACCATACCAGGATGACAGTTTGACTTGGAAAGTACAGAATACCCAGCACAGTGCACATAAATGTATTCATTCAATCATTCATTCATTCAATCATATTTATGGAGGACTTACTATGTGCAAAGCTCTGTAATAAGAGCTTGGGAGAGTACAATACAATGATAAACAGACACATTCCCTGCCCACAACTAGCTTACAGTCTAGAGGGTGAGGTGATATTAATTCAAAAGAAATTGCAGATATGTTCATAAGTGCTGTGGGGCTGGGAAGGGGAAGAACAAAAGGGAGCAAGTCAGGGCAATGCAGAAACGAGTGGGAGAAGAGAAGGGTGGTTTAGTCAGGGAAGGCTTCTTGCAGGAAATGTGATTTCAATAAGGCTTTGAAGGGGGGAATAGTAATTGTCTGTCAGATCTGAGGAAGGAGGGCATTCTAGGCCAGAGACAAGATGTGGGCTAGGGATCCGCAGCAAGATAGATGAGTTGAATGCACAGTGAGAAGGTTAACATTAGACAAGCTCAGTGAGTGGGCTGGGATGAAGTAAGAGAGTAGCAAGGTGAGGTAGGAGGGGGAAGGTGATGGGGTGCTTCAAAGTCAATGGTAAGAAGTTGTTCTTCATTCATTCAATCGTATTTATTGAGCACTTACTCTGTGCAGAGCACTGTACTAAATGCTTGAAATGTACAATTCAGCAACAGAGACAATCCCTGCCCAACAATGGGCTCACAGTCTAAAAGGGGGAGACAGACAGTAGAACAAAACAAGTAGACAGGCATCAATACCATCAAAATAAATAGAATCATAGATATATACACTCATTAATAAAACAGAGAAATAATATATACAAATATACACAAGTGCTGTGTGGTGGGGAAGAGCATAGAGCAGAGGGAGGGAGTAGGGAGAATGGGGAGGGAAGGAGGGGCAAAAAGAAAGGGAGGGCTCAGTCTCGGAAGACCTCCTGGAGGAAGTGAGCTCTCAGTAGCGCTTTGAAAAGAGGAAGAGAGTTAGTTTGGCAGATGTGAGGAGGGAGGGCATTCCAGGCCAGTGGAAGACGTAGGCCAGGGATCGACAGTGGGACAGGCAAGAACAAGGCACAGTGAGGAGGTTAGTGGCAGAGGAGCAGGGTGTGTGGGGTGGGCTGTAGATGGAGAGGAGTGAGGTGAGGTAGGAGGGGGCAAAGTGATGGAGACCTTTGAAGCCAATAGTGAGGGGGTTTTGCTTCATGTGAACGTTGATAGGCAACCGCTGGAGATTTTTGAGAAGGGGAGTGACATGCCCAGAGTGTTTCGGTAGAAAGATAATCCAGGCAGTAGAGTGAAGTATAGACTGAAGCGGGAAGAGACAGGAGGAAGGGAGATCAGGAATGAGACTGATGCAATAATGCAGTCCCTGTCCCATTATGGAGCTTACAGTCTCGATCCTCACTTTGCAGATGAAGTAACTGAGATACAGAGAAGTTAGTGACTTTCCCAAGGTCATACAGCAGACAAGTAGCAGAGCTGGGATTAGAACCCCTGACCCTCAGGCTTCCAGGATGATGCTCTATCAGCTATGCCATGCTGTTTCTCAATTTTGTATTTATTAAGTGCTTACTGTGTGCTAGGCACTGTACTAAGCTCTGGGGTGGATACAAGCAAATCAAATTGGATACAGTCCCAGTTCCCATGGGACTCCCATGCCAAGGTTATGGGCTTGTGAAAGGGGAAGGATTGTGGTATAGTGAACAGTGAGGGAAAAGTTGGGGAAAGGATAGATTTTTGGTGGGAAGATAAGGGTTCTGTTTTGGACATATTTAGCTTGGTGTGATGGGAGGATGACCAAGTAGATATGTCTTGAAGTCAAGAGAAAAATGCTAGACTGAAGAGAGGTAGAGAAATCAGAGCTGGAGATATAGATTTGTATATTATCTACATAGAGGTTGTAGTTGAAACCGCAAGAGTGAATGAGTTCTCCAAGGGAGTGGGCACTGATGGAGAATAGAAGGGGACCCAGAAAAAAACCTTGAGGGATCCCCACAATTAGGGGGTGACAGGTAGAGGAGGAATCCACAAAGGAGACTGAGAATGAAACCCAGAGAGATAAGAGGAAACCAGGAGAGGAGAGTGTCAGTGAAGCCAAGGTTGGATGTTTCCAGGAGAAGGGGGGAGGAGGAGAACTGTGCCAAAGGCAGCTGAGAATTAGAGGAGGATTAGGATGGAGTAGAGGTTATTGGATTTGGTAAGAAGGAAATCATTGGTGACCTTTGAGAAGGCAATTTCTGTGGCTTGAAAGGGATGGAAACCAGATTGGAGGGGGTCAAGGACAGAACTGGAAAAGAATTTGAGACAGCTGGTGTAGACAACTCGCTCAAGAAGTTTTTTTGGAGAGGAAATGGTGGGAGGGAGGTGGGGCAATAACTGGAGGGAGTCTACTGGAGGGAGTCTTAGGGTGAAGGGAGTGTTTTTCAGGATGTGGGAAACATGGGCATGTTGGAAATCAGTGGGTAAGCAGCCACTGGAGAATGCAGTTGAAAATGGCTATTAGGGATGTAAGCAGCATGGCCTATGGATACAGCACAGGCCTGGGAGTCCCGAGGTCATGGATTTAAACCTGGCTTTGCCACTTGTCTGTTGTGTGACCTTGGGCAAGTCACTTCACTGGACCTCAGTTACCTCATCTGCAAAATGGGGAATGAGACTGTGAGCCCCACATGGAACGGGGACTGTGTTCAATCCAATTTGATTTTATCCACCCCAGTACTTAGTACAGTGCCTTGCAATAGTAAGTAATAATAATGGAGGGGGTAAGAATTTTGATAAAGTGCAAAGGAATGGGGTCAGATGCACAGGTGGCAGGGGTGGTTTTTTCAAACGAGGTAGGAAATGTCCCCTAGAGATACTGCTGGGAATGACGGGAGAGTTGGAGAGGGGGCCAGAAGGGGAGGGACTGAAGAGGGGTAGGGGTGATGTTAGGGAGCTCACATCTGATAGTGTCAATTTTCTTTATAAGATAGGTGGCCAGGTCATTGGGGCCAAGGGATAGGGGAGGTGTTGGGACATGGGGCCTGAGAAGGGAGTTAAATGTCTGGAACAACTGGCAAGGGCAATGGGCAAGGGTCTCAAAAAGGGTGGATAAATAATTTTGCCAGGAAGAAGAGAGGGAAGAGTTAAAGCATGCAAGGATAAACTTGAAATGGAGGAAGTCGACCTGATACTTAGAGTATGAGTGTATCTATCTATTCTTATACTTCCCCCTGAGGAGGTGGAGAAGAGTACTCAATCAAATCTATAAGTGAACTAGTGGTTTTAAATATTTCCTAGTGGCTCACTACGGGAAAGAACTACAAAAAATTGCAAGAAGGAATGAAACCTTCCAAGTCATCTAAGTTTAACTTTCAGAACTAGCTAAAGTCGATAAATGGGGTTTTCTAAATTGAATTCAATGAGAAAATGCCTTTTCTGAAAAGGCACATTGCTCAGGCAACTGTTCTCTGTTCTCTCTAGGTGTTCTGGAGCAAAGCAGAGAAGACTTGCAGAGGGACCACCTAAAGAGATTAATACGGGGAAAAAGCCACATTAAGGGCCAAGGGGTAGGAGAAAGGAAATTCTTTTGGGTTACAGATAAGTTCACATGGAGTTCAGCAGGCTCCAAAACAATTTTAACCTTTAAAGTTGCCAAGGTAATGTTTGGTTAGTTAGGATAGTTTGGATAGTTCTCTAAGGCATCTTAGAGAACAGGTCAAAATAATGAATAATTGGGGCTTCGTTAAAGGATGATTTAATTTTTTTATTTCTATTTGTTCTGGGTACCCAGACTGGGTGAGAGAAAAAGATGAAATGGGAATCATGTGTTTAGTTAATATTTTTCTTGTACACCAAAGCAATTGAATTTATTGTTCCTGAATCTATAGATGCCTCAATTATATAGAAGAAAATAATTATGTCTTTTTTAATTTGAATACCTCTCCCTCCACTAACATGGGGTTTTTGCAGTCAAAAAAATTACAAGTTTCCTGTAATATGAGTATAGATGCATATATGATACAGTTATAGATGAAACCTTAATTTAGGGGAAATTTATTCAATTTGGAACAATTATAGAAAATATAATAAATCAGAATTTATTACTCCTAGTGAAAGAGCACTAAATGATGAAAAATGTACTATTTTTAAAGGATAAAAAAAGAATGAAAATGTTAATATATCAATATATTGAAACTCATTGATAAAGAAAAAATAATTGAAGCATCATAGTTTAGTGGAAAGAGCACAGGCCTGGGAATAAGAGGATTTGGGTTCTAATCCTAGCTTCGCCACTGGTTTACTGGATTCTGTGTCCCCTCCCTCCTCTTCTCTCACCATTGGATTCTAAGGCACTCAATCATCTCTCTACTCTCCAAAGAAGCAGTGTTACCTAATGGATAGAGCATGGCTCTGAGAGCCAGAAGGACCTGGGTTGTAATCCTGTCTCTACCACTTGTCTATTGTGTGACCTTGAGAAAGTTACAGGTCAGTGAGTAAATTGGCACTGGAATAACAGTGTGCAGGAACAGGGTTATGGTGAAAGATTAGTGAGGTTATGTAGGAGGGAAAGAGCTGATTGAATGATTAAAGCCATAATAAGAAGTTTATGTTTAATTCCGAGAAGGATGAGTAACCATTGGAGGATTTTGAGGAGTGGGGAAATAAAGCAATAGGCGGAGGAGCCAAAGGAAGCTATTTTTGAAAAGGGGAGACATATTTGAAAAAAGGTAGGAATTAGAAACTGAGCTGTTTGAAGGTGGAGGACAGAGAAGGAAGAGTGGTCAAAAGTGATCTTATGAGGTGAGAAGGAATAAAGTCGGAGGCACAAATAGATGGGGTGGATTTTGATATCAGGCATATCTCCAAAATGGTGATTTAGAAGGTTGAGAACATGCAAGGATATGAAGAATTTAGAGTGGTGAGGAGAAAGAGTTGTGGAGCTAAAGCCTAATGGTATTAATTTTGTCCACAAAGTAGTTGGCTAGGTCATCAGGACAAGAAAGCGAGGATATTGAGAAGCAGTGTTGTTTAGTGGAAAGAGCATGGGTTTGGGAGTCAGAAGACCTGGGTTCAAATCCTGACTCTGCCACTTGTTGTTTGCTCTGTGACCTTGGGCAAGCCATTTAACTTCTCTGTGCCACAGTTACCTCATCTGGAAATGGGGATTAAGACTGTGAGCCCCATGTGGGACAACTTCATTACCTTGTAACCATCCCAGCAATTAGAACAATGTTTGGCACATAGTAAGTGCTTAACAAATACCATAATTATTAATTATTATTATTGAAGCACTGGGAACTTCTGGAGGAAATTAAAGATTGGGAATAGTTAGTTGGAGAAATAGACCTAGGAATCAATGAAAGAGCAGAAGCAATGTCATCAAGCAGAAGAGAGGACACAGTGATAAAACAAGTAAAATGGATTGAAAGTGGCTAAAGCTGGTCTGGTGCTTGGGTTTCTGCCATCAGTGCTCCACAAAACAAGGGTAAAACAAGGAGTAAGTGTTCTGTGGAGATGACCTAGGGAGCAGTGTGGGTCAGTGGAAAGAGCCCTGGCTTGGGAGTCAGTGGTCATGGTTCAAATTCCGTATCTGCCACTTGTCAGCTGTGTGACTGTGGGCAAGTCACTTCACTTCTCTGTGCCTCAGTGACCTCCTCTGTAAAATGGGGATGAAGACTGTGAGCCTCACGTGGGACAACCTGATTACCCTGTATCTACCCCAGCGCTTAGAACAGTGCTCTGCACAAAGTAAGCGCTTAACAAATACCAACATTATTGTTATGGGACTGAACTGCAAATGTGACAGGCCAGTCACTCAATATTATCTGTGTGCAAAACACTGAAATATACCCTTGAAACAGTACAATAAAATTAAGAGATTATTTCTGCCTTCAAGGAATTTACAGTCTAGAAGGGGAGGTAATCACTATCTGTCAATCAGTACCATTTATTCAGCATTTATTGTGTACTGGGCATTATATTCAGCCCTTGAGAGAGTACTGTCCAACTTTGTGTGTCTGTAAGACTTGGATTTACCACAAATCCCACCCTGCTTTCTAGAGTAGGACCATCAATATCCCTTTCAACCCTTGCTCAACACGAAATAGTAGAAGAGCAGTCCAAGATTACAGACAAAGAGGTTAACCATAACAGAATAGAAGTATCATATTAGTTATAGTTATATCTTGTCCTTTTTCTCTCAATCACTTACATACCAGTAGGATTCTGCTCAAGAGGAGACAGATATTCAAAGCCAATTCACATAAGCTGTGAAGTGATGCAGACCAGTGACAAGTTTTGATGAGACCTAATAGTGATTTATTTAATTACAGGCTTAGCAGTAGCTGAATTTATGTTTCCTAATCTTGCTTTTCCATGGATTGTATAAAGATGTTGTTGTTGTAGTTGCTTTATGCTTGTCAAGTTGCATCTGACCCATAGTGAAACCATGGACATATCTCTCCCAGAATGCCCCAGCTACATCTGCAATCATTCTGGTAATGTATCCATAGAGTTTTCTTGATAATAATATAGAAGTGGTTTACCACAGCCTTCTTCCGCACAGTAAACCTGAGTCTCCATCCTCCACTCTGCCCAATGCTGCTGCTGCCCAGTACAGGTGAGTTTCAACTAGTAGCAGATTGCTTCCCACTTCGTAGCCACTGCGCAAGCTAGGAATGGAATGGATTGGCCTCTGTTTGACTCTCTCTCCCATAGCCCAGACTGGTATAGTACAGGAAACTCTCCAGGTGTGATCCTGAGAGGGCTTACAGAATATACTGGTTTAAAAAAAAAGTTCTGGACCTGCCTCCATCTGTAAGGAAGTTTATCTATTTGAAAATCTTCATGGAAAGCATAAAATACATTTGTTTGTTATCATGTCTAATGCCCCAGATGGAAAATCACATAACAAGAAATTAGACATACATAGGCTCTAAGCCTCCTAATATAATTATCACTCTAAATGAACCACATGAATTAAAGGTTAATGTAGAGAACACTTTATATTGGCAGTATTTCTTTCTAATTTACAGGTCATTGGTGCATTTTTATATTTATATTTTGCCCTAAATAGCACATTCTGGGTTTGAGGTCTTTTATTATGTCTGAAGAAATTGAAATGAGGATATTTGAGGTTTAGATTTAGTGAGCTATGAGACCCTTAGGAACACTGTATAATGCATTCTTAAAAAGCTAATCCCATCCAACATTAAATTACTTCAGTGCCCTTGAGGACTTGTATATTTTGTATTTCAAGTAATTTAATTCATGGCTGTTGTTTAAATGCAAAGATTTGCTTCATTGTGTGACTTAATATATCTGTCTTATTACTGAAATGTAGAACTACTCTTCTCACTTAGTATTAAGGATATCAATACCTATATTATAATGGCTCCTTATGCTGCATTCATCTTACATAACCTAGGTCTTAAACCTTTTTTATTACAAAATAAATTATTTTTTAAATACGTGCACTAGATAGTATGGTTTTCCCTTTGGGTGTGTTTATCTCACAAACTTAAATTCTTCTTTTGAAAAATTGCTTGTGATATGTAATGTTTAATTGTCAGGTAAACTGAAAATCAAAGGGGATGTTATAAACTAGAACATCAGCAAAGAATTGCAATCAAAGCATTGTGTCTCACCCATGTGAACCTTCATATTTTGAGATTTACACTTTCTACAGGTATATGGCAATTATTAAGAATATTGATTAGATGGGTTAGGGACAAGAGAAAGCCATCCATTACCACAAACCCTTCCTTATCAACCTATCTTCCTTTTATCTCCCTCATATCTTCCTTATCAGCATATCTACCTCCTTTTTGCCAAATCCAATGGCTCCTACTCTATCCTAATCCTTCTCAACCTCTCAACTGCTTTTGACACTGTCGACCATCCCTTTCTCAACACTCAACCTTGTAGACTGTGAGCCCGTTGTTGGGAAGGGATTGTCTCTATCTGTTGCCGAATTGTACATTCCAAGCACTTAGTACAGTGCTCTGCACACCGTAAGCGCTCAGAAAATACAACTGAATGAATGAGTGAATGAATGAATGAACAGTTATCTAACCTTGGCTTCGTCGACTCTGTCCTCTCCTGGTTCTCCTCTTATCTCTCTGGCCATTCATTCTCAGTCCCCTTCATGGACTCCTCCTCCTCCTCCCATCCACTAACTGTAGGGGTTCCTCAAGGGTCAGTTGTTTGTCCCCTTCTGTTCTCCATCTACACTCACTCTCTTAGTGAACTCATTCACTCCCATGGCTTCAACTATCATCTCTATGCAGAAGACACCCAAATCTACATCTCCTTTCCTGTTCTCTCTCCCTCTCTCCAGGCTCAAATCTCCTCCTGCCTTCAGGACATCTCCACATGGATGTCTGCCCTTCATCTAAAACTCAGCATGTCTAAGACTGAGCTCTTTATCTTCCCTCCCAAACCCTGTCCTCTCACTGACTTCCCTGTCACTGTGGACAGCACTACCAACCTTCCCATCTCACAAGCCCACAACCTTGGTATCATCCTTGACTTTGCTCTCTCATTTATCCCACACATCCAATCTGTCACCAAAACCTGCCAGTCTCACCTTCACAACATTGCCAAGAACGGCCCTTTCCTCTCCATCCAAACTGCTACCATGCTGGTAAAAGTTCCCATAATATCCCGACTGGATTATTGTGTCAGCCTCCTTTCTAATCTCTCATCCTCCTGTCTCTCCCCAATTCAGTCTATACTTCACTCTGCTGCCCGGATTATCTTTCCACAGAAATGCTCTGGGCATGTCACTCCCCTCCTCAAAAATCTCCAGTGGTGGCCTATCAACCTTTGCATGAAGCAAAAACTCCTCACTCTTGGCTTCAAAGCTCTCCATCACTTTGCCCCCTCTTACCTCACCTCCCTTCTCTCTATCTACAGCCCACCCTGCACAATCCGCTCCTCTGCCGCTAACCTTCTCACTGTGCCTCATTCCCGCCTGTCCCACTGTCGACCCCTGGCCTATGTCCTACCACTGTCCTGGAATGTCCTCCTTCTTCACATCTACCAAACTAACTCTCTTCTCTTCTTCAAAGTCTTCCTGAGGGCTCATCTCCTCCAGGAGGGCTTCCCAGATTGAGCCCTCCCTTTCCCTTTGCTCCTCCTCCCCTCTCCGTTGCCCCACTCCCTCCTTCTGCTCTACCCTATTCCCCTCCCCACAGCACTTATGTATATTTGTACATATTTATTATTCTATTTTATTAATGATGTATATATATATCCATGATTCTATTTATCTATTTTGATGGTACTGATGCCTTTCTACTTCTTTTGCTTTGTTGTCTGTCTCCCTCTTCTAGACTGTGAACCCCTTGCTGGTTAGGGATTGTCTATATTTGTTGCCGAATTATACTTTCCAAGAGCTTAGTACAGTGCTCTGCACACAGTAAGTGCTCAATAATTGATTGAATTAACATCTTATCATCACTGTTGCACATTTTTCATCCACTTCAATTTCACCCATAAATCGGATGTCTTTTGACCCTCATTCATATGCTGTCCTTCTATTCGAGTCCTTTTGAATTGATAAAATGCATTCACCTATTGTATTCAGCTTTATACTTCTCTGTGTGCTTTACAAATTCTCATCGTATGCAATTCCATTGAGAAACTCATGAACTGACTTGCCTCAGAAGTAAACTGGCTCAACTAATGAAAATACAGAGTAGTCACAAATTCCCTTTATAGCCTTCCTCTGAGGAATCAGAGACATTTTTCAAAACATTCATGCCCTATTTGGAAGATTCATTCATTCATTCAATAGTATTTATTGAGCGCTTACTATGTGCAGAGCACTGTACTAAGCTCTTGGACTGAACAAGTAGGCAACAGATAGAGACAGTCCCTGCCGTTTGACGGGCTGACAGTCTAATCGGGGGAGACAGACAGACAAGAACAATGACAATAAATAGAGTCAAGGGGAAGAACATCTCATAAAAACAATGGCAACTAAATAGAATCAAGGTGATGTACATTTCATTAACAAAATAAATAGGGTAATGGAAATATATACAGTTGAGCAGATGAGTTCAGTGCTGAGGGGATGGGAAGGGAGAGGAGGAGGAGCAGAGGGAGATGGGTGGAAAAGAGGGTTAAGCTGTGGAGAGGTGAAGGGGGGCGGTAGAGGGAGTAGAGGGAGAAGGGGAGCTCAGTCTGAGAAGGCCTCTTGGAGGAGGTGAGTTTTAAGTAGGGTTTTGAAGAGAGGAAGAGAATTAGCCCTGGCGGAGGTGAGGAGGGAGGGCATTCTAGGACCGTGCGAGGACGTGGCCCAGGGGTCGACGGCGGGATAGGCGAGACTAGGGACGGTGAGGAGGTGGGCGGCAGAGGAGCGGAGCATGCGGGGTGGGTGGTAGAAAGAGAGAAGGGAGGAGAGGTAGGAAGGGGCAAGGTGATGGAGAGCCTTGAAACCTAGAGTGAGGAGTTTTTGTTTGGAGCGGAGGTTGATAGGCAACCACTGGAGGTGTTTAAGAAGGGGAGATACTTCATTGTTTACATAGGTTCCCTCACCATATTATTAATCATTTATGTTGAATTATGAAATTTATGCATCAATGTATGTAACATTCATGCTGTTTCATGCGGTTCAAAAAATGTAAATTTATTTATATTAGTCTTTCTTCCCATCTAGATTGTAAACTCTGTGGGCAGGGAATGCAATTACCAACTCTGCTGTACTATTATATTGTACATTCCCAAGCACTTGGTACAGTGCTCTGCACACAGTAAATGTTCAATAGGTACAACTGATTGATTGATAAAAGTATGTTTAGGGAATCAGATTTTTCAGCAATTTGGCATTTCCTGACTTGGGGTGCTCAAGATTTCTAGCATGGCCTAATGGAAAGAGCGTGGGCCTGGGTGTCAGAGGACCTGAGTTTTAATACAGGCTCTATCACTTGTCTGCTGTGTGACCTTGGGTAAATCACTTTACTCTGTGCCTCAGGTGTCTCATCTGTAAAATGGGAATGAGAAACAATGCCTTCTTCTCCCCCATCCTCTCCCCTTATACTGTGATGCTCATATGGGATAAAAAATGTGCCCAACTTGATTAGCTGGCATCTTCAACTACTTGGCACATAGTAAGAGCTCAACAAATACCAGTTATTTTTCTATCATGGATCATTGAGTTGCATTTTTGCATAAGCTCTTTTATTGAAGATAAATATAATGACAGCATGATTTTTCCAGGGATGGGAGAGCTTATCTCTAGCAAATCATATTCTCTGACCAAATTCCCCAAAGTCAAAAACAAGCACTGTGAGCAGCTTTTCTTTTCCTTTCCCCATAACTGGAGGTCTTTCCCTTTTTCCCATGGTTTGGGTTTGTCTTTTTTCTTATTTAATATTCTTATCTACTTATTTCATTCTTCAGTTACTACCCCTGTTCCTTTATTGTCCTTGTCTTTCTTCCATCTCCTTAAGCCTATAAAACCACTGTGGCTTTCACTGAGGCTCTGCTACTTAGAGTAGAACTAGGGAAGATTGCTCCTTTTAGGTCATTTTCAGTCCTGATAATGCAACTCAGAAATTGATAATTAACCCAAGGAAGAATACAAATTCCGGAGCTTGGGGAAGAAACAGGAGCTGTTTAAAGATTGGAGCAAAAGCAGAAAAGGGAAAACAGCAGAAAAGAGCAGAGGGAGGTTGTGGACCACTCTTCTAGGTATCCTTCCCTCCCAACACACCACAGAGGCCGAACCATGCTGCTACAAGAGACTTTTTCATTTCTTTCAACCCTGACACCTCAATTAGTAAGGCCAGTTCAGTTCAAAGCCTTTACTAAACCCCATCACAACCAGATTCTATTACTTAGATTCAACTGAGTGAATAGCTTGAAGAAGGCTTAAACGGGAACATTTGGTCAAGGGGCTTCATTTGAGTTTGGGTTATCAGTGAAAGGTATTTGGGCCAAAGGTTTCCCTCTGATATTGACTAACAATCAATCATATTTATTGAGCACTTGGGAGAGTATAATATAACAAGAGATGGTAGGCACATTCCTTGCCCAGATGAACTTAAAGTTTAGAAGGGAAGACAGACATTAGCATAAATAGATAAACTGTGTATTGGTATGTGAGTGCTAAGGGGCTAAAGGAGAGGTGACAAAGATTGAAAATCCAAGTTCAAGAATGACCCAGCTGGGAATGGGAAAAGAGGAAACAGGGAGCTTAATTAGGGAAGGTCTTTTGGAGGAGATATGCTCTTAATAAGGCTTTGAAAGAAGGGAGAGTGATTATCTCTAAGATATGAATAGGGAGAGTGATCCAGGCCAGAAAGAGGATAGGGAACAGTGGCTAGATAGACAAGATCAAGTTAGAGTAGGAAAGCAGGGAGGAGAGGTAAAGGTGATTGAGTGCTTTAAAGTCTATGGTAAGGAGTTTCTGTTGGATGTGGATGTGGATGGCTGCAACTGGAAGTTCTTGAGGACTGGAGAAACATGGACTGAAGAGGCTTTATAGAAAAAATGATTCAGAATGCCAAGTAAAGTGTGGCCTGAAATGGGGAATTGCACATTCCAAGCACTTAGTACAGTGCTCTACACATAACAAATGCTCAATAAATACAATTGAATGAATGAATGAATGTGGAGAGACCGGAGACAGGAAAGTCAGAAAGGAGGCTGATGGAGTAATCAAGGCAGGATGGGAAAAATGCTTGGATTAATATGGTAGCAGTTTGGATGGATAAGGAAAGGGTGAACTTTACTGATGTTGTGAAGAGTGAACTGACAGGATTTGATGGCATATCGAATACGAGTTAAAAGGGAGATGAGATGAGGATAATATTAAGGTTCTGTGTTTGTGAGACAGGGAGGATAGCAATGCTGACTCGTTATGGGAAAGGCAGGGGCAAGACAGGGTTTGGTTGGCAAAATAAGAAGTTCTATTTTGGAAATATATAGTTTGAGGTGTTGCCTGCACATCCAAGCAGAGAGGGCCTGAAGTAGGAAGAAAAATGAGACTGCAGAGAAGGTAAGAGATCAGGACTGGAGGTGAAAATTTGGGAATCATCCCCACAGAGATGGATGAAAAGGAGCTGTGGGTCCCTTGAGGTTGCTCACCACTGAAGAGGGGCTGGCAGCGAGAAAATCTGATGTCTCATCCCAAGCCATCCCCACACCAATATGGCCATGGAAGGGAAGGATAGGGAAGTAGCATGTTTATCGAAGGAAGGAATTTCCATGAACTCTTCATAGTAGGTTGGAACTCTGTCACACCAATGTGGTGAGTTTTCTCTACCTAGATTTGGGGCTGCCCGCTCTGTCAGAATCTGCATGGTGCTGAGTGACCAATTGGATCTCCTTGCTGGAGCAACGAGTCAAGAAAGATGGAGAAATTATGTTCTTCTTGTCTTTACCTAAAACCTGGGCCTTCTTGTCCTGTATGACTTAACAGAGATTCCTGCTTTTCCTGGGATTGGTTAAGTAAATTCTGATTATTCAGTCATTGAGGTAAAATGATATTATATTTAAAGTTATAGATATTTTAATTTAAAAATACACCAGGAAGAATGGCTTTATAATTTTTAGTTCTAATAAAAATTATGTTTAATTATAAACATTTCAAATGTATTTTCCTTAAATTTTTATGATTCTCCTACTACAATGCCTCCTGTATGGCAAGTATTCCTTCAGTAACATTACTCTTTTCTGGCATTATCAATATACATGGCTAATCACCACTGACCATCACAACGGCCATGGTAGTGTCAAGGAAACCATACTAAATTTAGGGAATTTAAGTCCAGCACCAGTCAAAATTGAGCAACAGGGCAGTAGAACTGCTGAAGTGTGAGTGTGCCATGTTACGGTGTGAATGAGGATGTGTCTTGATCGGATCTGGCAGCTCATTTGGGTTTTCTCTGGGAACAATCATGATTATGTTTGCTTCCTTCAACTTGAGTGGATTCCAGAGAGAAGCAGCGTGACGCAGTGGAAAGAGCACGGGCTTTGGAGTCAGGGCTCATGAGTTCGAATCCCAGCTCTGCCACTTGTCGGCTGTGTGACTGTGGGCAAGTTACTTAACTTCTCTGTGCCTAAATTCCCTCATCTGTAAAATGGGGATTAAGACTGTGAGCCCCACGTGGGACAACCTGCTTCCCCTGTGTCTACCCCAGCGCTTAGAACAGTGCTCGGCACATAGTAAGCGCTTAACAAATACCAACATTATTATTATTATTACACACTATCCACATTGAACTGTGCATGTAAGAGGACAGGACCATTCGCAAAATAATCAGGGAAGCCATAGAAACTGAAAAAAAAATTAGAAGAGAAATGGGACAGAAAATGTCCTCACTTTGAAATTTTCAGAACCTAAATAAGCCTCAGAATTGTCCCACTGAGAAACAGCATGGCCAATAGACTGGGAATCAGGGGAACCTGTGTTCTAATCATGATCTGCCACTTGCCTATAGTATGATTTTGGACAAGTCACTTTTCTTCTCTGTGCTTCAGTTTCCTCATTTGAAAATAGGTCTTTCGTCTTGCCTTTTGCTGTTGAGCTGTCTCCAAGCCACAGCGGCACCATGGAAGGAAACATCTATTCTGCTTCACCCTTAGACTGCTTCACTGAGACTGACCTAATTATCTTGTATCTACCTTAGTCCTTAGTAGAGTGTTTGATACATAATGATCACTAAATATTTATCATGGTTATTACTTGGTGGTCCCACTGGGCCCATTGGACTACAGGATTTACTCTGCAATCCCATCAGTTGAAATTTCTTTCAGGTAGGAGCTATGTCTTTTATGTCCATTGTTTTCCCTAATGATTAATTCAATGCTTAGTCCATAGTAGAGGCCATTAAATACTATTCATATTGATTTTTATGATGATGCCAGAGTGAAGAGAGGAAGAAAAAGGCCTACCCATCATCACTATCTATTGGGTTTTGCTGACAGTGCAACAATCCCAACCCTACCATAAAAGGAAAGTTCTAGTCAATCAGTGGTTCAGGATACTGATCACAGAGAGCTCAAAAAGCAATAGTGCCATTCTGTGGCACCATGGAGCCTGAGCATTTACCCTGCTCACCCTGAATTTGTTCTCTGCCTCTGAATCCATACCCTCTTGGCATCTGGTATTCACTCTGCCCTCAACCCTACAGTAATTATGTATACATCCATAATTTCTTCATGTATATCAATGTCTCTCCCCTCCCCTAGACTGTAAACTTGATATGGATTGGGAATGTGTCTACCAACTGTTTTGTACTCTCCCATGCTTGGAGTACAATGGTCTGCTCACAGTAACTGCTCAATAAACACCATGGATTGATTGAATGACATAAGAGAAAAATAGTAAAGATGAGTTTCCCTAAACAAACCACGAGTGATGTTTGGTATCAGGTCGCAAGACAGAATCGTGAAATTCGAAGTCAGCTATTATTGAAGCTATGCCCATCTCACCCAGAAGGAACATATGTGAGGAACAGATGATGACAGTGTGCTACACAAACAGAGATGGAATTGGTGACTACCAAAACAAAGAGCAGTTGAAACATTTAAAAAATGCAGATAGAATACAAGCTCTATCTGGTGACAAGAAAACTGTCTTTTACTGTTGTAATTTCCCAAACACTTTGTACAATGCATTGCAATCAACCAATCAGTCAGTGGTGTTTTGGGGGCACTTACTATATGCAGAACGCTATACGAGCATTAGTGCTCTGGGACAGAGTGGAGTGAATATCAAGTGTTTAAAGGGTTTAGATCTAAGTGTATAGGTGACACAAAGGGAGAGTAGAGGACTTGAAAGCTTAGTCAGGGAAGATCTTTTGGAGCAGATGTGATTTTAATATGGCTTGAAGGTAGGGAGAGCATTGATCTGTCATAAATGAATGGGTGGAAGTTTTAGAACAGAGAGAGGACATGGGTGGGGGATCAGAGGTGAGAGATGAGATAGAGGTAAGGATTCAGTAAATAACATTACTATTAATTTTTTTAACAGTCTCAGATATTTCCTCTTCCCCCACCTGACTTCAACTCACAAAATCTAGATTAAACTCATTTATATTGATTATAGCATTTTCATTTCATTTCTGAAATGATTACCTCTCATTGTTTTAATATACTGCTAGTCTATGCCCATCACAATTTATGAATTATCTATTTCACTTCAAGTAATTTGGAGAATCCCATACTATTTGCTTGCAAGGTACTATTTTTCAATGGATTTTCTTTTCAGCATTTAAATGAATTTGGAATGATTCCACTTTACTTTCATGCTTGATATAGGAGAGCAGCCATTTGGCAGTTTGAAAATTTACTCCTGAAATTTTTTTCATGTAGGGAATTAGGCATTCAATTCCCATTAGCCTTAATGAACCATACTGGGAAAATTTATTAGTTCAAATGTCCTTTATTGTACATTTGCAAGTTAAGTACCTCAAGGTTTCAATAGTTGAGTAATTTAAAAACATTCACCACTAATGTAACTAAAATTTTCTAAATGAGCATTTGTAAATCAAAGCAGATAGGGCACCATCATAGATGTAAAAAATCAACTGGAATTGTTTTAATTTTTCCTATTAGTTTTTATGAATGACACCTCTTTAGCTACAAATTTACATATTTAGCTACAGAATCTGTTGTTTGGATTACTGGGTTCAATTTGCTCCTCACCTAATTGCATTTAATTCTACAGTAGTAAAATTCGACAATGGTTGATCAACTTCATCCTGGAAGTCATCCGTCTTGACTTCAGTTAAGATTTTTAGTTACCTGGGAAGGAGGAAATGATAGAGACAAAATTGTTATTCACATATTAATGAAAACCAATAAAAATCAAAGTGGCAGCTTTAAGGATTAATGATTAATACAAAGAGGAATTTCCCAGGAGGGTTAATTGCAGAATATTGGGATGGGTTAGAAAACTTTCTTGTGAAGGTATTAAAGGCTGAATATACCAATCTTCCTTCATAATACTCTTTATAATGCCTCCTCTAAGTTGGCACTATTGAATTTTAATACCATATTCATTGTATTATTTCAATCTCAGCATAACAAGGCAATCAAGAGGTGTACATGATGTGGTTGGGATTATCACCTCTGAATTTTCAACCACAATTTCACCCATAGAGAAACCTCACTGTTAATGGAGACAACTTTAAATATGTTGGAAATATACCTAACTAAATATCTTTCATCGATTCCCATATAAAACTGCAGGGTGTTAGCACAGAAATGGGGAAGAAACAAATTTAGGTGAACAATAATGAAATTTAGTCCTGGAATTAGGATAATAAATATCTGGGCAAACATTAAAGGAGGTTACACCTATTTGGATACTTTACCTAACAAAGATGTCTATTGGTGTAGAAGTGAAGCATGATTCATTGAGTCTTTAAAATTATAATGGACAAAGAAATGACACTGTCAGAAGGGTGAATTTGATGTGACCAGATCAACTGAATTAATTACCCAGATTAAAAATTGAGGCATTTTATATACTAATATTTTTAATAAATAGTATTTAGTAGGGGAAAATCAAGAATGAGAAGTTAAATGCCTTGTTTTTGAACACTGCTTAAATTCAGAGAAGAAAAATTGTAACTGTGGTGGTATTAGAACCATACCACCAAGAAACATTAATGGTACAAGACCGTACATCTTTACCCAATTATAGCATTTTTTTAAACACTCACTATATTCTAAGCATCATATTAATATTGGGGTAGATACAAAATAAGCAGATTCCTCATGGAACCCCTAGTCTAAGAGGGAGGGAGATCAGTTAGGTGATATTTATTTCACAGATTAGAAAAATGAGCATTAAACAGTTACATGACTTGCTCAAAGTCACAAAGTACCCAAGTGGTGGAGCCAGGGATTAGAATCCAGGTCTCCTGAATAGCAAATCTGTACTCTTTCCAGGAATGATGCTTCCCACTTCCAACTGGATTTTAAACAGGTGAAATTCTGCCAAAAGTCTATTTTTTGTACATACAAGGAGCATATGAATTTTGGAACAGTCTATTTAGCACACCATGTGAACGCACACTATTCTGTGCATTCATCTGTAAGTATATATTGCTGGGGACAAAGAGAACATCAGTTGAAAATAAACGAAAGGAGGAATTCATTATTCCCTTTCAGAGAACTCTAAGGGAGAAGATACCTTGCTTGAATTTGTAGAGTTTATTTTATAAAACATTTTTTCCCCACTTATCTCAGTTTTTGCTCACAATATTTCAGTGAAGCATGGAGAGGTAGATATGCCATTCCCAATTTACAGATGAAAATACAGAGAAACAAAAATGGGCAGGGAATATGTCTGCTAAGTCTTTTTTACTGTACCCTAGTGCTTAATGTGTGCTCTGCACATAGTAAGTGCTCAATAAATATGACTGATTAAAGGGACAGACACCACAGGCCAGTGGCAGAGCTGAGACTAAAAGGTTCCATGAAGGATTTCTTCATTTTGTCCATTTCTCTGAACAAGTTTTACACAAAAATTGGATAAGCGGCATCAGTTCTAAATTGCCTCATTCATTTTCTAAATCGTTGAATCTATGTAAGTTGCTGGCCTAGAGACAAAGGGGTATAGGTGATACATTTGTTGAGTTCAGTTTATATCCCTCCCATGCCCCACATTTGCCTCCTCTGCCCCCCAAATTGGGGGTGTTGGAGAGAAAGGGACATGGATATATAGTGGACCCAGATCCTACCTTTCCTGCAGTAGAGGCAGTGGGGCTAAGGAGGGGAAGGAGAGTGATTTTTTATTTTTCAGAAATGAAAATGGTGGGGGAGGATTTTAAAAAAAACTTCAGCACCCTCTTCCATCATCTACTTCAGATTGCACCAGATGATCGGCATATCTACCAAAAGGAGAAACAGTGCAGCCTAGTGGAAATAGCATGGGCCTGGGAGTCAGAGGACCTGGATTCTAATCTGACTCTGTCAAATGTTTGTTGCGTGACCTTGGACAGTGCTCTGCACATTGTGAGCGCTCAATAAATACTATTGAATGAATGAATTTGCTTCTCCATGCCTTGGTTATCCCAATCTATTTCCAACTTAGACTGTGAGGACCTTGTCAGACAGGAATTGTGTCCAACCTAACATTTATAACTACCCCAGAGTTTAGAACAGTTTTTGATACAAAGTAAGCACTTAAAAAATACCATTACAAATAAAAAAAGTCCAGTCTACAGGAACCAATCAGAAAACACAGCTAATAACCTTGTCATACTTAATGCCTTCAGTTAGATGAAGGAAGATCACCTAGGGGCTCTCAGGGTTGGCCATAATCCTATCAAACATAGTTTAGTTTGCCACCCATATCATTGAAACCAACTATAATCCAGGTGTCCTGGATGCAGCCCCATGCTCTTTCCCTGAGTGGTGTTGCTTCATGTTATCTACAGTTTATTGTGGGCTCCCATTGTGTAAGTTTCAAATATAAATAGACTGTAAAGGATAAGACTGAATTAAGCTGGAATCACTTGGTGTAAGCACCATTTGAGAGTTAAAAAAAATCATCAGTTGGAAATAGGTCAATATTCTCATTAATGATCTCCTTAAAAACAGAAGAGCTGTAAATGTAATAAAACATTTGATCCATATTTGATAGCTCAAATAAGAAATATTTTAACTGGTGCTACAGTAAGGCAAAACATAAGATTTTCTTCACTGTTAGTTGTCTGTAAAATATTTACTGATGGAAACTCTATTTTCATTACATCAAGCCCTATTTACCCCCATGCCTAAGACACTTGAATAACAAGTTAGACATTTGAAATAAGCACATTCACTCTTTATGATAACTCCCTCCTTTGCACTGCATGTCATCAATTATCCTGTATCTACCTTAAAAAATGATTAGATGAAAACTAAATGGTGATTTTTTTTCCCCCTGTGTAGAATTTACCATGATGTTATTTTCTCCTCTTCCTTCATTATCATTATCTGAACCTCTTCTTGGCAGTCATATGGTGTTTGACTTCTGTTTTATAGGTGAGCCGCCACTGTCACAGGCTTTGTTTGCCATACTAAAGCAGGTTGAAGTCAGTATACTTTATTTACTTGTTGGCTTTAGGCTAAGAGAAGCAGCGTGGTTCAGTAGAAAGAGCCCGGGCTTGGGAGTTGGAGGTTGTGGGTTCTATTCCCGGCTCTGCCGCTTGCCAGCTGTGTAACTTTGGGCAAGTCACTTAACTTCTCTATGCCTCAGTTATCTCATCTGTAAAATGGGGATTAAAACCGTGAGCCCCACGTGGGACAACCTGATTACCCTGTATCCCCCAGCGCTTAGAACAATGCTTTGCACAAAATAAGCACTTAACAAATACCACCTTTTTTTTATAATTAGATGTACTCGTTTAGTGGTATTATTGGGGGCTCACTGTGCATAGCACTGTACTAAGTACTAAGGAGAGAGTAAGAAGCAGCTTGGCATAGTGGATAGAGCCTAGGTTTGGAAGTCAGACGGTCCTGGGTTCTAATCCTGGCTCTGCCACTTGTCTGCTGTGTGACTTTGGGAAAGTCACTTCACTTCTCCTTGCTTCAGTTACCTCTTCCTCTATAAAACGGGGATTGAGACTATGAACCCCATATGGGACAGAGACCCAATTTGCTTGTATTCACCCAACATTTAGAACAGGGCCTGGCACATAGCAAGCACTTAACAAATACCATCATTATTATAATTATTACAAAAAAATTAATAGACAGCAATCTTGTTTACTAACAGGGAAATAAGGTGTGGAAATAAAAGTTAATCAGAGAGGATTTCTTGGAGGAGATGTGATTTTCTAAGGGCTTTGAAGATGGAGAGAATAGTGATCTTCAGATTGTCAAAGAGGAGAGGATTCCAGGCAGGAGGGGCTGAAGAAAGCAAAAGCAGCGTGGCTCAGTGGAAAGAGCATGGGCTTGGGAATCAGAGGTCATGGGTTCGAATTCTGTCTCCGCCACTTGTCAGCTGTGTGACTGTGGACAAGTCACTTAGCTTCTCTGTGCCTCAGTCACCTCATCTGTAAAACGGGGATTAAGACAGTGAGCCTCATGAGGGACAACCTGATTACCCTGTATCTACCCCAGTGCTTAGACAGTGCTCTGCACATAGAAAGCACTTAACAAATGCCAACATTATTATTATTTATTATTAAAAGGCTGATTGCAATCAATCAATGGTATTCACTGAAGCTTTACTGTGTACATAGCATTGCACTAAGCATTTGGGAGAGTCAATATAGCAGAGCTGGTGGATACATTCTCTGCCCATATAAAATTTACTGTCCAGAAGGGAAGATGCACATTAAAATAAATTACCAATGTGCACCTAAGTGCTGTGAGGTTTAAGGGTGGGGTGAAAAGAGTGAGGCACAGTTAGGATTAGAAGGTTAGTGTTACAAGAAGCCAATGTCTAGATTCTTGGAAGAACTGTAATAATTGTAATTTAAATACACATTTTTTTTATTAAAACAGAAGCTGTTTGGCAGTGCTAGTAAACACACATCTAAGGAGGAATTCAGCTAATTATGAGCTGTTTTTCAGAATCAGCAAAACTGTATGGACTGACTCATAAAGAAAAAACACCAAGGCTATGAACAAGCCAAAGAGCTCTCTCTGACACAAAAGCCGAAGATATATTCCCTGCCCACAATCAATCAGTGGTATTCTTTTAGCACTTACTGTGTGAGGAGCACTGTAAATCTTTTATTTATATATATTTATATTTATGTCTGTCTCCCCGTATAGACTATAAGCTCATTTTGTCTACCTACTCCGTTATATTATCCACATTCATTCATTCAATCATATTTATTGAGCATTTACTCTGTGCAGAGTACTGTACTAAGTGCTTAGGAAAGTACAATAGAACAATAAACACAACCACACATTGCCTGCTCACAATGAGCTTACATTCTTGGAGGGAGAGGGAAGCAGACATTAGTATAAATAAAATACAGATATGTACATACGTACTATGGGCCTGGGAGGGAGGAAGAACAAAGGGAGCAAGTCAGGGCAATGCAGAAGGGAGTGAGGGAAGAGGAAAGGGGGGCTTTGTCAGGGAAGGCCTCTTGAAGAAGATGTGCCTTCAATAAGGTTTTGAAGCGGGGAAGAATAATTGTCTGTTGAATTTGAGGAGGCAAGGAGTTCCAGGCCAGCGGCAGAATGTGGGCAAGGGGTTCGTGGTGAGATAGACAGATTCGAGGCACAGTGAAAAGATTAGCATTAGAGGAGCAAAGTGTGCCGGCTTGGCTGTAGTAGGATAGTAGTGGGGGTGAGGTAGTAGGGACAAGGTGATGGACTGCTTTGAAGCCAATGGTGAGAAGTTTTTGTTTGACATAGAGGTGGATGGGCAACCACTGGTGTTTTTTGAGGTGGGAGGAAACATGTCCTGAACATTTTTGTAGAAAAAATAATCTGGGCAGAAGAGTGAAGTATGGACTGGAGTGGGGAGAGACAGGAGGCTGGGAGATCAGGAAGGAGGCTGATGCAGTAATCCAGGTGGGATAGGATGAGTGACTGTATTAACATAGTATACTGTACAGGATGAACAGGAAAGGGTGGGTTTGAATGATGCTGTGAAGATGGGACTGACAGGATTTAGTGATGGATTGAATATGTGCTCTACCAAGCATTTAGTATGGTGCTCTGCACATGGTAAGTGTTCAATAAATGTGGCTGATTGATTGACTGGGAGAGTATAGGGGGCATAAGCACATCGGCTGCACCTAATCTTGGACCGAGGGGATGGAACTACTTGGGCTGTTCCTAGCTAGGAGTCTTTGTTCTCTACATGAACAACTACCTGGGAAGACCTGCCACCACCCACCTGCCCCAACTCCAGGGTGCCTGGGCACTAGATGTGGTGGGGAATCCAGCTCTCACCCATCCAGCTCCCAAAAGGACCCTCTTCCAGTGTGCCACTGTTTGGGGGGCTTTGTGGCCACACTCACCTGTACAGGTGCCTTGGAACCTGGCCCCCTCCCACCTCCCACTGGAAAACATGATGCGGACACACCCTTATCAGAGAGGAGCCAGAAAAGGTAATCTTCTTCATCAGCAACATTGCAGCGCCTTCCTGAGCCAGACCTTGCCCATCTGTCTGCCCAGGAATGAAATTTCTCTCCAGTCTGGGACACTTGTGGCATTGAATGGCTCTTTTTCTGTCCTGGCATCAGTCCCCAGCTCCCATCTCCAATCCCTTCCCTTTGCCACTCCACAAAACTCTTTAAGGGATTGCTACCAATGGCTACCTTACTGCTACAGGCTCTCGTTATATCCTGGCTAGACTACTGTGTCAGCCTTCTCTCTGACCTCCCTTCCTCCTCTCTCGCCCCGCTCCGGTCTATTCTTCACTCCGCTGCTCGGCTCATCTTCCTGCAGAAATGATCTGGGCATGTCACTCCCCTTCTTAAACAACTCCAGTGGTTGCCTATCAACCTCCGCTCCAAACAAAAACTCCTCACTCTAGGCTTCAAGGCTCTACGTCACCTTGCCCCTTCTTACCTCTCCTCCCTTCTCTCTTTCTACCGCCCACCCCGCACGCTCCGCTCCTCTGCCGCCCACCTCCTCACTGTCCCTCGGTCTCGCCTATCCCGCCGTCGACCCCTGGGCCACGTCCTCCCGCGGTCCTGGACTGCCCTCCCTCCTCACCTCCGCCAAACTGATTCTCTTCCCCTCTTCAAAACCCTACTTAAAACTCACCTCCTCCAAGAGGCCTTCCCAGACTGAGCTCCTCTTCTCCCTCTACTCCCTCTGCCACCCCCCCTTTACCTCTCCACAGCTAAACCCTCTTTTTCCCCTTTTCCCTCTGCTCCTCCACCTCTCCCTTCCCATCCCCACAGCACTGTACTCGTCCGCTCAACTGTTTATATTTCCATTACCCTATTTATTTTGTTAATGAATTGTACATCGCCTTGATTCTATTTAGTTGCCATTGTTTTTACGAGATGTTCTTCCCCTTGACTCTATTTATTGCCATTGTTCTTGTCTGTCCATCTCCCCCGATTAGACTGTAAGCCCGTCAGACGGCAGGGACTGTCTCTTATCTGTTGCCGACTTGTTCATCCCAAGCGCTTAGTACAGTGCTCTGCACATAGTAAGCGCTCAATAAATACTATTGAATGAATGAATGAATACACCATCAATCCAATCACTTATCCTATTCTTCCTTTGCCCCTCCTTGCTGACTTCCCAGCCTCTTGTCTCTCTCCACTCCAGTCCATACTTCACTCTAATGACTGGCCCATTTTCCTACAAAAACATTCAGACCATCTTTCTCCACTCCTTAAGAACCTCCAGTGGTTGCCCCATCCACCTCCACATCAGAAACTCCTCACCATTGACTTTAAACCCTCAATCACCTTGCCCCTTCCTACTTCACCTCACTACTCTCCTCCTACAACCCAGCCCGTACACTTCACTAATGCTAAACTTCCTACTCTACCTTGATCCTATCTCGGTGGTGACCACTTATCCATGTCCTGCTCTGGCCTGGAATGTCCTCCCTCCTCATATCCTACAGAAAATTACATTCCTCCACTTGACAGTGCTATTGTAGGCACATCTCCCCCAAGAGGCTTATTCTAAGCCCTCTTATTCCTTGTCTTTCCTTTATTCATTCAATAGTACTTATTGAGCGCTTACTATGTGCAGAGCACTGTACCAAGCGCTTGGCGTGAACAAGTCGGCAACAGATAGAGACAGTCCCTGCCGTTTGACGGGCTTACAGTCTAATCGGGGGAGACGGACAGACGAGAACAATGGCAATAAATAGAGTCAAGGGGAAGAACATCTCGTAAAAACAATGGCAACTAAATAGAATCAAGGCGATGTACATTTCATTAACAAAATAAATAGGGTAATGAAAATATATACAGTTGAGCAGACGAGTACAGTGCTGAGGGGATGGGAAGGGAGAGGGGGAGGAGCAGAGGGAAATGGGGGGAAAAGAGGGTTAAGCTGCGGAGAGGTGAAGGGGGGGCAGTAGAGGGAGTAGAGGGAGAAGAGGAGCTCAGTCTGGGAAGGCCTCTTGGAGGAGGTGAGTTTTAAGTAGGGTTTTGAAGAGGGGAAGAGAATCAGTTTGGCGGAGGTGAGGAGGGAGGGCGTTCCAGGACCGCGGGAGGACGTGGCCCAGGGGTCGACGGTGGGTTAGGCGAGACCGAGGGACGGTGAGGAAGTGGGCGGCAGAGGAGCGGAGCGTGCGGGGTGGGCGGTAGAAAGAGAGAAGGGAGGAGAGGTAGGAGGGGGCAAGGTGATGGAGAGCCTTGAAACCTAGAGTGAGGAGTTTTTGTTTGGAGCGGAGGTCGATAGGCAACCACTGGAGTTGTTTAAGAAGGGGAGTGACATGCCCAGGTCATTTCTGCAGGAAGATGAGCCGGGCAGCGGAGTTGTCTTCAACACCCTTCTGCATTGCCCTGATTTGCTCCCTTTATTCATCCCCTCTACCAACCCCACATAATTTATGTACATATGTGTAATGTATTTATTCATATTAATGCCTCTTTACCCCCTAGACTGTAAGCTTGTTGTGAGGGAATGTGGAATATTATTCTCTCCCAAGCTCTTAGAACATTGCTTTGCACACAGTAAATGCTCGATAAATACAATTGACCGATTGATTGAGGAACAAGCTGGCCTCTACTCTAAGATGGGACTATGGACTAATATTCATAGATAGATCAGGTGACTCCAGTTAGCCTGACACACTGCCTGACACCCCCTCTAGACTGAGAGCTCGCTGAGAGTATGGAACATGTCTACTAACTCTTTTATAGTGTACTCTCCGACGTGCTTAATACAGTCTTCTGCACCTAGTTATCTCTCAATAAATGCAATTGATTGATACAGTAGAGTTGGTAGACATGATCCCTGCCCTCAAGGAGTTTACAGTCTAATTGTGGAGACAGATTTCAAAATAATTTACAGATAGAGGAAATGGCAGAGTGTAAGCTTATACACTTGTGTGCTGTGGAGATGGGGGGGGTGGGGTGAGTATCAAAGTTCTCGAGAAAAACATGCTCAAATACATAGGCAACACAGAAGATAGTGAAGAGGGTGGAAAAATAAGGCCTCTGGGTAGAGATATGATTTAAGTAGAGCTCTGATGAAATGGGTGGTCTGCCAGATTGAACAGGGACGGAGTTCCAGGCAGGAGGGAGGATGTGAGCAAGCAGTCCACAATGAGAGAGTGAAAATCAAAGTAGAGTAAGTAGGTTAGCATTTGAGGAGTGATGTCTGCTGTAGTGGGAGATGAGCTTACACTCTAATGGGTCAGACACAGAGAGGAAGTATCAACTTAAATCAAGCTTTCTTAACCACAGCTTTGATGGGCAGATCATATGAAAAAAAGGACAGAAGTAGGAAATCCAAATAGCTATTCTCAGATGAATTGAAATGGGATCACCCTGAGCAGGGTGAACAGAGGAAATACTTTCATTATACCATGAAACAAAAACCTCAAATGATGGGGAAAGCACTGAGCTGTTGTGAGACGGTAGCAGCAACAGACAATCAGCCTGTCCTACAGCATCAGATATGAGATGACTATTTCAGAACAGAAGCTTTGGGAATATTTCAACATTTAAGGAAAAAATGCTCTGTAGGTAACAAATGTAACAATTTCTCAAGGGGCAGTCTTTATCCGTATATGATCTGGAAACAAATTGTCAGTTCCACATCGGTTTTACCAGCCACACTTACACTTGCTAATAAAAATCTCACTTTTCAATAATGTATGCTTTAAACCAGAAGGACAAATTTAACTGTGTAAATCAAACAAGATTAAAAAATACTGCTCTAAAATATATCTTCAATAGAACAGGAGAAAGATCAAGCTAAGTGGAAACCAATCTGCTAAACAAAGAAAATTTCTCTCCAGTTAAAATATCACATTCATTTTTTGTCTTGATGAAGATTTCTATAACCCCTATTCTAAGGAACATATACTCAATAAATCAGAGGTGTTTACTTAACTGTTTACTAATATAGAGCATGGAACGAAGCACTTAGGAAAGTCCCATACCACAGAATTGGGTAGGCACAATCCCTGCCCACAAGAAGTTCATAATCTAGAGTTTTACAACTGACCTTTGATTCTCCCTGAGACCATGGTGTTTGGAGAGTGTCTGGTCTGGCACTGAGGTCAAAATATCCTCTCCACTCAATCTTTTCCAGGGTGCCAACTTCCTCCTCCACCTCCACTCCAACCACATCTTCCCCACCACCACCAGCCTGGCCTGCCTAGGCAAGTGCAAGGGTAAAATAAATTTTAATTAATTCATTCATATGGTACTAGTAGAAATAAGAATGCAGAAATAAAGTGACATCTTAAAAAAACAACTGTAAGCAAGTACAAATCAAATACAAATAAAAAATTCACCTAATGCATTTTATCAGATTAATGACGCTCACTACTACCAAAAATGTAGTTAGGGGGAAAATATATTGCAAATAATTTAAATCAACTTCCATGTTTTCTTCAAAAAATTCACACTTGAAATCAACTAGCAAACAGAGGAAGAAATACAGGTACTTTATTCCTTTCCACTAGAGGAAGGAAAATCACAAGCAAGTTAATCCTTTCCATTAGTAAAATGTAATCCCAAAACCAAACAGTCCTCTTCAACCTCCATTTGTAGTGTATTTGCAGGGAAATGGGACAGTGATTTCAAAAGGATTTTGTCAAGAAAAGTTTCCCATAAATGCAGTTTCTTCCAGTAGACTGTAAGCTTGTGGGTAGGGAAAATGTCTACCAATAGCATTGGATACAGTGTTCTCCTCACAGTGCTAAGTAATTACAATTGATTGATTAAAAGTGGCCTCAACTTGCCATTTTTTAATTAAGAAATGAATTCTGAATCTCTGCAAAACACACTCCCTCAAGCTAAGGTCTGTGACCTTCATTCTTTACCTCCAACATCAGGTGTGACACTAATAATCCAGGACCAAATATAATTGTAACTTTTGCTATAAACAAATGCTAGAAGAGGCTAATTTGTCAAAAAAACTCAGATAAATATTTGTTTGAACCAACAGAATTAAGGGGCCAAGCATATCTGGGTTTTTTTTGACTCTAGTGCTTTCCTGTTTTAAGAGTTAATCTTTATATGTAATGACTAGTCACAATCTTTTAACAACTGAGTTAAAAACCAAAAGACTTTCATATCAAAAATCATTTTGAACATGGGTCTTCTATGATGTTCAATATTAAGTACAGTTGATCTTTTATTGGACCCTGATGTGGTTTTACAATGTATCAATGTACGTGGTGTGGGAGTGATGGTAAATATAGTAGAAATCTAATGTTTACAACCAGCATATTTTAAAATACTCTCTGATCAAATTTATTTTTTCAGACTTAAAAGTCCAAATTTCATAAATTACAGTCAGAAAGGATGATTGGAAATCCCTGTTGTAAAGCATATCAAATGAGATGATTGCATCTGCAATTAACATGCTTTGGGATTAAAACACTGGGACATTTAGTTTACATCCTTTGACTAACTAATCACCTAAGAGATGGGTAGTACAGTTGGTCCAGATATTGAAATGGGTTAATCTAAAGACAAAATTGAAAGAAGCTTAAAAAAAGAGGTATGAAAATAGCTAAAAAAGCATCTGAATAGAAAAAGGCCAAAGTTTGACCTAAAAATCTGCTATGACTATTATTAGATTCTTTGATTCGACCTAAGACCTACTAAATTGTCTTGGGGTCCACAAAGAACTAGTTAGCGATGTCAGTAATGTCTGTGTTCTTGTGATTTCCAGGTCAAAAAATATTACACGGGAAAAAATGGGAGGAGAAATGTTGTCACTATACAATCTCTACCCTCATCAACTTTGAAATCTCTCTACTTGACCACAACCTCCTCACATTCCTTCTCTACCACATACCTCTTGCCTGCATTTCTGATCTTTTGAGCCCATCCAATTTTCTCATCACCATACCTCATTTAGTCACCAGACACAAACTACCTTCCCTTGATGACCAAAGAAATGATCACACCACTCTTTCTACTAAGTGCAACTCACTCACTCCCCTCTCCTTTTGTTGAAAAAAAATATTATTATTATTATGGTATTTGCTAAGTGCTTACTTTGGGCCAGGGACTGTACTAAGTGCTGGGGTGGAGACAAACTAATCATGTTGGACATATTCCCTGTCCCCACATATTCTTGATCCCCACTTTAAAGATGAGGTAACTGAGATACAGAGAAGTTAAGCGACTTGCCCAAGGCCAAATAGAGAGGTGGCAGAGGCAGGATTAGAACCCATGAACTTCTGACTACCAGGCCCGTGCTCTATCAACTACGCCATGCTTCTTTGAACCACTAACCCACAGCCATAGATCACGTCCATGTTTTGTTTCCTTTGCATGCTTTAACTCTGGTCTCTCCTCAACCAAGAAAAAATATTTCTTCAACCTTATTCATAGCCATACCTATTTCCCTCACCAGTTGTTCTGGACATGTAACTCTCTCCTCAAAGTCCCTATCCTTCTGCCTCCTCCATCACTTGCCCTTAATGACCTGGCCACCCACTTTACTGAGAAATATGAAACTATCGTTTGTGATCTCAATAAAATCTCACCTGCTCCTTTCCAGTCCCATCATCTTCTTGCCCCCTTTTAAACTCTTTTATTTTTTACAACAGTATCTCAAGAGGATACTGCCTTCTCTCAAAATCCATCCCCTCTACTTTTGCATCCAACTCCTTACCTTCATACTTTATCAAAGCACTTGCCTCCTCCCTTCTTCACTCCCTGACTGCCATCTTCAACTGTTTGCTCTCCAATGGCTTCTTCCCCGCTGCTTTCAAATATACCCGTCTCCTCTATCCTAAAAACAACCTCCCTTGACCCCCACAACTCCTTCCACTTATCTCCCCATCTCCCTCCTTCCATTGCTTTCCACCACTCTATGTTCCAGTTATCTACATTTTTTATCTCAAATTTCTCTCTTCCAGTTCTCTCCTTGACCCCTTCTTATCTGGCTTCTATCCCCTTCACTTCACAGAAACTGCCCACTCAAAGGTCATAAATGATATCCTTCTTGCCACATACAATGGCCTTCATTCCATCCTAATCTTCCACAAACTCTCAGCTGCCTTCAACATTGTCAACATTGTCGACCACTTCATTCTCCTGGAAATATTATTTAACCATGGCTTCACAGACACTGCTATCTCCTGGTTCTCCTATTTTTCTGGCTACTCATTCTCAGTCTTTTTGGCAAGCTCCGTCTCTGTCTCCTATCTTATAACTGTGGGAGCCTCTTAGGGCTCGCTTTTGGCTCCACTTCTACTCTTCCTCTACACCCACTCCCTTGGTGAACCCAACAGCCCCCATGGCTTCAACCTCTTCTATGAGGATGATTCCCAAGTCTACATAACCAAACCTGATTTCTCTCCCTCTCTTCAGGTCACATTTCCTCCTGCCTTCAAGAAATCTCTACTTGGATGTCCTCCTATCGCCTCAAAATGAACATGGCCAAAGCAGAACACTTGTCTTATAACCCAAACATTGTCCTCCCCCTGATTTTCCTGTTACTGTAGTCAGTCTTCAGGGTTCCCGGCTCGCAAGCCTTGTTGTTATCCTTGACTCATTTCTCTTTTTCAATCCATGTAGTCAGTCTATCACTAGATCCCACTAGTTCAACTTTTACATCATCGCTAAAATCTGTCTTTTCCTCTCCATTCAAAGTGCTACGACATTAAACCAAGCACTTTTCCTAGCCTGTCTATATCAGCCTCCTTGCTGACTTCCCTGTCTCCTGTCTCTCCAATCCATTCCATATTTCACTCTGCTACCTGGATAATTTCTGTACAAAAACATTTGGTCCATGTTTCCACACTTCTCAAGAACCTCCAGTGGTTGCCCATTCACCTCTGCATAAAAAAGAAATCCCTTACCATCAGCTTTAAGGTATTCTTTCACTTTGCCCCCTCCTACTTTACCTCACTGCTCTGCTACCACAACTTGGTCACCACATTTCACTCGTCTAATGCCAATGTACACACTATAACTCAGTCTCATCTATCTCACAGCTGACCTTCACAATGATCCATCTTTGACCTAGAACATCTTCATATCTGCAGAGAATTACTCTCTCCAACTTCAAAGCCTTATTGAAAGGTATCTTCTCCAAGAGGCCTTCCTTGACTAAGCCCTCATTTTCTCTTTTGCTACTCCTTTCTGCATTACCCTGATTTGCTCCTTTTATGTACTGCCCAAGACCCACACTTATGTACATATCTGTAATTTCTTATATTAATCTTTGTCTCTCCCTCTAGACTGTGATGCCATAATAGGCAGGGAATGTATCTACCAGAGTTGTATTGTACTATCCCAAATTCTTAGTAGAGTCCTCTGCACACAGTAAGCACTTAGTGCTATTAAGAGTCATAATTTTTCTTTTTAGCTTAACATCTAGTTCATGTTATTTGTCTTTATAATATAACAAATTAGCCTTTCTCAGAGTTCACCATAAAGACAGATACTGTTCTATCTCCCCTATTTTTAAACTACTTTAATAACAGGTTTGTTTTGGTTATGCATTTTAGCGAAACTTTTCCTCATGAATGTGCACAAAGACACAATCAAAAAGGGTTTAAATTAAAAATAGTTATTGATATCTTAATTTGAATCAGCCTCCCTGAACACAAGCTATGCTTTTAAATGAAGAAAAAATAGGAAAATGCATCAATTTGCTGTTCTTACAAGTTTGCCACCTATCATTATATTGAAGCCCTGTTCCTGGTCACATAGAAAGAGCATGGCTCTGAGAATCAGCAAATGTGTCTTGTAGCTCCTGCTCTGAAAATAAAGGATGCCTGCTGGAGCTGTGCCATCAGTGATAAAGATTTTGGACTAAATAATAATAATAATGATAATGGTATTTGTTAGGCACTTACTATGTGTCAAGCACTGTTCTAAGCTTTGGGGTAGATACAAGGAAATCAGGTTGTCCCATGTGGGGCTCAATCTTGATCCCCATTTTACAAATGAGGTAACTGAGGCACACAGAAGTTAAGTGACTTGCCCAAGGTCACACAGCAGAAAAGTGGCAGAGCAGGGATTAGAACCCATGTCCTTCTGACTCCAAGTCACGTGTCAGCAGGACACCCAAGTGGGGATGTCCTGAAGGCAGGAGGAAACATGTCACTACAGAAAAGGTGAAATGTCAGGGTTAGCAAGTTAGATTTGGGAATCATTCATGTAAAGATGTTAGTTGAAGTTCTAGGAGATTCTCTAAGATAGTAGTGTAGTAAGCGATGGAGATGGATGTAAGGGACTCAGGCCTGAGCCTTGAGGGACTTCTACTGTTAGAGGGTAGGAGGCAGAGGAGGAGGTTGCGAAGGAGACTGAGAATGAGTGGCCAGAGAGATAGAAGAACCAAGAGAAAACATCTCTGACGAAATGAAGGATGGATAATGTTTCTTAGAGAAGGGGATGATCCACTGAACTGAAAGTAGCTGAGAGATCGAGGAGGATTAGGATGGAGCAGAGGCTGTTAGATTTGGCAAGAAGAAGGTCATTAATGACCATAGAGAGGGCAGGTTTCATTGAGTGAAGGGAAGAGAAGTGAGATTGGAATGGGTCAAGGAGAAAGTTGGAGGAAGGTGGAGGTAGCAGATGTAGACAACTTGCTCAATAAGTTTATAAAGGACTGATAGGATGGAGGTGGGGCAATATTAGAGGAAACTTTGGGTCAAGTGAAGGATTTTTGCTCTTTTTCAGCTACTGGATACATGGGCATGTTTGAAGGAGTTATTGGAAAGTGAGCGGTTGAAGGTGGTAGTCATGGAGGGGAAGAAGGGATGGACAATCTTTTTGATGAGATAAGAAGGGATAGGTTCAGAAACAAAGGAAGAGGGGGTAAAATTTGAGAGGATGCAGGAGCCTTCCTAATGAGATTCCAGTGGGAAGAATGGGAGAGTCAAAGAGAGGCCTGGAGGGGGAAGACTGTAGTTTAACAGTGGAGTGTCCCCTGCACTTGCTTATTACATCCCAATTCTGCGTACATCTGACAGTTCACAGTGGTTTTGGTGGAGCAGTCCCTGAACACTGGCATAACAATCTTTGTGACACACTCCCATGTAGCCTTAACAATGACACAACCATTCATTCAAAGTCATTACAAATTAAAAGTGCAAAATCACAAACCTCTTTTCTGATTAAGCACCGGGTTTCCTGGGACCCTAGTTCCACCAGAAGGATGTCTAGTTAGGTCATTCATTCAATTGTATTTATTGAGCACTTACTGTGTGTGGTGCTGGGAAAAATCCAGGGAAAGTGAGGCAGAGGCAGACCAGCAGCTAGATGGATAGAGACCATAACAATGATAACGAAAGATGTGTTAGGTTGCGGATTATGGCAGAGGACAGGACATTCTGGAGAAGTATATCCATGGAGTCACTATGAATCAGAAACTCTTGGTGGCAGTTAATGATGAAGAGTACAGTGCTCCGCACAGAGTTAAGTGCTTGGAAGAGTACAATAAAAAAATAAACATACATTTCTTCTGTGGATTGCAGGAACCTGAATAGAGATGGGCCAGAATGGATTCTATTTCAGGGATGTTTCAGGAAGACATGAGCTAGTCCTAGCCCAGATCCTAATGGGATCCTTTGGTTCAGAATAGGCCTTCAGCATGGCTACTCTTGACAGCCCCATTGGGTGGCCAATGATGCAATCCAAAAAAACTGGACCCCAAACATAAATGTCTTCACACTCTATGCTGGCATGTAACATGATGCGATTATATTATGTGGCTACAATTTTGGGGAAATCTTATGATTTGTCTTGAACTGGCCCAAACTTCTAGGTTTCTTAGCTGGCTGTGGGCAGGGAACGTGTCTGTTACACTGTTTCGTTGTCCTCTCCCAAGCACACAGTTAGTAATCGATAAATGTGATTTATTGATTTTACATGCCCCTCAAAAATTGTTCCCAGAGTTTTTATGTTTCTCTGCCAAGTCTCTATGTCTGACACCACAGAGGGAAGGAATCCAGGGGATGGAAGGCTTGGCACCAAAAAAAAAACAACACAATAATGACCATACCATACCTAAAGAAGACAGGGGATATATCAGCTGAAAGTCAGACTGCCTGGTATAATACTAGTTGCTCAGTGTGAAATATGGGAAATTTGTGGCATTCATCCCTGTGAGTTAGCTACATTTTTCAAATGGCCCCAGAATACACCTGGCCTGTATCCAACTCTCTCCTTCAAAAAGTGTTGCACTCTGTACTCTTGTGAATGTTTCTTGGAAATAAGGAGGAAAGCAAGGTTGGTGAGCCAGAAAAGTTTTCTGAGACACCTAGGAAAAATCATGTTCAATAATAAGGAAGAACCTGTCTCCAAGACATGGTATTTATGCAGTTTACATGACACATGTTGTTTATGCAAAAACTTACTCAGCTATAAAAATGAAGCTCAATGTGTACGGACAAATTAAGATGTGTGAAAGAAAATGAAAGATTTTACTATAGAAATTATTACTGTGTGTGCTGTAGAATTCAGACCTTGCACTTCTTTCCTCACTGCCCAATATGTTTGTGGCAGAAATGATCTGCGCACTCTACTCTATTGAGATCCAAATGCATCATTCATATCCACAAGCCTGAGGTATCTTCAGTGTCATTTATAAAAACTCCCCATGGAGACATCAAACAGCTGTGGCCTTCAGGAGCCCCAAAATGATTCTCACTAAAGATTTTAAAATATCTAATCACATTAGTTAAACCAAAGTCCCTCTTCAAGCTACTACTGTTGTTAAATGGAGAAAAAGCTAAAAATATAGACAGATGTTGCATTATATTTCACAGAAGCCATAAGTTATTGTTTCTAAACAGTTTTTTAAAATGGCATTCACCCCCACAATTAGAATTCTAAAACAGAAACCAAACACTTGAATGTGTCATTCATTCAAAAACCATAGAACTATTATGCATTATTAATAAGGAGTTTTGTGTTAATATCATCACCTTTATATACAGTATGACTATAACAAAATCCTCACATTACCTACAGGTAATTTAAAATACTTGAAACAAATGGCTTCAAGGATTGCCAAATCTGTTTATTAAATTTATATTCTCGCACAGGATATACAATTACATGGTACAAAACATTACGAACACGAGCATGTCAATCGGATGCTATGTACTGATTATTACTTTGGAATTTCTTTTAATGATTGAGCAAAATACCCACTAGATAGTTTCCATTTCTGAAGTCAGTCACTCAGATAAATCCTCTCCAGGCTTGCTATAGACCAAAAGACAATGCAAATACATAGCAAGTGACTAATTTGCCTATGGGGCTTAGCATGTGTATCTAACTGAAGTAGATTCCACTCATTAATCCCTTTTCCTGAAGCTGTTCTGAACAGAAACATGTACAACACTTTTCAGTAGATTCCCAGGTGAGACTGCTCTTTCTGTGCTTACCTTTCAACCCTCACTGCACCTGCATCATGACGTGGTGGTTGCCAAGGAGAATACCTCTCTGATGACCGCCCAGGAGTATAGCTGTATAGCAAAATTAAATCTTTTATGGCAAAGAAAACTTAAGGGTGAAAGGAGTCAGAATGCTCCTATTGATCTCCCAGGAGGTGTCTGCTGAAGGGACTCCCACTAAGGTAACATTTAGAAAAGGTGGAACCCAGACAGAACTACCACAAGTAAATGATCCTTGCTAAGCATGGCAGGGACCTTATTCAGAGAAAAAGCATGCTTTACCCTTAGCCTTTGACTTTTCCAGGAAAGATTCCCCTCCTTGATGCTCTTCACATAGTAAGCACTTAACAAATACCTACATTATTATTATTATTATTGCTAATACAATTGAACCTATTTCCAGATGACCATAAACATCCCGATTTTCAACTTGTTTACCTTACAAATAGTGAAGTTATCTTGAAAATATCCTCAACTTATTTTAGTTTTAAGTGAATATTTTAATGAAACAGAGGTTCTTTAAATGTCAAGAAGCATTTTAGTGAGTGTTGCAATTTAACAACAATTACATAGTTGTTAATGTAGAAATCCCTGTATGTGCATCAGGAGTTTTTGAGCAGTCAACAACCAGCAAGAGAAAACACATGGAGAGAGCCATCACCAGATCTTCAGGGATGGACAGAATGGCAGGCAGTGAAAAACTTCTGAGTCAGAGGGAGAAGTTTCACCAAACTCCCAAAGCCTGGTTTCTTCGCAACCAACTCCTCTGCTCTACCTCTCCTACCTTGTGAACTTTTTCCAGTCACTTGCTCACCCTTCTTTCCCCTCCACCACCACTGACAAGATGCTTAGTTTAACTCATACTAGTCTTTCTTTAGTAAAAGTTGTGGAAGTGAAAATGGAATCTTCAGCAATTGCTCTAACAGGAGAAAATTGTAATGTGTAAATTGATAATTAAAGAATGAAATGGCATGCTCCAATGGAATGAGATTTTTGTAAATGTTGTATGAGTTTCAGTGTCTGACACAGTATGATGTAATAACATCTTGTTAAAAAGAGAGTCCCATAATAACCTTTTTCTCCACAATATTTTTTTCTCCACAAGATTTACTCCTTTCTTCCCCATCCAATTGTTCACCACCCCAATTAAAGCTCATTTCATCTCCTTATTAGATTACTGTATCAACCTCATCATTGTCTCTCTTACTGTGCTCTTTGGTCTAATATACACTCCCAGCCTGAATCATCTTCCTAAAACATTTTTTGCAAACAGACCTCTTCTTATGACAACTATCCAATGCTACCCATTTCCTTTCAAGTCCCTGAAATTCCAATATTTCCCCGGCTGCAAATGATTTCCCCCTTTCAATCAATCTGTACTAAATGCTTGGTAGAGTACAGTAGAAAAATATAACAGATTTGGTAGACATGTTCCTTACCCATATCGAGCTTACAGTCTAGAGGGGGAGACCATTCAATTGCAAACGCCTTGAGAACAGTGATTATGTCTTCTATCTAAGTTCAGTTCTCTGAACACTAGGTGCACACTAAATATACTATTGAATGAGAATGAAAATTATAATTTAAGAGAAATTTAGATTGTAGAGCACTTTTTTTGAAATTCTCAAAAGTTCAAAGCATCATGACCTTAAAGTTTTGCCTATAAAAATTTCTGAAACTTGAACATTTCATTGTGAATACTATTTTAAAGCACAAGATCTGATTTTTGCACAAAAGGATGGTCTGTTTGCTGATCTTAAATATCAGCAATTCTCCCCTCTGAGATTGCTTCTTTCTTTTAAAATCTTTTTTTTTTTTTTTTGCCTTTTGCTTGGCAACTTTCAGCTTACACCCCTGTAAACATTTGTTCTCCTCATGTGTCCTACTTAGGGAAACATGATGTCATTGCTATTGCATCAATATTGGCTGTCTTGTTGTGTTCCATCACGTTATAACCAAACAACAAAGCCATATCCTTAGCACCTAAAATTTCTCTTGACATCAGGAAAGTGGCAGTGACTCCGACCCATTAGAATGTAAGCTCCTTGAAGACAGGGATTGCATTGTACTCTCCCAATCTTTTAGTACAGAGCTCTGCACACAATAAGCACTCAAAAAATATCACTGGTTAATTGAGCAAGCAATAACATCTTGCAATGGCCTTCAGTGCAATTCAACTCAATTCAATCATATTTACTGAGTACTTTCTGTGTGCAGAACACACTTTTCTAAGCAATTAGGCGAGTACAGTATAGCAATAAAAAGAAATAATCCCTTCCCACCCTGAGTTTACAGTGAAGAGGGGGAGACAGATATTAATATAAAGAAATTACAGATGTACATAAGTGTTGTGGGGCTGGAAGAGGGAATGAGTTAAGGGAGGAAGTCAGGGTGATGCAGAATGGAGTGGGAGAAGAGGAAAGGAGGGCTTAGTCTGGGAAGGCCACTTGAAGACATGCCTTCAATAAGGCTTTGAAGTGGCGGAGAGTAAATATCTGTAAGATTTGATGAGGCAGGAAGTTCCAGGCCAGAGGCAGGATGTGGGAGAGTTATTGGTGGCAAGGTAGACAAGATTGAGGTACATTAAGTAGGTTAACATTAAAGGATCAAAGTGTTTTGGCTGGGTTGTAGTAAGAGAGTAGAGTGGTGAGGTAGTAGGGGGCAAGGGAACTGAGTGTTTTAAAGTTAGTGGTGAGGAGTTTCTATTTGATGTGGAAGTGAATGGGCAACCACTGAAGATACTTGAAGAGTGGGGAAACATGGCCTGAACATTTTTGTAAAAAAATGATCCATTCAGCAGAGTGAAGTATGGACTGCAATGGGGAGAGACAGGAGGATGGGAGTTCAGCAAGGATAATACAGGCGGGACAGGATAAGTGATTTCCTTAACCTGGTAGCAGTTTGGATAGAGAGGAATGGAAGGATTTCAGTGATGTTGTGATGGTAGGACCGACAAGATTTAGTGTTGTATCAACTATGTGGATTGAAAGAGAGAAAGGAGTCAAGGATAATGTCAAGGTTATGGGCCTGTGAGAGGGCTTGTGAGACAGGAAGAATGGTGTATCATCTACAGTTATGGGAGAGTGATGGGGAGGACAGGGCTTGGGGGCAAAGATATTGAATTCTGTTTTGGACACATTAGGTTTGAGTTAACAGGAGGACATCCAGGTAGAGACGTCTTCAAGGGAGGAGGAAATGCAAGACTGCAGAGAGGGAGAGAGATCAGGGCTGGAGATACTGATTTGGGTATCATCTGCATAGAGGTGGTAGTTGAAGCTATGGGAGTGAATGAGTTCTGCAAGAGAGTGGGCATAAATGGAGAATAGAAGGGGACACAGAACTGAACCTTGAAGGACCCCCACACTTAGGGGTGGTAAGCAGAGGAGGAGCCCACGAAAGAGATTGAGAGTGAGCAGCCAGAGAAATAAGAGGAGAACCAATGTCAATAAAACTGAGGTTGGATAATGTTTCCAGGAGATAGGTTGCTCAACAGTGTCAAGTGAGGTCAAGACCGAGTTTATTAAGGATAGGGGAGACTAGGGCATGTTGGAAAGCAGTGGGGCAGTAGCCACTGGAGAGCGACCAGTTGAAGATGGCCATTAGGGAGGGAAGAAAGGACGAGATAAGTGTTTTGATAAGGTAAAAGGGAATGTGGTCAGATATGCTGGTGGAGGAGGCAAATTTTAAGAGAAGGCAGGAAATCTCTTCTAGAGATACTGCTGGGAAAGATGGGAGAGTTGAAGAGGTGCAGGAAAGGGGAGGGAGCAGGGGAGATTTTAGGGAGATTACACTTTATAGTATCAATTGGTCATTGGGAGCAAGGGAAAGGGAAGATTGGTTAGGAGGAGACAGGGAGTTTGAGGGAGTGCTTCAAAGCACTCCAAAGCAACATGGCCTAGTAGACAGATCATGGGCCTGATATTCAGCAGATCTGGGTAATAATAATAATAATAATGTTGGTATTTGTTAAGCACTTGCTATGTGCAGAGCACTGTTCTAAGTGCTGGGGTAGATACAGGGTAATCAGGTTGTCCCACATGAGACTCACAGTCTTAATCCCCATTTTACATATGAGGTAACTGAGGCACAGAGAAGTGAAGTGACTTGCCCACAGTCACACAGCTGATAAGTGGCAGAGCCGGGATTCAAACTAAGTACTAAGTGCTTCAGTTCCTTCAACTGTAAAATGGTGATTTTATACCTGTTCTCCCTCCTAATTACATTGAGTCCATCTGGCACAGGGACTGTATCTGACGTTATTATTCATTTAATAGTATTTATTGAGCGCTTACTATGTGCAGAGCACTGTACTAAGTGCTTGGAATGTACAAATCGGCAACAGAGAGAGACAGTCCCTGCCCATTGATGGGCTTACAGTCTAATCGGAGGAGACAGACAGACAAAAACAATAGCAATAAATAGAATCAAGGGGATGTACATCTCATTAACAAAATAAATAGAGTAATAAAAATATATACAAATGAGCGGACAAACATAGTGCTGAGGGGAGGGGGAGAGGGGGAGGAGCAGAGGGAAAGGGGGGAAAGGAGGGTTTAGCTGCGGAGAGGGGAATGGGGGGTAGAGGGAGCAGAGGGAAAAGGGGAGCTCAGTCTGGGAAGGCCTCTTGGAGGAGGTGAGCTCTCAGTAGGGCTTTGAAGAGGGGAAGAGAATTAGTTTGGCAGAGGTGAGGAGGGAGGGCGTTCCAGGACAGCGAGAGGACGTGGGCCAGGGGTCGACGGGGGATAGGTGAGAACGGGGGGACGGTGAGGAGGTGGGCTGCAGAGGAGCGGAGCCTACAGGGTGGGCAGTAGAAAGAGAGAAGGGAGGAGAGGTAGGAGGAGGGGGCAAGGTGATGGAGAGCCTTGAAGCCCAGAGTGAGAAGTGTTTGTTTTGTGCGGAGGTTGATAGGCAACCACTGGAGGTTTTTAAGAAGGGGAGTGACATGCCCAGATCGTTTCTGCAGGAAGATGAGCCAGGCAGCGGAGTGAAGAATAAACTGGAGTGGGGAGAGACAGGAGGAAGGGAGATCAGAGAGCAGGCTGACACAGTAATCTAGCCGGGATATTATGAGAGCCTGTAGCAGTAAGGTAGCCATTTGGGTGGAGAGGAAAGGGCGGATCTTGGCGATACTATAAAGGTGAGGCTGGCAGGTTTTGGTGACAGATTGGACGTGTGAGGTGAATGAGAGAGCTGAGTCAAAGATGACACTGAGGTTGTGGGCTTGACAAACGGGAAAGATGTACCATCCACAGTGACAGGGAAGTCAGGAAGAGGACAGGGCTTGAGAGGGAAGATAAAGAGTTCAGATTTGGACATACAGAGTTTTAGGTGGCGGGCAGACATCCAGGTGGAGATGTCCTGGAGGCAGGAGGAGATACGAGCCTGAAGGGAGGGGGAGAGGACAGGGGCAGAGATGTATTAGCAGGTATCTACCTTAAAGTTTAGAACAATTCTCGGCAAAATGTCAAATGCTCAATGAATACCAATATTATTATTATGATTAATAATAACATTAATAATGATGGTACTTTTTAAGCACTTACTATGTGCCAAGCATTATACTAAGCGCAGGGATGAATACACACAAATCGAGTTGGACACAGTCTCTGTTCTATGTGGGGCTCACAGTCTCAATCTCAAGTGTCTTGAGTCACAGTCTCAAGAAGCAGCGTGGCTCAGTGGAAAGAGCACGGGCTTTGGAGTCAGGGCTCGTGAGTTCGAATCCCAGCTCTGCCACTTGTTGGCTGTGTGACTGTGGGCGAGTCACTTGACTTCTCTGTGCCTCAGTTCCCTCATCTGTAAAATGGGGATTAAGACTGTGAGCCCCACGTGGGACAACCCGATTCCCCTATGTCTACCCCAGCGCTTAGAACGGTGCTCGGCACATAGTAAGCGCTTAACAAATACCAACATTATTATTATTATTATTATCAATCCCCATTTTACAGATGGGGGAACTGAGGCACAGAGAAGTGAAGTGATTAACCCAAGGTCACACAGCAGACAAGTGGTGGAGCTGGGATTAGAACCCACGACCTTCTTCCTCCCAGGCCTGGGCTCTATGCACTAAGCCACACTGTTTCTCTTACAATAATTATTATGATTATTATTATTACCAACTTTACCCACCTTATATGTCAGCATTCTTCACCAACTACTCCCTGTCATCTCTTGCCTGCTGTCCAATGTTGGAGTAGTCACTTAACCTCTCTGTGCCTCATTTTCCTCATCTGTAAAATTGGGATTAAATTTATCTTCCTCCCACTTATATTGGGATTCCCAAGTGGGAAAGGGACAGTGTCTGACTTGATTATCTTATAACTACCCCAGCACTTAGTACAGTGTTTGGCATGTAATAAGCACTTAACAAATACCTCTATAAATGTTATTATGATTGTTATCATTATTATTTCACTCTAATTATTCCTTCAAAGATCACTTTCTAACTACCTCACTCTCAACTCTCTTGCCTCCCTCCCTCTACTCAAGCTGTTTCCCTTGCTTGGAACCCTTCCCCTTCAAAACTCCAACATACCATAGCCTTCCCCTCATTCACATCCCTAGTAAAAACCCAACTTCATTAACAAACCTTCCACTATTAACTCCCTTACACTCCTACCTTACCTCTCTGCTTTCCTAAATACAACCCAGCCCAAACATTTCACTCCCCTAATGCCAATCTACTCACTGTACCTCAATCTCATCTATCTCACTGTCAACCTCTTGTCCACAACCTGCTCCTTGTCTGGAATGCCCTCCCTTTTCATATCTGACAGACAATCATTCTCCCTACCTTTAAATTCTTATTAGATGATGATGATAATGATAATGATGGTATTATGTGTGAAGCACTGTTCTAAGCTCTGGGGGGATACAAGGTGATCAGTTTGTCCCATGGGGGCTCACGGTCTTCATCCCCAGATGAGGTAACTGAGGCACAGAGAAGTTACGTGACTTGCCCAAAGACACACAGCCAATTAGTGGCAAAGCCGGAATTAGAACCCGTGACTTCTGACTCCCAAGCCTGGGCTCTTTCCACGGAGCCATGCTGCTTCTTTAAGCACATCTCCTCCAAGAAGCCTTGCCCAAATAGGCCATTTCCTCTTTTCCCACTCTCTTTTGCATTTCCCTTGCAGTTGGATTTGCACCCTTTATTCAGCTTCGCAGCAATTATATACCTATCCACAATTAATTTATTTATATTAATGTCTGTCTCCCACTCTAGACCGTAAGCTCATTGTGGGCAGGGAATGTGCTTACGAACTCTCTTTTATTGTACCCTACCCAGTACTCAGTACTGTGCTTGGCACACAGTAAGTACGCAATAAATACGATTGATTACACCCATCACATCAAAGTATTAGCCACTTCTAGCACTCACATGTTATTTATAACCTATCTTAACACATGTTCATATTTTTTTAAAATGGCATTTTTAAGAGCTTACTATGTGCCAAGCATTGTACACTAGGGGAGATACAAGTTTATCAGTATGGATGCAGCCAATGTTCTATGTGATGTTCACAGTCTTATATGCATGTGCAAATGTATATACACATGGGACATTGGCCGTGTCCAACCTGATAAGCTTAATTCTTCCTCAAAGCTTGGAACGGTGACTGGCACATAGTAAGCTATTAACAAATAGTCCTCAAAAATATGCATATACATAATACATAATAAATCCTGCAGTCAGTGCTTATTCTGATCACCATATGTAAAATTTTTTTGTTGGTCTTCCCTAAGATCATGCAAGCTTTTTTGGGGGGGGGGGGGCGAACATGTCTTTTTCTTTTATTTTCAAAAGCATTTATCATAGGGCATTGTATGCATTTAATGGGCACTGAATAACTACCATTACTACCACTGCCAGCGTCAGGGAGAGGCTGAGAGAGTGATCAATAAAGATTAGAGAAGATGAAAAGTGAACGATAGGAAAGCTGGGGAATAACCTTGATAGTTATATGCATGAAAAGCAGTGCCTCATTAGGTGGGCTTTGAATGTGGGTAGAGCTGTGATCTATCTAATGTGGGGAGGGAGGAAAGTGGTTCCAAGCTAGGGAACAACTTGAGCCAAACACTTAGTACAGTGCTTTGCACACACTAAGTGCTCAATAAATATGATGGAATGGATAGAGTTGGGAAAGTGAGGTACAGCTAGAACACTATCTGGGGAGGAAGGAAGCCAGAATATTAAGGGAATAGCAGGTGAAGACAGAAGTAGCATGACCTCGTGGATAGAGCACGGGTCTGGGAGTCAGAGGTTATAATCCCAGCTTCTCCACTTGTTATTTAACTTCACTGTGCCTCAGTTATCTCATCTGTAAAATGGAAATTAAGACTGTGAGCCCCATGTAGTACAGGGATTTTGTTCAACCTGATCAGCCTGTATCTACCCCACTGCTTAGTACAGTTTCCTGGCACATAGCAAGCCCTCAACAAATGCCTATAATAATAATAATAATGTTGGTATTTGTTAAGCGCTTACTATGTGCAGAGCACTGTTCTAAGCACTGGGGTAGACACAGGGGAATCAGATTGCCCCACATGGGGCTCACAGTCTTAATCCCCATTTTACAGATGAGGTAACTGAGGCGCAGAGAAGTTAAGTGACTTGCCCACAGTCACACAGCTGACAAGTGGCCAAGCTGGGATTCGAACCCATGACCTCTGACTCCAAATCCCGTGCTCTTTCCACTGAGCCACACTGCTTCTCCGAGAGCAGAGAAAGCTATAAAGAGAGCCAATAAAGTAGGACCAGAAGATGGAAAGACTTGGAGCCAAGTGTGAGGAATTTCTGTTTTGATGCAGAGAGATACAGCATGTCCGTGGACATTTTTGAGGAGAGGAGATATGTGGGCTGAACAATGCTTCCAGAAGAATAGAAGACTGTTTGCTGACAGTAAGTTCTTTATGAGCAAAGAGCATGTCTACCAGCTCTGCTATACTGAAATAGTGATAGTGTTTATTAAGAACTTACTGTGGCCAGAGCACTGTACTAAGCACTTGGGAAAGAAAGTACATGTGGGAATTACGAACCCTGCTCCTTGAGAAACTCAATACCTATGAGGCAGGGAGAGCAGATATATTCACCTCACTTAACAGATAAGGAAGCAGGCTCACCAAAGGGAAATTACTTTCCTGGACCTTCTGCCTCCCAGTTCACACTTTTCAGTAGCTCTACTGGAAAGCTCTAGGATGCGGTAGCTCTATTTCTGATGGAAAGGGAAAGGAATATATCAATTTACTCCCTTATTTTTATGTGCCCTCTGCTCCCCATTATGCCATCCTTAGAGAGCTGCCCAGGTACATTTCTTAAAACCCATGCATCCCCATCCCTCACCTGCCCCTGCCAAATTTGTCAGATTGTTAACTCCAGGCATAGACCCCTGTGGGTTGGGCCAGCACCAGGATCAGCAGAAGGGTTATGGATGGCTTGATTGAATGGAGAGAGGCTGGAGACTTCGAGACCAGTTAGGAGACTAATGCAATAGTACAGCTGTGGAAATATCAGAGTTTATCCTAGGGTGGTAGCACTTAGGTGGAGTGGAACTGGTGGATCTGGGAGATGTTATGCATGGAAAAACTGGAAGGCTTTGGTAGTAGACTAGGAGATCTGAATGATAAGGAAGAGGCAAGGATGAAACATAGGTTCTGGGATCTCGGGACATGGAGGTGGTTCAATTAGGAGTTTACTAAGTGTTAGAGTAGATACAAGATGCAAATATGACTGAAGACTTCATGAAGAAAGGTTTGTCTCAGAAACAAAACAGCATGTAAGGGCTTCAAGGGTCTAACTTTATAAGCACAGAAGGCAGAATAGTAGTTGGTCTACCCATCAGTCGTTTCATCCACATTCATGCGCTTGGACAGGATTTTCCCACTGGTAACATTATCTTCAAAATTGAAGGACAGTGTTATATACACTGAAATAGAACACTACCTGGTCCTTCCTACTCCTTATCAATGATGCAAGGATAAAGCAGGATAGTACATTTGAAAAAGTCTAAGAACAAAAGAATTGCATGAATGAAAGGCAACAGTAGAAGGTATAGCTAAATACAACTATAATGAGTAACCTTTCAATTTCCCATGTAATTCTCTGAAGAAATTAGTGAAAATGGCCATATTCTACCTACGAGACCTGTTCCTGTTTCAAAGCAAATTTTAATGTATGTACCATATAAAGTAGATTTAAAGAGGACTTTTTTCCCTGGAGATGCTTTACTATCTGCCAATATTCAACAGATGCCTATACAGGAACACAGCAGAATTCCAACTGCCGAAAGCCATGTTTGATTGCTTTTTCACCTCCCAGAAGGTTTTTTTTTATTTTAAAGGGAAAGATGAATGCTATAAACAGGGAGATGATCACTGTGATGATCACTGTAGATGATTGATCATTCGCCACAGGGAAAATGTTTAAGGCTGTTTAGTTTTCAAGATTAAAATGTGGGTATATTTATTGATTAGTCCATGATGTACCTACACAGTTTGATAGCTTACTTAGTGAGAAGTTATGACTATTCATTGCCAGTGTAGATGTTTGGCTTGTCAGCCTGAGGCCACCTGTCAAGGTCACAGGATGAACTTTTAAAATCCAACCAAATTCTGAAATAGAAACTGCCCAAGGCTGGATGTCCTAGTAGAAACTTCTTATCTTGAATTTGTCCCAGTAGCTACTACAGTTTTGGGCAGGATTTAAATGTTTAATAAATACTATCATTATTATTACTATCACTATCATTATCATTGTTATAATTTCTTCCTCAGATGGTAAGTTCTTTATGATCAGAGACCCTGTTTGCCAACTCTGTTATATTGTACTCTCCCAAGTAGTTAGTATAGTTTTCTGCAGACAGTACATTCTCAATGACTGTGATTGATTGACTGATTATTAATAGAAGGAAGAGATTGCAGTCTTTTCCCTTACTCTGGAGGCCATTAGAACTAATCAGTGGCCCAGTGGGATGTAGACTCTGGATTTTGGGTCTGCCCCTGTAAGTTCTTTAAACATACATTAAAAGCAAAACAGACACAAAGACCATACCTCCCTTTGCCTCAATCTACTATATAACACAGGTGACCAAACAGAGTCTTGTGGACCATACGTCACTTTTTTTGGTAAAGAACATCCTTGCAAATTCTATTGCATTGTACTCCCCCAAGCACTTAGAACAGTGCTCTGCACATAGTAAGTGCTCAATAAATGCCGCTGACTGATTAAAAATAATAGAAATAGCATTTATGGAGCAACCACTGTGTTTACCTGGGAAGTGCAAAACAGAGATTTGATATGATCTTTGCCCACAATAAAATCAATCGATTGTATTCACTTTGCACTTACTGTGTGCAGAGAATTGTATTTAGTGCTTGAGAGAGTGCAATACAACAGAGTTGGTAGATACATTCTCTGTCTTTAAGGAGCTTGCAGCCTGGAGGGAGATATGTATATAAGTGCAGTGGAGCTGAGAATGAATATCCACTGCTAAAGGATGCAGATCAGAATCCATGGTTGAGCCAGAAAGGAGAGCAAGTAGGGGAAAAGAGAAGACCAAGAGGAAAGGCCTCTTGGAGATGTGATTTTAATAAGGCTTTGAAGGTGGGGAGAGTGGTGGACTGCTGAGTTTGAAGGGGGAGGGTATTCCAGATCAGAGAGATGATGTGGGCAAGGGCAAGGCATGAGATAGACAACATTGAGATACAGATAGTTTGGCATTATAGTAGAGAAATATGAGGGTTGGGTTGTAGTAAAGTAGGTAAAGTAGGAGAGAGAGAGCTAATTGAGTAGCTTATTACTGATGATAAGGAGTTTCTGTATGATTTTTGGTTGTATTTGTGGACAACCACTAGAGGTTTTTATGGAATGGGAAGCTATGGACTGAGCAGCCTTTTGCAAAAATGACCCAAGTTCAAGAAGCTTATGAGCTTACAACTTAATAGAAGAAGCAGGCATGATAATATTTACGAAGAGAATAATCAAAATAATTAATTGAATCACAATTGGAAAAGCATATGTACATCAATGCTGAGGATGGGTATCACAGTAATTCTTATAGTACTTATTAAGCACTTATTGTGTGATTCTTACAGTTTTGGGTGCCTAGATTTTAACCTTGTTTTGGTCAGGGAACATGTCTGCTAATTCTGTTGCAGTGTACTCACACAAGTGTTCTGCACATAGTAAAGCACACAATAAATGTCACTGGTATTTTGAGGGATGGGCATTAATCAGAGAAGGCTGGCTGGAGGAGGTGGGATTTCTTGCGGGATTTGAATATAGGAGGGGTTGAAGTCTATAGGATTTGGAATCCCTAGCCAGAGGAACTGCATCTGAGAGAAATGGAGTGATAGAGGCAAGAGCAAAGTAATTATAAGGTTAGTTTGGCAGGAATGAAGACAGTGCATGGGTGGAGAACTATGTAGCTGATTCTGATAAACTTTTAATTAATGCAGAGAAACAAAGCAAGCCAGGGAGTAATTTTTAGACATTTGTATTTCAAGAAGAAATGGCATGAAATATAAATTGGAGGGAGGAGAGACTAGAGAGGCAGCTAGATGAGTAAAGAGGCTGATACAGTAGTCTAGCTGTGCTATGAACAGAGTTTTTATCAGAGTGGTAGCTGTGAAAGAGGTGAGGAAGGGGTGAATCTGAGGACTGCTGTTTAGGAAGAACCAGAAGTATTCAGACAGCAATGGAATGTGAGAGTTGAGGAATCAGGGGGGACACTGAAGCTCCAGGCTTCTGGGACAGGCAGAAGGTTGGTGTTATCGACTGAGAAAGGGAAAATTAGGAAGAGGAACATGGGGTTAAGGAGGAATATGGAGTGTTGTTTTAGACATTTGATTTTGAGGGACTGATGAGACATCTAATCAATTATATTTTTTCAGTGCTTAATGTTTAAGAGCCCCGTATTAAGCACTTGTGTTGACAGAATGAAGGAGGGCAGTGGAATTTTTGCTTTCTCAGTCCAGACATATATCTGAATCTGAAAGCATATGCCAGTTTTGCCCACAGCATCTCTGCTGGCCCTTCATGCCACCCTTCATCTCTCAGGAACCAAGATGGTACATGGCAATCTACTTCCTGTACAGCCCTTTCCAGAATCCCTGGGTGGAATTTAGTTATGCAGGTTCCCGATTCCCCAAGCTGGGTACACATTGTGTGCTGGAAATTCAGGGAGTTCTGGCAGGATGGTGGCACTTCTAATGGTATGCAGCTGCTCCAGGATCAGAGCAGGTGCAGCTCTGCTCCAAGAGGGGGTCAGAGGATTGAAGGGGAAGCACATAGGCAGATTTCTTTCTTTTTCTTTCTCTGTCTCTGAGTGGAGGGGCTCAGCTTCTCCTTCTGAATGTTGTGTGATCAATGATCAAAACAAAGCCATTAAATCACCCTAAAAATATCTAATCTTCCTAGGTTGCAGGAAAAAAAAAATGGAAAAAATGGAAAATTAAATATTTCTACTTTACACCTTATCCTCTCTCTCTCATGACTCTTCAAACATGATTTTCATTTATTTAGACTGATTTTGCCATGGGTAAATAGTGAAAAGAATCATATTGGGAGAAGCAGGGTGGCTCAGTGGAAAGAGCATGGGCTTGGGATTCAGAGGTCATGGGTTCTAATCCTAACTCCGCCACTTGTCAGCTGTGTGACTTTGGGCAAGTCACTTAACTTCTCTATCCCATCAGTTACCCCATCTGTAAAATGGGGATCAAGACTGAGAGCCCCATGTGGGACAACCTGATTACCTTGTAAACCCCCGCAGTCCTTAGAACAGTGCTTGGCACATAGTAAGCGCTTAACAAATATCATTATTACTATTATATTTTAAATGATTTGTTTTAATTGTTCTACTCTGGAAATGTGCTGTGAGAACAGAAATTTGATTTTAAACAAAATCTAATAGATTTCCAACATCCATTTCTTGGTTATGATAGGTCAGACAGTGAACTCACCAAAATTCTATACCTAAGTTTCTTTTGTTCCATGTCAGTAATAAGATTAGGCTGCATGGACCACTGAATTGACCCACAGAGACTTTCTGCTCTCTCTTCTTATACTGTAATGCACTTATAGTAACAATAATTGTGGTACTTGTTAAGTGCTTACTATGTACCAGGCACTATACTAATCACTGTGGTAGATACAAACTAATTGGGTTGGAAACAGTCCCTGTCTCACAGGGACCCCAGAGTTTTATTTAATCCACATTTCACAGATGACAAAAGTGAGGCACGGAGAAGTTAAGTGACTTAACCAAGGTCTCACGGGAGACATGTGGCAAAGCCAGGATTAGAAACCAGGTCCTTCTGAAGTCCAGTTCCGTGTTCTATCCACTAGACCACAATGCTTCTTTTGCAATATTTCCTATGCACTGTTGTATAGATTGACAACAGACAGAATCTTTTTCCTGGCCGTCCTGTTATTTGTATGATTGCCTAGAAATGAGGAAATGTCAATTTCATGAATATTCAATTAAGCTTTAGTTTAATCTTTGCAAATGAAAAAAATGGAGTACTGCATAAGCTTACCATTTTAAATTTTGCATTTTTACTTCTATTCTTGATGTCAGATCTCCAGCTGTAAATGGAAATAGCAACTCATATCTGCTTGTAAACAGTGGGGTTATTCTAGAAGACATCTTCATTCCCAGAAATTGACTTATAGAACCAAGCTTGGATGAAGTTTCTCAATAATGTTGGTCCTGGATTTTGGATTGAGGTCTCTGAAATTCCACTTTGTGAGAGGGGAGATGAGCAGGGGCAGGGGCAAGGAGGAAAAATGCCCCTTTATAACCTCTGGCATTATTTATTTTTCCTAACCAACTGTTTGTTCTTGGGTTTGTTAAATGATTTATTAGAACCTATGTGTTTTTCATTTCTTCCATTAAGTGAGGGTCAGGCACACTCTCTGCTGCCTCCCTACAGAAGCAATTCCTGACATAAGAAAAACTCTTCAAACAACAAAAAGCAAGACTAAAGGATACCTAGAAGAATTCCATATTATCAGAAGAGTGACTTTGTCAGAAAAATAATTGTGTACTAATCAGGTTTCCTTATTCAATATTACTGTCTCATGCCTATTATTTTATTAGAAGCCTTATTTACTGACAAGACCCATTTCTACTACTGTTAAGAATAAACCCTAAATCATGCTAAGACCTGGACTTTATTCTGTCAACTCTGTTTTGTTCTGATTAAATAGACATCATGACCAACTATGATAGAAAAAACCGGAAAGAACGCTTCATGATTTTCTTTTAGAATTACTTGTACAGCATTATTAGTTAGAAAAAAATTTCTTTCGGCTAGTGTCATGAGGAAATTTGATCTGGAAGTAACTTAAAGGGAATACTGCTAAATTTGACTGAGTCTGTTTCTCAATTAACTGAGCTTTGAAAGTACCCTATAAAGCTTTCTCTAGCTATTTCTTTAGAAGCAGTTGGAAAATGGAAATTTTTTATCCTCCCCAGTCAGGAAACAACTTATCTTGAATCACTGATAGTTTGACACATTTGTAAGGTATCTACAAATACTGCCATGATCACATTTTGTGATGTTTTAAGTGGGGAAGTTGTAAAGCCTTGATTCTCGTGACTTTTTTTTATTAAATAGCATTTCAATGAAAAGCATGTGGAACATGCATGCAGAAACAACAATTATGAAATACCAGTTACTAGTCAAATGGCGAGGTAGTGGTGGCACTAGAGGAAGCATCATAGTGGTGGATGGATCTGTGGTGGATGACAGAGAAGGCCCTAAGAAAGTTACTCAGTTACCTAATCTGTGAAATGGGATTAAGACTGTGAGCCCCATGTGGGACATCCTGTTCACCTTGTATCCCCCCCAGAGCTGAGAACTGTGCTTTGCACATAGTAAGCATTTAACAAATACCATTATTATTATTATAAGGAGTTCAGTCTTGGACAGGTTGAGTTTTAGGTGGCAGGCGGACATCCAGGTGGAGCTGTCCTGAAGGCAGGAGGAGATTGAGCCTGGAGGGGTGGGGGTGGAAACAGTGGAGGAGATGTAGATTTAGATGTCATCTACGTAGAGATGATAGTTGAAGCTGTGGAAGCGAATGAGTTCACTGAGCAAGTGAGTATAGATGGATTAATGAGTGTATGTAATCTTTGTGTGGGGGATTAATTCATGTCAGCGGCTAAATGTTTCAAAACTTGACATTGATAACCATTTCTCTGCTTCTGAAATGCTTTGTTAAATGACTAATGGTGTTTATCATAGTTGCCAAATCCCATCACTAAAAGTCTAAAGAATAGAGGGCATTTTCTGCAGGAAAGAATCAAATGATAATTCTTTGTTTCAAATGCAAGTATATCGAGGCTGTAAATTTTATCATGTGGAATGACTCTGTCCTTTAGCAAATCACAATGCCTATTAACCTAAAATGGGTGTGAGATACTCATATTTTATTGTGACCTATTACAGTCTTTTTAAACAGACTTGGATTCAAGATAAAAATTAAGATGTGCTACTTCTAATTGGCCTGCCTGTGCCTTTTAAATTCACTGGAATTATCAAATTATTCAAAGTTTATTTCAAAGGATAACTGAGATCACTTTCTTATACTCTCCCACTCTCGTTCTCAAAATATTTGCTGCTCTTTCTCATAAGACCATAGCTGTGGTATCCTTTACTTATCTCTGCACTCTTCTTATTCATTAAATCATATTTATTGAACATTTACTATATGCAGAGCACTGTACTAAAGGCTTGTGAGACTACAATATAGCAATAAATTGACCCAGTCCCTGCCCACAGTGAGCTTACAGTCTACCGGGGGGAGGGGAGGGGCAAATACATATAAATAAATACATTTCAGATATGTATATAAGTGTTGAGGGGCTGGGAGGGGGGATGAACAAAGGAAGGAGCTCAAGGTGACAAAAAATTAAGTGGGAGAAGAGGAAAGGGGGGCTTGGTCAGGAAAGGCCTCTTGGAGGAGATAAGCCATCAATAAGACTTTGAAGTAGAGAGAGTAATTGTCTGTTGTATTTGAGAATTGAGAATATTCCAGGCTGAGAGAGGACATTGGCTAGAGATCAGGGGTAAAATAGACTAGAATGAGGTACAGTGAGAAGATTAGTATTAAAGGAGTGAAGTGTGTGGGCTGGGTTATAGTAGGAGAGTAGTGAGGTGAGGTAGGAGGGGGAAAGGTGACTGAGTGTTTTAAAACCAGTGGTGATGAGTTTTTGTTTTTTTTTTTTTATTCTGAAGTAGATGGGCAACCACTAGAGTTTCTTTAGGAGTAGGGAATCATGTCCTGAATGTTTTTGTAGAAAAATGATCTGGGCAGCAGAATGAAGTATGGATTGGAGTGGGGAGAGACAGGATGCTGTGAGGTTAGCAAGGAGGCTGATACAGTAATCCAGGTGGGATAGGATAAGTGATTGTATTAATGTGGTAGCAGTTTGGATGGAGAATAAAGGGTGGAGTTTAGCAAAATTGGGAAGGTGGGATTGACAGGGATGGATTGAATGTGCGGGTTGAACGAGAGAGAAGACTGTACCTTAATTCCATCTACCTTGTTGGCGACCCCTTTCTCACATTCTCTCTCTGGCTTGGAGCTCTAAATACTATTGATTAAGTGATTAATTTATTATTTATGGGGTTAGTGGTACTCAACATTTTTTGAATATGTGGGAAATATGTTCACCTTCTCACAGAAATGAAAATGGTAAATACCTTTTCTGAGAATTCAAACCCAATATTTATCAGTACTAATCCATTTCATATTTTGTTAGTAAGAATCCATTATTTATCTCTTTTGATTATAATTTAGTAAACCCTGAAAAACATACATTTGTTTGCATATATTTAAAACTGATAGTTATTAGAAAATAATTTAGTATTACATTTAAAATGTCCAAACAGAATTCACAGTTGAGAAAAACTTTGTTTTTCTCTGTCAGTGGAAGATATTTTGGGACTTATTCTTAATACCAAAAATATATTTAAAATATATGATGTGTTTGGAAAGTAGGGACAGTCTGTAAGAATTCTTATTACTTTCTAAGAAGTTAGTACTGTGTTTTTCATAATTAAGTCTATATCTCCATTTACTTTATATTCAAAGTCAAAGGTGCACCAAGATTATCATTTCCATACAGCTAATATTGAGTCAGCTGTCAGAGAGCTGTTGTACTGGAAAGGCAAAAAAATCTGGGTCAGGTATTAGTGAATAATCCATCACATAGTAATGAGCCTAGATAATGAATTATAATGCATACTAGCTCTATGTTATTATGTTTTTAGTACCGACTCTGAGGAGAGGACTGCCTAAAAATCTTCAAAAATGATGTTGTTACTGGGCCATCTTTGGTATGTCTATATTTTTACATATCTACTATATATAGCAAAAGATGATAAAATGGCTGTTAAATATAACTCTGGAAGTCTCCAGGAAAAGAAAGGAAGCAAAAATTGGAAGGCAAAAGAACATAGTTAAAGAACTGAGGCAAGAATTCCAGAATTCTGCCAGGGCGGACAAACAGGAATATTATAACAGCGTATAGTCAATAACAAATGTCGATGGACAAGATTACTATCAGAAGATTAAGGAAAACAAGGGAACATTTCATCCTTGGATTGTTTTTTTTTAAAAGCAAAGATGGACTGGTGATAAATGATGCCAATGGAATCAAACAGAGATGGGAGTAAGATACACAGGAACTATACCAGAAGGGCAGCAATATACAAGAAGTATTTGAAGAAGTTGCTTATGAATTAGAGCCACTCATCATAGAATGTGAAGTTAAATCAGTTTTGCACCATTTTGCCAAAAATAAGGCATCTGGTTTTGATAGATTTCTTACTTAGATGTTTCAGGCAGCTAGAGGGGAACCTGTTAATGTCCTTACCAAACAGGTATGGCTAACCACTGAATGGCCATCTGAATCGGAAGAGATTGGTTTATGTTCCAATTACCAAAGAAAGGATATACAACTAAATGTGACAATTACCAATTTCCCTGATCTCACATGTCAGCAAGCTATTGCTAAAAATCATTCAATACTGACGGAGATCTACATGGAATGCAAATAGTCCAATCTTCAAGCAGGATTCCAGAAAGGAAGAGGGATGTGATATTGCTGATATCCCTTGTAATTTAAAGGACAAGAGAATATCAAAAGGAGTTAACGTGCTTTATTGATTATAGCAAAGCTTTTGACTACATGGATCATTGGAGCTCTGGAGCACTTTAAGGAAAATAGGTATGCTGGACCATTCAATTGTATTAATGTGGAGCCTGTATGTTGGACAGAAGGCTACAGTAAGAACAGAATACAGAGAAACTGATTGATTTTCCATTAGCAAATGTGTAAAAGAAGGATGTCTTCTATCACCTTCTCTTTTCATCCTTTATACCAAATACATAATGAGAAAATCTGGTTTGGATGAAGATGAATGGGGAGTAAAGATTGGAGAAAGGAATATAAGCAACCTTGAAGAAGACTTGAAGGGCTTATTATTAAAAGTCAAGGAGCAGAGGAAAAAGATGGGCCCGCTTTTCAGTATCAAGAAAACAGAGATCATGACAAGTGGAAGTTTTAATACATTTATAGTGGATGGAGAGAAGGTTGAAATAGTTAATTTTTCACTCCTGGGATCGATAATCAATAACAAAGGAACTAGTAGTCAAAAAAGTGCCGAAGATTAATGGTAGGAAGATTTGCTATGAAAATTCTGGAAAAATCATGAAATGTGCTGTTGTAACAATTGCCACAAAATATAAATTTTCAATTCTGTGGTTTTCCGGTGACACTATATAGTTCCAAAAGGTGGACAGTGAAAAAACAGAATAGAAAAGCAGAACTCCTTATCTTCTCACCCTTACCATGTCCTCCATGACTTTCCTATCACTGTAGATGAAACCACTATCCTTCCTGCCTCACAAACCCATAATCTGCGTTATCCTTGACTCTTTCATTCAAACCACATAATCAACCCATCATTAAATCCCTGTCTGTCCTACCTTCATAACGTCACTAAAATCCAGCCTTTCATCTCTATTCAAAGTGATACCATGTTAATACAGTCACTTATTCTATCCTGCCTGGTTAACTGCATTAGCCTTCTTGATGAACTTCCAAGCTCCTGTCTCTCCCCACTTCCAGTCCAAACGTTACTCTGCTGCCCGGTTCATTTTTCTACAGAAATCTTCAGGACATATTTCCGTCCTCCACAAAAAACTCCAGTGGTTGCCATATACTTTGGCATCAAACAAAAACTCTTCACCATTGGCTTTAAAGCACTCAATGCCCTTGTCCCTTTCTACCTCACCACACTACTTTCCTACTACAACCCAGCCTGCACACTTCGGTCCTTTAATGCTTGCATCCTCACTATATCTCTATCTCGTCTATCTCTCCTTTGACCCCTTTGCTCTTCTCCCCAACCCTTCTACGTCACCTCACTCCCTCTGCTCCCTTTGTTCTTGTCATCTTCCAGTCCCACAGCACTTTTTTACACATCTAGATTGTAAATCTGGTGTGGGCAGGGATTGTCTCTATTGCTGAATTGTACTTTCCAAGAGCTTAGTACAGAGTTTTGCACACAGTAAGTGCTCAATAAATATGATTTAATGAAGCTGTAATTTTTTTATTTATATGAATGTCTGTATCACCCCCTCTAGGCTGTAAGTTTGTTGTGGGCAGGGAATGTGTCTTCTGGCCTCCACCTTCACAACATCACCAAGATCCCCCCTTGCCTCTCCATCCCAACTGTTACCCAACTGTTACCACATTACTACAATCACTCATCCTATCTTGACTGGATTACTGCATCAGCCCCTTTCTGACCTCCCAACCTCCTGCCTCTCCCTACTTCAGTCCATATTTCATTCATCTGCCCGGATTATCTTTCTGTAGAACATTCAAGGCATGTCACCCCCTTCCTCAAAATTCTCCATTGGTTGATTACCAACGTCTGCATCAAATAAAAATTCTTCACTATTGGCTTTAAAGCTCTACAGTCACCTTGTCCCCTCCTACCTCACCTCCCTCCTCTCCCTCTACATCCCAGCCTGCACACTCCACCTCTTTCCTCAGCTCCCCCTGCCTTCTACATCACCTCACTCCCTCTGCTCTTCCAGCCCCCCAGCACTTATGTATATATGCACATATCTATAATTCTAGTTATTCATATTGATGCTTGTTTACTTGTTTTGATGTCTGTCTCCCCCTTCTAGACTGTAAGCCCATTGTGAGCAGGGAATGTCTCTTTTTATTGCTGTATTGTACTTTCCAAGCACTTAATAAAGTGTTCTGAACACAGTAGGTGCTCAGTAAATACAATGTAAGAATGTCTGCTTATTGTTGTTCTATATTCTCCCAAGCACTTAGTTCACAGCACACAGCGTTTAATAATTATGATTGAATGAATAAATTCTTTTGAAATACGGTGTTGGAGAGGCTTGTGAATATCATGGACTGCCCGAAAAACAAACAAATGGGTTCGGGAGCAAATTAAGCCAAAGTAGTCTTTAGAAAGCCAAATGACTTGACTTAGATTAACATATTTTGGACACATCATCAGGAGGACTAATTCTTTGGAGAAGATACTAATGCTAGGAAAAGTCTGAGGAAAACATGGAAGAGGCAGACCAGCAGCTAGATGGATATGCATCATAACAGTCATAACAGGAGAGTCATTAGCAAGGTTACCGATTATGGCAGAAGATAGGAAATTCTGGAGAAAACATGTCCATCACGTTGATATGAATCAGAAATGACTGGATGGATTGTCTCTAAAGTGTTGCCAAATTGTACTTTCTAAGTGCTTAGTACAGTGGTCTTCACACAGTAAGTGCTCAATAAATATGATTGAATGAATATATATATATATATATATATATATATAGAAAGGAGAGAGAGAGAGAGTTCGAATAAATGCATGTGTTCTGGTGAGGATTATCGGTTTTTCAGTTTCACCCAATTCATACCCATAGTGAACTTTACCACAGGTGGTAATTATCTTCAGACACGTATATATGGGACAACCTGTGCTGAGCTGTACAAAGCACTTTTGTAATTACACTAAAGTATAATTAAGGAGAGAATCATATATTGGAGATGGCAAAAATATATGTGTTTTTAGCACATCTTTTACTATTGAAGATGAGGTTCTTCAAAACAAATGAAACTTTCAAGACTAGGTAAAGCACATACTCCAATAATGGGGTAATCTCTGCAGCAGTCAGAACTATGAAAAATGGAAAATGAATACCTTATGCTCTGCCTGCTGAAATCTAAAAGTACAAAGGGGACACTCTACTTGAGCACTTACATAAGCTCTCAACATAAGAACTAGCATGAAAATGTCCCAGGATCTCAAAGATGCACCATCATCACCATTTTCAAGAAGAAAAGTGAGCAATCAGATTACTGCTTAATGGAAAGAGCATGAATCTAAGGATTGGGAGAATTTGTTCTAACCTCAGTCCTGTGACCGTACTGGAGAGAGATGCCAAAACAATTACTTAATCTTGGCTTCACTGACATTGTCCTCCCCTGGTTCTCCTCCTATCTCTCTGGCCACGCATTCTCAGTCTCTATCATGGGTATCTCATCTTCCTCTTAATGCACAATGAACATGCATAATGAATATCGCTGCTTGATTAATTTATTATTATTGTTATTATTACTGGTACTAATAGTAAAGAATGCCAACATCTAAATATTCCCGGATTCATAACGTGTCCTTAGACCTCAAAGAGTCACAGCAGACATGATTTCTGCCACTCAGCAGCTACAAAATAAAGTGCCAGGAACAACAAACTCCTAGACCTTTACACGGTTTTCATAGACCTTATGAGGGCATTTGATACCATCAGTAGATCTGGGTTCTGGAAATTGCTAGGTTAATTTGTCCACTCTGAAAAGTTCATCAGGTTGTGAGACTACATGATGGTGGCAAGACTGGCTGGGCCAGAGGTTCCTAGTCCTACTCATTTCCCATTGTCAGTGGAGTAAAGTAGGATTGTGTAATGAATCCGATCATGTTCAACTGATTCTAGGCAGTCATTCTGGAACAATGAAACGTAAGACATAGAAGTAGTGGTTAAGAGAATGCCCACCTCCAAACTATTATTCTGATACGGTGGACTTCAAGAATCATCAAAGTCATACAGTCACTGAAGAATTGTTATGTGCAGGTGACTGTGCCCTAGAGAGAATCAATCAATGATACTTAATTAGTGCTTATAGGGCATTCTACTAAGTGCTAGGGAATGTAGGATACAACAGTTGGTAGATATGTTCCCTGCCCACAATGAGGGCAGTCTAGAGGGGATATAGACATTAAAATAAATAAATGATTACAGATATGTAAATAGGTGCTGTGGGGCTGAGAGTGGGGTGAATACCAAATGCCCAGAGAGTATGGATCCAAAGTTATAGATGATGCAGAAGGGAGAGGAGTTCGGGGAAAGAGGGTTTAACTGGGGAAGGCCTCATGGAGGAGATAGGACCTTCATAAGGCTTTGAAGGTAGGGAGAGTGGTGGTCTGGCATAAATGGAGAGGAAGGGACTTTTCCAGTCCAGAAGCATTATGTGGGAAAGGAATTGGTGGCAAGATAGACTAAATCAGGTAATAGTGAGCAAGCCGGCTCTAGAGGAGCAAAGAGTGCAGTCTATACTGTGGAGGAGACCAGTGAGGTGACAAGATATGAAGGAGTGAGCTGAGTGAGTGCTTTAAAGCCAATGGTAATGAGTTTCTGTTCGATGTGAAGCTGAATGGGCAAACCTGGAGGCACTTGAGGAGAGGGGAAGCATAGACTGAACTTTTTTTTAAGAAAAATTATCCAGGCAGCAGAATGAAATATGGACTGGAGTCGGAAGGCAGGGAGGTCGGCAGGGAGGCAGATGCAGTAGTCAGAGCAAGATAAGGTAAGTTTTTGGATCAGCGGAGTGATGGTTTGGATGGAGAGGAAAGGGTGGGTTTTTGTGAAGGTAGCACTGACAGGATTTCGGGACAGACTGAATATGGGGGTTGTTTGAGAGAGATGAGCAAAGGACAATACCAGTGTTATGGACTTGTGAGATAGGGAGGATAGTGACTTTGTCTTTCGTGATTGGAAACATGGGTGAGGACAGGGTTTGTGTGGGAAGATAAGGTGTTTTGGACATGTTTAGTTTGAGGCATTGGTGGGACAGCCAAGTAGAGATATCCTGAAGCCAAGAGGAAATGCAAGACTGCAGAGAAGGAGAAAGACACAAACCTAAGAAGGCTTGCAAATGATTGAAAACTACTTCATATTTTATCAAGGATTTACCGAAAGACAGGTCAAAAGAAAACTGATTATATTAGCCTACACCAGGGAAATTGTGTACCCAGGGCTGTCACAGAACTGTGTTACCTACTTACACACTGATCAATGATGCAATAATATACGAGGTGGAAAAGCACATCAAAAAGGTCAGAACATGGTTGCCAGACATACTGTGGTGAAAGTGTGGTTTTATGATCCAGATTGGCTCAGTGGAAAGAGCACAGGCTTGGGAGTTAGAGGTCACGGGTTTGAATCCCTGCTCTGCCACTTGTCAGCTGTGTGACTGTGGGCAAGTCACTTAACTTCTCTGTCCCTCAGTTACCTCATCTCATCTGTAAAATGGGGTTGAAGACTGTGAGCCTCACATGGGACAACCTGATTACTCTTTATCTACCCCAGCGCTTAGAACAGTGCTCTGCACATAGTAAGCACTTAACAAATACCATTATTATTATTATCTAATCAAAGGTCAACAGAGATATAGTGTTGTCTAACCTCTATGGCTATGAGACCTGGACCCAGCAGTAGTAAGTGCATTTATTAAGCACCGGCTCTTTACTGTGTAAAGCACCGGGAAAGAATACAGAGGTGGAAATTAGACATGGTTCCTGTTTCTTGGAGGGCCGCCGGGGGCTGGTTGTTCTTAATCTGCACAAGCAAAACATTTGACTCCTTGAGCTTTTCCACCATAGTCATTTACAGCCTATTTTTAACATCAAAAGGTAAAACAAGATCACATTCAGTAATGTTCTGAACAAAGTTAATTTTCTAGCAAGGAGGGAAGAGGAAACCTTTTAAGACTACAGTAAAGCAAAGCCTCAGACTATGTTGCATCCCAGCTGAGAACTGGGAGTCCGTTGCCTAGGACGGGGAGGCCCTTTTTGAATAAAAGCTTCAAAAGGAATAAGAGACAAGGAACCAACATTTCTAGTACTGCAAATAAGGGACAACCATTTTATGAATAAAATGTGACCAATTCTATGGGTTTTGCGTTGATCCTACTAATCACACACAACTCAGGTAAATTTCACCATCTGACAGGGAGAGTGGGAGAAGATGAGATCCCTTGAGAGATAGCAGCAGGAAAAACACAGTCATCAGGAGTGACACAGTGATGGCGAAGAGGAGTGAGCAGTCCAGGAACAGACGGCAATGATGGTGACTATAAACTACCTGGAAGTATTTGCCTGTGATTTGATAAATTTTCACAACATGTAAATGAATTTCTCTTGTCACTATGCCCAGAATTATTAATATGAAAATCTCAAGACTGTAATCAAAGTTTCTTTGTCTCATCTAAATAAAAAAAAATATGAATCTCTCCAAATAACCCCACATCCTGGTGTTAGCCATGCTAATAACACTATAGCATATAATAATTGATCTAAAGCCATAAATCCAGATATTCATGAAAAAAATGTAAAACCGATAATTAGGCACATAGCCTCCTATTTGAATGAATCAATTCAAATGTTATTAGAAACAATATCATCTCCAGTTATCTTACATCTTCATGGGTAGTGATTCACTTTAAAATGAACAAAAAAGTCTTTTAATATAAATTTTTTTGTATTTCTAACATCTCCAGAGGTCTACTCTTCCCAATGTTTTGAATACAGTAACTAACCCCTTTCATATGCATAAGCATCTACACCAGTCTAGAAATAATGATGGTTGACAAATCTTGTCACAGTGGATTTTGTGCCTGGGAAATGGGCAGCTGCATTCATGGGCCACAGGTAAATACAATGACTCTGGAGTAATTTTCCCACTCCTTTGGGATGATAGGAGCAATTGCCCAGACAGTTGTTGAGGCTTGGCTCCCAGGCCAGTAGAAACTGGTACAGTCTTCTATATGATATCATTCCATTCCATTATGTAACAAACCACTTCACGTTGCCTGGGTGTCTATACCCACTCTTAAGTGAGTGGAAAACATTTATCCACCTTAGGATGACAAAATGTCTGAAGCTGGGTATGTGTGCATATGCCGGACTTGTTGTCAGCTATCAGGTGATACTTAGTTATCACACTTCAGACTTTCCCAAGCTGAAATCCACACCTAAAAAGTACAGGTTCACCATTCCTGAAGTCATTGAAGTATGACAGGGCCAAATTATCCATTTGGCTATCTGGGATATAGCCTCTGTTTTACAGTAAATAAGTTCCAAAAGGGCAATGGATGGCAGTAGATATGTGGACCTAGGGAATGCTCAGGACTTTCAGTGGTGATTCGGTCAGGGGGAGTGAGTGGGCTCATTACCATATACTAAGCTCATTAGATTCTAAGTGTCTTGAAGATGAAACAATACCTCACTTTTAATGTATGCTCTCAAAGTGAATACTGACACGAGCAATTCCCTCACCTAATGCATTTTGATCTAATTAAACTTCTTAGATATTAAGCTCTGAGAAACAGGCTTCTCTGTTTTTGTTAATCCTCTCAAGCACATAATACAGTGCCATGCCATGATAGATGTTCAAAAAAACACTGATAATAATGATAATAATATCTCCTTAAAGTCTTAATCTGACCCTATAATGTGATGATGTCTGTGTGGGCAGGGATTCTCTCTCTCTCTCTCTCTCTTTTGCTGAACTGAACCCTTCCAAGTACAGTGCTCTGCACACAGTAAGCACTCAATAAATACAATTCAATGAATGAATGATGCAATTTGATCATCTTAATATTTGCTGTATAGTTTTAAATATAGTTAAATGGGGAATAGATAACATAGCATTCAATGAATACTTTATGATGATAATTTTATGGTTGAAAGAATGTGGCTATATTAAATATTGACTAGCATAGACAATAAGGCTTAAAATAATCACAACCAAAATTACTGTTTCATAAAAACAAGATGTATCCTATAGAAAGGAGTTCTTAATACAAACAAAAATACAGAGGAAAATAAATATAAATGAAAAGACAAATACCTCTTTACATTGCAAAAACATATCTGCATTTTATCCCAAAATTCACGTTTGTTCCAGAAACCAATCAATAACATACATTTATTGAGCACCATATTAAGCACTTAGTACAGTGCTCTGCACAGAGTAACCACTCAATAAATATGACTGAATGGATATGAACCTCTTAAGAGACTGCAACAGGAGCAAAAGACCCCCAGTGCTTAGGACAGTGCTTGGCACATAATAAGCGCTTAACAAATACCATCATCATCATCACCCATTCCCTGATCTCAAGGAGCTTGCAATTTAATCAGTGATGTATACTGAACTGTGAAGTTCAACTGTGAACTGTGAAGTGCTTTATTCAGTGTGTTGTATGACTTTCTTTTTAATCAATCAATCAGTGGTATTTATTGAGTGCTTACTATATTCAGGGTGCTGTACTGTTTGGAAGAGTACAGTATAGTAGAAATAGGAGATATGCTCTGCCCATAATTCAACCAGTCACTCAGTGGTATTTATTGAGCACTTGCTCTTTGCAGAGTACCATGACATTAAGTTAAACAAAGTGGTAGACGGAGTGACTTTTGAAGAGCAAGGAATATTATATGACAGGTAAGGAGAGGGATTAGATGGTATACAGCAAACCATAGAAAGTTTTCTGACAAAGTCTGGTTTTCTATTAAAGTCAACTCAATAGCTTTGATATGCTGAACTGAATATGCTATTTTCAATGTCTTTGTGAAATTGCAGTGAAGATAGTGCCTGTCTTAAACTACATAAAGCTAACAGTTTTCTCCACCCTATCCTTTAAATTCAAGGCACTCACATTAATTGCAGCTGAGTGAATAGAAAACTGTGACTCCACTCCCATAATCCAGACAATAAACAGTTCCATATTAAGCTTTGGCTTTTTTGTCCTGAGGTCAAACAATCACATTTGGGTTCTCACTCTTTAGAAAGCAATCTCCAAACAGTGTCCTTATCTCCATGGAGCAGAAGAGTTAAGTCAGGATGCCATCTGTTACCTTGCTTTGCTTACTGATACAAAACAGATTTTAGTCAGAGTATTACAAATCAGAAAACACTCCTGTCCCATGAAACAGGTGGTCATGATGGCTTTCCTTATGAAGGGATTCCTTTGGCTGATCTGATTACAAATAAACATTGGTTTCAAAGCCAGAGATTTGGGCTGCATTAAGGCAGATAGTATTGTTTTGTTCCCTTTGGAGATAAACTCACCACCGTTACTCAGGGGGAGGTAGAAAGGACTGTGGTGCAAGAGATAAGAAGTAAAGGGGATGACGGGGAGGAGACTAGGATTATGACTAAGAAACTTCTATGCCCAAAGAATTTCTGGAACTAAGTCTTACTGCTAGCTATCTCCCCTATTTAAATTGTGAGCTTCATGCTGGAAAGGGACTGCATCCAATCTAATAATGAATTTGTATCTACCCTAGCCAGCACTTAGAACAATGTTTGACACATAGTAGGTGTTTAACAAAAGCACTTATTACAGTGCTCTGCACATAGTAAGTGCTCAATAATTACTGAATGAATGAAATACCATTAAAAAAAAAGAATGGGATCCAACATGTTTACTCTGGTTACTACAAGTTTCCACACTATTATGAAGACATAGAACTCCTAACAAGGGGGGAAGCATGGGGAAAATGCTAAACCTTATTCCAATGAACTGGTTAACAGACTTATTAAGTGTTTACTATGTGCCAAGCACTGTTCTAAGCACTGGTTTAGATTCAAAGTAATCAGGTTGTACCATGTGGGGCTCACAGTCTTAATCCCCATTTTACAGATGAGGTAACTGAGGCACAGAGAAGTTAAGTGACTTGCCCAAAGTCACACAGCTGATAAGTGGCAGAGCTGGGATTAGAACCTATGACCTCTGACTCCCAAGCCCATGCTCTTTCCACTAAGCCAGACATAGGCTCACATTATTTCAAAGAAAAATAGACTTTTCAAAAGGAAGATTGTTTCTCTTCTACACAGACTAGGAGGCCCTCTCAATGCACAAAAGGCTTCAGTTACTTAATTTATCCACATTTTCCAAATATTGTAAATGGAGGTGGTATAGTAAAAATAGCATAGGTCTGAAAGATAGAGACCTATCTTCAACAATTCTACTGGCTTCCTACATGCCTTTGTGTTATTTTACCTCTCTGGGCCTGTTAACTCATCTGTAAAGTGTGGATAATATATGTCTTTCCATATTCACAAGGATGTTGTGAGGAGAAGTTGTGGCAAAAAAAGTGTTGAGAAAATCATGAAAAGCAAGTGACCTAGTGAATAGAGCATCGGCCTGGGAGACAGAAGGACCTGAGTTCCAGTTCCAGACCTGCCACTTCTCTACTTTGAGACCATGGACACATCACAACTTTTCTGTGTCTCACTGACCTCATCTGTAAAATGGGTACAGGTTAAGACTGTGAGCTCAATGTGGTACATTGACTATGTCCAAGATGATTAGCTTGTATCTATCCCAGCACTGAGTAAAGTACCTGGTACATAGTAAACACTTAAATACTATTAAAAAAAAAGCACCTCCAGTTTTAATATAACACAGGGTTTGGGATCTTGTGGAAGCCATCACTCTATTTCTTGCACTATACACATACAGTAGTTTCTTCCAAAATATCTATCCATACACATAATCATGACTAAAAGACCATTACACCATTCTGAATGTTGCACAGTCCTGAAGTGAAAACAAGCATTCTAGTTAACTGAGTGCATTATTATCTAAGAGCCAAAATGGTTGCAACAACTGTTCTTTAGCCAACACCATTATAGAAATAAGAAGAAGAATTGAAATGTTTGTTAAATGCTTACTGTGCTAAGCATTGGTGTAGAAACAGTACAATAAGATCTGATTTAGTTCCTTTTCCACAGGAGGTTCATAGTCCAGTGAAGATGGAGAACAGTTTTTTAATCTCTATTTTATAGATGACGAAATTGGGCATCAAGGAGTGCAGTGACTTACCAAGGTCACACAGCAGACCAGTGGAGGAGCCAGGATTAGAACTCAGGTATGCTGATTCTCATTTCCATATTCTTACTACTAAGGCCACACTGACTCTCTAAATTAATTCATTCAATAGTATTTATTGAGCACTTACTATGTGCACAGCACTGTACTAATCACTTGGAATGTACAATTTGGCAACAAATAGAGACAGTCCCTGCCCAATGATGGGTTCACAGTCTAATCAGGGGAGACAGACAACAGAGCAAAGCAGAACAGAACAAAAACAAGACAATATTATCACGATAAAAAGAATCAAGCGGATGTACACTCCATTAACAAAATAAATAGGGTAATAAATAATATATACAAATGAGCACAGTACTGAGGGGAGGGGAAGGCGGGGGAGGAAGGAGCAGAGGGTGTGGCAGGGAGGGTAAGGGGAGCAGAGGGAAAGGGGGGAGCTCAGTCTGGGAAGGCCTCTTAGAGGAGGTGAGCTCTCAGTAGGACTTTGAAGAAGGGAAGAGAATTTGTCATATGTGAGGAGGGAGGGCATTCCAGGATGGTAGTAGGACATGGGCCAGGGGTCAACAGCGGGATAGGCATGAACAGGGGACAGTGAGGAGGTGAGTGTCAGAGGGGTGGAGTGTACAGGGTGGGCAGTAGAAAGATAGAAGGGAGGTGAGGTAGGAGGGGGCAAGGTGATGGAGAGCTTTGAAGCCAAGAGTGAGGAGTTTTTGTTTCGTGCAGAGGTTGATAGGCAACCACTGGAGGTTTTTGAGGAGGGGAGTGATATGCCCAGAGCGTTTCTGTAGAAAGATGATCTGGGCAGCTGAATGAAGAATAGACTGGAGTGGGAAGAGACAGGAGGAAGGGAGATCCGAGAGAAGGCTGACACAATAGTCTAGTTGGGATATTATGAGAGCTTGTACCAGTAAGATAGTCGTTTGGATGGAGAGGAAAGGACGGATCTTGGTGAAATTGTAAAGGTGAGACCGGCAGGTGTTGGTGATGGATTGGATGTGTGGGGTGAATGAGAGAGCTAAAAATACTGATATTGAAAGGCTAGAATCATATGGTTGCTTTGCCTCCATAAACCATATCTCTAGCACTGTCAATCCATGGTTCTGTTTGAAACATGCACACAGTAAGCACTCAATAAATACGATTGAATTTAGCACTCACTTCAGCTGTTTTATGGATTGTGAGGCTCACATCTTGCTAAAACTAGTGGGATATGGTATATATTGTTTGGCATATGTGGTGGCCCTGGGAATCAGAGGAACTGCATACTAGTCCTGGCTCTGACATGGACCTATGTGACTTTACACAACTCGCTTTCCTTCTCTGTGCCTCAGTTCCCTCATTTGTAAAATGGGGATTCATCACTTGTTTTCCCTCCTCTTAGACTATAAACTATAATATAGGACTGGGCCTGTGCCTGACTTGATTTTCATCATCATCACAAAAACAAACTACCATTGCTCTTAAAACCATTGCCTGAAGGAAAAGGTAATCACTACATTCTCAAAAGATATGTGCTGGGCTCCAACAGGTGACTATTATGATACTAGGCAAAATGGAAATGAGGTGCTTGGGTAAGGTTGTCCATTTATATAGTTACATGCTTCTATTTGACTCATTTGTCAGTAAGTATATGAGACGTGTCTATATATTAAATGGTTCTGCTGTAGAATGCTGTTACATTCAAACAAGTAAAAGTTTCCTTCCACATAAGTAATTATTAACATACAGTAGGAAAGCATTCCCACCTCAATAAGGACTTGATGAAATGGAAGGTCTATAAGAACAGGTAAGCACATTTCCTAGAGTTGCTCCATCACTAGGGCTTTTGAGTTCACACAGTGATATTCGAAGCCTGGACTATCCACCTCTTTTCCCACCACCGCCTCTAGAGAGATGCCCCAGCTATCCACGTGAGAGTGGAGGACAGATTGATGATCCTTCCTGACTTCTGGATGATTGGGAAGACTGTGAAAGACTGTGACTTCTTTGGAGTTCTTCATCTACAACTGTTTCCCTTGAGTGACAAGGTATTCTAAGACTGTATGAGGAAGTATGAGGAAGTATACTTAGTAGTTGTAGTAATGATGATATATAATGAATCCCCGCTGAGTGTCTAGGACTGTAGTATGTGCTTGGAAAGTACAAATGTAAACAGACACATTCCCTGTACACAAGGAGATTGAGAGATCTCTAAAGATCTTGCTCCTTATACTATTCTTTCCTTATTCTGAAATTTAAAATTTTATTCTTACCCCGTGTAAACTCCCTCCTGATTGCCAGTTTCCTCTAAGCTCCCTGTGAGCAGGAAACATATCTACAACTCTGTTATACTGTACTTTCCCAGGGACTAAATAGATTGGTCTATACACAGTGTTTAATAAATATGATTGATTGACTGCATTTTCCTCTTCCCTCCCTCTCCCCCTTTCACTGAAAGCCTCTTGAAGGCAACGGAACATGTAGAAATATTTAATGACTATATATTTCTCCCAAGTGATTAGTACAATGACCTGCACATTGTAAACACTTAGTGAAAGTTATTTACTATTGACATGACAAGATTTTTCTTTTGCTAAACATTCAGAAATTAGAAACATATTTATTCCAGTCTCTTCATCCAATTTCCAACCTATGAATTATTCCTTCCTTTTATCACCGTCAAAATATTGGCTGCTACATTGTGCAGAGGTCGTGCCCAAGGGTTGTGGACTGAGGCAATTCTAACTCTACTGCAGTAAGCTATAGGGGAGCAGTGTTATATAATGTGGACAAAGGGGCTATTCCAAGAAACATGAAATTGAGAACAAACATACTATTCATTAATCCTCTCCTATTTGATTTCTTTTAAAGGAAAGGCTCTAAGATTTAACACAGCCACCACAGACCAAGAAGTCTTATTAGGTTTCTGAAGTATTTAGGCAAACTTTGATTAATTCTGCCACCTGAAGAAATACTAATATTTCTATTTGTAGTTTTTTAAATAACTATTGAGTATTGTGCTTAAAACAAAACATGTGGGAAAAATGAGTCAAGTTTCTAGCTTTAATGTGGTAGAACAATCAATTAGTAGGCTGTAAGGAAAATAGAACTTTTTGCATCCATAAAAGTCATATTTAATGGATTCAAATGTAACTTTCACACTTCTACCAGCTGGTGATGCCGCTTTCAGAGATTTAATAGATTTTGTCATGCATTATTGAAAGGAAATGCCTTGTTTTATAGAAATACACACATATATTTATTTGTTATATATCTATATTTGGGGAAAATGTACAGTGTAGTACACATGAATGGTTGAAGAAAATACGTAGAAGTATAATAGTTCAGAGGATTTAGGGGAATTAAAAAATGAGGAGAGACATGACAAATTCTGAGCTGTTCAAAAGTTTTAAGCTTATTTCATCATTGTTTTTCGGGATCATCTTTTATTTAATACTACTTTCATTTTTATATCTAGATATCACACTGATTCCTGTAGACATATAAAATGGCAGAGGCAACTATATGAACTCTGCTAAATGCATTGTTCATGCTTATGGCTTCTCCCCAAAGAAAGATTACAGAAAATTCAAAGACACATGATTAATAAAACAGCACAGCCATCACTGTCCCTAAACTTTACAGTCTGCAAGTACATTTGTTAGGAATAAATGGATTTCTGAGGCACTTAATAAAATGAAAGTTAAAAGAAATCAATTGTCAAACTCTGCACAGCAACAATAGTATTTTCAGGAAGGTTTTAAATTTTCTTGGAAATGAATATTGATTTCATTTGGGATAGGACAGAATGCTATACTGCTGAAAATGTCTAAAAAATATTCAATATATGATTAATCTCTTTTCGACCCAGACTGCTCTTTCAGATATTTATCAAGTCTCTACATTGTTAACAACAAAACAACTAAAGGCTTACAGTTATGCAGCCACTCAAAGATTAGTTCACCAACACAAGCGTCACACAAATAATTGTTGACTTGTCACTCTGACCCCAATCTTCATTTCAAATATCTGAATACCCCATGCAGGCCTGGCCATTTTCAGATATATTATCACAGCTCTGCTCGACAAAGTAAAGTTCTAGCTGAGGTTTAATGGGCAAGGTAGAAGAAAGAATAGAGCTAAATGGGGAAGGCCTTGAAAACTCTCATTAGATAATTTAAATGAGAGTATACTCCTGTAGGCTTTAGAAAAGAGAAGTTACATGATTATAGCAACCCTTTATTTTCTACTAAGAATGGGATACACTGGAAAATAGAGTCTAGGTGAAATTATCTTAATCTGGTTGCAAGGTAAACTGTTGTCCCAAATCTCTGACTACAGAATAGAGATAAAGACTCCCAGGCATCTACCCTACCCAAGAGGCACTGCAGCCTCAGGAGTTGTCCCTGTGAGCCTCACACACCCCCATGAGTTGTAAAGCTCTGACTATAAGAATGGAGAGGAAGACTCCCAGGCCTATGAGTTGTCACTGAAAGTCTGATAGTGTTGTTTCCTAGTTTCTGGAGGAGGTGGGGAGGTGTGGGGCATGGCAGGTATTTTTTCTTAGAGGCTCACAATACTGTCCTGATTCCAGGTGAAGGTTCACCAGTCCCAAAAAAGCCTTTAGTGGTTTCCCATCCAGCTCTGTCTCAAGCAAAAACTCCTCACCTTTGGTTTTAAAGGACTCCACCGCCTGGCCCCCTACTACCTCACCTCTCTCTCTTTCTACAACCCAGCCCACACACTTCACTCCTCCAGTGCTAACCTTCTCATTGTGCTTCGATCTCATCTATTTTGCCACTGACTCCTAGCTCATGTCCTGTCTTTGGCCTGGAATTGCCTCCATCCTCAAACCTGACAGATAATTACTCTCTTACTTTAAAACCCTTATTGAAGGCATATCTCCTTCAAGAGGCCTTCCCAGACTAAGCCCCACCTTTCCTCATCTCCCATCCCCTCTGCATGCACTTACTTCTCCCTTTATTCTTCCTCCCCTCCCAACACAGCACTTATGTATACATCTGTAATTTTATGTATATTCATTGATATCTGTCTCCCCACCTCTAGACTGCAAGTTCACTGTGGGCAGGGAATGTACAGTGCTCTGCAAACAATAAGTACTCAATAAATATGATTGAATGAATGAATAATTCACTCTGCTGCTCAGATCATTTTTCTAAAAAAAAGTCCAGTCCTCATCTGCCCATTCCTCAAGAACCTCCAGTGGTTGCCCATCCACCAATTCATCAAACAGAATGATTTTCATGTACATTTCATCACCACTCATCATTTCATCGCATTTCATCACATGAGATCACCACTCTCCACACCTTCAAAACCTTACTGTTCAGCAAATCAAACAATTAATCAATCATATTTATTGAGTGTTTAGAATGTACCAAGCACTCTACTAAGCACTTGGGAGAATACAATATAAGAGAGTTGGTAGACAAGTTCCCTGCCCACAGTAAGTTACAGTCTGGAGCGGGGAGATAGACATTAATATAAACAAATCAATTGCAGATATGTACATAAGGCCTGTGGGGCTGAAGAAGGGATGAATAAAAGGTGCAAATCCAAGTGCATGGGTGACACAAAGGGAGTGGGAGAAGAGGAAATGAGGACTTATTTGGGGAAGCCCTCTTGGTGATGTGCTTTTAATAGGATTTTGAAGTGGGAGAGTGATCGTCCCTCAGATATGAAAAGGGAGGGCATTCTAGGCCAGAGGCAGAACATGGGAGAGAGATTGGGGCTAGATTCATGAGTTTGAAGTACAGTGAGTAGATTAGCATTAGAGGAGTGAAATGTGCTGGCTAGGCTGTACTAGGAAATCAGGGAGATAAAACAGGAGGGGTCAAGGTGACTGACTGCTTTAAAACCTATAGTAAGGAGTTTGTTTGATGTGGAGGTGGATGGGTAACCACTGGAGGTTCTTGAAGAGTGAAGAAACATGGACTATGTGGTTTTGTAACAGAGTGAAGTACAGATTGAAGAGGGGATAGACAAGAGGCAGGGAGGTCAGCAAGGAGGCTGATGCAGTAAGTGGTATAGGATGTGTGCTTGGATTATTGCAGTACCAGTTGGTTGGAGAGGAAAGGGAGGGCTTTAGTGATGTTGTGAAGGTTGAATTAATAGGAATTGGTGACAGAATGAATAAGCAGGGTGAATGAGAGAGCTAAGTCAAGGATAACACCAAGGTTATGGCCTTGTAAGACGGAGGATGGTTGTGCTGTCTAGAGTGATGGGAAAGTCAAGAGGAGGACAGGATGTATGTGAGAAGGTAAGTAGTTTCATTTGAGACATATTAAGTATGAGGTGTCAGTGGAATATCCAAGTAGAGATGTCCTGGAAACAGAAAGAAATGTGAGACTGCAGAGGAGAGAGATCAGGGTTGGATATGTAGATTTAGGAATCAACCAGGTATAGGTATTAGTTGAAGCCATGGGAGTGAATATGTTCTCCAAGGAATTGAGTGTAGATGGAGAATAGCAGGAGATCTAGAACCAATTCTTGAGGAACTCCCACAGTCAGGGGGAGGGAGGCAGAGGAGGAGCCAATAAAGGAGATTGAAAATGAGCAGCCAGAGAGATAGGAGAACCAGGAGAGGACAGTGTCACAGAGTCTTATCTCCTTCAAGATACCTTCCCTAGCTAAGACCTCATCTCCCCTACTCCCTCTCCCTTTTGGATCACCTATGCACTTGGATATGTACACTTTAAGCACTTGATATTCACCCCTCACTCAGCCCCAAGGTATATATCCATAATTCATTTTAATGTCTGTCTTCCCTTCTAGACTATAAGCTTTTTGAGAGCAGACAGCATGTCTACCAACCCTAGTATTTACTCTCCCAAGAGCTTAAGTGCTCTGCACACAATATATGCTTGATAAATACCACTGATTGATGAATTGATCATCTCAGTTTAATCTCACATCATTTTGTTTCAAATGTTGTTGAAATACTAAATTTATAATAATGATCTTAAACCATTGAAGGTAGTTTTAAGAGTTAAAATTTGATGGATAAATTTTCTCTATGTGGATAATTTCAAAATACTAAATAAAATAATTTTTTCAATGCACTGCTGTTCCAATACTTTACTGACATTAAAAGGACAATCAAATATACAAAGAACTATAAAAGTAAGCCAACAAGAAGTCTTTATGTCATAATGTGATGTAATATTTTATTTGAGACTTTAAACAAAAATGTATTTCCCCACCAATTTTCTAGTCCATTTGACAAGCATTCAACATTTTTCTCTTTTGCTATTTTGGCTTAAAAGGAACAACGTGTTTCCTCTTTATCATTCTATTGGTCCATCTTTAAAAGTAGGAAAATAATTCTCCCAAACTCATGTCCCCCGGACCCCTCCCTGCCCCCGCCACACACAGAGATACACAAGAACTCACATATACACTGTCTGAAAAACAAGTATCATTGTCTGTATGTAAAAAAAAAAAAAAAATTAAAGTGACTTGATGGAGTTATTCAGTTTGAACAAATGTATAGTGTGTCTGTAGTAGAAAGAAAACTGGTTCTCCAGACCATGAAGTGGCTTCATAACATTAGTTGGTTTGTAAAACTGAGTAACAGTGACCTAGTCTGACCCTTCAGTTAACTCTCCATATTATTTTGAGCATATATGACAAGTCAGAGTAGCAATGTGGGTCCTAGTGCCACTGTTATCAACAGTGTTCATCAAGAATCCTCCCAATGGTGCATCAGAGAAGCAACATGGCTCAGTGGAAAGAGACCGGGCTTGGGAGTCAGAGGTCATGGGTTCAAATCCCACCTCTGCCACTTGTCAGCTGTGTGACTGTGAGCAAGTCACTTCACTTCTCTGTGCCTCAGTTCCCTCATCTGTAGAATGGGGATTAAGACTGTGAGCCTCACGTGGGACAACCTGATTACCCTGTATCTACCCCAGCACTTAGAACAGTGCTCTGCACATAATAAGTGCTTAACAAATACCAACATTATTATTATTATTAAGCATAAGACCTGCCTTCCATATTATTTATATTTTAATTTCTGTCTCTGTCTTTAGGCTATAAACTCTTTGTGGGTGGGGAACTTGTGTGCCAACTCTGTTGTATTGTGCTCTCCCCAGTGCTTGGTGAAGTGCTCTGCACATAGAAGGCATTTAATAATAATAATAATAATGATGATGGTATGTTATGTGCTTACTATGTGCCATGCACTGTTCTAAGTGCTGGGGTAGAAGGAAGGTAATTAAGTTGTCCCACGTGGGCTCACAGTCTTAATCCCCATTATACAGATGAGGGAACTGAGGCACTGAGACATTAAGTGGCTTGCCCAAGGTCACAAAGCGGACAAGTGGAGGACCAGGATTAGGACCCATTTCCTCTGACTCCCAAAATCGTGCTCTTTCCACTAAGCCACGTTGCTTCTAAAAGATAAATACCAAAAGTCCTTTCATTTCTCTGTGCCTCAGTTTCCTCATCTGCAAAATGGGGATTCAATACCTGTTCTCCTGCTACCTAGACTGTGAATCCCATGTGGGACATGTTTACCTTGTATCTCCCACAACACTTAGTACAATGCTTGACATATAGTAAATGCTTACAAGTGACAAGTTATTATTATTATTATTACTGTCATCATTATTATTATTTGGAGAAGAGCTTTTTGATTCCAATCAGCTACTTTGCAATTTATATGAATGACCATTAGGATGCCAACTGGAACTGTATGATGATCCAGTACCATCTAGTACTACTACTGGAAAACCAAGTCAGGCTCATAATCTGACTTTGAAAGAGTCACCATTAGCAGTATCTTGGGTGCCTATAAAGTGGCACCTGAATCCAGAACCTGGGTTCTTATCTCAGCTTTCCACTTGGTTGCTGTGTGACCTTGGGCAAATTACTTAACCTCTCTGTGCCTCCGTTAGCTTAACTGTAAAATGGGGAGTAAGACTAAGCTTGTTGTGGACAGGGATTGTGTCTGTTATACTATACACTTACAAGGGTTTCTTACAGTGCTCTGTATACAGTAAGAGCTCAGTAAATAAGATTGATTGATTGACTGAAGACTGTGAGCACCATGTGGGACTGTGTCCAACCTGATTAGCTTGTATCTATCCCAGAGCTTAGCATAGGCCCTGGCACGTAGTAAGTGCTTAAATACCATATTTATAAAGTGCTATTTAGGTCTTTACTTGGGGAAAGACTAGAAACGGTGGTCTAAATTTTGTCGTCTTGATGCAAACTAGATTCTTGAATTATCCCACATTTTGCGGTCAAATTTACTATTGCAAAAAAAAAAAAAATAGCTACTCAGTATTGCTATGGCACCGACATTATGAGGAGACATCCAGTGATACTGTAAGCTCCTTGAGGGCAGAAATCATGTCTTCTCCTTCTACCATGCTCTTCCAGCGTTTGCACATAATAGGTGCTAAATAAATACAAGACAGTAGAGGAGGATTATGACTGGGGGAGCTGTAGTCTGTTGGATTTGGGGAGGTAGCGAGTTGCAAGTTGGAGCAACAGTGTGTGTTAGTGGACAAAAATGAGAGAATCAAGAACTAAATATAGTTAGTTTATCTGCTGTCAAGAATGTGGTGTCATTATTAAATATCACTGCTCAGATAGATAATCCATCTGTAGTTATGAAGCACTTACTATGTCCAGAACACTGTACTTGGCACAGAGCATGAGGAAGCAAGGCTGCAATAGAAGAGGTGTTTTAATAGTAATAATAACAATAGTAATAATAATCACAGTATTTAAATGCTTACTATGTGCGAGGCACTGTATTACACACTGGGGTGAGTACAAGCAATCGAATTGGATACAGTTCCCTGTCCCATGTAGGGTTTGCAGTCTCAATCTTCATTTTACAGATGAGGAAACTGAGGCACAGAAAAATGAAATGACTTGCCCAAAATAACACAGAAGACAAGTGATGGAAGGAAATGAGCATGGACTACAAACCCAATGGTGCAAAGGAGACTTGGTTTTGCCTAAACCTTCCAGAAGATCCTAAGAAATTCTGGGAGTAGACTGCCAATATTGAAAAAAAACCCAACCCAGTTAACCCAGGAGTGGGATTAAATTAGATAAACTGAATAGCATAGGTGATAGAGCACAGGCCTGGGCCTCAGGTGGTCATGTATTCTAATCCCAGATCTACCACTTGTCTGCTGTGTGACCCTGGGCAAGTTACTTCACTTCACTTCTCTGTGTCTCACTTCATCTGTAAAATGGGGTTGAGACTGTGAGCCCCACATGGGTCAGGGTCTGTGTCCAACTCGATTTGCTCGTACGTATCCACCCCAGTTCTTAGTACAGTAATAATGTTGGTATTTGTTAAGTGCTTACTATGTGCCAAGCACTGTTCTAAGCGCTGGGGTAGACACAGGGGAATCAGGTTGTCCCACGTGGGGCTCACAGTCTTCATCCCCATTTTACAGATGAGGTAACTGAGGCACCGAAAAGTGAAGTGACTTGCCCACAGTCACAGCTGGCAAGTGGCCAACCTGGGATTCGAACCCATGACCTCTGATTCCAAAGCCCGTGCTCTTTCCACTGAGCCACACTGCAGTTAGTACAGTGCCTGGCACATAGTAAGCATTTAAAAAATATGGGAGAGGAGGCTTGGAGCTTCCTGTGATTTGTTGTGACTAATTTGTGACTATTTGGGACCCACTCATACGGTTTCTTTCCACTTAATAATAGTATAAATAATGATAACAATGGTGTTTGTAAGCACTTAGTATGTGCCAGGCACTGTATTAACTGCAGGGCTAGATACTGGCAAATCAGATTAGACAGTCCTTGTTCCACATGAGCGTTTCAGTCTTAATCCCCATTTCCCTGATGAGGGAACTAAGGCATAGAGAAGGGAAGTAACTCCTCCAAGAGGCGTTCCCAGACTGAGCTCCTCTTCCCCCTCTACTCCCTCTGCCATCCCCCCTTTACCTCTCTGCAGCTAAAGCCTCATTTTCCCCTTTTCCCTCTGCTCCTCCACCTCTCCCTTCCCATCCCCACAGCACTGTACCTGTCCGCTCAACTGTATATATTTTTTCGTTACCCTATTTATTTTGTTAATGAATTGTACATCGCCTTGATTCTATTTAGTTGCCATTGTTTTTACGAGATGTTCTTCCCCTTGACGCTGTTTAGTGCCATTATTCTTGTCTGTCCGTCTCCCCCGATTAGACTGTAAGCCCGTCAAACGGCAGGGACTGTCTCTATCTGTTGCCGACTTGTTCATCCCAAGTGCTTAGTACAGTGCTCTGCACATAGTAAGCGCTCAATAAATACTATTGAATGAATGAATAACTTGCCCAAGGTCACATAGCAGATGGATGGCAGAGCTGAGACTAGAACCCAGGTCCTTCTGACTCTCAGACCTGTGCTCTTTCCACTGGGCCAGCTATGCTGAGGATATAAAGGAAGCTAGGATAAATTAATTTGTAAGATTATTTTAGTCTAAACCCTTTTTTCAGCTATCTTTCCAAAGCAAAACCTTCAGGGAGCTGTATGGTTAAATCATTTTTCAAATGTTTCAGAAGCTGCATAGCCTAGCGAACAGAGCACAGACTTAGGAGTCATAGGACCTGGGTTCTAATCCTAGATCCCTCACTTCTCTACTTTTTGACCTTGAACATCCATTAACTTCTCTGTGACTCTCTTACCTCATCTCTAAAATGGGGATTTGGACTGTCAATTTATTGTGGGCATGGAAAGTGTTTCTTATATTGTGCTCTCAAGTGCTTAGTACAGTGTTCTGCACCCAGGAAATGCTCAAAAAGTATGACAATTGATTGATTGATGACTGTAAACCCAACCTGGGATATGCACTGTGTCCAACTAAATTATATTCTATAATAATAATAATAGCTGTATTTGTTAGGAGCTTGGTTACTATGTGCCAAGCACTGTTCTAAGTACTGGGGTGGGGGAATACAGGTAATCAGGTTACCCCACGTGGGGTTCACAGTCTTAATCCCCATTTTACAGATGTGGTAACTGAGGACAAGAAAAGTTAAGCGATTTGCCCAAAGTCACACAGCTGATAAGTGGCAGAGCCGGAATTAGAATCCAAGACCTCTGACTCCCAAGCCCGTGCTCCTTCCACCAAGCCACACAGTGCATAATACAGTGCCTGACACATAGTAAGTGCTTAACAAATACCACACACTAAAAAAAGTCTGATTTCTGTTACACGGATTCACAAGCTTCACCCTAGAAGTTTTCTTATTTCAGTGGCTTTTTACATTACTTCATTAACCTTTACTTTGGCAATGTCCTTTGTATAGCTTTTCAATTTGTAATACCAATTCTATTTCAACTTTGAACATCAACTTATTTAGGACTCTGATTTTCAGCTATGATTTCTGGGGCCTTCACAGAACTCTCAATTGGTTCCTGGATTGTCTTTTTAATCCCCTACTTCCTTGTATTACACTAAATACTGAATATCTAACTGGGGTAAAATAGTTTGGAGTTATACAGCTAAATGGCCCAAATGTCAAACTCCTAAGGAAAAAGCCTCTCAATCTAAGATTTGAAAGCACAAATTCTAAAAGTTATTGACCTTGCCTTGAGGATTTTCTAATTTTATGGGTTAGACAGGTAATACCTACAATACAACAAAAAGAAAAAAAACTGAAATGCAACTGAGAAGCAGCGTGGCTTAGGGGAAAAAGCACGGGCTTGGGAGTCAGAAGTCGCAGGTTCTAATCCTGGCTCCGCCACTTGTCATCTGTGTGACTTTAGGCAAATCACTTAACTTCTCTGTGTCTCAGTTACCTCTTCTGTTAAATGGGGATTAAGACTGTGAGCTCCACGTGGGACAACTTGATTACCTTGTATCTACCCCTGCACTTAGAACAGTGCTTGGCACGTAAGCGGTTAACAAATACCAGCATTAATATTAATACAAAAGTGGGCAAAAATAAATACATTGATAAATTGAATAAAATCATGTATATTTGAATACAAGGCGGCTAATTACAAAAAAGTATTTAATGATGCATTCAGGGGACATTAGATTTAGATGCAATCTATTACTATTGAATATGATAGTAAATTACTATTTCAGTAGAACATTTCTGCAGAATAATCTCCCAGGAAGGCATGGCAATGGCCAATATTATGAAAATGGAAGACAAGGAAAAGGAGAAAGAGAACCCATAATCAATCATTGGCATTTTTTGAGTGCACTATTCATTCATTCACTAGTATTTATTGAGTGTTTACTATGTGCAGAGCACTGTTCAAAGTGCTGTGCTAAGCACTTGGGAGAGTACAGTAGAATTAGTAGGCATTATCACTATCCTCAAGAAGCTTACGTAAGGATCAAGAAACATAAAATAAGGTCTATTATCCTGATATTCCTAAAAAGAATGGAAAACGCTTTGCTTTATTAAAGTGTATTCACCTCAGATTATTAGCCTTGAACAAAAGTAATACAAAGTTTTTCTCTACAATTTTCCATCCTTTAGACAGGGCAAGATGTTTCCCCAGCTACCATTCAGAAGGAACAGGAACAGTGCTATTCAGTATCTATGAAATTTACAGTTTGAATTCTTCTAGTCCCAGCTACATCTCTTGTTTTCTAAATAATGCATTGAACATAAAGAGTACGATGCTCCAATATCTGCTTATTTTGTATTCCTAAGATTGGGATCCAAGCTACTTTGACTTTATCTACCTCACAATTCATACTTATTACATATTCTGACGGAAGCTGCAGCCTCAGCCAGAGTAGAACAATAGCTTCTCTTTGCTTAATGTTACAAAGCTGCTGGGTCTATAGAAGGGAAGAAAAATAAAAGAAAATACTATTTGCATTATTTGTGTGCAATTCTACAAATTGCTGAAAGTGTGATGTCTTCATGTTGATTAGTCACCCAACACAGAAAAGTGGGGATATGAAAACTTAATGAGTTGGAGAGCAAACTGCTGCAAATCTGAAGCATTTAATGTGATCACTCTTCAGGGTTGAGGGGCTGCATACCACCAATGGATGCACTATATATATTAAAATATTTATGAGATGCAAATAGGAAAATGTTTTACTACATTACAGAAACATCATAGCATAGTGGAAAGAGCATGGGTATGGCAATCAGAGGACCTGCATTCTAATCCTGGCTCTGCCAATTGCTTGTTGTGTAAGCTTGGGGATGGTATTCAATGTTTGTGCCTCAGTTTCCTCATTTGTAAAAATGGCGATGCAATACTTTTTTACTTAGACAGTGAGCCCCATGTGGGATGGGGACTGTTTACAATCTGATAAGCTTGTATCCGCCCCAGCACTTAGAACAGTGCTCAACAAATATTAAGCAGTTAACAACAAATACCATAATTTATTTTCACCTTTATCACCATTCTTGAGCACCATCTTTTCTTATCCCTGATTGGGAGCATAAGCACCATGAGCAGCAACATAGGATTCTGGAGCAGAGTTATAATGATAATAATGTTTTTTCTTAAGTGCTTACTATATGCCAAGCACTGTTCTAAGTGCTGGGATAGATACAAGGTTATCTGGTTGTCACATGTAAAATCTATTTTAGAGATGAGGTATCTGAGACAGAGAAGTTAAGTGACTTGTCCAAAGTCACACAGCAGACAAGTGGCAGACCTGGGATTAGAACCCATGACCTCTGACTCCCAAGCCCAAGCTCTTGCCACTCAGCCATGCTCTAAAACTACTGTAGAAACCCAGCATTTGCTCGGATTTCTTGAACTAAGTTGCCTCAGGTTACCACAGCAGCAAAAAAAACACCACCACAATAAGAAGAAAAAAAGGAATGTCAGTGTGAGTCAGCATTCATTCTGACATATTGTTCACCTTGACCTACTGCAACCAGCCTGTAATTTATCATTCCAAAAGTGTCACTGAATAACCCTAGTCTTGATTTATAAGTAGAAAAACAAATAGAAAGCAAGTTCTATGTATTAAGGTATCAATATGTTTAAAGGTAAGGAGGGAGAAATAATAGTTTAATCTAGGCATATATAGCTTTGCTACATCATTAAAGCTTGAGTAATAGTATAAGTTACTGTGCCATTCTAATGCCAACCTGAAATAATTCTTTTTAGTCATTAAAGACATGCTGCAAGCTGTGTCTTCTTGTTTTTCTACTATTTTACCTGCTGGAGTACTTTTTTCCTAGATGAATCAAATGAAAAGCTACAAAATATGGTACAATAAAGCCAGCTTTCAGTGATACCACTAAGCACAGTCATAATTATATACTATATAAAACTAAAGCATTGAATACCACATAGGATGAATTTAGGGAGAAAGTTTTCAAAAACTCATTCTTTCATCCAATCAACTATTTCCAACTTACTTTCTAAAGAAACTCTCCCTTTCACAACTTCCTTACCACAGAAACCATTTTAGAGCTTTCTCATTGATTGCTAAATCCATTTGATCAATAAATAGGGACAATGGCTAAATTTAAAAAGAAAATAAAACAAGTTGTAGGAATTAGTTCTAGAAATGTAGTTAAAAAGTCAGCACTCATGTAAAATGCAGGAAATGGGAAAAAACAAAGGGGTGAAAATGTGGCTTAATTTTTTCTATACTGAAGAGGGAATAGGAGAATGAATGACAATGAGTTTAGGGATTATATTAGACTTTTTGTAGTATGAGTAATTATAATAATAATAATGTTGGTATTTGTTAAGCTCTTACAATGTGCTGAGCACTATTCTAAGCACTGGGGGAGATACAAGGTAATCAATCAGGTTGTCCTACGTGAGGCTCACAGTCTTAATCCCCATTTTACAGATGAGGTAACTGAGGCATAGAGAAGTTAAGTGACTTGCCCAAAGTCACACAGCTGACAAGTGGCAGATCCGGGATTAGAACCCATGACCTCTGACTCCTAAACTTGTGCTCTTTCCACTGAGCCACATTGCTTATACTTATTTACTGAGCACCCACCACTTGGTGCAATGAAATATACTAATTGCTTTGGGAAGTACAACAGATCAACAACAGATCAATCAATTAATCAGTCAACAAGCATTCATTGAGTATCTGCTCTTGCAGAAAATTGTACTAAGCATTTGGAGGAGTACAGTAGAATTCGTAGTGAGGGTCTCTACTGGAGCAAGTTTACAGTCTAGTGAGAAGCCAGAAAGTAAAATAAATTACCAAGAAGAGGAAATAACAGAGTTTGAGGGATACTGATAAAATGTTGTAGGAGGTTTGACTACATATGTGCTTAGATTGTTTGTAGAATGCTTGGGTGACATTTGGAGAGACATGAATTTGGGAAATTATAAATTAATTGGGAAGATGTCATCTGCCATTTCTCAGTTGTGTGACCTTGGGTAAGTCACTTGACTTCTCTGTGCCTCAGTTACCTCATCTGTAAAATGGGGATGAAGATTGTGAGCCCTACGTGGGACAACCTGATTACCTTGTATCTCTCCCAGCGCTTAGAACAGTGCTTGGAACATAGTAAGCACTTAACCAATACCAACATTATTATCTCCAGTTCAGATCTCTCTCCCTCTCTGCAGCCTCACATTTCCTCCTGCTTCCAGGACTTGTCTTCTTTGTTTCACCTTCACCTCAAGCTGAATGTGACTAAAAGTGCACTTCTCATGTAATCTCCCAAAATTCCTCTTCTTCTGACTTTCCCATTGCTGTTGACCAAACCAAACCTTCCTGTCTCACAAGCTTTGCTCTGCACATAAAATGCACTTTATAAATACTGTCGATGATGACCGATGATCTGCAGAGAGACGAAAGTTGAAGGCAGGGGGAAGATGAGCTTTCCAAGAGGGTCAGTGGAAACTGAGAAGAGAACTGGACCAAGAATAGAGACTCAAGGGACCTTCCCAATGAGGGTGTGGGAAACAGAGGAAGAGACTGAGAAATTGGCACAAGATCTATTCCCTCCCCACAGGAGCTTACATTCTAATGGGGAAGATAGAAATAGAAATGTTTGTAAATCGAGTTATCAGAAAAATGACAAACTGTTCAATTGCTTAAAATACTTTACAAAATTGCTGCTCAAGAATTTAGCGCATAATGGTGATTGGTTGCTGTGACTCAGTATTTTGATAATTAGGGAAAGCACATTGAAGAAGATGGGATTTTAGCAGGATTTTGACTTTCCTTCTTTTCCACCATTATCTACTTTTAGAAAATGCAGTCAGCTGGCACAGAAGAATGGAAGGAATGGAAAGCTCTTTCCAACTGTGTGCAGTTTTTATAACTCTTGCTCAATCTTAGTACAAAAACTCAATAAATAAAAGTTCAATAATCTGTGAAGAAAATGGCAAAGTTGTGAAAGTTTTCAACCATTTATATATAAAATAATAGGAGAGGTATAGCTCAGGGAAATGAAGTAATACAGCTAATAATAATCTGAACCCTACAAGCAATTATTTGTCCATGTTTTCTTCTGTTTTTTAAGGGTTTTTGCTAAATCGTACTACATGCTAGACACTGTAGCATGGCGTAATGGATAGATCATGGGCCTGGGAGTCAGAAAGTCATGGGTTCTAATACCGGCTCCACCACTTGTCTGCTAAGTGACCTTGGGCAAGTCACTTCACCTCTCTGTGCCTCAGTTACCTCATCTGTAAATGGGGATTGAGACTGTGAGCCCCACATGGGACAAGGACTGTTTCCAACCTGATTTGCTTCTATCCACCCCAGCACTAATTACAGTGCCTGGCACATAGTAAGTGCTTAACAAATGCCATTATTATTATTACTAAGCACTGGGGTAGAGACAAGTTAATCAGGTTGGACATATTCCATATCCCACATGGAGCTCATGGTCTTAATTCCCAGAGCTTAGTACAGTGCTCTGCACATAGTAAGCATTTAATAAATACTATTGAATGAATGAATTCCAATTTTAAAGATGAGGCAATGAGGCACAGAGAATTAAGTGACTTTCCAAGGCCACATAGCAGACAAGTATCAGAGCTGGGATTAGAACCCAGATTCTTCTTATTCACAGACAAGTGCTCTATCCACTAGGCAACTCTGCCTCTCTGAGAATGAAAATGAGAACATGAGAGTAGTTTTACATTCTTTTTTTATAAGAATAAACCACCTATATTAGAAATGACCAAATTAGTTTTAAAATGATGCGGGTATCAATTAATAATGGGAAACAGTTTTGAATGCGAAGGAAAGATTTGCTCTAAGTAAACTAATATTTTTCCTATCTTCTTAAAAACTATTATGCTCTGTTAGCTTTTCTTTTAATTGCTGTCTGATATGTCTAGATTACCTCAGACAGTCTGCCTTTGTTCAAGAGTTTTATCATTCATGTACTGAGCCAAATAATGTATTGTCCCTAATGAATGATTTTTGTGTTTTTTACCCTCTTGCATTGGATTACAATGGTGTTAAATCCAGAATGACCCCGTGTATGCCCAACATGTAGAATATCCCATGCTGTTCAGAGTGTATGTGCATCACAACTGGCATGCTATCTTGTGCTTTCTCCAAGTGAGAAAGCACAGAACGGAAGAACATTCAGTAGTGCTACCTCACCGGTAACATGGAGACGCACAATCAACCATTAGTATTTATTGAACACTTACTGTGTTCAGAGTACTATTCTAAGTGCAATATGACAGAGTTGGTAGACACAATCTCTTCCCACAAGGAGCTTACAGTCCACAGGGAGAACAGAGTGGACTAATGGAAAGGGCTGGGTCTTAAGAGTCGGAGAATCTGATATTTAGTCTTGTGCTGTGTGACCTCAGGTGAGCATTTTACCCTTCTAAACTTCAGTTTCCCCATTTGTACAACTGGGATGAATATCTGCGTCTCCTTACCTCATAGAGTGAAATATTCATTTAAATTCACATAGAAATTCAAATTCAAGATGTCTGAGAGAGTTGTTAGGTTAAATAGAATCAAGAGTGTGAGGATGGAGCATAAAATGGAGAGAGGAGAGAAAACACCTCAACATCAGTGCAATAATAATAATAATAATAATGTTGGTATTTGTTAAGCGCTTACTATGTGCCGAGCACTGTTCTAAGCGCTGGGGTAGACATAGGGGAATCAGGTTGTCCCACGTGGGGCTCACAGTCTTCATCCCCATTTTACAGATGAGGGAACTGAGGCACAGAGAAGTTAAGTGACTTGCCCACAGTCACACAGCCGACAAGTGGCAGAGCTGGGATTCGAACTCATGAGCCCTGACTCCAAAGCCCGTGCTCTTTCCACTGAGCCACGCTGCTTCTCCAAACTGCAACCGAACTGAACTCCAATAGTCCAGTTTCTACCTGTCTGCTTAGTTAATCATACCACAGAAGAGGTGTCTACAAAAAGCAGGATCTTTGATTTGGGGTTTCTGCCCTTTGTTTTTCTAGGGCACAGCCAGGGGAGAGGCCTACTAGAAAGACCCCAGGAGTCAGAAGACCTTGGTTCTAATCCTAGATCTGCCACAGCCTATTGGGTGATTTGGGGCAAGTCGCTTGACTTCTCTGTACCACAGTTTCCTCAAATGCAGAACTGAAATAACATACCTGTTCTTGGATCTGCTTAAATTATAACAAGTCTAGCATTTAATACATGCTCTGCTCAGAGAAAATGATTACCAAAAAACCCAGAATTATTGTTATTCATGAATAGTGTCCTTTTGTCAGAGCCCTTATGCTGGGATTGCAGATATTTCACCAGTAGCCAGCCTTAATTATGGCTAAAATAAAGTGACTTATGATAGTTTAATTGAAGAAATTCTAATGTCCTAGGGTGTCTATTTGATAAATAGTTTTTAGTTTGCATTCACCTCCCACTGTAGTCATTCAATCTTTGAATAATAATTTGCCTCATTGTGATCTTATGTATTGCTGTTCTAATCCTGGCATTGCCTCACGCCTGCTGTATGACCTTAGGCAAATCACTTAAATTTTCTGGGCCTCAGCTTGCCCATCTATTAAATGCAGATTCAATATTTAATACTTGTCCCAACTACTTTTTTTTTAATGGTACTTGTTAAAGCACTTACTATTTGTCAGGAACTAAACACTGGGATAGATTAAAAAAAAAAAAAATCAGGATGGGCACAGTCCATGACCCACAAGAGACTCAGAGTTTTGATTTCCATTTTACAGATGAAATAACTAAGACATAGAGAAGTTAAGTGACTTGCCCAAGGTCACTGGCCCAAGCAGACAAGTGACTTGTCCAAGTAAACAAATGGCAGAGCGGTATTTAGAACCCAGATCCCTAGGCCAGGTTGCTTCTCAGTTCCTACTTAGACTCTGAGCTCCATGTGGGACAGGAATTGGGCCTGACCAGGTGATTTTGTAACTACTTCAACACTTAATACAGTGCTGCACATATAGTAATCACTTAAAAACACATTTTTAATACAAAATACAAAATTTTCTTATTTGTTTATTCCTTTGTCCACTGACCTTTTTAAAATGCTGGTTTGCCGAAAACAATCCTCTGTATGTTTATGTACCATTCATCGATACTGAGAAGGTGTCCTTTATAAAATACTCACGGGATCTCCCTGTTTTGTGTCCATATGGTTAAGTTCTGCAAATTTAATCTCTCATTCCCACTTTGACAATAAATGTCTCGGCAATATAAACATTAATCGCCACTACTACATTCTCATTTCAAAACTACTGTTATACCTTTCAAGAATTTCACTTTTATGCTGACTCTTCATTTCTTGCTACCCATTGTTTTGCTCCCAGCCTGAAAAGATGTATTGAAAATGCAGTTTTGCAACTGATGCTTTGAAAGTAAACAGCAATTTTCAGACTACTAAACACAGTCCTTAAGCACAGGTGTGGTGTCCCACAAGCAGAATGGGAATATACAACTCTATTTAAAGGTGGGGGCAGGGCCAGGATGGAGTTGATTGCAGTCAGCACTGTCTACCAAGTCTTTGTCCTTCAAATCCCAGTACCTCTCTCGCAGAGCAAAAGGACCCAGAGTCCTCTCAACCCCTTCAGACTTTCAGCATTTCAGGAGGAGGGTGACCTTCCCATTGACCAGTGATCTTATTAAAGTGGACCAGATGTTCCTTTGTTATAAAGACAGGATTAGGAAGGGAATCACCACATTGGATTTCACACCTTCTCAGGATTACAGATCTGCAACCCTGTAGAGAATAAAGATCAAAAGTTGCTTTCCCCGTGTTTTATCACTGGGGAAGTCTTGCTATAACAAGTGGGTGGGGCTCTATGAATGTATTATATTGGTAAGCGCCTAATCGCCCCGTATATGTGGCAGTGATGAGGAAATTTCTTGTCTGTATTACAGAGGCACTATTTACATATTTAAATCTTTGGAAATTGCTACTTTATTTAAATGTTCACGTTTCTAATTTTTTTAATACATCCTTCCAAATGAAGGAAGCAGTGTGACCTAATGGAAAAAGAATAGGCCTGGAAGTCAGAGGACCTGAGTTTTTATCCTGGCTCTGTCACTTGCTTTATGACTTTGACCAAGTCACTTAACTTTTCTGTGCCTCAGCTTTCTCAACTACAAAATGGAGATTCAATACTTAGACTGTGAGCTGCATGTAGAACAGGGACTCTGTCTGATCTCATTAACTTCTATCTACCCTAGTGCTTCAAACAATCCTTGACACATAAGCATCTCTTAAATACCATGAAAAATTAAAAAGAAAATAACAAAACCAAAAAAACCTGCTATTAACGGCTGTACTGTGGTTTTTTCTCTTCCCACTATTTGCAAATAATTTGATTTTTCTGTTACTCTCAGAGTTTAAGGTTCTTGAGGACCTTTTATTTTTATTACATACACTTGGGCATGTAGTGTAGTTCTCTGCACACATTAGATGCTTAGTAAAAATTATTAATTCTTTGGTTGATGTTATATGGTGTAGATATCTCCTTCCAATAAATTACTAGTGACATTAATATACTACCCATGAAAATAAGTGTTCTAATCCTGGCTCTGATGTTTATCTGCTGTGTGATCTTGGGAAACTCACTTAACTTCTCTGTGCCTCACTTCCTCCCACTTGACAGGTGTGTGACTGTGAACAAGTCGCTTAACTTCTTGGTGCCTCAGTTACCTCACCTGTAAAATGGGCATTAACTGTGAGCCTCATGGGGTACAACCTGATTACCCTGTATCTACCCCAGCACTTAGAACAGTGCTGTGCACATAATAAGCACTTAAATACCAACATTATTATGATTACTAAAATAGGGATACACTACTTTTGCTCCTTCCTACTTAGACTGTGAGCATCATGTGGGGCTTATTTTCTATCTACCCCAGCATCTAGTACAGTGCTTAACAAATACCACAATAATCTTTGCTATAATTGCTATTGTCTTAAAGAAATTATGTAAAACTAGCAATATGGTCTTTGAGCATGACAGATAGAGAAGAGGGTAAAGGCAAAACTTGGACCACCAAAATGATCAATCAGCGGCATTTGTTAAACACTTACTGGGTGCATAGACTGTACTAAATTCATGGGATACAATACAATAGAGCTGAATGAAATGATTCCTGCCCCAAAATACAGTGCTTTGCACAGAGTAAGTTCTCAGTAAATACAGTTGAAGAAGTAAAAATCTATAATTTTAGAGGTGGAGACAGATGTTAAAATAAATATCAGAGGAAAAACAGCAAAGTATAAGGCTATGAACACAACTGTTGTGCAGATTGGGGTGAGGTGCATATTGAAGTGCTTCTGGTGTACGGACCCCAGTGCAAAGAGAGAATTAGGTGGTAAGAAGAAAGATTAAATAGTGTAGCTTTCTTAAAAAAGATATGATTTTAATAGGATTTTGAAGATGGGGATGGGGAGGGATTTCCAGGCAAGAGGGAGGAGATGGGCAAGGGGTCGATTAAAAGAGAGACAAGATCAAGGTACAATTAAGTTTGTTTAGAAGAATGAAGTGCTTGCATTAGGTTGTAGTGGAAGAGAAGCAAGTTTAGGTAGGGAAGAAGAAAAATGCTCGGGTGCCTTAAAGCACCCAATGTGGTAAGGAATTTTTACTAGTGGTAAAGATAGATGGGCAAGGATTGGAGACTTTTGAGAAGTGGGGAAGGTATTGGCAGAATATTTTCAGAAAAGTGAACCAGGTAGCAGGGAGCTCAGTGGGTAAAATGATAAAGTATTTGAAGTGTTTGGAATAGTATGACAGCAACTTAGTTGGAAAGGAAGGGAAGGATTCTAAAGACCTTAGAGAAGTATTAGATAACACCAGTAAAACCCGAGCACAGTGGTAGAAAGTTAGAACAGTTGGGAAAAGTCTCCTATTTAGGGCAACAAAAATATTAATGGGGATAGAAGATAAAGGGAAAGAATGGCTGGTTAAAAAACTTTTAGGGATACAAAAAAAATGAAGGTGAACTGAGAGGCAGAGGAGAAATATGAACAAAAAAGCAGAAACACCACCAAAGATAGAAAGGATGGAAAAGAGGATAATCAGAGCTTGAAGGAATCAGAAACATAGTTTCTGCCCAGTGGAAGTAGTCCTGCTGCCCTAGGTCAAGAATTTGTAGGGAGAAAAAAATGAAAATGAGCATAGTGGAAGGCATTTGGCGAAATTCTAACAGTATTATGCTTGAACTAAGCCAAGTCAGACTAAAATCCATTACACATACCATTATGAGAGAGCAGTTTAGAGGGGTTTTTTTGAGGCTATTGCCCAAGGGATGGAAGGTTAAAGTGTGATTATATTTTGTGAGTGACAGGAAGGAAGTGTTCCTTATAGAAAAGTAACCCATTCTAGACAGTCAATCCAAAGAAAAAGAAGGTGATAATGAAGGAACAAGAGTCAAGAGGACAGGACCAAATGGCAGGGGAAGAAACAGAAAGTGCTTATCTTCAGAGAATAGAAAATTTTGAAAATTTCCATTGAAAACCAAGGATGATAGCAAATAGAGGTGGAAAAATAAGTGAGAGGATGTTACTGATACAGAAGTCATTAGGAAAGAATTTAACTCTTCTTAGGGAGGCAGTTATAAAATCAACAAAACCTCAGGGGAACATCTATTACCTCTTAAAGGTATGAGAAAAATACCATACTTCAGAGAAAGAAAAGTCAGTCAATCATGTTTATCTATTGTGTTCATAGCTCTGTAGCAAGTACTTGGGAGACTACAATACATCAATAAACAGGCACATTCCCTACCCACAATGAGCTTACAGTCTAGAGGATGACCTTACATTCTAAAATACAGCATAACAATATAACAGAAACATTCCCTGCCCACAAAGAGCTTACAATATAGAAAGAAAAGATAATTTATGATAATAATTGTGGTATTTTAAAAAAAAATCTATCTGTCAAGCACTGTACTAAGTGCTTGAATAAGTATAAGAAAATAATGTCAGATATGGTCCTCTTCTCACGTGATAAAATTTCAAGGGAGAGGGAGAATAGGTATTTTATCCCCATTTTGCAGATGAAGAAACAGACACAGAGAAGTTAAGTGATTTGCTTGAGGCCACTCAGGAGACAAGCAGCAGAGCTGGGATTGAAACCTATATCCTTTGATTCCCAGGCCAGTATTCCTGTCTACTAGGCCATGCTGCTTGTCATCTATTTTCTTCTATCTTTAATATATACTTAAAAGAAGTTAACTATTTTAATTCTGTCAACAGTGTGCCTGCTTCTGCTAGGCTTGTTATGCTAAATGGCAATTTGCTGAACTAAAATCAATGATTATTTTATTGATCTGGTCCCAGATTTTGTATCATTTAACCAATATTCAACGGTCTAGGGGAGGTTAATATAAAATGCTGCTCAAAGCAGAATCAACTATCTGGAAAACAGATATTAAATCATACACTCATTAGCAGTTATACACTTTATAAACAAGGATGTTTTCTCTCTCAGAAGACTTTTAGTAGATAGTAACAATAGCAGTCCTGCTTGCTGTTTTAGTGGAAGGAGCATTACTCTGAGAATCAGGAAACTTGACTTTTAATCCTGGTTCTCATGCTGGGGCTACGCCATCACTGGTGAAGTTTTCTGCGCAATGAACTCAACAGGGTGGACAAGCGCAGCAGAAATCCCCCAAAATAATGTGGATAGCAAAAACCATAGTGGCTACCAAGGTCAGATCATGGTAACATAGCACAGCATCCACACTGTGGTTACTTAAGCCATAAATGAATCCTGTGTATCTTGTGTACATGACAATGAGTGGCACCTCTGCCTACATACTCACAATTTACACTTCGTGTTCCAACGGGAAGCTGGTTAGTACTGAAGAGGGAGAGCTATATAAACCACTAGCAATAAAATGAATTCCTCTGTGCAGGTGACATCTCGGGATCAAGGCTAATCTGACCACTCAGTGGGAGAACGCACTGAATCATAAGATATGTGGTGGAAAAACATTTCTGAAGGATAATACATTTTGCTGCCATTTGAAAAAAAAGCACTTCTTGTTCAATATATTTACCCAAAGTATTTAACCAAACTCTTTGTCTGTGATCTTTATGGTAAACTGTTGCCATTTGATTGACTTAAGTTGAACTGTTAGGAATCTGTGTGCATTATTACCTTCTGTAGCAACACAGGCTATTTTTAGAATCTTGTAGGTGCTTCATATATAGTAATATTTCTCGACTGCTTTTCTCAGCAATCTGTTTTCATCAGTATTTGAATACTGCTGACTTTCTCTCCCCTCATACTTCATTCATACTTCAGACAGTGATCTTCCTCACTCTCACTGAAACCTGGCTCTCAAAATGACACTTCTCCCCAGCTATTTTCTCTAAAGGGTGTGTAACCTTAACCCATTCCCTCAGATTCACTGGGAAACGGGGAGAAGTTGGCTTTCTTCTTGTTCACAAATGCCACTTTCACGCCATTCCACCACCCTCATCCTCCTTCCCTTTCTTCGAAGCCTGTATCATCAGCCTCTAGCATCCACTCCACATACTAGTCACAGTCACCTCCTTCTTCCCAGTCCCCACCTTCAAATTTTTTTAACCATTTTGAACCCTCTCTCACATTCCTTCTCTTTGTCTCCATCCCTACTTTGATGCTTTGGGACTTCAATATCCATAGAGATGTTCCTAATGACCATTCCACTGTGCTCTTTCTATCATTCCTCGATTTCACTGACTTCCTGCTCCATACTACTTTGCCCACTATCTGGGGAGTCCCTCAAGGCTCAGTTCTGGGTCCCTTCCATTCTCCATCAATAACCACTTCCTTGGAAAACTCATTCACTCTCATGGCATCAACTACTATCCCTTTGCAAATGATTCTCAAACCTCCTCTCAATCTAAACTGCTACCAAATTAATCCAAGCACTTAGCCTATTTTGCATTGATTACTGTAGCAGCTCATCTCCCTGCCTCCTGTCTCTCTCCACTGCAGTCCATACTTCGCTCTGCTGCCCAGATCATTTTTCTACAAAAATGTTCAGGCCATGTTTTCCCACTCCTTAAGAACCTCTAGAGGTTGTCGATCCACCTCCACATCAAAGAGAAACTCCTAAGCATTGGCATTAAAACACTCAATCACCTTGCCCCCTCCTACCTCACTCACTACTCTTCTACCACAACCCAGCCTGTACACTTTGCTCCTCTAATGCTAACCTCACTGTACTTCATAGAGATTCTTGATCAGGTCCTGTGTTTGGGCTGAAATGCACTCTCTCTTCATACTTTATGGACAATTACTCTCTCTACCTTCAAAGCTTTACTGAAGGCACCTCTCCTCCAAAAGGTCTTCCCTGATTAAGCCCTCTTTTACTTTTCTTGCATTCCTGTATGTGACACCCTGGCTTGCTCCTTTCATTCATTCAGTTGTGTTTGTTGAGCACTTACTGTGTACAGACCACTGTAATAAGCCCTTGGAAAGTACAGTTCAGAAACAGAGAGAGACAATCTCTGCTCACAACGGGCATCCCACAGCACTTATGTATAGTATGACAGTGTAAAAAGCCCAGGCTTGGGAGTCAGAGGTCATGGGTTCTAATCACAGCTCTGCTGCTTGTCAGCTGTGTGACCTTGGGCAAGTCACTTAACTTCTCTGTGCCTCACTTACCTCATCTATAAAATGGGGATGAAGACTGTGAGCCCTATATGGGACAACCTGATTACTTTGTATCTTTCCCAGCGCTTAGAACAGTGCTTGGCACATAGTAAGGGCCTAACAAATACCAACACTAATATTAATTTTATTCATTTATGTAAATGTCTGTCTCATCCTTTAGATTGTAAGCTCATTATGGCCAGGGAATGTATCTGTCATATTGTACTCTCCCAAGTGCTTAGTACAATGTTCAATAAATAGAATTGACTGATGGACTATATTTCCAGCCATGATCTCCCTCTTTTCTGAGGCATCAAATTTCTTCTTCCCTTCAAGACATCTCTACTTAGATGCCCCCCGACAACTCAAACTTATCCAAAACAGAACTTACCACCCAATTCCTGTCTTTCCCTTGACTTTCTCATCTCTGTAGATGGATCCACCATCCTTTCTATCTCATAAGCCTATAATCTTGGTGTTATCTCTCTCATTCAACCCACATATTCAATCCAACACTATATCCTATTGGTTCAACCTTCACAACATTGCTACAATCCAATCTTCTCTCTCCATCCAAACTGCTACCACATTGATCCAAGCACTTATCCTATCCTTCTTCGATTACTGCATCAGCCACCTTGATGACTTCCCTGCCTCTTCTCTCTCCCCACTCTAGTCTATACACTATTCTACTAGACTATTCCAGTCTATTCACTCTGCTGCTCAGATCCTTTTTCCAAAAAAAAGTTCAGTCCATGTTTCCCCACTTCTCCAGATACTCTAGTGGTTGTTTATCCACTGCCACATCAGACAGAAACTCTTTACCAACTGCTTCAAAACACTCTATCTCCTTACTCCATGCTACCTTACCTCACTGCTTTCCTATTACAACTCAGTCTGCAAACTTTGCTCTTTTAATGCTAACCTACTCACTGTACCTCAATTTTGTGTGTCTTGCCACTGTCTTCTCACCCATATCCTGTAACTTGCCTGGAACACACTCCCTTCTCATTTCAGACAGACAATTATTCTCCCTCGCTTCAAAACCTTATTGAAGACACATCTCCTCCAAGATATCTTCCCCCACTAGGCCCTCATTTAGTCTTCTCCCACTCCTTTCTGTGTTAATCTTTCACTTGCACCTTTTATTCACCCTACCCTCATCCCCACAGCAGTTATGTAAATATCCATAATTTATTTATATGTGTCTCCCCACCTAAACTGTAAACTCAGTGTGGGCAGCTAATGTGTCTACCAACTCTGTTATTTTGTACTCTCCCAAGCACCTAGTACATTGCACTGCACTGAGTAAGTACCCAATGAATATGATCAATTCATCCATTCATTAAGCTTTTCTACATCTTTTCTCTTAGTTCACTCCTGCCACTTAAGTCTGAAGGGGAATGACAGTGGAGGAATCAAAATGATTAACAATAATAATGATGATAGTATTATCCATTATTTATTGGATAATAAATTTACTATGTATTGAATACCTTGCTAAGGAATGGGGTAGATACAAGAAAATCAGATTGGACACAATCCCTATCCTACAAGGAGCTCACAGTTTTAGAGGAAGGAGAACAGGTGTTTTATCCCTGTTTTAAGAAGGAGGCTTAGAAAGGTTAAAGACTTGGCTAAGGCCTACCTACATTAGGCTTTTCAGAATTGCTGGGAAGGGAGAAAAACACTACCCCTCCTCACATCAGAAGTGCTAGGGAAATCCTGGGAAATGAATGGCTCCCATCAATCAATTTATAATTTCTTAATTATAATTTAGCACTCAGTAAATACCATTGATTGAATGGAGAAAAAAATTGAGTTGGTCTTCCTGTGCTTATTATTTGCTTACTTGTACAGAGCCTGTACTAAGCTCTTGGAAAGGTAAAACAGAGTTGGTAGGCACGTTCCCCTGTCCACAATGAGCTTTTTTATGCTATTAGTTAAGCACTTACTTTGTGCCAGGCACTTTTCTAAGAGCTGGGTATGAGGTAAGATACAAGGTAATCAGGTCAGACAAAGTCCACGTTTCACAGGGGCCTCATAGTCTTAATCCCCATTTTACACATGAGGTAATTGAGGGACAGAGAAGCTAAGTGACTTGCCCAAGGTCACACAGTAGACAAGTGGCAAAGTCATTATTAGAACTCTAAGGCCCTTGTTACATTCACTAAGCCATGCTGCTTCTCATGAACTTACATAATCAAAGGTATTTATTTACTTTGTGCAGAGCACTGTTGTAAACTCTTGGGATAGTATAATACAACAGAATTAGCCACCATGTTCCCTGCCCATAATAAGTTTACAATTTAGAGGACAGTAGTGGGGAAGCCTCCCGACTGCACCGCCAGCAGTGGCATCAAGTTCTCCTCAGGTCCCTCTAAACTGTCAGATCCTTGATCAATAAATCAGTGCTGTACTAAGTGCTTGAGAGAGTACAGTGTAACAGAGTAGGTAGAAACATTCCCACAAGAAGCTT